>NC_081756.1:3784477-4984477 GCF_963082965.1 Carassius carassius
AGTACACTTCTAAATAATGTCAAATAAAAGGTTTATATGAAAGTACATTTCAAGTTGTATATATTTTTTAAACTGTACCCGCAGACAATATAATATTAATTAAATAAAAGGTTACTTAAGTGCACTTATAGTTTTAAACATGGCTGTTTCTTAGCACACTTAAGTACACATTTAAATAATTTAAAAAAATAATAGTTTTACCTTAGATTTATTATTAAATCATAATATTTTATTATAAACTTAATAAAACATAATAAACTTTTTTATTTTATAAACTTATGTTGATGTGTTGGCTAACATACTAAAGCACATGTTAACACTAACTCTATTATAAAATTAACAGAATTATTAAATTACACACAGTGCCACTTAAGTGGTTAGTTGATAAAGTTGAAATAATTGCATTCAATATACACGTAAACTACAATAGATTTTAATTTAATTGTAAATAACATGCAATTAAATGTCCAAAAACATTACATTAAGTTTCCAAAAAGTATTTATATATATATATATATATATATATATATATATATATATATATATACTTACTGCAAACTAAATGTAAAGTATATATTTCAAAGTAAATTGTTGAGTATGCAAAAGTGCACTTCTTTTTCCCAAGGGTGAGAAACCCTGAGTCTGAGAAACATGATTTTGTGAGACATCAATAGAGTTCATGCCGTGTTTTCAGAAAGTATTTATTGATCATGCTGTGTTATTGATCAGCGTCGGGTCGCGCTGCAGATGTATGATGTGTCATAAACAAGACGAGAGGAGTTCAGTCATGTGACCGAGAGGAGCTGTTTTCATCGTTCCCATCCAGCTCTTCATCTCCTCGTCTCAGAATGAGTACTTCGATCTCAGAGCACATGATAACAGTTACACCAGCGGGAGACCGTCTGTCACGGGGAAGAACGACAGAAAAAGCAACATCCAGGATAAAATGGAAAAAATGACAGAAAATGTGTGAAAGAAAAATGAGCAGCGTAGGAGGATTGAGATGACTCCCATAAAACCTGTTAAGAACATGTCTAGCCCACATCTAGTGTTAAAACTAAAAGGTTAAAATTAAAAATATTAAAATAAGATTTTATAATATTAAATATTTCAAATATTAAATATTTAAATTAGCTAAATAAAAAATAAAATTAAGCCTATTTTTAGGAAGGTTCTAAACTAAGTGTACTTCTTTGAAGAGATTATAAAAAAAAAAAAAAAATGTATTAAAGAAAAATAAGCAGTGCAGGAAGCTTGAGATGAATCTCACAAAAAAACAGTCAAAAATAAATCAGTTATGACTTTCTCACATTTAGTGGAAAATCAAATGAAAACAAAAATTGTATGACGTCATACTGCTCAGAAAATCTCTGAAGTAAAAGTCTCTTATAGCACTGAGAATAGAAAAATATTAAAAAGTATAGCCAGAAATAACGTTTTCAGACAATAATCCAATGAGAATTTAAGTGTGAAATATTGTTTAGTCATTATGGATAAAATGTTTACAATATTAAATATGTATTATGTCATTTTAAATCAGTGTCATATAAATATTTTTCTCTAGTGTTTTTGTGTTGAAATATAACCTGGACATGTTTTCATGAGATTCACCCCCTGAGGACATTGCAATGGACCGTTTAAACACAAAGCCCCAGCGTCTCATGACTCCAATCAGCAGTGACGAAAACAGCAGAAAATCTGATGATATTTGCTTCTGAAGTGACTGATGGAGCTCATTCAGAGGAATAATGGCACAGAGAGGGAAAGCGAACTGAAAACAGGCCGAGTCTATTGACAGACTCTAATGGATGATGTGCAGGAGTGAACCGATCGATACGAACCGCCAGCTGCTCAGTTATGACACACAGCCCATCTCTCTTCTGGCACCAATGCAAATCAGACTAATGCTAATATGCTCTGAACATGCAGATATATTCAAATCACACCCAGCACTGTACAAGACAATCTTCTCCAAGCTGAACGGTTCTCTGTCAGGTTTGTCTTGCTCAGCTCAAACAACTTTGTTGAAATGCAATCAAAAGTTTCAAAAGTTCACATTCCCAGCATGCACTACTCATTTAATTTATGCATTTTTGTTTTTACCAAAACAGGACATTTAAATGAAAAGCGTAGACTGAGACCTCAGTATCACACAAAATGCATGTAAGAAGAGCATGCATTTATTTGCACAAAGCACTGGAGAGCAAGCTCATTTCCTTTTGACTGTGAAGCCCAATTTGACAGAGATTTCTCTGTTACAAACCCTTATGAGACCCGAATAACGTGATTAAGTTGAAAACTTCATGTTAAACAGCAGTGATGGGGAAAGCACAGGGTTAATCGGGTTAATCCTCACATTAGCTGGTATTTTGACAGAAATGTTACATAATTATACTAAATATTATATTGCAATATTCACAATATATTTGAGAATAAATGCAGCCTTTGTGAGCAAAAGACTTCTTCATGAATAAATCTGATCAAGCCCAAAGTTTTAAATGGTAGTATAACTCCAAACCGTCAGTGCTAGGGTTTATAAAAGTGCAAAACGAAGTGGAGGCGCTTCATGGTGGCTGAGGAATCCACACAGAACGAGCTGGTGATTCATTCTTCTCTTCTGCAGCTCAATACATGCAGGACGTCACATCACACCAAACCTGCTCCAGCGTTCACCCGGAGGAACACGCTCTCGCTCAGTAACATTTAGCTTCACGCTAGAAAACATCCCTGCAACAGGGTTTCTGCTGCTTTCTTCTGACCCCATTGGCAGAGGTTTATATTCTTGTGCAAAGCTGAATGTAACAGAGCGAGAACATGTTCCTCAGGGTGAACGCTGGAGCAGGTTTGGTCACCATTATTACTTAGTATGTCATCATTGTGACTTTTTAGGTCAATTTTGTTTGTTTTTTGACTTAATTTTGGCTTTGTATTCTCATAATAATAATAATGTTTTATTTCATAATTATTACATTTTATCTCATGGCTTTTTGTCATAATTGTAACTTTTTATCTAAATGACATTTTATCATATATTATTTCAACTATTTGTAATAACTTCTGTGTTAAAATTATTACTTTTTATGTAAATTCTGGCTTTTCATTATAATTCCATTTTATGTCAGTTTTTTGTTTTTTTTCTTACTTGGCAGAAATGGTCTTCCATACATGTAAATCTTAATTAAAAATGAATTGGTCTTATGATAATGGAAAACGAGGTAGAAAAGCTGTTTTTGTATTGTGAGGTTGTGATGGAAATATAACAATATTAAGAGTGATGCTTGATGTAAAACAAACAGCACTGAGTCAACAGAAATGAGAGCTGAAGAATCATGAACTGTTGTGACTGCACCAAACCAACATCTCAGATGGCATGCTGTGCTGATCTAGGATCAGTGTTGAGCTTGATCTCATTAATGCAGTGCTCAGGGGGCAGATGAGAGCAGCTGGAGGGAGTTCAGAGGATACTGAGACTTTCAATCAAAAGCAGAGGACAGGAAGCTGAAGAGAATTGTACGTCATCGTCATCGACCCAAACAATGATTCAGCAAGAGCTGAGGATGCTGTGTGTTTACAGGATTACAGTGATAAGAGCACGCTGTGTGGTTTATACACGGATTACACATGCATTACTGAAGATTAATATCAGGTTAACACAATTTCACCCTTGATTTTGCAAAAGTTACATCTCAGTAACAGATTTGTGTTTTGTTAAACAAAAATGCTGAATGCATGTTTTCCTTCATTTTAAACAGTTTGCACCATAAAAGTGATTAGACATCCAAATTCTTAGTCTTTTTTTGTTTGTATATTTATTCTTAAAAGGTAAAAAAAAAATCTACAATGCAAAAAATGCTTTTCCTACTTAGCATTATTTTTTTCTTGTTGTTTAATATTCTTAAATAAAGGTACGTTTACTTGAGAAGCAAAATTATTTAATATAAGAATTCATTTTGTCAAATTTCACAATTTTTGACCCATAAAAAGTTTTTCTGGCAATTGCTACAAATATACCCCAGAGACTTCAGACTGCTTTTCAGGGTCACAAATAAAAACTAAGTTAAACAGTAAGTAGCACTGGCTTAAATGTGAAATTAAAACTTGTAAAACATCATAAGATAGTTAAGATAAGATAGTTCTGGTGAAAATAAATAATAATAATCTAAATTAAATGAGTTGAAAGAAGAAAAAATATATAATAATCTGCCAATGGAGTCAGAAAAAGAAACATTATTCAAAGGGAAAACATTTCTTTTTCTCTTTCTGACCCCACTGGCAGATATTTGCTCTTGCTTTCATCAGAAACTCAGTTCACACGTTTCTCAGAAAACAAGTCTTTCAGTAGCAAGCTTCTCTAGTAATCTGCAGCTTGAGTTTCAGTTTGGTTGTAGGGCTGTATTTTTAGGCGCTATGATAAAGGACACTGGGATATGTTGCGACCGCGCTATTCCTGGGCCAGCAGTTGTATGTGGGTGTGGATTACTTTCCTCAAGACTTCAGGACACATGTGACTGCCGAGTACCATGCAAGCCTCGAGCAAAGCTTGGAAACCTTACAAAAACATTACGATAGAGACTGTCAAAGTTAATAACACCTTACAGTCGATCAAGAACACAGTGCACTGAACACTGCATGTAAAGAACACAGAAACGAGTGTTTGGAGGAACGCCCCTGCTGTAGTGAGGGACTCAGAGGTGAGGACGGTGTAGTGTGGTGTTTACTGGTAAGTGTGTGCTAACTGAGGGCTATTTCAAGAGTTCAGCCATGTTGGGCAGAGACGCCCTGAGAGACCTCGAGTTGCTTCAGAAAACACCCGCAAAGAGTTTGTGTGAATAAAACGTCACAATAAATCATTCGAAATAGCGCATGCTTGTGCTGGGTGTGGGTTTACTCTGCTTCAGGCACTGTAAACTGTGCTAAAAACTGAGCTAAATCTGACATAACCCAAAAAAAAAAGCCAATATGGTTCCAAATAAGTAATGCAAAACATATATATATATTTTCAAGTATTAATAATAACCAATCTCTTCCCATCAGCAGCTGCTCACAGTGGATCTGGGCAGTGTGTGTGTTCATGTGTTTGCTCTTGGCTTCGTCTCTGTGTTTGTTCATCTACAAATTTTGATGACAAAAGAACAGAAACGAGCCGCCATGGAGACACTGAGAGATGCCAAAGCGCTCAATGTTGTGTTGCTGCTCCTTCACTCCTGGTTTCCCTCAGCGATGGGCCACATTCATCAGACCAGCTGGTATTACTATTGCATGTCTGTTCTCTTTTTCTCCAACAGTATGAAGGATGGGAATCTCATCAAATGACTTGCTGATTGTCTCCATCTTTACGGCTCTGTGTGTACTTGTGATTTTTCAGTAAAGCACAATGACTCGGCTCATTACAGAGAATCAAACATCTGACGTGATTAAGTGTCCTTGCGTAACTGATGTGCATCATTAAAGAGCCACAAACTCGCTCCTGGAACGACCTTCACGCTGGAGGCTCATCCCCATGTGGAAAAAAAACAGATCTTATTATGCAGATGTAATCTACGGACACAGTCATGAGGATGTGACATCACTGAAACACCCAAACTCCTTCGCTTGTGTAAACCCTTAGTTTACCCAGAATTCTGCACCACTTCAGTATTTTAAAGAAGACCCTGCATCAAAATGATTTTTTGTAATTACTTTCACAGCGTAAAAAAGTCATGAGACAACTCGTCAAAAACAACATGTGGGCGGAGTCAAATCAGCAACACATGGCAGCACTCCGCCAACAGCAACATGTGGGCGGAGTCAAATCAGCAGCACATGGCAACACTCCACCAACAGCAACATGTGGGCGGAGTCTAATCAGCAGTACATGGCAACACTCCGCCAACAGCAACATGTGGGCGGAGTCAAATCAGCAGCACATGGCAACACTCTGCCAACAGCAACATGTGGGCGGAGTCAAATCAGCAGCACATGGCAACACTCCGCCAACAGCAACATGTGGGCGGAGTCTAATCAGCAGTACATGGCAACACTCTGCCAACAGCAACATGTGGGCGGAGTCAAATCAGCAGTACATGGCAACACTCCACCAACAGCAACATGTGGGCGGAGCCAAATCAGCAGCACATGGCAACACGGCCAACAGCAACATGTGGGCGGAGTCAAATCAGCAGCACATGGCAACACTGCCAACAGCAACATGTGGGCGGAGTTAAATAAACAGCACATGGCAACACTCTACCAACAGCAACATGAGGGCGGAGCCAAATCAGCAGCACATGGCAACACTCCACCAACAGCAACATGTGGGCGGAGCCAAATCAGCAGCACATGGCAACACTGCCAACAGCAACATGTGGGCGGAGTCAAATCAGCAGCACATGGCAACACTGCCAACAGCAACATGTGGGCGGAGTTAAATAAACAGCACATGGCAACACTCTACCAACAGCAATATGTGGGCAGGGTCAAATCAGCAGCACATGGCAACACTCCACCAACAGCAACATGTGGGTGGAGCCAAATCAGCAGCACATGGCAACACTGCCAACAGCAACATGTGGGCGGAGTCAAATCAGCAGCACATGGCAACACTCCGCCAACAGCAACATGAGGGTGGAGCCAAATCAGCAGCACTTGGCAACACTCC
Organism: Carassius carassius; assembly: GCF_963082965.1. Lineage (NCBI taxonomy): Eukaryota > Metazoa > Chordata > Actinopteri > Cypriniformes > Cyprinidae > Carassius > Carassius carassius. Next base: position 3,791,115 of record NC_081756.1, read on the forward strand.
ACCAACAGCAACATGTGGGCGGAGCCAAATCAGCAGCACATGGCAACACTGCCAACAGCAACATGTGGGTGGAGCCAAATCAGCAGCACATGGCAACACTGCCAACAGCAACATGTGGGTGGAGCCAAATCAGCAGCACATGGCAACATTCTACCAACAGCAACATGTGGGCGGAGCCAAATCAGCAGCACATGGCAACACTCCACCAACAGCAACATGTGGGTGGAGCCAAATCAGCAGCACATGGCAACACTGCCAACAGCAACATGTGGGCGGAGTCAAATCAGCAGCACATGGCAACACTGCCAACAGCAACGTGTGAGCGGAGTCAAATCAGCAGCACATGGCAACACTCCGCCAACAGCAACATGAGGGCGGAGCCAAATCAGCAGCACTTGGCAACACTCCACCAACAGCAACATGTGGGCGGAGCCAAATCAGCAGCACATGGCAACACTCCACCAACAGCAACATGTGGGTGGAGCCAAATCAGCAGCACATGGCAACATTCTACCAACTGCAACATGTGGGCGGAGCCAAATCAGCAGCACATGGCAACACTCCACCAACAGCAACATGTGGGTGGAGCCAAATCAGCAGCACATGGCAACATTCTACCAACAGCAACATGTGGGCGGAGTCAAATCAGCAGCACATGGCAACACTACTAACTGCAACATGTAGGCGGAGTCAAATCAGCAGCACACTGCAACACTGTCATTATTTAAAGTCAGTTGCACTAATTAACTATGGCTGAATGACTGAAGCCTACAAGACAACTAATTTACAAAGTTTACATTTACAAAATTGCAAATTTACACAATTAAATACCAAAAATATAGCACTTACTTTTTCATTGATATGCACCAATATAACAATGTGTCTTTAAAAGAAATGTAGAAAAAAATTTACTAAAGCATTTAGGGAAAAAATTTACCCTACTTGATATGGAAATGCATGAAACATGCCATCGTTTTGAGTCAGTTTTTTGGTTTGTGTGGAAGAAAATATTCCTTGAGACAATATAAAAAGAAGATCATATATGGAAAGCTCGGGCTTCGTGTGGACGTAGCCTAAATCACTGAAGCATTGCGTTTGAAGCGTTTCACGAAAATGAATGGAACTTCTAAACTCTGAATCACAAAACAAGTCTATTAATAGCTAAATTGATAGCTAAAAGTGCATTGCAATGATTGTGATATTTATAATGATTGTCAATTTTACGTCAACATCAAAATATACTGTTAATATTGCAGTAATCAACTGTATTGGCCAGTCCTAATCTCAACTAGCAAAGCATTTTATTCCACTAAACTGGAGATTCTTGTCTAGCGAATCTAGGTTCAAATCCACCTACAGACCAGTATTTGTCCTCATCCTTCAGATGTACACAAGCTAGAGAGGGCAGAGCGAGGTGAGTGAATGAATGGGGCGAGAAACCACCGAGAGCAAGAATAGCATGAGCCGAAGGGCTGGAGGATGAGTGGGAACAGAGGGAGCCTTGTACCACCAGGAGCAGATCCACGAAACACACGCATCTCAGTGACACTGCACTTCTCTGTTTCACCTGTATTCTTCCCATCAGTCTTCCACTGCACTGCACTGCTTGTGTTCTTATACACTTTACATGGTTTTTCTGTCATGTTTTGTGTTTTTGTTGTTATGTTGAATTGTTTGGTGGAAAAAAGCTGCTACTACTAATACACTTATTCAGTATTTGTGTACATTTATATTACATTCATATATATATATATATATATATATATATATATATATATATATGTATATATATATATATATATATATACTAACAAACACACGCACTCTCATAGATAGATAGATAGATAGATAGATAGATAGAATAATGAACATTTGCATGACACACAGTTAGATGGAAAGTTAGAAAAAGCAATAAATGAAAGTTTGCTGCCAGATGGATGGTCTCCCTTCAGTCATTACACTACTGAGTCAGTCTAAAAATATCTCTTCTTCTGCTCTTTGCTCATGTAGTGATGATGTGTTGTTCTCCGGGTTCTGTACAATCACATGAAGGACACTCTGGAGTGCTGTGATGTTAGAGATCAGCACTGGTGCGGTCTGCAGTTTGTGAGGAGGAGTTCAAATTCTCTTTACCTTACAAGCCCAGCCCACGAATAGAACCCAAACAAGTCAGAAATGATCCTGAGACCAGCTGCTCTTACATCAGGCTGAACAGCTGAAATGTTGTGAAAGATCGCAGGGCCTTCACATTAAGAGACTGGGTGTCTTTAAAGGGGCAGTTCACCTAAAGAAATGAAGTTATGTCATTTGCTCGCACTCATGTTGTTGCAAGCAAATGTCTTCCTGCGTTTATTAAAAGGAAACGAAAATGGAAGGTGATTCACACTGTCAAGCTCAAAATAGGAAGCAGCAGAAAAACAGTCCATACTACTACATGTGAAGCTATCTGCCAGCCAGGACCAGACTGAGATTTAAGTCTTAAAACCTAGAAATAAAATAAAAATGAACCATTCTGAACCATTTTATCTTCTTAACAAACATTACAAACATAACAGCAGGTCACATTTTTTTACAGCCATATTTCATTTTAAATCAATCAATGTGAAAGCAGATAGCATCGACTAACAACCTTGTAGCTCTTTATCGGTTTATTGGTAATTGTTCAGAATCACTACCACCTTCGAGAAAATGAATGGGTTTTACTTCCAAAAGAGAGTTTGTGTTGGAGGGGGAGGGGCTTAAAAACAAGAGGGATTGATGACATCACCTGAAAAGAAAAATCGTTTCAGAGGCGGAGCAATTTATTAGCTACATAATCTGGATCTCAGACCAATTAAATTAATTTTAATATATATATATATATTAAGACAAACACTAATTAAATGTTCACAAAAACAACAAGAAGGGTCCAATCTGATATTGTGTTTACATTAAGCCTTCAGAGGGACTTTTCAACATAACCAGTCATAATGTGTCATAATGTGAGTGCTGAGGTTACGATTTTCTGCAAAGGGATGACTTAAATATGATGTTACTCACAAATCTATCATATGACTTCAGAAGACTGAATATAGATTTATAGTGCTATTCGGAGATCAAATGAGTGATATGTACTCATTTCTGTTGTGAGGAAAAGAGTATTGTTAATATTGCGTGTTATTTTAGTGAACTATCCCTTTAAAGAATGCATGAGTCACTGAAGACCCCAGATTAACTGTCAGGAGACTCTGCAGACAGATAATGGTGTATCTCGGTGAGTGTAGACGAGTTTCCAGAACACAGCCCTTGTGCGTGTTTGTAGCATGCAGTCTTTTCTGGAAAAGACCTCTGCGGGACACACCTCCCTTTGACATTGACACACATTCTCCAGAGAAGAGCTCTGTCTGCAGAACCGCAGGAGAACTCAGGTCTGGAGGCGTTTTCCTCTTGAAATTCAAGTTCACATCAACTAAATAAAACACGTAGCTATGCATCGCTCCGGCGCAAGATCTACACAATCCACGAACAAAGACCTTTATGAGTTAAAGCGCTCGTAAACTCACATGTTACGTTTGCGCGCTCACAGCTCATCAATTCCCCAAAAACTCTCGGAGAAATGTGGGCTGACTCTGTGAAGCGTGCAACCTAAAGGCTACACAGTCATGGCTCGTATAAAGCGAGCTGATTTGAATGCAGCTTTATGTTTACAAGTTTCCAGCCGCTGGAGAAGATTAGGGTCACGTCTCTTGTGCCGTTCGTTTGAAACGGAGATTTCCGCCACTATCAAAACTTATGGTCTATGAATATTTCCGTTTTTTTTTTTTACATTATGCACAACAAATCGTAAAAAAATATGAGCAACACATTTTTGCATGCATTAAAATACATCAATGAGATATAGGCTTGTGTAACTTAATATTATATTATATATATATATATATATATATATATATATATATATATATATATATATATATATATATATATATATATATATATATATATATAGCCTACACACACACACGAATACAGGCTGTTATAAAGCCTTAGGAGATTGTGCTTACCTCTTATGCAAATTAATTATGATGTCGGCGTGCCTAAGTTCCCCAAAATAAAGAAATGAGCAAAAGTCGACACTCCTTTGTCTGTGAAATATCTATGTATTTTTCACAATGTTGATCCTGGGTCGCTCCCAGCGCTCTTGAGCTCGCACTTTCTTTCCAGCAGCGTTTGTTATTTTCTCTCCCTCTTTTCCTCTCTGTCTGTATTACCCCGTTTTTGTGCTTTCTGGAGCCACCGAGAAAAAATCACACAAAAAAATATGGAGCCGTCAATCAAATAAGTCGACTTAAGTTATGGATGGGGGAGCGCGGAATAACTCATCGAGCTCGAGTCGCCCGTGCTGAGCTTTTTAGGGCGGTTATGAGGTGTATGTGTTACGACATACAATCCGTGCCCGAAACACACCAACAGGTCGATAATCAGAGGTTAAAAGTCGACGAAAGCCCGCTGTTGTGAGACAGCTCCCCCCTGTTTTCGGCAGTGGTTCGCTCCCGTTGTTGAGTCGCCCGGTGGAACAAAACGCGTTCGCATTCCAAGGTTCTGGTTACAGCTGCGCCACAGTCTTGAGCAAGAGCTGCGTGTGATTTGAGCTGCGTCAGAGGATATAAATACACGAATCTCTTAATGTATTTTAGAAATGCACAGGATTTGCAAAATGGGGTAGACAAGTGATTTATAAAAAGCAGTTGAAAAGTGAACGCGCCTGCTCCTCATCATCGGAGCTCGCCTCAGTGCCGCAGTAGAGCTCATGTTATAGCTAAACACACTTATGAGAAGAACAAATTATAAAAACCCTTTTACAGAGACACTTTATGTGATTCTCACACAGGTCAGATAGACCAAAAGAACAAGAAAAAAACCTGTGAAGCAACAAATACCAGTGAAGAATAATAGCTAGTTGTAGGATAAAAACATTACAGCTTTACGTATTTTGGGGGGGACACTGTATAGGCTTCAAATGAATGTCAAAATGTACTACAGTTGGACTATAATCCAGTCAAACTTGAAATGTTGCAGAAATGTTGTAGGCTACATTCATATAATTTGCCTATTAAGAAGCATGTTTCACACAGTTTTGTGTTTCAGCAGTTTGCACACGGACAGCATTATGCAAACTTATACAAAAATGAAGTGATTTGTAGGTTACTGCATGGAGTATAGCTCTGACAGAGGTATTGAGTTTATCACCGAGAGCTATAACAGACGAGATCAGCATGAAATCTGATGTAGCATACGTTTAGACCCAAATGGTGATGAATCTACACTGAACCCAAACCCCAAAGTGTTGGTATATAGTGCTCTGCAGCCGCCAGGTGTAATTAAAAGGCAGATTTCTTGTTTCACATTGCCTGAATATGCAGTGTGTATTTATTTTGGCAGTCATATTAACAGCTTACAGCATTCACACTGGCTGAACCCAATCTACCATCATTTAACTTTCTTCTGACATATTTTAAAGAAAGTTAGGAGTCCAAATAACATTGGACCCTATTGATTTTCACAGCACTGCTTTTTCAAAATAACTTTGAATATGTTTGCATAGAAAGTGGCAGAATTGACAGCGGATTGAGATTGAGATAGGGTTTTGATTTTAATACGTTTAGAGATACACTTTGGGGTTTGGGTTCAGTGTATTCATCTGTAGATAAGAACACTTTGGATGCTACATGATGAACAAGTTTGTAATAATAAACTCACAATAACAATTTAATATTGACATTATCAAAGGTGAAACTCAGAAATCACTTATTTATTCATTTATTGTGAGTGAGCAGATCCATAAACTCAACAGTTGGACTCCTGCAACAATGTGAAATATGTTGAATAGGTTAATAATATAAGTTTCAGTAGGTCTTATTATAGTCAAACCATGGTAAACTTTGATATCATTTGCAGCCTATGTAGAGTCATTGGCAAAGTCCCAAAAGAAAGCACTAAGCCACGTGTAAAGCTGAGTTCAGCGGGTTCAGTCAGTCCAGGAGCATGTTGGGAAACATTCAGGGTCTCACAGCCCTCTTAAACTGAACTATGAGTGAAGTTTCAGATCCCTGTTGCACAACGTGAACCTTTAGGGAAGATAACACTTAACTAAACCTCAGAATTAATGCTGAAACACAACATCTGCCAGTCTTCACGACCTACCAGAGTCTGTAGACTCATGCTAAACCTGATAAGACCAACACAGTTAAACGTATCAGTACGAGTGACTTTTAACTTGACACGCAAAGCCAACATGAAGCACGTCTGCGCTCTGATGGAGCAGTGCATGATGGACAGGAATGTGTAAGAATCACTTTATAAGAGTAGAAAGAGTCATGAAATCATGCAGCTGAACCTCTGACATGACGATTGATCAGGAAATATACCAAGGTCAGAGTCAGCGGTCCTCAGCTTTAGACTGAAGGAGCTTCACTTTTCCTCCACGTCCTCGCGATGCACGTCTCTTTCAAATCAGACGAGTTGTAAAGACTGTGTTCAGGCATCTTGAGAAAAATGGGTGTTGTACTTGAGTTTAAAACACCAGCGGCACCCATTGATTATAACGTATGCGTCAATCATCAATGAATTCATCATTCCAACAATAAAAAAATGACAGTTTATTTGATTAAAAAAAAATCGAATTTGAACTCAATTAAAATAATCATGAAAACAATAAAACATTAATAAATTTGATAAAATAATTTAAAAGTTATTTCTTTAAAAAAGCTATGTAAGAACTGTCTGTTTAATATCTGATGAACTAAAGTTGTATCTATTTATCTATTGTAATATCATCAGCAAATGCTATGCTTCTTGGCAAACAGAGTAGAAATTAAACCGTAAACTTTCATCAATAGCACTTCAATCCAGTTGAAGACAGGGAGGGTTTTGGCTTCGTGTCGACCTCGTTCTGTTGGGACAATCTTAGTGAGAAGGAAAGTGTCTGAATGACACAAACCTGCAGACTGTTTACAGTGTGGCACTATTTCAGTCTTACAGGGTGTCTGCTGAATAAAAGTGCCCTGAACAATGTGACCCATCGCCAAAGAGCACAGGGAACGCCAGCTAAAGTTACACACGCAACAATGCAGGAGCACACACACACACACACACACACTGGAGTTTGGCAGCGGTTCAGGAAAACACTTCTCTTGTTTCAATGGAGTCCTGTTTGAAGCCCATGCAGCGCTCAGACGTTTGGCCGGAAAGGTGTTTTATTTTGATTTGATAAGGGTTTCTCTTTGTGAGGAGATGTTTCCAGAACACAGAGGTATTTCCGCTCACAGTTATCTGCTGACAGAAACACAGACTGTGCAGTAAAAGCTGATTTAGACTCAATCAATGATTGTTAAAGGAGAAGTTCCCCCGCCCTTGAGAGTTTCTTTCTCCTGTTGGAACAAAATAAGATATTTTGAACAATGTTATTTTACCAGACAGTTGCTGGTCATTTTTATTTTTCTCATTCTATGGACGTCAATGGCTACCAGCAATCGTTTGGTTACTAACATTCTTCAAATAAGTTAAAACAGAAGAAAGAAACTCATACAGGTGCGTAACAACGAATGAACGAATTAATTAATTTATATATATAGCTTTTATTTAGAGCACTGTAAATGATATAATCAAAATAAAAACATTGGACATTAAGGAAGAAACTTTAAAGAAGTTTGAGAGTGTAGGGAGACGTTTGTCTATATAAAAACAAAAAGATATGTTCTCATTAAAAATCTATTCGTCAGTCAATCCCATTAATTTTGCCATTTCGCCAATTTTTTTTTTTTCAGAACTGCACTGTTGGATTCATGTTTTGTGTTACGCATTTAAATTATGAATATTCCCAAGAAAACATGTTTTGTTTGAAACATTTTAAACATAATAAAAATATTTTTAGTGTATTTTGGATTTATTTTATTAAGTCAGCCTGTTTACTTAATACTAATATTATGATTACAGAAAAGTAATACAATTAAGAATTTTCTAAAGAAATTAAAATTTGTATATACATTTATTATTTACATTTTATTATAATAGAATTAAATAGATATTTCTTATAAATTTCTCACTAATTAAACATGCATTTTTTTATTGATTGTGTGCACTAAAACAGTATTTTAAAAAACACTTCAATAATTAGTTTTATTTACAACTACAAAAATCATTTTAGTGCATGAAATATAATCGTTATTTGAAATGTTTCTCAGTGTGTAATGTTAAATATTTTGTATACTATTTATAAAAAACAGTGGGCAGTGTCTATATGAATCTATGAACACATGTTTTGTTTTTAGTCTGTAACGCTGAAATGATGATGTTAGCTAGTGGTCAAATCACGTTTTTTAAAGGCAAAAGTACAACAAGTACATCTGCAACAAGTAACCACTGACCGCACAACTGTGTTCACCTGCAGTAACGTTTCAAACGCTGTGGTTTCTCTCTGTCATGTACATGAGCAGCAGTGTGTGTGTGTGTGTGTGTGTGTGAACAGCTGCAGAGCTCTGAAAAGGGAAGTCTGTTTTCCTGCTCGTTTCTCTCATCTGATTGGCTGTGGCTGATTTCGCAGGCGGTGAGGTCATCACACTGGCGTCTGACCTACATTAGTGTGACATCAGACTCACACACGAACGCACATCTTCTCATTAAACCGTCTTCAAACTCATCGCAGCCCGTCTCTGATCACATGAGGTTTTGAAAATCTCTTCAGATCAGGTCAAGTGTGTGAAACAGTGATGCTGCAGATGCTGTCTCTGTCACACACACAGCGTCACTGTCACGCACGACTGCATCCAGATCAGCAGAGAAAACACTATATGATCAGCATCAGCAGCACAGAAAATCACTGAGAAATCATAGAATAAATGGCTATTTAATAAACAACTCTTACTGCTGCATGGAGCTACAGAAGATCGATGTGTATACAGTGTTCTTCAGCACTGGAGTCTGTGGAGGAGAGATAAACAGAGAAGAGAGAGGTGTGGCAGAGGTTTCATCTCACACTGTCTTCTGTCTTCCTCTCATTCACAGATCCGGTTTCTGTTTCTCGCCTCTTTTCTTCTCTGGCACTATACACACACTCTTGTGGTTTGCACACATTTTAACCCTTCAGATGACACACGGCCCACATCTGTCTCTCTGTGACTCACCAGAGTCTCACGTCAAAACATGCAACACACAAGAGGAACCTGCAAAACTACAATCATATTACAACAAGTTAGTGATCCATTAGGGAATGTTAAAAAATGAATTGCACATGAAAAATAGTCATTATGAGGCATGACCTAAAATAATGTATATATATACATATATATAATGTATGCATGCTGAAAATCAACACATGCTTAGAAATCAAGACACAGACATGAGGTGAATGACTGTCTCACAGTGTGACATGACAACACTAGTGTGCTAGTAGTCAGCAGTTTTTGTAGTGCCCTAGTAAGGGTTTCTCTTTGTGTCTTGTTCTCTAAAGCATCTCATGTCACTCATGACTCGCTTTGTTAACACTCATTTACATTCTAGCAAGTCACCCGTAGACCAACAGTGGCACAATGCAGCCTGCAGAGGGTCACACACACACACACACACACACACACACACACTGTACTGCAACGTCACACTTTCTAAAGATCATGTTATCCAACAGCACTGAACACACACTAAAACTCATCCTCGGTCAGGAACAAACACATTCTTGGCAACAGCACTGCACACATGACCTTCTGAAAGAAACACACACACACACACACACACAGTAGATGTGCCAGCTTCACTGCAGCCGACCCATAAATCAGCCCGTGGCCCAAACACCCTGAACGATCTCCCCTGCTGCAGCAGTGTTTGTGCAGTTGTCACCTGGGTGTTTGTCTTCTGTGTGTGTGTTGTTGAGTTTCTGGTTTGCTCAGTCCATTATATCTATTTGCCTGTCAGCGTGAAGCGCCTCGGCATCGGATGCATGCCACATCTCGCAGGTACAACTGTGTGTGTTTGCATGGATTGTGTTTGCGTAACCGAGACCCGCGCTTCAGCAAACAGCCCAGATTGAGTGTGATGGCAGACTTGAAACTTTCTGTTTGAAGAAGTGTGTGGTGGTGTGTGTTCACAGATAGTTTACACATAGATAGATAGATAGATAGATAGATAGATAGATAGATAGATGATGACCACATGGACAACAAATGGATGGATGGATGGATGGAGAGAGAGAGAGAGAGAGAGAGAGATGAAAGATCCCATGAGAGGGGGAGTGTGTTCACTGCACTGTAATGATTGTGAGCAGTGAGGCGTCAGATGTGCAGCGCACGCACACACACACACACACACACACACACACAGAATGCTTCATTAATGAATATTCGTGCCGTTCTGCCATCTGTGGCATGTGATACACAGTAAGCGTTCTCTTCATCTTCATTGGACCTCATTCATTCACTATGTTTGAAATCGAGCAGATGCGTGTCTCAGATTCCATTCGTTTGATTGTTCCTGCGTCTGTCTGCTTCCAAAGAGCCAGCAGAATTGCCCAGAGTCATTTCATTGGTTTGAAATAATCCCCATTTAATTAAATTGATTGAGTTCATTTCATATTAGTCTGCTTCACGTTGCTCAGATTCGCTGTGATATAACAGGTGTACCAAAGGTTGTGTAAAAGCTAATTCACGTAAATTACCCGCCATCAGATGTCATGCTGTCCATGGGCTCAGATCATGAAACTCATTTGAAGAAGTAAAAAAAAAATAGGAGACAAAACAAGTAATGAAACTGAACATTTACAGGATACACGGGGCTGGGTGATATGGCCAATAATATCAAAAAAATATAATATAAAATATAAATTGATTGTGATTTCAATATCACCGAACTACACACTAGATTTGAGCTGCATATATTTATATTAACTTGATATTTGGCACAAACCTTAAAGACATGATGGAAATGACAGCTACAAAGTTTCATAACAGTATGTCACAGCGTTGATGAGATACAGCCTTTTCTGTTCGGCTCCTTCACATTTTCCTGTTTTATAAAACAACTGAAAACGACTTGAAGACTTGACTGAGTGAAGGAGGACCTTGTGAGAGATTTAGTTGATAATAGCTTAAACTGTAAGATTGTTAACCATCCCCATGACCAACTTTGCACAGTTGGTGACAGCAGAGGGTTTGAACGACGGACCACAGAATCAACACTATGAAAATGGAGAATAAGATACCCAGTAGATACAATCAGCACCTGAACTCTACAGGATTCGCTAGAAAACCACGGAGCACCATGTAAACACCAGAGTAATATTGAATCTCATACCGTGGTTCTGCCACATTTTGGGTCGACAGGTTTAAAGACTCCGGAGGTGAAATAGAAAGTGTTTTGTACAGTTTGGGTCGTGTTTTAACAGGTCTTCTAATGTTACAGCTACAGACAGATCGAAAGATGAATGTGAACAGACAGAAAAACAATCTCATGAAAAGAGAGACTCGTCTAGACCTGTTTGTCTGAACCTAGTCTTATCCCTACTATACAACTCACATCCTAAACAAACACTCAACGGGCTCTCAAGAAATCAAAAGATACATCTGTTGCAGAAGCTCATCTGAAATTGCAGGTAGTGTGCTACAGGCCTTTCATTTTGGGAGGACAGCAACACAAATGATCTAATTAAACATTCAAAAGCCCTACAGAAATCAGTGATGAACGGCAGGAATACAATCACCATTCAGAAACAGTTTACACCGAGAGCAGCGACCGCAGGGAACGCTTGAGTGACTCAAATTAATCAGCGTTTCTTTTAATTAGTTCATTGAAATGAAGCAAATTGATTTGCTAAAACCTTAAAGAGGTATATGACAAGGCTCTCTCAACTTGTAAGGTCGCAAGCACAATTTAAAGGCAAAAAAGTCATTGTGTTTTGTCGCGATTCATGTCTACTTGTTGGGGAAAATAAAACGTATTGGAAAAACCAATGCAACATTTAGCTGAAGATTCTGAAGCAGTTTATCACAGCAGTCGTTCCAGATTCTTACAATAACAGCCGACACGTCATGAGATTTCATTCATAGATTTATTGAAACTTATTACACAGACCAAACAAAAAACAGAAACGAACAAAAGAAAAGAAAACGGCAACAAACACAGCTTGTATTTATCAGAAGCAAACTCAGCTCTTAGTGTCACTGTACACAGATACAAACCCACGGGTAAAATTACAATGACTGTACAATCCAAACTTATTCACAAACTCAGTGACCCCATTATGAATATAAAACAGTTAAATCAAGCAGTATCTCTGAGAGGTTAAATAACATAACTGGGCCACACTGCCGCCCACTGGTCAGGATGAGTAACTCTACATTTATTTCCCAAAAGGGGTCCTAGAGGAACACTGCTGCGCCACAACCGACGCAAACAAACAAACTCCTGCTGGATGAGTTCAGATAGCTCAGGGTTTGGGGACTGAAGTCCGTCAAAAGCTTCGGGACTCGACTGGAAAGCAATCCGAGATCTAATAATTCTCTAGTATGTGTTGGGGAAGATGATGACGCTTAACAGAACCCTGCACAGAAGGGTCTCACAACCACAGGACTCAAGAAAAACATTGGTAAGGAAGGACTTTCACATGTATTTGAGCGCATCTGTGTAATATTAGTCTACACAGGCTGGTTAAAATGACCTCAAGACCATGGCAGAACCTTCCCAAACTCCAGCCACCATTATCACCACCGTAACTCATGCGGCGGCTTGAGATCTTAAAACCGATGAGAAGGACCTGAACGTGCCTGGAGTGGGACAGCGAATGTTTACTAGGCTTGACAATCCAATTGGTGCAAACCAATGAACAAGGTTACATGTACAAAATGCATGTTAGTGTCTCTTTAGGAGCTGTAATCTCCAAATTCGATGCATTCTGATTGGCTCATCAATGTGTCAATCATCTAGTGAACTTACAATAGTCATTTAGGATGTTGATTATTAGAGTTTGTCTTTAATGGGTTGCCAAGTTACAAAACTGTTTTTTTTCCCCCTCTCTAACCTTCATCCAAGCACAAACTATAACAGTTTTGGTAAAATCCAATCATAGCACTTCTAAGTAGTTCCTCTTCCATTTATTTTGCAAACACATCTAAGCCTTTGAGATGGCAGTATTAAAACAGCTTGGCATGGTGATGCCACAATGTCACAGCAATGAAGGAGATTTCACTGCAATTAAAAGTAGTTTCTCAATCCTAAAGCAGAAAATGTAATTTTATTTTTCTAAATGCAGATTTGGTTAAGACTGACGAGATCTCAGAGGACGCTGGCTGAAGTCCGGGGTTCATGCGATAAAGTGTAAAGCTGAGATTCATTTTCATGATGAGTCTTACTGTTCTGGACTTCTAAAATAAAACTAAGGGTGCATTGAAGGTCAGAGGATCTACTCTATATCTGATGGTGAGCATGCATGTGTGTCCGCGTCGGACACGTTTAAGAATGGTCTCCATTGGTGCTGTCTCCATCATCCTCTCCTTCCTCCTGCTCACCCTCTTCTTCCTCATCATCATCCTCCCTTCCTCGACTCTTGATCTGCACAAACCCAAAGCGACGGGTGAATACGAGCGAGCAGAAACGTGATTTCTGACGCTGTTGTCTGTCTCTCACTCACCTCCTCTTCCTCCAGCAGGTCTCCCTCGTCCTCATAGTCGTTCATGTCCGTGCTCTCGCGCTCTTTCTTCCCGCTGGAGTGCTGCGGGGAGGCTTCCTCTGGTTTAGAGCTCTTCACCTCTGTGCAGAAACACGAGGAGAGTGACTGGAAATGACAAGTGATTGTGCTTCAGGGCAGTAGGTTTATGGTCTGCGTGGCATGTACCTGATTTCTTGCTGTGGTCTCTCTCCATGCGCTCCAGGCTCTCCAGCAGATAGTCCACTTTGTGTTTAATCTGAGTCAGTTCTTTCTTAATGGTTTGTAGATCATCAGCTTTCACTGAACACACACAGGGATATGAATGATGGATACTAAACATCGGAGACATCCAAATGTGCACTACTCCTCACAAGTTTGCTGGTTAGATTTCGTAATGTCTCTTCTCCTCACCAAGGCTGCATTTATTTGATCAAACATACTGTAAAATCAGTAAGATTGTGAATTTTTTTTTTAGAATTTAAAATAACTGTTTTCTATCTGATTACATGTTAAAATTTATTTGTGATTTTCAGCATCATAACTCCAGTCTTCAGCGTCACATGATCTTCAGAAATCAGTCTAATCAGATGAGTTGCTGTAAAAGTTTGGGTAAGATTTTTTAAAAAGAATATATTTTTATTCAGCAAGGATGCATTAAATGGTTTAATAGTGACAGTAAAGAGACATTTATAATGTTACAAAACATAAGAATCTTGAAAAATAATCAAGCAGAAAAACTGACTGTAATAAATAACCATTATTAAAATCTAAGCATCAATATTATTAATGATAATATTAAATGAAGCAGCAAATCAGTATATTAAAATGATTTCTGAAAGATCATGCGCACTGAAGTAATGATGCTGAAAATACAGCTGTGCATCACAGAAATAAATTTAATTTCTAAATTAATTAATATAGCATAAAGGTATTTTATATGGTAATAATATTGTACAATAACAGTTTATTACTGTATTTGTTCAAATAAATGCAGCCCTACTTGAGTACAAGACCCTTATAAACAACAACAAAAGTTCCTCATTTTGACTGGAAGTGTATGTTAGAAAATTATACTTTGAACTTTTTAGTAGTGAACATAGAAATATAAAAAAAAAGAATATAAAAAGAGATATATAAAATGGAAAATATAACAAAAAAAAGAAGTGTTCCTCACTGGTGCGGGACGTGCGCTGGCTGCTCTTGGAGGAGAAGCTGGTTTTGGTCCTGCGGCTGCCGCCGGTGCTAACGCTAACACGCGCTCGTTTGGAGGGAATCACCGCCCGCGAGAGAGGAGGAGGAGGAGGGGGGACACGCGATGGGTACGAGTACATCCTGAAAACACACGCTCAGATTAACACACACACACGTTCCTGGAATCCTGCAATCCCAGTTCAGACAGACTACCAAAGCCTTTCATGAATAATAATAATAATAATAAATAAAAAAAGCTCTTTGCAAAGCATTTGATCAGTGAATCTGTAAGAGCTCACCTGTCATAGTAATCTCTCTGAAAGTCATAGTCCAGATCAAATGAGGAACTGCTGGAGGAGAAAACACTTCAATAATTAAGAGGGGTAAAAACACTCTTCCCCATAAAAATAAACCACAATCGAATGGAAAATATAAAACGCAAACCTGTACATATCTCCTGCAGAGCGTTTGATAGTTTTTGAACGATGAGGTTTTGGCTCACCAGCCAGATTAATATCTAAAACAGCAGAAAGATTGCACACACACACACACAAAATTGATATTGTGGGCTAGTGGTCACGAGACAAGTCACTTTGGATAAAAACATCTGCTAAATGAATGAATGCTAAATTTAAAGAAAAAAAAAAGTTGCCCATAGATTAGCAGGGAGAAATTTAACAGACACCTTAAACAATATAAAACATTTCTTATTAGAAATTGTGGAAGATCCCAGATCCCATTTCCCTTCTTCATTATCCAAATCTGGGTAAATATTGCAAAAACAAAGCAAGGGCACATTACCCCCCTAAAATGTTAATAATAATAACACAATTAAAACTAGATGTTGCATTAAAAAAATGCAATACTTTTAGATTAAGATTTTTCAATGTAACTGCAGATTTTTTTAGATATAGTTAAACTATTTTTACATTACACCAATGAGAATTTGGATGAAAGCATGCTATATTGTCATAATTATGTCCAAAAAAATATTTTAATAGTCCTAAAATTAAGTCTTACTTCAAACAAAATACATGTAATTCATTGTTCTTAAGATTTATTGGTGGACACATTCTTGACCGATTTTGTGAGACTCTTATTAATATGAACAGAAGAAAGTGCAACGCAAAGTATGTCAGAAGAACAACTCCCTCCTTCTAAATAAAACAGCCAATCGCCAATAGTTATGTCATCGCATCACTGCAGCTGCCACTTCCTTTAGAAACAGACCTGAGATGACGCACTTTGAATCGCTCATGTGCTTTGGCTGAACCAATTTGAAGACAAGAGAAAACATTCATGGGGCAATTCATGTTGGACTTGCCGATTCCAAATTTGTCATTTAAATGAGTTTTTGAGATTACGTTATTGTGCAATACTAGTAGATAAGCTTTGATCTTTCATGCCTGGAGGCATTGCAAATAGGGCCGCCAAGTCCATTGACTTCCCTTGACTTTGGATTTACTTTAAAGCTGCAGTCTGTAACTATTTTTTTTTTCAGTCTGTAATTATTTTTGAGCAAGTACATAACGGTAACTAGCCAGTGTTCAAAACTATCTCCTTATCTTAACGTGATTCGTAACAGAAAGCTTGTAATAATGTTTTAGAATTTAAGTGGTACTGGTATGTTTTCGTGGGAAATACAAACATGGTGTTGCATCATGACATCACGTCAGTATAGAAAGAGGAGTCCCGGCTAGCAGGCTAAATCACGTGTGAACGCTGCAGGTGGCGGATCGTTTTTAGCCTTTTCTCACAGCACCTGGAATAATTAAACTTGTAATTTTAGAACAAGCTCTAAGCAACACTAAATAGCTTTTTAAGATTAAAAGAACAATTTCTTTCAACGATGTTCGAATAGTATGCCAATTATAGATTAGACTGTACAGAACGTAAAATCTACACATAACACACAATATATATATATATATATATATATATATATATATATATATATATATATATATATATATATATACACACACACACACACATGGAGTCACGCAATGTTGATGTTAACATTAACCAATTGAGAACAAATTATAACAATACTAATATTTTGCACGGATTAAAGTTAGATTTTATCACCATTTGTACCATTTTTTTCTTAGTTGGTCAGAACAAAACTGGCAGATATGTTACTTGTTCAGATGACATTTTTGGGTGTAAGATCTTGTTTTGGACACTTTTTAAGATGATGTGCAGTGACTGACAGCCACACATACTCCTCAAAACCTTAGATTCATCCAAGCTGGAGCCGTGCTGATGCACAACCCACGTAAAGAAAATAATTATAAACTGCAAAAATAACAGCAATTGCGGGTTTCAAACAGAGGCTGAACTTACGGACTACAGCAAACATGATTATACGCAGTTCCTGAAAATAGCTAGTTTGTGTAGTAGTAGAGTTGCAGGGGACTATTTTCAGGCGCTGCGTAATATCATTGTGTCCGCTGCATGGTATAGCAGCAAAGTTCCTTGATTATTACACCGGAATAAGAGTATAGTTCCTAGCCATGTCGGCCTAGAAAATCACAACTTTTCATTTTCTGTCAGTCTTAGTACACGATGTGACTACAGAAGAGTCAAGTTTTAAATGGGAAAAAAATTTAACTTTTTGGTCATTTTTGAGCAAGATGCTGACAGTCTAATCAGATTCAATGATCTTTGTTAAGCTACAGCTGAAAGTGCTTTGGAAAATGAGCCTACCTTTAAGATTGTAGTATCTTCGGGTAACAAACCGTAATAAATGAACCTGAGATTTACAATGATCTGCATCAGTAAGATCTTCACAGTGTGATGCTACTCTACTTACCGAGCACCTGTCCGACGATCATCCTCCCATCTTCACCTGCGACCGCCGCTCTGGCGTTCCTCTCGTTGACGTACTGGACGAACGCAAAGCCTTTGTGCACGGAGCAGCCCACAATCTTCCCGTACTTACTGAAGATGGCCTCCACGTCGGCTTTGGTCACCAGCATTGTATTGAGGTTCCCGATGAAGACCCGGGAGTTCAGTGAACGTGGATCCGTCTTGTTGGTGACGTTACTGGCCATCAGGCTGCTGGTTGAAGGGGAATGACTGGGCAAAAAGAGAGGAATAAAGGGGATGCAGAAGATTGACAGACACAGGAAGGACAAATGAAAAATTAGCACATTGATAACATCATTAATAGCCTCATTATCTATGTTTCCATCCAAAGTGTGAAGTTAACTTGAGAAAAATTTGAATTTCGCATGAACCAATTTAAACTAATGCACCGTTTCCATTCCATGTGTTCAAAAGAATAAAAAACACCACTTTCTGGGAAACCTGCACAACATATCAGTATTAAAAATGGAAGTTGCTGCGAATGCAACAGACGAATTGCAATAATCACTGCCATGTAATCTTGGCCTGATGTTTGGGAACAACCATTTCAGTTCTGGAAGGTAAATGTACCAAACCAAATAATTTTGAATCCAGGATAGCTCAGGCATTTCAGAATTACTAAACAATATTTTGGATGATGTGTAATGCGATTGGTCTGCTAGTTAGTCCAGTTATCCAATCATATGTTCTGTTTTTGTTGCACGTTGAGGAATTTGTTCAGTAAATGTGCTTCTATTGGAGTTTATGTGCATGTAAAAAAAGATCCTTCTCAATTGAGCTCTTATTTTAATGTGCATTTCAGGTTTTATATACATGCAGCTTTTTTTGATGTTATCTATCAAAATGTGCATACATATGTGGATGAAAACATAGCTAGTGAGACCTGATTAGTTCTGGAAATCTAAAGTCAACATGAAACCGTATCCACAACACATTTTACTTTTTTATAATAACATGTTTCCGGTCTTATTGTAAGTGGTTCAATACATTTATTAGCTACTTCAAAATAAATGGGGCCAAATTTGGTTACATCATGTTGACTTTCTGTTTAAAATAGAACCACAAGAAGATTACTGCCCAGATAAATACACGAACATTTTCATTTAGTCCACTATTATGGATATTATCACAGAACAAGAGATCTGGGGGAAGAACATACACAAAAGACATATACAGTTTGTAACCATCAAGATAAAATCGAATATACATTGTTTCATAAGTTCTATCACCTAGTATGTTTAATTTAAGAGCCACAGCAGTCATATATGAAGCTTTCCTATGCTATAACGTGCATAGAGATACAATTAAAATCAAAAGAATCACATATCAACTAGACTGGCACGTATGTTGTAGTTTTACGCAGTGTGTTGTTCAATTGTGTCACAGGGGATGGCATTTATAACTGCATGAACCAGGGCCGGGCAGGTAATGTGGTGGTGTATGGCCAGCTTAGATCTCACGCATGCAAACTAAAAGTGAAACTTATTGCCTGCTGCATTCGAGATTAAATACAGAGGCATTATAATATTGCTTAGTTTATGTGTTTGACAGAGTAAAATGGGTGGAAATGCACTAAACAGTGAATTTACTGAGGAAAATGGATCTGGTTATGCGTGTGGAACGTTTTCTGTGCTTACTACATGTTTGAGGGGTAAACTGGTACTGGACTGGGGCATGTTTTGGTGGTATTTTTGGACATGTTTTTGGTGGTATTTTTGGGACATGCGGCCACATAACGTGCACATTGAGATACTGAAGTGTGCTGTTGGGGGTTGAATAGTCAGAACTCACTCCATTCTGTCTGTAATTCAGGTCGAGTCGTCTGTCTGCCTGATTCTGTTGGAGAGAAGAGGGTTGTTATTGGACACCATTGAGCTGCTGCTCAGCAGTGCATTGTGGGTGAAGGTTGTACTGCATGGGTGGGTGATGTAACCCACCGCACTTTCACGGACATCACACCAATCTCAACACTTTCCCAAGGTCAAACAAGCAGTCTAGTGTTCGGATGCTGCCACCCAGTGGTTGGTGCACACAAAGAAAATGAAATCCAGACAGATATCCCAAGTGAAACAGAACAGCCATGTCACCATAACGTATTTAAACATGCTCAGTGTCACATAATCTCTAACTAAAACTCTTTCATTTAAGGGAAAATTCTTAAGTGTCAAATAGAGTGACGTTTCCCAGTCGTGTGACGCAATCACATCCTACGCTAATGGAAAAAAAGACCTTTCACACCAACGTCAAGATAGATTAAAAAGGTCTATTAAAAGATGCTTTCGGCACATCTTAAGATGCACCATTAAGTCTGTATTATAACTGAACAAAAAGATGAATATCAGTGTGTCTGTAAGAAATTCCGGCTTTATAGGGATGAAAGCAGGTGAAACCGTCACTACAGGCCAATTATGGAACCAGTCAAAGGTCAACGCAAATTAAAATCTCCAAATCTCCTCAGGCACCAGGATAGATAGACCACATTTAAAGAAGGTTAGGCCCTGTACATTTCTATAATTGGTAGGAAGTTTCACAATAACGGTTACCTTTGCTTCAGCAATTTAATGATTAGTCAAGACATTTTCTGTGCCTCTTTCATTATCAGCATTACATAAAGTCAAAAGCAAATGGTTACAATTATCTTTGTTTTCACCCATGCCAATTAAAGATTCAATAGCATAAACACTAATTTAGGCCTGGTTTCACAAACAGGATTTAGACTAAGCACTGATATATTTCAAGATCATTCGGTGCAAGTTTCTGAAACAGCTCATTTTTTTCTGTGTCTAGGTTTAAGCCTCGTCTGTGAAACTGGAGATTAGAATCTTAATGATACTTTATATGAAACCAATGAGTTTTAAATGTGAAATTTAGATGTCTGTTCTTGAAATTACCTACAACAATCTATCACGGCAAGATGAAGACTTGTCTTTGCACTCATCTAACACAACACTACCATTAATCCAAAAATTAGGCTAGACCTCATTGTCAAAGGTTTTGATTCTCTCTAGGAGTGGTTTAGCAAACTGTAGCGTGTCTTTGAACATTAAAAGCCCCTGAAGCATGTGGTTTAGTGTTTTACTGCCCTTTGCTGATGCTGATTTAGACTATGAACTATTAAATGTCTTGACAAAAAAAATCTGCAAAGTCTACAGACTATTTAGAAGGTATTTACTCTAGGGTAATGGAAGAAGTACACACAGCAAACAGGAGTCTAGTCTGCTTAAAACAAGAGGAGAATGAAAGAAAAACCAACTTACGGATTGACGTGGTTCAAAAAAAGCTTCCTCAAAAACTACAAAAAAAGCAAAATGAATAAAATCAGAAAAGAACACCTTTAGCTCTCTAAAACAGGAAAAAAAAAATCATAAATTAACCAAATGCTTTAGGGTTGACAGACTTGAGACCTACATTATAGGAGTAATCAGATTTGGTTTGACAAATTTGGTGTAAAATGTGACCTCCCATGACTTTAAAGGGCAAAATGTCCAAAAGGCATCAACATCAGCATGTGGTGTTTAATCTAGACCAGGGTTTCCCAAAGTGTGAGTCGCATATTCTGCAACGAAACGCACTCCCATTTCATTAAACTACACGGTTCACACCAGTCACAGGACGTGACTCGTCTTTAAAGTGCTCCAAATGATGCTCTTAGCAATGCTAATTACCAATCAGAATTAACGGTAGGAAATGTACTAAATATTTTCATGGAACATGATATTTAATTAATATCCTAGTGATTTTTGACAAAAGAAAAATCTATAATTTTGAACCATACAATGTATTTTTGGCTATTGCTACAAATATAGCCCAGAGATTTAAGACTGGTTTTGTGCTCCAGGGTCACAAATGGGAATTATCATCCAGTCACACTGAAACACTTGCTTATGGTGCAAAAATAAATAAAAAAAGAGAGAAACAAGACTCAATTACAATAGATACACAATCATTTCAACAATTTCCAACCTTGTTGTCTAGAATCAAATTTGTGTTGTTGTTTTTTTGGGAGGGAGGGGGGGTAAAAAAATTTTAAGATTAATCATAAAACTTGGAAATACTAATAAGTGGTTGTACCCAATATCTTGGCATGTGAATGATTCCCATGTTTGGGGAACCCATGATCTACACAAATATATAACAGCTAAAAACAAAACTGGTCTTGACAGACTTTAGCTGGAGTATGATACTGATGTGTGTCTAGTGGGGAGCTGTGAGGGGAACATGATTTGGTGCATTTCACATAGTCATATAACATACACATTTAATGAAGACAGAGTAAGAAATACTTGTATATTCTATATCAAGCATACAAAGAGCCAAATTAAACCACTTTCTAACCTGAAATGGCACTGAAAGGAATGTTGAATCAATGAAATAAATCAGTCGGTATGGAGGGATGGGGAATAAATATATGGTTTTCATTTCTTCAAGACATTCTACAAGACAGCTATAAGAGATTTATGGGCTGAACTTTTGGATTACACACAAATATGATGCAATTCTGAACACATCACAGCATGAGGCATTGAGCACTTGGGCGAAGGCAGTAATACTGTGTGGCCTAATGGGCCTTCTTCAAACATTTATTTAATATTAATGCAACCAGCTCAATTCAACATTCTTGGTGTACTTTTAATGGAAAGATTGAACGTTTACATGATTTTGCACAGACCTGGGGTGCAAATGTAAAAAGTGTTAAGTTGTCCATGCATTGGTATTATTGCACGAGACAGAAAACGTGTTTTCTCAGTCCATTAAAAGTGCTGAAACAGAACTTGTCGCCTGGAGAAAGAAAAAGAAAAAAGGATAAAAACATTCGATTCCGACTGGAACGCAACGACCCTGAAAAATAAGAGCAAAAATAACGTGCAAATAAATGTATTAAAAAGGACAAGCTGACTCCAAATGTCTACAGACGAATAAAATGGTCTACTTATGTTGTGAAAATCAGTCTGTCATGTTAAAAATGGACTTAAAACGCGGTTTTATTCTGAATCCTGGACATGGAGGCAAAAACGAGCCCATCTTGAAAACACAACCAATGGTCCTTAAGAGCCATTTCCTCCACATTAACTTCAAAATCAAACAAACCAGCTGCTCTAGCAGAAGTCCTGCAAAAATGAGGTGAAAAATAACTCCTACGTTGAAAAATAAAATAAAAATCGTGCGGTCCTCTCAAAGCATATTTCTCTTTTTTTGTTTTTGTTCACTGCTCTATCAACGGCATCACAAAATGTACGCCACCAAAGCCAAGCAGAAAATGACCAGAAAAATGCATTAAAAATAAAAAACACAAAAAAATCTCCAAAGATCAGATTCAAAGTCAGTCAAAAATAAAAAAGCGACAAAAATCTCTCGAACCAAAATACTCACCGGGAGTTTAAGACTAAAAATGATTAAAATTCGGTGCTGTACTGTTTTGTGGATACAGTCCGTACCAGCTCGTTCAGTAGACACCGACCAACAGACGAAGGCACGAAATGGCGTCAAGGAAATACGCCCTGGAAACAAGCCCCGCCCCACTGCACTCATCCTCGAATCTTATTGGCTGCATCTCAACGCGCGGAAGAAACAGATGGAATTTATTGGTGGATTAACGCGTCATTCTCTTCTACGTCTATCTTTTTAAACAATGTTCGCGTTTGATTGGTGAATGAATGCAGGATTCGGCTCGCAGCATCTTGCTAATCGCTTTACAAATCTTTTCGTCCCATTTATGCAGTTAACAGCTCGTTAAATATCCGAAATAAAGTTGTTTAATAAAACAAAATCACAGAAATGTGTTATAGTAAATGTTGTAACAAAATAATTATGTTTACTGCATTAAAAACTGGTAAATTGCCTTTTTATTAGTAAACCAATTTAAGAGTCAAAAATATTCTAAACACACTGTAAGAAAAACTTTATTAATAATACTGTGGTAATTAACTATAGTGTTTTGATATTGATCTGTTTCAAGCATCTGTAAACCATTGGCACAAAAAGCATTAAAAGCACATACTTCAGAAGTTTAAAGTACTACTAAACAGATGTAACACAATGTCACTGAATGAGCATTGTCAATCATGTCATTATTGATTACATTTATTTGAAATTCTGAATCACAGGGAATTAAGGTGAAATTAATACAAAACAATGGTAGTTTAAATACCAATGTACCGTAAATGTAATATAAAATGTATAAAAAGGCAAGTCAGGTTATTTTGTCACAATATACGGGGTAGGCTAAGTTGTCACAATGGAAACGTAATGTGTTTTCCATCATATTTTAAGCATTAAAACAATAATGAAACAACAATTCATGAACAGCAACGATTCAGCGTGCAAAACTGACTTTTGATTCCAAGCCTCAGAATTGCTGAGATTTGTGTCAGCTTACTTACAACGCAAAAAAACAAAAAAAAAAAAACACCACTTCAATTTTTGGGAGTGAACACCTGCAACAGAACAAAAGTATCTGTATACATTTTTATTTGAATGTAGCTGAGGGATGTGGCAAAAATTACACTTGACTTGATGTCGTGGAAGAGTAGTCAAAAAAAAAGTCAAAGTGGAAAGGTGATGATGATTCAAGAGTCTTCAAACCTCCTCAAGTTTCTCCTGATTCTCCTTCAGTGAAAGAAAGTCATCCGTCATTACGTAGCTTCCTAATTAAAACTGATTCACTTTTTACAGATCCATGCATTGGCCTACTTCTTGTGAGAATTTGATGGATAACGTATTATTATAATATACATAGAATTAAATATACAACACTTAAGTATACATCAAATTAACTTAGAATGAAAAGTAGTGTTTCAGGCCCTTACTTGTGAAAAGTGGCCTTTACTGCATCAGACGTGCTTTGTTGGAGTCTGGGTTTGAGTTTCGGTGTGCTTTGACTCTGCTTCTCCTTCTCTCTCTCCTCTGTTGAAGGATAGCACACGAGTGATCTGTACTTCAAAGTCACTGAGGGTCTTACAAAACACCTCCGCACACCTTTCTCTCACCATGGTGCGCGGGCGACCGAGGAAGAGCAGGAACGAGTCGAATCTAAATGCAAGGAAAAAGAAAAAAATGGAGCACTGTCGTGTCTTTGACATTTACAGTTGCTTTTGGGAAGGGCTAGGGGAAGTCGTGGCCTAATGGTTAGAGAGCCGGACTCCCAATCGAAAGGTTGTGGGTTTGAGTCCCGGGCCGGCAGGAATTGTGGGTGGGGGGAGTGCATGTACAGTTCTCTCTCCACCTTCAATACCATGACTTAGGTGCCCTTGAGCAAGGCACTGAACCCCCAACTGCTCCCCGGGCGCCGCAGCATAAATGGCTGCCCACTGCTCCGGGTGTGTGTTCACAGTGTGTGTGTGTGTGTTCACTGCTCTGTGTGTGTGCACTTTGGATGGGTTAAATGCAGAGCACAAATTCCGAGTATGGGTCACCATACTTGGCTGAATGTCACTTCACTATTTTCTCAACCAGCGCACAGTGACCTTCACAGGCCCAGATGGACCTGCGTTGTCAGAAACATTATGTGGAATGAATGTGAACACTGAAAGAGAAAATAGTAAAGTAATCACATTTGAGGTTCTGTTTTGTCTAGATAGCTTTAGCTATTGTGGGTAAAGCAATAGCATGCAAACGAAGGAGAGTCTGCCGGCCTTGTGTGAGAGTTTGCCCTAACTCTACTCAAACCCCTTCACCTGTGCAAAACACACCTCATCATACAGTGGGCGAGTTATGATTGTGAACACATTTGTATACAGATATTCTCACCTTACAGCCGAAGAACGGCTCTGCAATTTCCTCTTTACACACACACACACACACACACACACGTAAAGCATGGAACAGAGATGCACAAAAACAAACACTACAAATAACCAGACATGACAGAAAACATGAGCAGAAAAGTCCTGCGATAAACCAGAAAACGGAAACATGATTGTGATGATATGTCTTCAGACAAATTAGCCACAGTAAAAATTGGTGTTGGATTTACTTTAAAACAATTATGTTTCAGAACTGTCAGCCGCGCCACAGGCATGTAGTCTTCACACAGAGTTTGAGTGAAATGGAGAGACACAGAGAAGACTGTTGACAAAGGAATTGTTAAATAAAGTTGTTATTTTTGTTTTCTTCGTGTACATACAGTATTCTCGTTGCTTCATAACGTTACAGTTGAATCACTTATGGCAGATGCCTTATTCTGATGATGTCTTTCATACTTTTCTGGACCTTGACAGAGTAAGTTACTTGGCAGTCTATGGGACAGTCACAAGCCTCCCGGTTTTCATCCAAAATATCTGAAATTGTGCCTAGTCCAGCCTGGTCATAGCTGGTCAGCAGGCTGATTTTAGAGGGGTTTTGTCCACTTTTTTAGCTGGTCAGGATGGGAGACCAGCTAAGACCATCTTAGACTGTAAGTCTGATAAGTCCAGAGCTTCGAGGGGCGAGTTTTAGGTAGAGAGGAAGGAAGTCCAGGAGGTGTCAAGAAGACAAGGTTCAGCTTGTTTCATTAGATATTATATAAGTTACTACTATAACAATTTATAAATAATATGAAAATATCACTGAATGGCACAATACAGCCTTTCTCAAAAAAAAAAAGATACAAAAGCTGTCACTGGGGCAGTACCTTTTTCGTAAAGAGTCTATATTGGTCTCTTAAAGGTACGCATTAGCACCTAAAAAATAGTACATAATAGATACAAAAGTGTACCTTTTTTTCTGAGTGTTGGGGATTCTGTTATTTTACAATCAATAGGTTGTTAAACTAGTTGCGTCTCATGTGGCTCTGTCTCCTAAAGCTGTTTGTGTTTGTTTGTGAAGCCGGGGAAGTGATTGGGACCGCAGGGCTGGATGTTGTCCATAACAGTGTTTAATGATGTTTAATTAGCTGGAGAGGGCAATCCCAGACCTCAGTCAGACGGGAATAACCGAGATGTTATTCATTACGATGTGAAGGAGATATGAGCTACATCTGTCCTTCAGCTGCTAGACTTCTGACTTATTATGATACAAATTGCATTGGTATGAATTTAGGATCTATATTTATTTATATTTATGGTGAAATGTATTAAACATTTTTATAATATAATCTTTTTTTTTTTCATTTACATCCTAAAAATTATTTGAATTGTTCTTTTTTTTAGTGTACCTAATTTAAGTTGATTTATTTTGTATCTAATTTAAGCTTACTTCAGTGATGGGAAGGTTACTTTGGAAATGTAATAGGTCAGACAGAGATTACAAGTTAACTTATTTAAAATGTAATAAGTAGTGCAATTATTTCAATTAGTTTATTACATTTGATCGCTTTTCTAAATTTCTAACTGATATTTTCAGCTGCTTATCATTTTCAGACATTTAAAGCAGGCCGGGGTTAACCTCACAGAAGATTACTGTCAGACTTTCAGAATCCTTCATCACTTTAATTAAGAATAATTTAATTTGAAAGCACAGCAACCCCAGAATCAGACTCTTGCAGCTCTTTTTACTTTGAGATCGTTCTGAGGTTAAATACAGGCCTAATCGTGAGATTTAAAGCCTTGTGTTTCCAATGATGGAGCTGTGGAAGCTACAGTATAATCCTCACGAAGACATTTGATTGGTCGTTCAAACCCGTACATCATCCGCGCCGCGGGAGCGCGCACGCTCCTTTACCCTGCTCCGAATGTTATTTATGGCACGCGCGCTCCCGCGGACCGCCCCGTTATTATTCGACGAGCGACTGACACCGAAACTACAATGTCAAACATTCTCGGGACACCGAGCGCTTCCGTGCTCGCGCGCGCAGGGGAGGACCCGTCCTGATTTCTTAATACACGCGCAAAATCTACGATCAATCTGATGGTGTTTCTGGAAGCTAAAGACTGAGATGATGTATCATCGTTCAGACAAGGTAAGTCAATAGTGTCCGCTTTAAGAAGTTCGCACACGGCCGCAGTTCTGTTGCGCTGATAAAGAACGATTAATGCGCTGTGCGCGTGCTTATTCAGCACGCAACTCTTAGTTTGCTGTTTGTTTCAAGTGTTTATAATGAGTTTAAATGATTGACAGCACCCTCATGTTTCAGCTTATCGGAGGTGTTGCGAAATTTAAATAAAGTTTTACGGAGAATAAAATACATTGCGAAATATCTGCGCTCTTCGAGCGGATAAAATACGTGAGCCTTTATTACGTAACGAGCGCGCGGGACAGATGCGCGTGGGACTGAGCTGAAATCATCAACGCTTGCTTTTCCTTTTAAAAGATGATACGAAGGGCAATAGAACAGCAGATTGCGCGGATGACAAATATATATTTATACACGCATTTCTAAACCAGGGCTTCGGTTTCAGACAGTGATGGTGCAACGTCTTAAACACTTGTCACGCGTATCACTGTCAGTGCAGTGCTTCAGAACTGAAACAATGTATCCACTGGACACCAAAAGTTTATAAGTCCATCATAATAGGTTAAAATGCGTTATTATTATGAGCGTTCAGCATGATTGGCCCTGCTGGAGAGCACACTGTACGTGCTGTAATCATGAGTGGAAGTGGTTCTGTTGGTGCAGTGCTTCTTTATTTATCCCTGGCCTCGTGTAGGTGGAAGTGTGAGTGAGTCAGGGAGACATGGAGGTGATTAGAAGAAAAGACTCAGACTCCAACGGCTTGTTCTCAGACAACTCGGACAATGACTGTGAGGTATGAACTCCATTATTGGAAAGGTATGAGTGTCATTATTGGACCTACACATGTGCAACTTCTCTTTCTGTAGCACTTGGGGGCTTGTGGGCAGACGACTGCAGTGTGTTTGTGTGAAAATACCCCCTTTACCAGCTTCTGTGATCAGCACCCACAGGAGGTGAGTGTTTGCATAGCTGCATGCAGTTATGGTAGTATTCACATTTTTTTCTTTTTCTTTAAAGTAATGAATACTTCTATACATCAAGGATGTATTCAACGGATCAAAAGTGACGTTAAAGTAATTTATAATGTTACAAATGTTTTCTATTTCAAATAAGTGCTGCTCTTTTGAACTATATTCTCCAAAGAATCCTATTTTTTTTATGTATCACAGTTTTAACTAAAATATGAAGCAGCACGACTGTTTTCAACATTGATAATAATCAGAAATGTTTCTTGAGCAGCAAATCATTATATTACACTGATTTCTGAAGAGCATGTGACACTGAAGACTGGAGGAATGATGTAGAAAATGTTTATTTTAAATTGTAAAAATATTGTACAATTTTACTGTTTTTACTGTATTTTTAATCAAATAAATGCAGCCCTGTTGAGCAGAAGAGGCTTCTTTCTAACATAACCCCCCCCCCCCCCCCCAAACAATATTAACCCAAGCTTTTGAACTATTTATAATTAAAATAATAAATAACTATAACAACAACAACAATAATAAATATCCAACATTTGTGTCTCAATATGTGGTACCAGTCACTCCTTCAATGTGAATTTATGGTATTTATCACCTAATTTACCATTTCATCATCTGTTTTGTCTTTGCCTATGCAAGCACTACAGATTAATCAAAGTCAATGGTTTGAATGAAAGGGTCTTACAGTCTGTGAATCCGTCTCAATGTCTGTCATCAGGACTCCAGTGTGAAGTGTGTCCAGTGCGGTAAGAACAGAGCCATGATCACCAGATACTCAGAGGGTTACGGCACAGAGGTGGGCGCATGTCTCTGAATGTATAAGCACAAGCGCGAGTGTGTGTGTTCATACGTGTGACTCATGTTTCAGGAGGAGTGTGTTCAGCCTCATCTTCAGGGAGACAGCGACGC
Source organism: Carassius carassius (assembly GCF_963082965.1). Taxonomy (NCBI): domain Eukaryota; kingdom Metazoa; phylum Chordata; class Actinopteri; order Cypriniformes; family Cyprinidae; genus Carassius; species Carassius carassius. The sequence continues at coordinate 3,820,606 of NC_081756.1, forward strand.
AGACGCAGACATCGAGGACACGGACAGCAGGTGTGTGACTGACACAAACGCATGTGCTACACCTTGTCATCTTCTTCAGCTCGCTTTCTGCTTTGTGATTCGCTTAGGCTCCAGATTGTGGGTTCCCTCCAGCGAATCAGCTCCCGGAAGAGAAAGCGTCAGCGAATCACGCGGCAGGACACAACGGAGAGCGAAGACGATGGTGGGCGGAGCCACAGGACGCACCGCTGGAGTCTACGGCTCAGTCCCCATCGCGCACATAACAAGGCCATCCTGGAGGTGAGCGACGTTCAACAACAGCGCGGAACGATATCGCTGAAATATACAACTTAATTATCATCCGAAATTAATTTGTAAATGTGTTCGAAAATATTATGCGAGAAGTACAATAAATGCAATAATATAATCTAGATAAAATATTTTCACTGATTGTTTTTCACTAAATAATCTAAAAAAACGTATTTTTGTTTACCTCGAATGGTGCGTTCACACGAGTGAAGCGCGAGTGATTTATATGTTAAGTCAATGCAAAGACGTGAATAGACATCCAGTGGCGCAAAAGATGTGGCAAAAGTTTCGCGCAAGTTGCGTTTGGTGTGAACGCCCCATAACATTACTAAAATACATAGGAAATTTACAGAAAAAAAATATTTATTTTATTATCATTAATATAGACCTACTATTATAGTTTTTCATTAATATTTTTATTTATTTTTATTTTAGATTGTATCATTTTCACTTTTGTTAAAGTTTTGGTAATTTTGTTGTGTGTTCTTGGAAATTTTTTTATACATTTGTCTAGATTTTATTAAATATAGTTTTCACAATTTTTTCATTTAATTATTTTAGTACTTCAAGGTAACTAAATGAAAATGAGAGATTTTGCCTTGGCAACTAGCTAAAATTAAATACGTTTTTTTAAATAACATTGATGTTTTGTATCTGTTAGCATTTATTACATTTCAAGTAAACACAAAAATAGTTTTATCAGTATTCTGAACCAAATTATTGAAGAAGACAGCTTGAAAGACTCCAAATTGACTGGATTCCTCTTCCTTTCTTTTTTTCATTGTCTCAAAGGAGAGCATTTCTCAGGTGCGGCCGCTGGTAATCTGCCGCTGTGCAGCGCGAGAGACTCAAACCGTCACAGACGACAAACCCGACAGCGGAAAATGGACCCTGGCAGTGTTTCCCGTCCCTCTTTCTCTCCCTGTGTCCTGTTATCTGCTCATCGTCCCTCTCTCCGTATCCATCATCATCGTTCTCGTGTCATTCCTCTTACCGTTCACAGATACTTGACATTGCCTTAAAACATCGCTTTTACAACCCTCTTCATCATATGAATCAATTAACCTTTTAGTTGTGTCTACATGTACAGTATATTAGACCCTTTATACAGTGTGATCTATAGAAGCTTTGGTAAATAACTATGAGATAAAAAGTAATAATTGAGACACACCAAGTCAATTATGAGATAAGAAGTCAAAATAATGATACATAATGTCACAATTATGAGACAAAAGCGGAAAATGGTGACATAGTCATAATTATGAGATAAAAAGACAAATTATGAGATAATATTTGAAATTTTGACAGTAAGTCCTAATCGAGATAAAAGTGTTAAATTATGACAAAATCATTTTGACATTCGAAGTCATAATTATGAAATAAAAAGTTACAATTATGATATACTAATTCAAATTTATGAGATAAAAATTCGAAAAATTATGACAGTCATAATTAGTAAATAAAAATATGAAAAAACAATAAGAAAAAAAAATCATTATGAGAATTATGATATGCTTAAACAAATGTATGAGATTCAAAATTTACAAATTATGACATAACTTCATAATTAGAGCATAAAAATGTCAAAGTATGAAAAAAATCATTATGAGACAAAAGCCAAATTATGAGATAAAAAGTCATAATTTATTTCAGAATTATAGCTTACTTTTTATGTCATGACTATAACATCCTGTGTTGGAATTGTGCTTATGTATTATTTGGACAAAAAAAGCCATCAGGTTTATTGACAAAAAGCACATTTGTATGCACAAAATTACAGTGATTTGTACTTAAGTGAGGGAATACGGTGCCAAAAAGTTGTTTCCACATTTAAAAGTGTTGAATCATAAAGGTTTTTTTTTTTTTTTTTTAAGGCATATCTTCACAAGAACAAATGACTGCAATTATCACCAATTACATTTCACATTGAAATGGATTTCATTGGCTGTAAAAAAACAAACAAACAAAAAAAAAAAGCAACAAAGCTCAGTTTGATTGGCTTAGCAGCTTAGTAAAATGAAACACTATATAGGCTTATATTTTTATATAATAGAAAACGTTTATGTAATAATGACTTGTGAAACATGAATTTGGAAATGTGGAGTATTTTTTCCTTAGAAAAGAAATAGAGTAAAAGTTGCAGTCTCAAAATTACTCGAGCCGAGAACATATTCCCAAATTAATGCTTAAGTATATTAATGAAGTTCAATGAAGTACTTTAACATCCCTGCATGTGCTCTTCAGAAGATCTTATAGTCATATGATTAATCAGATTTCAGTATAAATGCTTTTCTCTTTGCAGAAACTTTCACATCTGTATTTAAGGCCAAGATGCAATGCATTCACATTATCTTTTACTTTTTCAATGTGATGGACTTCTGAGTTAACAAGAACATAAAATGTAGATCAGGATTTGGTTGTATTCATCAAGGTTTGATGCAGAGGTGTAAAGTGGGCTTTTAAGTGATTTTGAAGAGGTTTTTTTGACCTGAAGCATGGAGGATGAAGGTCAAGTTCACCCTCATCAGCTATCATTGTCATGAGCTTTAGTACATTACCCAGCATTGAATAACTTCACTAAGATTTTTCAAAAGGCTGAGTCACCTACAAAAGCAGCTGAAAAGCTATTTGGCAGCCTTGACATCAAGTGCAAAAGAAAGCTGTTTCAGGGATAAAGAAATTTCACTGAGAGATTTAGAAAATCATGCACAATAAGACCAGGAACATTAGTTACCCTGGGCCACAAAATCAGTCTTAAGTCGCTGGGGTATATTTGCAAAAACAGCCAAAAATACATTGTATGGGTCAAAATGATAGATTTTTCTTTCATGCCAAAATCATTAGGAGATTAAGTGAAGAACATGTTCCATGAAGATATTTTGTAAATTCCCTACCGTAAATATATCAAAATTTCATTTTTGATTAGTAAAATGCATTGTTAAGAACTTCATTTGAAAAACTTCAAAGGCGATTTGGAATTTAGAACAGTATTTAGAATTTTTCAGATTCCAGATTTCCAAATAGTTGTATCTCTGCTAAATATTGTCATATCCTAACAAACCATACATCAATGGAAAGATTATTTATCCTTAATTTCGAAAAACTGACCCTTACGACTAGTTTTGTTGTCCAGGGCCACATTTATGAAGAATGTTTCTTTCATGTTGACTTAAACATCAGTAAAAGCAGCTCAGATCTGCATCTCGATGAAGAGAATCATTCCTTGTGTCTGGTGAACCTCGCAGTATCAGAAATAGAGCTGTTATCTAATTCTTCTTGCTATGTGTGTGTGTGTTTTTGTTAGGGGGGGTGTGTAAGCTTAGGCCCACCGTCACATGTGGGCTGAATCTATGCAAGTGTCAATCTTTTTTCAAACTCTTGTTTTTGTTTTTTCGTGGTGTAGATAAGCTCATATAAGTTTTAATTCCTCTTGCTTTTGCCATCTTTCGCCTGTTCCTGAATCTTCAGACTGCCATTCATGGATTTGTGTAAAGGGCTGTTGTTTGTCTCACTCTGGCTCACTGTAAAGGAAATGCAGAATTTCACAGACAGTGACTCATCTGAATCTTCTCCAGACGCAATATTCACTGCCAGAAGCACAAGTAGAGTCAGGTCAGATGAGTTCAGACTAAGGTTTCCCATGATCCTTCATCATTAGTTCATTATCTGAGCATGAACATTCACAATTGTCCACTTATTTTATCAGCTGCACGTTTATGTTGAATATTATCGCTATTATAATAATTGACTAGCGGTGTGCATCTGTACCTCATTCCAGCTCATTTTAGATTTCATATTTATTCATATTTGCTTATTGCTTTTTTCCCTTTTTATTTTAAATGTTTTCTCCTTGTGAAAATGGTATTGTAAAATGATTCTGTAAAATGAGTATCTGTCTAGATTTTAATAGAATTAAAATTATAGTTTGACAGCAAGTCTCTTATTTTTTCTTAAAACACAACAACATATTTAATAATCATTTCCAGTTGGATTTCACAAAGCATGAAAAGAGCATTTCAACATGAAATCAAATTAAGAAATTATATTTTGCTTATCAAAAAATTAAGCCTACATTTCAAAAGAATAATGAAGCTATAAAGATATGAAGATATAGTGAAGCTCAAAATTACGTATAATTTCTCCATTTACAGTATTTGTTGAGTTTCAGCACAAAGTCCACTCATGGTCCGTAGATGTTGCTTTTCTTTGAAAGAGGTTTGTTTGTCATTTAAATATGAGCACTTGTCCTTGCAATGAGAGTGAGAGAATGAATCACTCAAGTGCCGCTTTCTATTTTCCCATAAGGGTTTGTTTGTTTTATCAGTTAAAGTCTCTCAAATGGATGCCATTTAGGTGAAATTTCAGTGTTGCTAATTTAGATACTTTTTGGGTATTCATGTATTAATAAGGCAGGTAGGCCCTAATAGATCTTAGCATGAGCATATTCTCTCTGTCTATCTCTGTGGCCTCTTGGTATCTCCAGCAGGTTTCCAGTCCAAGGATGCTAGTGACATTTGCTCCTCTGTTTGTAGCTCTAACAGCGCCACATGTTTCCATCGGCTTTCTCATGCATTCATGCTTCCAAAACATGGACAGACAAAAGACACAGAACATGGATGCTATTTCAATCGAAGAAGCATTTAAACAAAATACATGTGCAATTATAATTACCAAAGCATTTACAAAAGAGAGGGAAAACAAGAAAAACTATTTTCAAGTCTATAAATTGCTTGTTTCTATCTGCCCTGGGCCTCTTGACCCAGATAACATTCCCAGGCTGTGGAGGAGAAACATGATTCTACTGACACAATCAGAATTTAATGCCTCAAAGCATCACATGCTCCCTGCACTCATTCCAAAGTTTCTTGTGGCCCAGAACTGAGCCAGAAGCACAGTTAATGGCAGTACCGTGAAGTTGCGCTTATAAAATAATCTCATCACAGTCTTGAGTTTGAGGAAAGGCTACTGGTCCAGCATCAGTACAAAAGGTCATTTATTTCAAGATGTTTTAGGTGTTGCATGACTGAGCGCTATGGATTTCAGCACTATAAACCAAAAGTATCATTTAAGGAGTCAAATTGTCAGAGTCAGTCCATTATTTTTAGCTTGGGAGACATTCTCTGCCATGATGTTCACTAAGTTGACACAAAATGGCTTTCTGTCACACTACTGTTACTGTGAAAAAGTGAGAAAAGAGAAGACACGGAATAAACATAGACAACAGTATTCAATAATCCAAACTGGGGAAACATGGAGCAAGCAGGAACATACATAGAACAACGTTGAGATTTAACACCGGACAGGAATCAAGGGGCAGAACATACTTGAAATACTGAACTTAATGAGGGAATTAATGAGACACACCTGAGATCAATGAAAACAATCAAACACAAGGGAAAACTAGATCACGGGGAGCACATGGGGAGGGAAAACACAACAAAACAGGTCCCTAACCCTGACATATCATTCCCTCTCCTGAAAGGCACATCCTCGCACCTTACAAACAACAGAGGAAGGGACTTGTGGCAGTGGCGGATATAGAACATTTTGCATGGGGGGGGGCAAAGGGGTGGAAAGAGGTCTTGGCAGGGTGGTAGGGGTACATGGAATCCCTATATATGAATTGCTTTAAAAAAAAAACCACAAAAACACTTTTAAACTACAGTAGTTATTGTTTAATCATGCCCTTACACACTACAACGTTTTTTAATTCACAACACACACACCAGTTATGTTTAGACTACTTAATTCTATTGTATTTGTTATTTCCCCAGTTGTAACCTGGTTTCATTGCTGTGATATCTGAGGAATTGGATTTAATAGGACTGCTTAGGCTTAGCTAATCAAATGATCGATCTCCTAACTGGCACTGTATTGTGTGTTGTAACGTAACAGCCCAAACTAAAATTGGGTATTTTTATTTAAAGTAATTAATTAATTATTAAAGCGATTTAAGGGAATAAAGAAAAAGAAAGGCTTGTTGTATTAGTGAAATAATTGTAACTATTTGCAACTAAAATTTTATTTTTAATTTACATAAATGAATCAAGGAAATTATGAATTCAAAAAGGCAAAATTTAATAAATAAATAAAAGTTGAACTTTTCTATTGTAAAACAGTCAAATGTTAAATGATCTACTTACATTTTACCAGGCATTTGTTAACTTATTTAACAATTTTGACATTGATGAGCTAGACCGCTGAACTTTTAGTCTTCCTAACAACAAACAGAGCGTTGCGTAATGTAGTGCATCAGAGCAGCATCAATAATAATATCAAGTGAATCTCTTATCTGCATCTTAAGTTTATTGCCAATAATAATGACAGGTTTGCGAACGTGAACTCGGTGAGCTCGCGCAAAACACATCTTCAGCACAGCGACTCATTTAAACGCCTCTGATTGGCCGATGTGATCAACAGACATGTCTGTGATTGGCTACAATGCTCAACGTTGCAAAAGCACGTCAAAAGTACCTTTAATGCAAAGGGGAAAATATAAATAAAAATGTAATATGCAATGTTCATGATTAGTTAATCGCGGCCGCTGTAATCTTATTCACATTTGTTTTTCTGATGAATTGTTTTGCTCTGTGAGAAAGACAATTTAACAAAATATTCGGGGCTTTACTAAAAACTTTCGGGGCTTAAGCCCCATTAGCCCAGCCCTAGCGCTGCCCCTCAATATTTTATATTTTTTATTAAGCTGTTCTTGTCTTTACTAAAATCAAAATCAGGCTAATCAAAGAGAAGAGTGCTCTTACAAATCACGAGGGAGCGATTTGACCGCTGATTTTGCCTAACGTAATAGACTCGCTGTTTTTGCTGATGCTGAATCGTCTTTAGCATACAATACATTCATTACAAATGTAACTTTAAGTTAAACGTGTGTTTAAACTACACCTGGGGAAACTCACTTCACCTTCAGAGGATCTGTCCGGGGCAGTTCAGTCTCTGGTTGCAGGGCCACCGCACCGAAGCAGACTCGCTGTGTATGAGCCAGACTGAGCGAACGCCGCTCTGCACGTTTGAATCAGGGACGTAACTAAGTATTTGAAGGGGCAGGGGGGAAGGGCGAATAATACATTTAAAATTAAAAATTAAATTGTTCACTTTTGGTAAATGTATTGGACATAGTGGTGGGTTGTTTTTGTAAGTACAGTTTTTGGATCATTAAAGTTAGGGGGGCAGCTGGGGGGGCAAGGCTCTAGAGTGGGGGGGCACCTGCCCCCCCTTGCCCCCCTGTAGATCCGCCCATGACTTGTGGGAACTTGGGAGGAGCCTCAGGAGGTGGACAAACACCCGGGAGGGGGTTTGCAGTCAGAGTTCAGGGAGGTGACGAAGGAGGGAGGAGCCAGAGCGGACCAGACAGAGACTGTTGAGGCTTGGAGCTGGTGGAACCCAGGCCACAGTCATCATGGGGACCCACGGTGGAGCCAACAGAGGGAGGAGCCATGGTGGAGGAAGGGCTGCCGACTCCAGGGAACTGACCGACGGAGGCAGAGCAGGTGACGAAAGAACCTGAGGCAGAGACAGAGAGCTGATGAACCAGGGCGATGGGGAGGATCTGGAGGGCCAAGGCAGAACTGATGGCTCAGGCGACCGATACAGAGGCGGGGATCCAGAAGGCCACGGTGGAGCCGGAGCGAAAGAGGACCAAGGTGGAGCAGAAGGGAAGGAGGAGCCAGATGGAGCTGGAGGGATGGACGGACAAGGTGCAGCCGGAGGAGTGGAGTCCTGAGGCGATGGATAGTTGATGACAGACCAAGATGGAGCTTGATGGAAGAGGGAGCCCAGCGGAGCCAGTGGACTGCTAGCTCATGGCGGAAAGGGAACTAGGAGCCATGGTGGAGCCGATGGGTCAACGGGCTGAGGCAGAGTCCAGGATTCGGAGGCTGGAAGTGGAGACAAGGGATTATCCAGCCACAGTGACGATAGAGACTGGCATAACAACATGGCTATTAATGAGACACACCTGAGATCAATGAACTTAATCAAACAAAAGGGAAAACTAAAACAAGGGGAGCACATGGGGAGGGAAAACACAACAAAACAGGTCCGAATCCTGACTCTTTCAACAGCCTATTTTACTATTTTGTTTTTTCAGACCAAGTGAAACAGGAGTCGAAGAATAAACCGCATCATATGAGATGGGATGATTTAAAAAAAAAAAATTGCAATAAAATGCACTGGAAAAATAGTGCTAGGTTAGACCAGAAATGTTTTGATGCTGGGAAAGTGTTTGGAAAACACTATCAGATATCAGACTATCAGACAAAACAAGTCCTCAAATTAATATTAAAATAACCTGATTTTGTTTACACAATTAAACATATAAACAGACAGGTGTGCAACAAATAAACAGTTTATTAATCAGCACTAGGCACTCTATATTTATAGCATAACTACACTATAAGCAGCCAGTCATTTTTAGATACTTGAGATATGATCTTATTAAATGCTTGAGGTAAAAATAGCATTATGTTTTTTGTGACCTCAGGAGACACTGATCTATTTTGCATACCAGACTACAGTACATGATCCCACATCAACAGAGAGATTCAAAACAAGTTAGGAAACAGGTTTGATGGAACCTGTCCTGGTTTTTAAACAGAAGACATTTTTTTCTAGATTTGCTCTTGACAGTAACCTGACGAAACAATGGCAACAGATCAGCAGGGCCTTCAGAGAGAGTGGAGAAGATCAAGGGAGGATGAGAACTCAAGCAGCAACAATGGATTGATAGATGCAGGTGAAGAAGTGAAGGATGAGCAGAATCCAGGAGAGGAAGATGAACGGACAGAAGAAAAGGATACAAATGAGCTGCAAGTAGATGCACAGGAAAGTGGGAAGGCTGTTGATGACAACGAAGGATGTAATGTTAGTTTTCCTTTAACACCTGCAAACAGTGACAGTGTTTTTGCTATGTGTACTAATAATGATAAAGACAGTGATGAAGAGGATGCCAATAAATATGACAAAAACAATAATATTGATGCGGTATTGGATGCGTTTACAAATGATGCTAGTGATGATACTAATAAGTATGATGATACAGAGTATAGCGTTAGTTTTCCTGCTGCATCTGCAAACAGTGATGGTTTAATTGCTGCGTGCACAAATAATGAAAAGGCTGGTGATGAAGGTGAAGATGTTGCTGATAAATATGATGACAAAAATACTGATGAAGAACATAATAGTTTAATTGTTGCATCCGCAAAAAGTGAGGGTTTGTTTGCTTCATTTATAAGTAATGATAAAACCAATGACGAAAAGAATGCCAATGAACATGATGAAGATAAATTTAGTATTAGTTTTTCTGTTATGCCTGCAAACAGTGATGGTTTAATTCCTGCATCCACAAAAAATTATACAGAGGATGCTTATGATAAAGATGACAAAAATAATGATGAAGAATATAATAATAGTTTAACTGCTACGTTTGGAAACAGTGAAGGTTTAGTTGCTTCACTTGCAAATAATGATAAAGTCAATGATGACAAGAGTGGATATAATATACATGTCGACATTAACGGCAATGAAAAATATATAAAGAACGTACCTGTTAATTCTGCACATGTTGACAGTTTAGCTGCTGTGTGTGGACATAATAATAAAAGCACTGATAAAGATTATGATAAATACAACAATATTGAAAATGGTTGTTTTGCTACTGCCTCCATCAGTACCGATGACATTGGTGGTTCTGAAAAAGTCTTAACATTTGGAGGTTTAACATTTAGAGATAAAGAGCAACACATGACGGACTCCAACTCTGAACAGAAACTGATAAATCAAGAGTTAGAGGAGGAAGAGGAAGAAGATGTTGATGATGATGATGATGATGATGATGATGGAAGCAGCAGTTTTGAAGATTCAGAAGTTGAGAATTGCGACATTTATCCCAAGAAGCTATACTCTGATCCAGCTTACCCAAGTGCGGTCTTCCAGGCTCTGGAGAACATGATGTTGCATTCGGTCCTCACTGACTTGACCCTCTTCACAGATGATGGATACCGGTTCCAGGTTCATTCCTTTGTCTTGGCTGCGGTCAGTTACCTTATTCAGACGAGACTCAGACAGAAGCCCAAAAAAGAGCAGTTCATCTCCTTGTGTTTGAGTCCTAAGGTTCATGGTTCTGGGTTGGCAGCAGTGGTGGAGTTTGCCTATACAGGGAACATTGACATTCGGAACAAAAAAAATATAGAACAGATATGGTCTGCAGCAGTAAGCCTGGAAGCTCCAAGAATTCTAGAACTCTGCAAAGAGGAGGACGAGAGAGAAGAGGACGATGCAGGAGGGAAGAAAGTGGACAGAAAAGAGATTTCTGCAGAGGAACATATAAAAATTAGTCTCCAGCATATCAGACAGATGTGGACACAGAGGATGGGTTGTGATGTGGAGCTTGAAGCAGAAGGAAGAGTGTTTCATGGTAAGACACTTGGAGATATGGCAAAATGTTTGAGTTTCCAAGAAGCTAAATTCTGCCTCCATATCATATACATTTATACTTCTCTAGCTCAAAGTATTAATTTGATCAGTATTAATTTGATGCCCTCTGCATTTGCAAAACTGCTTATAATGTTTTATTTATGTCCCACCTTCATGAAGCTCACCGCGCGCTCCTGGCTGCCAGCAGTGACTACTTTACAGGCATGTTTACTAACGGTATGAAGGAAAGTCGACAGGAATTGGTGTCTCTGCTGCTTGTAGGGGCGGCCAAGTTTGAAGCCCTCCTGCACTACACCTACAGTGGGGCTCTTGCACTCGGATGGGGCTATGTGTTTGATCTCACCTGTACATCTCTTCAATTACAGTTTCAGACTGCCTTCTCACTATGCCTTAACTTCCTGCAACAAGAAATAGATGCTTACAACTGCCTGGATGTAGCATCTTTTGCAGAGTCCTTTGGAATGGGGGACTTACTTGCACTGGCCAATGACTATGTCTTGAGGCACTTTCAAGACGTGTCTGTCACTCCAAAGTTTCAAGATCTTCCTGCAGAGAAACTAAAGAAGTACCTTCAAAGTGATTCTCTCTGCGTTCCCTCGGAGTTGCCCGTATTCAGAGCAGTCATGTCTTGGATCGAAGCCTTTCCCAGACAACGGGTGAAACTTGCCAGGGAGCTGATGGGAACTGTCCAGTTTCCCTTAATGACCTTTAAGGAGTTCAAAGAAGTCAAGTCCATAACGTCTTGGCCGAGGATTGGAGCCAAAAAACTATACGATTCTTTCCTTGAGGAGTTCTGTTCCAGTTCTTCAGACATTCAGTCCAATTTCAGGGCCTATATGCCTAAAGACGCTCTAGTCCTAGTTGGGGGTGAGAGGATCACTGATAATTTTGACAAACGTAGACCATGTAGGGAAATGTGGTTTAGCAATTCCTTGCAGAACCATGTTGGGTTGGTGAAGAAAGTAGAGTGGAGAATGCTGGGAACTTTACCTGTGAAACCACGATTTAGTCATGGAGTTGGGGTTATGAGGGGCAAGCTTTACGTAGTTGGCGGACGGCATTATTACGGCAAAGCTGATACCATGAATTGCACCTACAGGTAAGATGTAACATGAAGACTCATCTATTTTACCTTGTCCAGGGTTGCCTCCTCATATTGTGGACCTCTTGTTCAATCTTTGAATTAGGTATGATCCCATTCAAAACTCTTGGCAAAGGTTGACCGATATGCACGAGAGAAGAGGCAGCTTCACTCTAGTGGTCCTAAATGGTAAAATATATGCTATTGGTGGAGAGAGGGACTCAGGGGTCAATATGGAGAGTGCTGAGGTTTACTGCCCCAACACAAATTCTTGGAGGTAAGTAGAGTAAATGAATAGCACAATAAATGCATTTGTAATTACAGGAAGAATCTAAAAGGCATGCATGATCAATATTAGCTGTTGTTCCTGGAACAATGTTTGTAGAAAGTAATCAATGGCCAAAAACTACCCATATGTCTGAATGTTGTTAAAGACCCAAGCCCAGATCAAAACCTTACCCTAAACTTTGTTTTTGGATCATAGTCAGATAAGGCACCACATTTTTTTTCAAATGAAAATCCTTTCTGTTTCATTTTCTCCTACTCCAGTTTTGTCCACCCATTAGATCAAGCTCTGTGCTGCCATGAGGCCAGTGTATGGAATGGTACAATCTTCCTATCGGGAGGCTTTAACAACCAGTATCAATGCCTCTCGTCCATGACCCTGTACAACCCAGAACAGGGATCCACTTACTTGGCTGAGATGACACATGACAGAGCCCTGCACTGCATGGAGACCCTAGGTGACCGTCTTTATGTGGCTGGAGGGGTTTCGTGCGATGCTGATGGCCATCTGTTAGATCAATTAGCCTGTGAGGCCTATAACCCTGTAGCCAACTCCTGGAGTGCCATTATGCCATTTCCAGTGCCTCATGTTGGGTCAGCATCAGCGGTCTTAGAGGGGAAGGTCTATGTAATCGGAGGTTACTGCCATGAAGACTACAATGATACCAAAACAGTGCATCGCTATGATCCTGCAACAGAACGCTGGGAGAACATGAGCATAACACCAGGCCCAAACACATACATAGCTGCCTGTGTGCTGCCAATACCTGCTCATCTTAGACAATAAGACAATAACATGGGATAACATTGAATACAATGCATTGTCCTCAGTTACTGCATTGTACATGATCTCCGAGATAAAAAAAATAATAATAATAAATAAAATAAAAATAAAACATCTTCAAATCAAAACACGAGGATGAAAACTCTGATCTGAATTTCAAATTGGGTCAAAAGACGTTTTCTGAAATGATTTGAACAGGTGATTTTCAAGGGAATGTACAAACCATCGAAAGTCTGGATATATTATTGACATAATGGCATTATCCCCACTGCACATAGGCATTTTGAAATAACAGCTCTTTGAAATTGTGCATAAAAATTTTACAAGATTTTACATTTGTTTTGTAGAATTATCCTAGAATGAAGGAAAACAAGGGAAAATTGTTTATTTCTATTTTGTGCATTCAAGTGCATTGTTGTCCACGTTTTTCATTTTTGCTAACTGAAGATCAAACTTACTTTCTCTGTGTTTCAAAAACTGTCAACCAAGCTTAGTTTTCATTTAACTGGTGTTTTGTGTGTGTGAATTTGTTAGGTTGCAATCATTAAGTTGCCATCTAGGAATATATTCAATAGAAAACATAGTCAAAGTCACCTTTATTTATATAGCGCTTTAAACAAAATACATTGCGTCAAAGCAACTGAACAACATTCATTAGGAAAACAGTGTGTCAATAATGAAAAAATGATAGTTAAAGGCAGTTCATCATTGAATTCAGTTATGTCATCTCTGTTCAATTAAATAGTGTCTGTGCATTTAGTCTGGAAGAAATTTAGTCTGTAGCTTTGTATAAAACAATAGAAGTCTATGACAAGTCCCCATTTGGATAGCCAAGGGTAAAGAAGGAACTAAAAATAGTGACCTTTTAATTACATTTATGCACAATTAACAGAGTTAAGGAACGTGATATATTTTTAGGTCTGTTAAACAATTTTAATTTTAAAATGTTACAATATAACATACACAGATCAATTATATAGAAGTAGAATCCAGTGCGTAAAGCAGGTAGCCTGTGAAAGTGGAATAATTGAAGCGTCGATCCACAAAGATCCAAGATCTGATCCACAGCTTCATGTGAACCTCCTCGCCAACTTCCAGCTCCATTGGCCATTTGGTCATTTCTCTCACCAGAATTATATTCATATGAAGACACAAATCGTTTTGTGCCTTTAAAGATGCTCAGACCCATATCATGGGAGGAAAACGCAGAGCCTGAGTACCTGAAGTAATACACACCTTTAACAGGTGCTGTGAAGACTCCTGCAACAGAGAAAAGCAAGGATCTCAATTAAATCACAAAAAAATATGATTATTATAATTTTATATATATATATATATATATATATATATATATATATATATATATATATATATATATATATATATATATATATATATATATATATATATATATATATATATATATATATAAATAAATGTTGAATTGAATATGCACAACCTGTGACTGGGTCATATGCATTGCCAATGTTGGTTAGGACTTTATCAAAGATGAGCTTGGTCTCTGTACTAAAAGGCCCTCGGTTTGTGCTCTCTGTAGCTGACATGGATGCAGTAAATGCCACTTTAGGACTCTCTGTGAATGAAAAAAAAACACACACAATAAAACAATTTAGTTTAGTTTAAAGCAGTCATTAAGGAAATGTGATGCCAAATGCTAAAGTGGTTGCAAAAATATTTCAATATCCTAATTTGTTTAAACATGCATAAACATTTTAAACAAACCAGAGAATGTACCTTTAATCTGTTTCTGCAACTCCTGAATCAAGCTTTTCTGCTCTGCAAGTTCATTGTTAGCAGTATTCAGATCCGTTGTCAGTTTATTAATTGAAGCTTTAAGCTCCATCAACTCAGAGGAGATGTTCACCACAGGAGTCATAATATCCTCATCCTGTGCCATGCAGGAACTTAATATTAAGACAAGCTGAAATAAAGCCATGATGACTGTATGGTGCTAAAGAGAAGAACAAATGATCTTCGGTCTCTGTGCATCTTATTTGTATAGAGTTACTTTTGGTTAATGATTAGTTTTCTAGAATTGCACAATGATTCAGTCATTATGTTGTTGGCTAGGGTGACCAAACGTGCCATTTTCCCAGGACAAGTCCAGACCAGGATTTCTATATTGGCTAAAATATCAAAGTTTTGACTTTGTTTGCGCTGCACTGACCAATTGTTGTATGACAAAGTACAGTGAAAGCTCTAGAGAGCAGATGGCTTGTTGTGCTTTTGGATTGCTCTCATGGTACTTTGATGTCATACCCCGATTGGTATGCCCCGTGCTACTTCAAGTCCAACACTAATGTGTACACATATGTGCATTGCTTTGACCATACTCTCTAGATCCCACCTTCTCAAGCACCACAATTGGTCGAGGTCTGCATGTTATTGGTCAAACGATTATTACCTTCATTAAGTAAGAAAACAGATATTTTAGGCAATAAAGAAATACTGGCCAATATGTGTCCTGGGGAAATGGCATGTTTGGTCACCTTATTGTTGGCTAACTGCTCAACTCATATAACAAGTTCAATGATCAAGTCCTATAAAAGCAGATTAATTGTTTTCTCTTTATTTTGTTGTAAAATGTGTATGTGCTCTAAGTGGAAGAATCTGTGATAAAAGATTCAATGAAATCTTTGGACATGTTTTTTCTTAGTAAGTACACCATCGTTCTTAGAACCAAACCATGTATTTTGGAAATATATTTAACTGGATGAATCTTAAAACAACATTTTTATTTCATCAGAATAGACTGCTACATTTGAGAATCAATCAATGGAGAAACATTATTTTTGTCCACATTATAGGTTAGTTCAAGTCTTTACCAGTTAAATGTGGAAACTTACCAGCCAACGAACCCAGACTAAAGCCTGGCCACCCCACTTGCAAATGTTATTTCATTTTCTTACATTTTAATATTTCTATCTCTTTGGTTTAATCCCATGATTCACACGATAGAGAGACATCGTTGGATATACATTACATTTACATTACGTTTGTAGCAAGTCAATATACATGACTTGCTACAAACTAAACTTGCTTCCAACAAATTCAATAATATTCTTATTAATATTATAATGTATATGAACATTAAACTACAGTATAAGCAACACATTTTGAACCTGCAATGCTCAAACAAATTCAAAACATTACATACTAAAATACAAGTGTCGTTGTAGATTTTTACTTTTGAGACAAAATTACATTGTGGATACTTTTAAATCCTAATACCTAGACAACATGCAAACTAAAACCAACATGCTTAAATCAACAAAGCCATATCATGCTATTGATTTATAAATACAAATAACCATTAACAAAAAGTAAACAATGTTATAATACTGGCAGGGCCATCAAGTAAAACAGTGCACACTTATTTTGTAAGGAAATGCTGTAGGCCTCTTAAAAACACTCAAACACTGATTCATTTCCATTTTCCATTCTATTGGGTTACAAATCACCAGTAAAACGTTTACTTGGCATAAAAATAGACAAATATATCAAGTGTTGTGGATGTACCATGGTACAGTCAGGAGGTAATACACTACTACGATCATGATTGCCAAATATCAAAGTATTCATAATACATATATGTAATGGAGCATTTGATACGTTTACCTGTGTTCGTGTACTGTTAGTGTTTTGATACTGTTGGAAAATCTCTACCTGCACTCCAGAGTTGTTTACAAGCATCAGATGAAGATGAAAGTGACGTGACATTTGGCCAAGTACGGTAACAAATACTTGAAATTTGTGCTTTGCATTTATCCCATTCATGTGCACACAAGCCATAAAAAAAAGAAAAAAAAAGAAAGGATGGATGACACACCTTCTTCTTCTTCTGGATTTATGGCAGGTTGTGAACTAAATTCATAAGTGCATACCGCCACCTACTGTGATGGAGTGTGAAGAGAATGATATGGTTCTCAAATAATCCTCTATTCTGTCCATGAATCATGATGCATCTTCACTTTCTTGCTTTGCAGAAAAGTGAAGCTTCCAGTGTCTCAATATGTCACTGACATCTTTCGCTGTTTCGGGAAGAGAGTCTGCACAGTAGTGAGCAAAGAGGAGTCACGGTATCAGGCTCCGCCCACATTAGATTGCAACCACACACCCCTGAACCACCTTTCAAGTAGCTGTACTGCTCCAATCTTGGCTTCACTTTTCAGGATTTGCATGGCACACTTGACATAACTAGAGGTTCCTGCCAGTTCTGAAATTCAAACCTTTATTTATTAAATAAATAAATAAATAAATAAACATCTTCAAATCAAAACACGAGCTCTGACTCTCTAACCCAGTGGGGGTACCAATCCTGGTACTGGAGAACCCTCAACACTGCACATTTTAGACGTTTTCCTATTAAAACACACCTGATTCAACTCATCAGCTCATAAATGAAGAGGCCTCAAATGTGTGTGTCAGATAAGAGAGACACCAAAAACCTGCAGTGTTGGGGGTTCTCCTTGACTAGGATTGGGAAACACTGCTCTAACAACTGATAGATTGTGACTGTGTAGACTGTGTTGATCAATAGCAAAGATGTGTTCTTCATCAGTGACATTTAATGGAGACATTTGAGGGTGTGAATTTAATGGATTGTAATTACATATCAACTTCAGCTGTTTACGTTATCTGTGTTCGGTATCGTGTAAAAACCCATCCAAACAATACTGTGTGTGAAGTGCCATTATCATACAAGATAGCCAACAAAAGAAATGTCACTTATAAATATATTTACATACCAAAATGTAGCAATAAAATAGTTCTTATTAAAAATAGACTATCAAAGAGCGTTAAGACACCCGTACATGCTGCCTATACATTCCAACACAATCACTTCTGAGTTAACATTTCCGATACTCAGCTCCTATGCAGACAACAAGGTATCTCACTAGATTGTCAAGTTTCACAAATAAAGCTAACAAACATTTGCTCATCTGATTCTCATTTTCTGATGTGATCAGGCAGAGAGAGGAGGCATGCACGTACATCTGTGACGGCACCATGCATCTTTCCCATGCTCTCCCATCTCTGCATCACTGGATCATAGCGATGGGTGAGTCTGGCTTCGCTATAGTCCTCCTGGCAATAACCACCTAGAATATACAGCCTCTCCTCCAGGATGGCAGAGGCAGCGCCGACGTGGGGAATTGGGAGAGGAGTTAACACTGTCCAGATGTCACTTACAGGACTGTACATCTCACAGACCAGTTGGTCGGTGTAGTACTTTCGGAGGTTGCACACCCCGCCAGCTACATAGAAACGGTTATTCAGACTCTCCATGCAGTGTTGGGCTCGGTCGTGGGTCATCTCAGCGAGGTACGTGGTTCCTCTCTCTGGGTGGTAGAGGAACATGGACACCAGGCATTCGTACTTGCAGTTGAAGCCTCCTGAGATGAAGATCTCGCCTCCCCAGACGGTGGCAGCATGACCGCTCAAGGCTTGGTCCAAAGGATGGCAGAAGCTGATCCATAGGACAGAAAAGTCAATATTTAATAGCTCTATTTAATGACTCATTTGTGTCAGAAAGAGGAACATTTTTCACCAAACAGATTATGCTCCGAAGAGCATCATTCATTTAAAGGCATGTTGTCGTGCTTCTAGGAACCACTAGGTGTCAGTCGGTTCATTCAGTCTCTGCATTGCTTTTACATTTTCATAATAAACGGGCAGAATAAAGTTAACGTTTATAAAGGTATCTTTTAGAAATGAACTTGTCATTTTATCTTATTGTATGTTTTCCTCTTACCTCCATGTATCTGTTTCTGGTGAGTATTTTTCCACACTCTCAAGATTTGTGTTGATGTCTTTGTCTCCTCCAATAGCATACAGACTGTCTCCACTCACCACCAGCATAAAGTTACTCCTAAATTCATGAAGGTCTGCCAGTCTTTTCCAGTGGTCTTGCTCAGGGTCGTACCTGTTTATGCAGATGTGTTGTTGGAGAAAGAGAAACACTGAGAACAGGTGAATAGAAAATGTTACAATTACAGACTGGCACTCAGAAAATATATTTATGTTTTTTTTAGCTAAATGAATAGAACATGGCTTAAATACCCCATTAAATAATTTATTTGACTTAAATAGCCATTACTTTACCTGTAAACAGATTTCAAGGTGTCAGACTTTGCATAGAAATGGCAGCCTCCAGCTACATATAGTTGACGGTCAAGAACCCCAACACCGTGCCTTAATCTGGCCTGATCTGGCATGTCACCCAGCAATCTCCACTCAATCTCCTTCACGAGGCCTGTTCCGCTTCTCAGAGAGTTGGCAAACCAGAGCTGCTTGCTGGGAAGCCGTTTACCCATGTCTGGATGCAGCTCATCACCTCCGACCAAAACCAGGGCGTCTTTGGGGTGACGTACACGTTGGTGTGCCACACGATCAGAGATGCCAAATCCAAACTCTTTTAGTGCTGTTTTGTAGAGTTCAACCTCGACTTCTCCACTGCATTCCATGCTCAGGTTCACAGCACGAACCTCTCGAAATTCCCGGAAGGTCATGAATGGAAAACGCACTGCTCGCATGAGCTCTTCGGCCTGCGGGAGCCGTTCGTTGGGATCCGCATCCACCCAAGTGACGACTGCTCGGAAAACAGCCAGTTCCGATGGAGTGGACAGCGCGTCGCATCGGAGGAACTGCAGAAGCTTCTGAGCTGGGAGGTCCTGAAACTTTGGGGTGGCAGATATTTCTTGGAAGTGTCTAAGGACAAAATCCTCAGCCAGCTCTAGCAAGTCAGCCATCCCGTAGGCCTCTGCGAAAGACGCCACGTCCAGACAGTTGTGGATGTCCATCTCTTGCTCCAGGAACTTGAGGCAGAGTGAGATGGCGGGCTGAAATTGGAACTGGAGTGAGGTACAGGCAAGTTCGAACACGCAGCCCCATCCGAGCACAAGAGCGCCGCTGTAGGCACAGTGCAGGAGGGTCTCGAGCTCAGCGGCTCCAACTAACAGCAGAGGCACAGACTCCTGCTGGCTCTCCTTCATACCGCTGGTGAACATGCCTCTGAAGTAGTCGCTGCTGGCTGCCAGGAGCACTCTGTGAGCTTCATGAGCCAAAGAATTGATTCAGCACTAATTAAGGACAATACTGAAATGTATTTATTTAAACTATCTAAACTTAACTAAACTATCATTGTCAAGTTTTTGGTGTCTTTTTTTCTCAAGCTCTATAAACCCGACAAAATGGAGGGAAACGTTTAAAATGTTCAGAACATATATTCAAATGTAAATAATGGATGGAATGGAAATAAAAGATTTGTGTCACTGACTTAACATTTTTCTCTACCTCTGTTTTCCACTTTTAAACTTTTTTTTCTACAGCTTGGTAAAAGTCAAGCACACATGCTAAAAACTTTTAATTTTCTCTTCCCGTTTAAATTAAAACTTAATGAAAATTTTATTAAAACCCACTGACACAACTGTCATTTTTTTGTCAAATAAAAGTTTGTCACTTCCTTATAGAAATTCAGATTTCAAAACATTCCAATTTGAATAATGGATGGAATGAAATCAAGAGCAACCAATCAGAAATATTTTTCATGGGAAAATATCACACTTTCTTGTACAAATTGAACATATTATGTGGGTATGTTACAGTGTCAGGTGCCTTACCACAGAAAACAGATCCTTCTGCAACCAGTTCTACATCACATCCCACTCTTTTGTCCCATAAGTCCTTCATGGACTGCAGGTTGACCTTCATTTGCTCTTCTGCTGAGACCTTTTTCTGTTTTACTTCCTTGTTACCTCCATCTTCCTCCAATTCGACGAGCTCCAGGACTCTCTGAGCTCCCAGACTAACAGCTGTAGTCTGGATCTGTGTCATGTTGTCTTTGTTTAGACCGGTGATGGCTCCAGTGTAAGCGAGCTCCACCACTGCAGCCAAACCAAAACCATTAACCTCAGGACCCAATCTCAGCGAGATCTCCTTCTCATCTCCATCCCTCTCCCGGAGCTTTTGCTGGATGACGGAGCTCACTGCAGCCATGACAAGCAAGTGAACGTGGAGGCTGAACCCATCCTCAGTGCTCATGATCAGGTCAGTGAGGACATTCTCCTGCTTCATCTCCTCCAGAGTCTGGACGATCTCACTTGGGTAACTTTGTCTATGGTACCTTCGCATTGGTGCATCTTCCTCCATATCACCAGCCTCTGTTTCTTTCACCGCCCCTTCTTTCATTCCTATCCTCCTGTCATTGTAGGACATGATCCATTTTAGCTTCCTGCTCTCCTCCTCAAACTTCTCTCCACCTTCTTCTATTATCTTTTTCCTGCTCTCTTTCTCTTTTCTCCAGCGTTCCTCCCATTCCATGGGCAGATATTTTCTTGTAAATTCCATGAAAACCAGCCTCAAGTGCTCTGCTGTTCTCGTCTGGGTTTTATTCTTGTTTTAGAAATACTTCTTCTTATTATCGTTCTCTGTTTACAGCACTAACTCTTGTCGGCGCTCCTGCACTCTGTATTTCCCTGAAGTCAACAACATGCTAATTATAGGTTCTGGGCCAGTAGATCTCATTTCGATAGACCTGCAGCCTTTACAGAGAGGTCACAGTCTGCTGCTCTGGGTTCAGATCAGTAGTCAAACTATTACAAAGTTACTGTTCATTTTTAGATCAGATTAGATTAGATTCAAAATTATTACAAAGCCAATGAAATGAGGCTTGCACAAATGAGATACATTCAGTGAGTATGACAGATGTATTTGTTTAGGGTCTTTATTTTGCCACTCGAGTTGTCAATTTATTTTGTAAATATTTAGTGATTTAATTTTTTTTTAGGTTTAGTTTATCAATGAGTGACACGGTAAGCAAATTAATGTAAAGCAACAGTAAAATTAACCATTTTGCTTGGGTTTAAGAATGAAAGTTGGCTGAAATATTGTTATTGTGTTAAAATAGTATATTTGTATAGGAGTTAAAAAAAAGTAGTTTTTTTTCCCTTTCTCCTTTTGAATTTTTAGATCCATATGAAGATTTTCCTGCATATGATTTATTGCATTACATTTAATTGTATGAATTCAATTATTTGCTGATTCATTTATCACTAGTTTATTATTGTTGTAAGGTATTTAAAAGGTAAATGGCCTGGAATTTTATGTGACCTATTATTTTATTTGTATTTATCTATGTGTGTGTGTGTGTGTGTGTGTGTGTGTGTGTGTGTGTGTGTGTGTGAGAGAGTGTGTGTGTGTGTGTGTTGAATATGAAGTATTGTGTTGAGATGTGTAATATGATTGGAATTAAGCTTTAAAATACATCTTTTTGAATCAACTCTTGTTGTTCCTTATCCTATTTGTTTCCTATAAAAGAACTGATTAAGTGTTATTCCTATATGAAGTGTCTTCAGTGATGAATTTGTTCATAATTGTTGTGGTTTTTACACCTGGCACCCAGATCCAACGTTTTAAGGCTAAATGCTATCACAATTATTTGGCAAGTCAAATAATATCAAATAATATGTGATTATTTTTTTTTTCTTTATTTATTGTTTCATATTTATGATTGAGTTATATATATATATATATATTTATTCTATATAATTTAAGTTATTTTTTCCATGTAATCAAGTTCTGAAAACTGCATGTATAATTATGCAGTAATGTTAATATATATATTTTTTTAGAGATAAATTATGTTTTTAATTACATGCGATGACTAAGAAACATGCTTTCATCAGGGATTTCTTTTCCAGAAGCCTCAGTGCTGCATGATACCAGTAACCCAGCAGGCTGATTTCATTTGATAACATTTTTCCTCTGTTTATCACAAAGTAGACATGCACTTTTTCAGAATGGTTCAAATTATTCTTATTTAGTCCAGTCACGCTGTTTCTGAACTCAGCGTATTTATTCATGAAACATTAAAATTATCATAAAATTAAGAAAAATCATCATGTATCCACCTGATAGTTATAATCTATTTGCACTATTTAGATGGGAAAGAAGATAAGCATTAACTGTGTGTTTACACAGCCGTCTGAATGCTTGTTAATATTAGCCAACAAATGAACCATTAAACACCAGCATTTTATAAAGAACTTTTTTCCTCCTACATTTTTTAAGTTTAAGACTCATTTATGAAAATGTTCTGTACATGCAGCACATCATTTCTTGTTTGGTACTTTTCCTTGCATTTGAACATGCTTTGAAAACCAAGGTCAATTACACAAGAGACCTGAGTACATAAAGTGGACAAGCCCACCCAAATGGGTTATGTGTTCCAATAAATGACAAAAAAGTTTACTGTTCATAAAAATAACCTTTTATGAACTTTTTATGGCACACGGTTCCTTGAAACTTGTATAAACTGTGGAAAAGATTTATTGTGTTCTTTCGGCCCGTTCTGATTGTTGACTCAAGTGCTCTTTGAAATCTAAATTCTAGGAATGGAACTGATTGGCCGATATCCACACTATAAATTACATATCCTTTGGCCATCCATGTTTTGCCCTCATGAAAAGCATGATGGTTCCATTAAACACCACCATGCCAAGATCTGATTGGTTAGATGAGGATGTGGGTGTGTTTACTAAACACGGCTGTATAGATAGTTGGAAAGATCGTGATGAAGCAGGTTCACGTTCACAAAAAAACCCACGTCAACAAAAAGATTGGAGCACTAAACAATAGTAGCAGATTTCAGATGACGCACAAAAGCTGGGTATTGCCAGTTCAAATCATCACCTTTCACTTGAAAACAACAAGGTTTCTTTACAGTAATTCCATATGAGAAAAATCAAATCATTATGGAAATGTTCTCAAGTACATTTTCATGACATTTATTATCTTGCTATGAAGTTTTATGTGCTGTCATAATGAACCCTTTTTTCACTGATACAGAGTTTCAGTTCAGTTAAATTGTTTTATATAGTGTTTTTATAGGGGGAAGTATTAGTAAGCATTGTAAAAACGCCCTTCAGTGTTTTGGGAGGAAGAAACCTTGGAAATATCCAGACTCAGTTTACAACACATTTAATACTAGGCCAAATTAAAATAAACAGATTGTTATTGAATAATCAATTCTAAGACTGGTGTCCATCTAAAGCAATTTGGAAACATCATCTCTTTAATATCTCAACTGTTTTTCCTTAGACAGAAGCAAATGCCAAATTGAGACATATTACAAGTTTTCAGATCTTTCTTCTTTAAAAGACCCCAGAAATCACAGGTGTTTTCTCTAGAGTTTCAGAAGAAAACTCACTGTCTCTGATTGTAATCAGGTTTGCCCAGATAAGTCATCAAGGGTCTCAATATGAGCTGAAACATTTCTCATCAAATGATCATATGTTAGGTCCCAAACATTTGAACAAACTTGAACTCCACTGATAGCAGTTTGAGAGGCTGGTGGAAAAGGGAAGCCTTTATAGCTATGTGGTGTTTATTCAAATCACAATCGAGAAATAAAGCAGTTGATTTAGATTTTCCTTCTTTGATAAATTCCACCCCATCTGATATCACACTCTAAAAAAATTATAATAATAAATTCAGTCTTTTCCCCAAAATTACAAACACAAATATTTTCCTTCAACTTGCTTTTTTTTTAAACCTCCAAACCCTCCTCTCAACACAAAGTCTTGCTAAACAGTCACACTATATAGTTTCACCTTTGAAGCATTTCTTTCACTGGAGTTTTTGGCTCGCAGTAACCAATCTGACCTGTCTTCACTGATTAACACAAACCCTCATCAACCAGCTCATTGGTAGGTTTTGAATACTACACAACAAAACATTATTTTGGTCAACATAAATTGTACTGTATTAATGAATTCATAAAACTTACAAGATACATGAGACTTGCCCTGATTTGACATTCATGAACACAATTCTTGTCCTGAGAATACAGTTCAGCCCTGCATGTTGTTAATGTATTGTGGGTCTTTATGGTAAACTGTTCAAATTGTTTCTAGAGTTTCCTCCTTCTCAGATGAAAGCAATAATCTCACATGTGCTTCCTCTTTCAGTAGAGATGTCAACAATGTCTCAGGTTTGCAGAGAGACCGAAGTCTGTCATCAGAGGTCAACTGAACTGAACTTAAACATTTTATTTGAGACGAAAATCTCATTTGTGTCTCTTTCTTTCCTGCAAGTTTTGAGGTGTGTGAGCGGGTTTGAGATGTTGGATGCTGCTCTGACAACAGCTGGACAAACTTTAATCTTTAAAGCATGAATAACCCCAGCTATATGATTAATTTCCAGGCCAATCCAATCACTATGTATTCATGAAAAACACTCAGACCAGTAAACTCTCCATCCGTCAGCTCATCAGCATAATCTGTAATCATTTAATTTATGATGGTGACTTTGGGTGAAGGAGATCTGATCTTCGGATGGCCAAATTGCATGCTTGAAATGTTGACTAGTTTTATATTAATCAGTTTTTTTCTACATGACTGAGTATAAGAGTTTTGCTTGTGGCAGACAAAGTCTCTGTTTGACAGATTTATGCGAAGCCAGTTTAATATTTCCAAACAAGATTTTAAAGATAGCATGAGAACACAATACAAATAGCCTTCAGTCATGGCTCTGCAGCAATGTCTATGTATAATAATGTGTTTTTGTGGGTGTATGTGAGAAGGCTCAGTCAAGGTATAAAAGAAAACACAACTCATTTCCTGATAGCCGAGGAAGGTCAGGCTGGCTGGAGCACGCTGTGATTGCCTGATGTGATTTCTCTGGATCTGAGGAATCATTCTGTGATCTTCACAAGGATTGAAGCAGGAAGCGAAGGAAATTCACAGGCAAAGCTCCTACCGAATCCACAATGAGCAGATATATTGCTCGAATCGGAAAATTCAGTTCAGGAGACAGCAACATCTCGCCTCAAGGTGTTAGCGTGGATATGGGAGAGGTTGATTACGAGAAAGAAAAGGACAAGGGAAAAATGTCATTCTACAACCCGATGGACCCCGTGCCAAAATATGAATTTTATGCCAAAGACACATGGTCGGGACGTATAAAAAGCAACAGACCGTCACTGGATGTTCTGCGCAAACCAGTAAGTAAAACTCCAGAAGTGGTAATCTCTATGGACGTACTAATTAAGTTCATAAGCACATACAAGTGAGTCTGAATGAATACTGCACACTAAGAGTACTGCTTATATGGCAACACTTTTGATTTTGATGTTGATTCTCTGTATATTTCTGTCAACAGCCGGATCCTGATGATCTTCCTCCACCACCAGAGGACGACGGACGGCCCAAAGTCAAGCTTGTTCGCTTTGGATGGGTTCTGGGAGTCATGGTGAGAAAGAAGCATTGAAACGTTGTTATTTAGCATTATCTATACGCAATTTACTTGAGAATACTTCAAAATATAAATTGTATAAATTCTTTAATCAAAGTCAGTTTTGTGTTTTCATATCAGATCCGCTGTATGTTGAACATCTGGGGAGTCATTATGTACCTGCGGCTGCCGTGGATCACGTCTCAAGCTGGAATCAGTGAGTCCATCCTCCATCTGCTATATTTAAGCCAGTAATTATCCTAAATTCAGTTAAAGTCACTTGTAAGACTTTTAAACTGTCAATTGAATCCTACCTCACTTAATTATTTTAGGCTTTATCTAGAGACATTGTACATATGTGCCGCAGGAATTCCTTAAATTCGTAATTTTTGTTTGCAGTTCTGACCTGCGTCATCATCCTCATGTCTGTCACCATCACAACGATTACAGCAACCTCAGTGTCTGCCATCTCCACTAACGGGAAGGTCTACTCTGGTGAGAGAAATGAACTGTTCACCACAAGAGCAGCCATGGGTTTTATTAGATTTCATGTTGGTTTTAATCAGAATCATGTCTTGTTTTGCATGTAAAAAATTATAAACGTATTCAAAATGTGTTTACCTGAGAAGTAAAACTGTGGAAGAAATGCACTGCTTTTATTTGTTTTAAACACTTGTAGTCTGTGCAGTATTTTTTTTAAAGTGATCTTTCCTCCAGGTGGCACATACTTCATGATCTCTCGGAGTCTGGGTCCGGAGCTCGGAGCGCCCATCGGTTTGCTCTTTGCATTTGCTAATGCTCTCGCCTGTTCTCTCAACACAGTGGGGTTCGCCGAGACCGTCAGAGATGTTCTTAAAGTGAGACATACTCACAAATAAATGTATTAATAGTCAGGTTGTTGGAATTTCAGAGAGCTGCTTGAAAAATGTATTCCATACAAGCACTTTCAATATGTGACTTGACTGTTTTTAATATCTCACTCACAATCGTTTTCTCTCTTTTCAGGACAATAGTGCTCAGATGGTGGACGATGTCAATGACGTGAGGATCATTGGGACGATTACTGTCGTCCTCCTGCTCTGCATCACATTTGGTGGCATGGCTTGGGAGGCAAAGGTAAGGTCCTCTGCTTTGGTTTTTGCTAATTTCCCAGTACTGTATCGTTTGACATGCATACTTGCTATTATTATTCTTGGTTTTCGCCCCACCACAGGCTCAGATCCTGTTCTTCATCGCACTCTTGCTCTCCTTAGTTAATTATTTTGTAGGGACGTTCATTCCCCCCGGCATAGAGAAGCAGGCTATGGGATGTTTCGGCTACCGTGGTGAGTACACGAGATCCGGATCTAATACAGCCTCAAATGCATCCAATAAACCTGAGAAATCATTATTAAAACATAAGTAAATATGATGACATTAAATCAGAATTCTGAAATAAAAATGCATAATTATTTAATACATTTTTTTATGTAAGTATGTCATGATTCAGACTTTTTCCTCACAATCATGACACTTTTTGTCATTTTTTACTTCTCATAATTGACTTTTCAATTATGACTTAGTGTCACAATGTTTAACTTATCTCATCATTAACTTAGTATATGTTCATTTTCACTTTTCTTTCACATAATTATCATTTTGCCATAATTGTAACTTATGTTGACTTTTAACATCCCAATTATGACTTAGTATGTTCTATGTTCTCATAATTTTGACTTTTTATCGAACAAATAATTATTTCATTATGTTTACCTTATGTCTCTCAATTATGACTTAGTATTCATAGTTTAGAATTGTATCCACATGTCATTATTTGACTTCTCATAGTCATTACTTTTAATCCCCTTAAATTATCTTTACCTCAATTTTTCAATCTTTACTTCAACTTTTTATCCCATAATTATGACTTCATCGAGTGATGGTGGTCCACCAGCCAGAGCACTTGGTGAAGCAACAGCCAAATCTAACCAGCTGTTTTTCCTCAAAGCTGAGATTTTCGTGGATAATCTGCTGCCTTCCTTCCGCAAAGATGGATCTTTCTTCAGGATGTTTTCCATCTTCTTCCCTTCTGCCACAGGAATTCTGTCTGGAGTCAACATCTGTGGAGATCTCAAGGTTATCTTGCTATTGCTTACATTTATTCATTTAGCTGACGCTTTTATCCAAAGCGACTTACAATTGCTATATATGTCAGAGGTCGCATGCCTCTGGAGCAACTAGGGGTTAAGTGTCTTGCTCAGGGACACATTGGTGTCTCACAGTGGATTCGAACCTGGGTCTCTCATGCCAAAGGCATGTGTCTTATCCACTGCGCCAACACCACCCCTATTTTGTGCTTAAGTTGATGTGCCTTTCAAATGCTACAGAAATTATGTGTATGTCTGTGTTATTCCAGGATCCATCGGGTGGGATTCCTAAAGGGACCCTTCTGGCCATATTCTGGACCACCTTGAGCTATTTATTGATCTTAATCACTGTTGGTGAGATCAGACATTAGATGTCAACCATCAATGATTGATTGATTTGTATTTATTTATTTATTTTAATGGCTAATGCTGATATCTTAGAGTGTGACTGATGCTATCACACTATTAAAATAAATAAATAAATAAAGTGAAAAACATAATTGGAACTTAATAAAAATTAATTGTTTCTGAATTTTGGCACCTAGAACATTTTGGGAATTAGTTAGATTTTATCATTTATTTATTTTAAAAAAAAAATGTTTCTGTAAAAAATAGCTGAACTCAAAGATCTAAGTCTTTTTCTATGTACAAGGCCCATTTCTCTCAAATATTGTTCACAGATCTGTCTAAATCTGTGTTAGTGAGCACTTCTCCTTTGCCAAGGTAATCCATCCACCTCACAGGTGTGGCATATCAAGATGGTGATTAGACAGCATGATTATTGCATAGGTGTGCCTTAGGCTGGCCACAATAAAAGGCCACTCTAAAATCTGCAGTTTTATCACACAGCACAATGCCACAGATGTTGCAAGTTTTGAGGGAGCGTGCAGTTGCCATGCTGACTGCAAGAATGTCCACCTGAGCTGTTGCCCGTGAATTGAATGTTCATTTCTCTACCATAAGCCTGTCTCCAAATGCATTACAGAGAATCCAACCGGCCTCACAACCGCGGATCACGTGTCACCACACCAGCCCAGGACCTCCACATACAGCATCTTCACCACCAAGATCATCTGAGACCAGCCACCCGGACAGCTGCTGCAACAATCAGTTTGCATAACCAAATAATCTTTGCACAAACTGTCAGAAACCATCTAAGGGAAGCTCATCAGCATGCTCGTCATCCTCATCGATGTCTCGACCTGACTTCAGTTGGCAAATGTTCACATTTGATGGCATCTGGCACTTTAGAGAGGTGTTCTCTTTGCGAATGAATCCCGGTTTTCACTGTACAGGGCAGATGACAGACAGTGTGTATGGCATTGTTTGGATGAGCGGTTTGCTGATGTCAATGTCATGGATCGAGTGGCCCATGGTGGCAGTGGGGTTATGGTATGGGCAGGCGTATGTTATGGACAGTGAACACAGGTGCATTTAACTGATGACATTTTGAATACACAGAGATACCATGACGAGATCCTGAGGCCCATTGTTGTGCCATTCATCCATGACCATCACCTCATGTTGCAGAATGACAATGCATGGCCCCATGTTTCAAGAAGATGTGTTGCACTGCATGAGGCAATTGGTGGTCTCACCAGATACTGACTGGTTTTAGACAGAATTGTGAACAATATTTGAGAGAAATAGGCCTTTTGTGTACATAGATAAAGACTTAGATCACCGAGTTTATATTTATAGCACAATTATTTATACACTTATTTATTTGCCAATTTGTAATTCTCCTTTTTTTTTGTATGTGTGTTGTTGTCTCTGTGTACTGGAAGCTTATGTCACTAAAACAAATTCCTTGTATGCGCAAGCATACTTGGCAGTAAAGCTCTT
Organism: Carassius carassius; assembly: GCF_963082965.1. Classification (NCBI taxonomy): domain Eukaryota; kingdom Metazoa; phylum Chordata; class Actinopteri; order Cypriniformes; family Cyprinidae; genus Carassius; species Carassius carassius. The sequence continues at coordinate 3,850,718 of NC_081756.1, forward strand.
TCTGAGTTCAGCTCATGAAAAATGGGGGCAAAAACAAAAGTGGAATGGGAATGTTATATGGGAATGTTAGCTTCCAATTATTGGCAACTTTTCCGAAACCATCAGCTATAAAGAGTAATGTAGAGGCCATTGCCAATTATTAAAAAATACAAAACAACTAATATTATCAGGCATATTTCTGTCACGATGTTCCATATCTTAAACTCTGATGACATGAAATGTGTGTCTTATTAATAAACTGCTCGCTAAGGCACTTTCCTCTCTTCTCCCTCAGCTGCAACTGTTGTTAGAGATGCTTCTGGAAGTTTGAACGATAGCTTAGCGCTCAATTCTTCGAACCACTGCAGTGGTTTGGGCTGTAAATTTGGCTGGAATTTTGACGAGTGTGAGCAGAACCGCACATGTAACTTTGGACTGGCAAACCATTTCCAGGTAAGAACATCGGCCTTGTTAGCAAAAACACAGTTTTCACATTTTGTGAATTCTGACAGCTGGACTAGATTTTACTTTCATATAATTCCATCAGACCCATCAAACCCATGACCATGGCATTGCTAACAATGTACTTTTCTAACTTAGTTCTTAAAGCTACACAAATGTGGCTCAAAATAGTATATTTTAGCTTTTGGATACTATTTTTCTCCAGATTCTTGCCACAGTTTCAGGATCTGGCCATTTGATCACCATAGGGATCTTTGCCGCCACCTTGTCATCAGCGCTGGGTTTCTTGGTTTCTGCTCCTAAAATTTTCCAGGTAGATGGTGTGGCTGTTCTGAGGGTAATGCTATTTATTCAAAACACATTTCATTCTAATGTTTTGTGTGTTATTGTCCCAGTGTTTGTGTAATGATAACATCTACCCCTACATCGGCTTCTTTGGGAAAGGCTATGGTAAAAACAACGAGCCTCTGCGAGGCTACATGCTCATGTTCATCATTGCTTTGGCTTTCATCCTCATCGGTGAGTCCTGGATCTCCTCCAGCACAGTTTCTCTCTCCAGACATGTCAACATTTGGTGTAATTGTGATCTTTTCAGGTGACCTGAACACAATCGCTCCTCTGATCTCCAACTTCTTCCTTTGCTCTTATGGACTCATCAACTTCAGCTGCTTCCACGCATCGGTCACCAAATCACCTGGTGAGAATCAGATTATCATTCTGTAATTCAGTCCATCATCGGTGTTTAACAATCCTGTTTATTGTCTCTCACAGGTTGGCGGCCGCAGTATCGTTACTTCAATCCATGGACATCTCTGTTTGCTGCGTTCTTGTCTTTCGTCCTCATGTTTTTGTTCACGTGGTGGGCCGCTCTTGTAACTTTTGCTATTGTTCTCTGTCTCTTAGGCTACGTCACCTATAAAAAACCTCGTGAGTAAATGGTGAAAATTATAACCAAATTAAAAAATGTAATGTACGGACTGTTGTCTTATCTGATTATGTGTCCAGATGTGAACTGGGGCACGTCTTATCAGGCGGGTTTCTACAACATGGCTTTGTCCTTCTCGATGTCTCTGTCTGGTGTTGAAGACCACGTCAAAAACTTCAGGTGAGAGTTTTTACCAAAACTCACTGCTTCAGCTCACAATACACTAGCCACTCATGTATAAAATCTCTCTTAGGCCTCAGTGTCTCGTTCTGACTGGCCCTCCGAACTTTCGTCCCGCTCTGGTGGACTTTGTGGGAACTTTCACCAAAAACATCAGCCTGATGATCTGCGGGAATATTATCATGGTACGAGATGTTCATCTTATTCAGATAAACTGGCAACTTAATGCTTTCTTGCTAAAGGACGTAACTTGTTTCTTTAGAAACCTGTGATGTGAAGGCAGTTCTCACTCTCTTATGCTTTCAGGAGGATGAGAAGTCCAGTTTTCCACAGCACAGCACTGATTTGCTGGTGGACTGGCTGAATCAGAGGAAAGTTCGCTCTTTCTATACATCCTTCACCGCTGACAGTCTGAAAGAGGGCGCACATCATCTCATGCAGGTACGACCGTCAATAGCTTCACATCCGCTTCTTCTCATTTCATACGTTTCACAGAGTCTTTGCTCTTCTCGTCAATCATCCTTCTAGGCTTCAGGTCTAGGTAAACTTAAACCCAACACTCTGGTTTTGGGATACAAGATGAACTGGCAGGAAAGTAAACCGGAGAGCTTACAGGACTATGTTGACACCATCAGGTGGGCTGCTGTTTTTGTTCACAAATGTCAGTGAATCGGTTGCTTAAAACGTTGTTTAATGTTTCCTGTTCAGCGACGCATTCGACTCTAGCTACGGCATCGCGATTCTGAGAATGATGGACGGACTGGATGTAATGGATGATTTGCACAGTGCAGGTGTGTGTTTTATACAGTATGACGACTTCAAAATGGGTCAAAACTGCAGTTTGGAGACGTAAAATTAAGTCAGATGTGGGATTGTTGTGTCTGAAGGCAGATCATCTGCAATTGACAACCCGGCATTTGACGCAGACGAAGTCCCGCAGTCTGAAAAGGATGAGACTGATAGGAATTCAGGTGAGACACGCATCCAAATGTATTTTTGTGCTCATAAATGTAATTTGACAAACACTGTGAAATTGTACAATTATAATCAACACTTTAAGTTCTGATGACACTCAGTAGACCAATGGCAATGCTGCCATTATAATAACAGAGCTGTTCAGGTTCAATTAAGCTTAATTTGATGTGACCATCTGACCATATGAAGTTCCTTTTTTGTCTCCCCATCCAGATGTTTCTGACGATGGCTCAAATGAGCAGGTCAGATCGGTGTTTCAGATGAAACAGGGCAGGAAGAGCATCGACATCTACTGGATCTCTGATGATGGAGGTAAGACACAGCTGCCTTGAAACCAATTTCCATTATTGTTTTCTCACTGTGAAATGCCATTGTTCCCTCTCAGGTCTGACTCTTCTAGTCCCGTATTTGTTGACCAGAAGAAACCGTTGGAAAAAGAGCAAACTCAGAGTGTTCATCTTAGGAGGCAGAGAAACCATGGAGGACGACCGTAAAGAGTCAGCTGAACATCATTTTTGTAACCAAATTTCTAGTTTTGAAGTGCAGAAATGTTGGTTCTTTAAACATGTTTGTCTTTGCAGCATGAAGATGCTGTTAAAGAGGTTCCGACTGGAGATCGAGGACATTGTTGTGATAACAGACGTGGATAAACCTCCTCTAGCTAAAAAGTGAGAAACACAATCATAAACATGCATATAAAAACATGCAGAGTTGTAGTAACTTTCATGTTTTTTTCTTCCTCTCTGTTCCTGTAGTTTGCAGCGGTATGAGGAATACATCGCCCCCTTCAGGCTGAGTGAAGAACAGGCTGGAGGAGATGTACATGAGCTCAAGAGACTGAGTCCATGGAAAGTGTCCGACAAAGACCTGGAGGCCATAAAACCAAAGGTGTGTGTGTGCGCTAGTGTGTGGCATTTTGAACATGAGTAAAGCTGCTCAGTATTAAAGCAATGATGCATTATAGACAACAGTTAGTTTCTGTGAAGCTGATGGAAATAATGTGTAATCATCAGTCTTTTATTTTCAGGTACAGAGGACAGTGAGACTAAATGAGATAATCAAGAAGAACTCCATTAACGCTGCTCTGGTTGTAATGTGAGTATAGAATAGGGTTATTAATTTGAACTAGAACCATAATAAAACCATGACTTGAAATAAAATAAACATTCATTGGAATAAATAATATAAAAACTTAATTTCAACTACTTGCAAATTCAACATTTCTCATCTCCAGTTAGTTGAAGTAACTTCAACTTTAGCCTAAACTTAAATGCTATAATGATGTTCAGCCAATACATAAATGACAAATGAATGACATCACACACAATTTGTCATAATTTGGCATTGCAAATCTCTTAATATGCATACTTTAGTCAAAATTGACAAAATCTAAATAAATAAAACAGGGAATTCTTAAAAAGGTAAAGTAAGAAAACTTCAAAGAGAAGATCAAATTAAATAGTTTTGAAAGGAAAATCGCACATTAACACAATTTACCGTTACACGTAGAATACTGTTATGTCATTAATGAATAAATACCTAATGCACTGATAATATTTTAGTAATCATTATTAACTAACAATAAACTCTGATTAACGACTAAGTATGTAGCACTTGAAAGTGGTAGTACACTATTAGCTAATCAGTAACTACTTTTATTTATTTTATTTTTTATTTTTTTACAAATAACTACTAAGAGCTACTCCTGGGTTAATAATTAATATGAATTATGTATATATAATTAATTCTAAAATGAAAATCATGGTAACCCACCAGTATGGCACAGATCCTTCTAAAGGAACTACTAATTATCTGGATCCGTATTCTAAAGAGAAAAGCATTATAACTCCGTGATATTGACTGACGTCACTGTAAGCTTTTGAGATACAGATATATGCAAGGTCTTTGATAGTAATGACTCAAGTGTTACTACATCCTTCAAAAATAATTAATTATTTGCATCACTATTCTAAAGTGTAGATTTCAGTAACTCACTAATAATGAATCAAATAATGCAAATAAGGAATTACTATCCAGAATCTTACAAAAAACCTCAAAAGCTTACATTGATTTCAGTAATTACTAGAGAGTTATTGTGTTATTCACTTAAGAATACTTATCCAAATAATAGTACTTCTTTTTGAAGAATTTGGTAATACTTGACTCACTAGAGGTTATGACCTATGGGGAAATATTAGTTCCTGATTAACTTATAGTGAACTAACACATTAGATTAAGCACAATTGTTTTACTATTTCATTAATCAGTTTCTTGTTGATTACTAGAGTGCTAATATTGTCTTACACAAGTGTTCTTCTGTAAATATTTATTAATGACGGAACAGTATTATAAAGTGTTGCCCAATTTATATTTGTCTTTTAAAGCTGATTTCAATCATTTAAGCGAATATGTAACTGCCAGTGTGTACAGGGACGTGCACAGACATGTTGAGGGGCAGGGGCTCAAGTGAAATAAAGGGCACTTCTCATAATTAGTTTTTTTTTTTTTTTTTAAACAAAAAAGTATATATACATATATATATATATATATATATATATATATATATATATATATATATATATATATATATATATATATATTAACTCAACTCTTGACTTCCTTTAAAAAAAAATAATTTAAAAAGTTAATTAATTTTATCTTCCTCAAACTCACGCAATTGTTTCATTTTCAAAAGATGTCTACAAAATAATCAGATGACAGAAACCATGGTCTCCTTAGTATTCACTAGGTTTATAGAGCAGCAAAGGAAACCATTCCACAATGTGCATGTTTTGAACACATTTTCTATGCTACTAGTTTCAAGTATATATGAAGAGTTCATCTGAAATTTTCTTATGAGCTTTTTTTTTTAAGCTCGTATTTAAGTTCAGTAATTTTACTTAAATGACAATTAATAGGTAATTTTCATTGCCAGTAATGTGAAATAAGTGAACATAAACATACAAGCTTGATAAAAATGATCATTATTGAAGGAAATTTCAGATGGCAGTTTTTCATCTGAAATCTTAATATTTAGAATAATCTAAATAACTGTATCAAACAGAGGGGCGTATTTTACTAAAAATTTGTTTATTTTTGCACAAGGCACTACATCGTTTTAATTATTTTGGTGTTATCAGAATACATAACACTTTAAAATTAAACTTAAAAATTATTGAGTAAAAATTCAATTAAAGCCAATGTCATGTATGTATTTGTGGTGGTATGGAATACTATTTTATAAAGGTTTCGAGGAAATAAAAAAAGTTAAATTACTTAAATAGTTAATTTATAAATATTGTTATTTATTCAGGGGAGTCGTGGCCTAATGGTTAGAGAGTCGGACTCCCAATCGAAAGGTTGTGAGTTTGAGTCCCGGGCCGGCAGGAATTGGGGGTGGGGGGAGTGCATGTACAGTTCTCTCTCCACCCTCAATACCACGACTTAGGTGCCCTTGAGCAAGGCATCGAACCCCCAACTGCTCCCCGGGCGCCGCAGCATAAAATGGCTGCCCACTGCTCCGGGTGTATGCTCACAGTGTGTGTGTGTGTGTGTTCACTGCTCTGTGTGTGTGCATTTCGGATGGGTTAAATGCAGAGCACAAATTCTGAGTATGGGTCACCATACTTGGCTGAATGTCACTTCACTATTTTATTAGGGGAAGTCGTGGCCTAATGGTTAGAGAGTCGGACTCCCAATCGAAAGGTTGTGAGTTCGAGTCCCGGGCCGGCAGGAATTGTGGGTGGGGGGAGTGCATGTACAGTTCTCTCTCCACCTTCAATACCACGACTTAGATGCCCTTGAGCAAGGCATCGAACCCCCAACTGCTCCCCGGGCGCCGCAGCATAAATGGCTGCCCACTGCTCCGGGTGTGTGCTCACAGTGTGTGTGTGTTCACTGCTCTGTGTGTGTGCATTTCGGATGGGTTAAATGCAGAGCACAAATTCTGAGTATGGGTCACCATACTTGGCTGAATCTCACTTTCACTTTCACTTCACTTTCACTTTCATTTTTAAAGTTTAATGTTAACGGGAAATGCAGGTAAATAGGATAAACAAAATAACTAAAGCATATCACCTGGTGGTGATATATGCGTATTTTATTAACTTATTTTATTACATGGCTTGGTTTAATTCCAATGTAGAATGCGGTCAGTTATAACCAACAGACCGTGTGCGGAGTATAACAGACGGTTGCCATGAAAAACAGAGCGTTGCTATGGACTCACAGGATTCTAACCGTAGAGACGGAGCGGACTATTTTCTTTAGCGGAAGCAAAACAATCGGGGGAGAGGGAGAGGGAGCACTTCAGAACTCCTGACCTGATATTTAGATACTATATTTCAATAAATATATTTGTTTGACAGGGAAGCTGTGTGCAAACAGAAATATATATTATTTTTCAAAAATAAAAAAAAAGCATCCCAGAAAAAAGGGCACTTTCTCTCCAGGAATAAAAAGGGCAGGTGCTCAAGCCCCCTTTCATGTCTATGTGTGCACGTGCCTGAGTGTGTGTATATAATCTCTCTCTCTCTGTGTGTGTGTTTCAGTTCCCTCCCAGTCCCTGATGTCACCTGTCCCAGTTCTCTCTATATGTCCTGGCTGGACGTGCTCAGCTACGGCATCCACTGTCCCGTCCTGCTCATACGAGGAAACCAGGAGAACGTCATGACCTTCTACTGCCAGTGAATGTGACTGTTCATCATTAAACACTTCTTCAGTGATGTCAAGATGTTGAACTGAAATCAACCGCATAATCCTATTTTACAATGACTGTGGATATATGTTTATTGCACATTATTGATGATACATGTTAATAATTTGGCTAGAAAGAATAGAATAGAGATGGTGAAGCACTTTGCCTCTGATCTCTGGATCTCCGTTTAATGCTTGAGGTTTCATGAAATTTAAACAAGACACAATTATAATATGATAAAATAAGTTTATTCGTTCTTGCTTTGTAAAATTACATTTAAACATTATAATGAATAATTAAGGTTACATTTCGACTGCAAATAAACAGTAGATTGTTATGAATTACAAGTGTTTTGATCTGCTTTTCAATGTGAAAAATACAATTAAGCACAGTGACAAACATCTCAACCTCTATTGATTGTCTCATTACACCAAGTATAAAAACATCATAAAAGCTATTCAATCACATGAAAAGTAAGAATTAAACATCACAATATATGACAGCTGAAATAAACACAGATTTCAACATACAGCTGCCCCTTCTCAAAGCTCAAAATAATGAGAGTAAAATGAAGGGGAAAAAGTATATGAATCATTAACATGATACACTAATTTAAAAGTTTGTTTTTCCCCCATTATAAAATTATTTTCAGCAACTTCCCTTTCACCATACAAGACCATAACACAGACATGAATTCACAACACAAATAAAAACGAGAAACAACACAAACGAGCTAAGCATGCCGAAAGAATAAGACAAAACGTTCAACAGAAGAATTAATATATTATGCAGCTAAATTTACAGTGGCCTCAAATATAGTTCAAATATCCGAAACAAGTGTGTCAGGTGTCCAGATATGTTTCGGGGCTACTGTACTTTATTTTAGATATGTTTAATGCAAAACAACAAACAAAATCCAACAGCTGCAAATATACGTTTTCTAAATCTTAAGTAATGATGAGGGGGTTAAGCTTGGAGGGGGATTTTGGATTTCTCTTTCTATCACTCTGTAAAGAAAATACCACTTGACAATTTCAACATGTTTTTAAAGATTAAAATGTTGTGTATATTGAATGATATCTTAGCAAATCAGAACATAAACAAGAATAAAACTGTGAAATATGATGTAAGTAGGCGCTTAAGAGGAGATAGGAGAACATAGCCTTTAAAGATAAGCATTGCAATTACAAACACAAACAGTTAAAGTGCAATAATAAAATCCTTTAGAATATAGACATGTGTTATTGGATCTAAGTGCTGCTAAAACGTAGATAGTTACTGATTATAAAAAAATGGCCTTTAAATATATGGACTGCAAATGAAAACTACAGACATGCAAATCAGGCAAATAATATGAACAAATCTTCTGAATCTAAGTGCTGAGATTTGAAACTCATTTTTAGATACAGGCCTTTAAAGACATGGGTTGAAACTGAAATCTACAGACACAAATAAAGAAAGTGTATTTTGAATGTTTTCCATCCAGTATTCTGAAACATGAAGCAAGCCAAATAGTTTTCCTTTGGTGTCTTGTCTTAAAGAGCCAGATAAGTGAGTAAACGGCGTGTTTCACTGGCAGTAGAAGGTCATGACGTTCTGCTGGTTTCCTCGTATGAGCAGGACGGGACAGTGCAGACCGCTGCTCAGCGTGTCCAGCCAGGACATATAGAGAGAACTGGGACAGTCTGCCTGTGGTACGGGGAGACACCTAACACACAGATACACACACGTTTATTAATAATTAACAGGTGTGTTTGCCCTCAAATTATGATTCTTACATTTAAAACGTAAATGATTCATGAGGCTCCGAATATTATCAGATTGTGCTTTGTGTATGAATTACATATTGACCAGCAGCCGGTAATGGTTAATGGTATTACAGTCAATACTCACACTAGAACCAGCGCGGCGTACTTCGAATTCCTCCGTATGATTTCATTCAGCCGCACTTTCTTCTCCGTCTGTCAAAGGAAGAAAGAAGCATTGAGCTGGAGAGTATTGGAGCTGGACATTGAGGACAAACAGACCTTACACACATACCTTAAGTCTCAGTGCGTCCATCTCTTTGTCTGTGACTTTCCACGGAAACTGTGACCTCTGCTGCTGCGCCGTCCTCTCGTCCAGCTGTCCATCATTCAGCCTGAAGGGGGCGAGCGTTTCCTCAAAGCGCCTCATGCTGACGACAAAGACAATGTGTTACTGCATTTAGATCTTATTCCCAGAGCGCATCACTTTCTTTGCTTCAAATTAATTACACATTAATTATCCATATGGGCTAAACCTACTTCTTGACAAGTGGTGGCCTTTCGCTGTCCGTCATCACAATGACATCGTGAACATCCAGCCGGAAACGCTGGAGCAAAGTCATCATTCTGAAGAAGATTTTATTAATAAAATAATAAATATATATTCAAGAACAGTACAGTAACTAGCTTTTATGTGAATTTTCAAAATACAAGCAGACTTATACAGAGCCCCGAACATGGCATGCAGGAAAAAATAGTGGGCTAAATCACGTGCACAATTTACTATTTCGTTCCCTCGATTAATAAATTATGCACACAATTTACTATTTTAGTCCGCCGATTGTGCGCACAATTTATAAATCGAGAGAATGAATTAGTTAATTGTGCGCACAATTTATAAATCGAGAGAACGAATTTGTAATCGTTTGCAAAATTTGAGGGGCTCTGTAGACTTGCGATACAAAATGCTCTTCGCTTTTAAAATTATGCTTTGGATTTTAAAGGAACTTGAATTTATGGGATAGTTGACGGATTCTAATTCTTTTGATGATTCAGATAATTCCCTATTGATTCAGGCGATTAGAATGATTCTTTTAATGATTCTGTTGATTCTAATAATTCGGATAACTCTTTATAATAACTGATGTTTGGAGAATCAAATGAGTCTCAATTCGATGACTCTATTCAGTTGAATGGTTACAATTTTAGGTCAAATATATCATTAATGATACTAATGATCCTCCTGATTTGAAATAATTAGATCTAACATTCTTGAATCTGATTATTCCAATTATTAAACAGCAAAAGATAATTAGATATTGGGGGAATATGACAGAAATGCTTTATAGAGTTCATATAGAGAACTGATTTTATCTAGGCAAATCCAAGCACATCTTGAGACATAAGTGAGATCTGTTCTGCTTTTTGGAGACTTTTTTTCGAAGGACAAACATCAGAACATTTATCAGTTTATTCAAATTGCTGTCTATGAGATATTCAAATCTCCGCTGTCACTTTTTCTTTTCTTCGGGTGATGGTTCAAATAATTCAGATGTCTGTAATGATTCATGAGTCTCACTCCTTGCGGTCGTTCTCCATGGTTTGCTGTTCTCCAATGATGAACACTCTGACTTTGCTCCGTCTCCAGCGTTTTCTTCTGGTCAACAAGTATGGCACTAACAGAGTCAAACCTGAGACAAAGAGAGGGAGACTTTACCCACATTACTCAACTGTTCGGTGTTAACTGACGGGTTATCAGACACAAATTATGACGATTGAAGCCTTGTAATGATTACAGTCCATATCTGACCTCCATCATCAGAGATCCAGTACACGTCAATGGTCTTCTTCCCTTGTTTGCTCTGGAACACAGTTTTGATCTGATCGTTCGCCATGTTCTTTATGTTGTCAACATCTAAAAGGACAGGATTAGATGAAAGGAGAAGCGAGATAAGGTTGAAGAACAAAGAGAAGACGCATCGATCGGTTTATTCACCTGAGTCAGCGTCTGAAATCTGATCGTCAGACTCTATGGCCTCATCCACCTCAAAAGCCTGGTTGACTGTCAAACACACAGGAAAGCATTACTGAAATTGTTCAAAGATTGTACGAGACATGCACACACAGATGAACACAACATACCCTCCGTCTCTAACTCATCTCGGATGTCCAGTCCATCCATAATGCGGAGAACACACACACCGTGGTTGGAGTCAAAAGCATCACTGAGGCCAAACAAATATACTTTATTTTAGTTTTTAGTCGAATGAATTTCCCAAAACTGTCCAGGTCACATTTCAAGGCCAATTTCAGGTCACACTAATTTACATAAAGACAATTATGCATGTTTTCCCTCCAAATCTTTACATTTTCCCTCCAAAATTTTCGTATTTTCCATTCAAATTCCAAATTTTCCCTCCAAATTCCAAATTATGAATCTCAATGGAGATTTTCTTTAGAAAAATTTTACTTTACCATGTTGTTTTATTATTATTAATATTATTTAAAAAAGCATAAATTAAAGTAGTAGAACAAAAACTTTCATGGTGTTTTATAAAAGTTTTATAAACTTTATAAAACAATTAATAAATTTTAACTAATGTTTGTTTCTGCAGTACTCTCAAAAGAATGAGATTACGCTTCCCTCTCTTTCTCTGCAGATCTCAGAGTTAACAGGCTCTTTTCACTCACTATATAGTGTTGATATAGTCCTCTATGCCTTTACTGCTGCTTTCCTGCCAGTTCATTTTGAATCCCATCACCAGAATATTCGGCTTCAACTTCCCCAAACCAGAAGCCTTGAGAGGGGAAAAAAACTACACATTTTGTACATTAAACAAAGTAAACCAATAAACATATAGAGATTAAAAAACACTACAGATTTCATTCTGTGCAGCGTACAATACTATTTTAAAGTACAGTAATTGTCCTACTGAATTAAATATAACTGTTCATGCAAAAAGTGATTTGCACAGTGATCTGTTCTACTCATGTTTCATCACTGAAGGATTGTGGTGTCTGTAACCTGCAGAAGATGCCGGGTTCCTTCTCTCAGATCGGACGCCTTGAAAGACGTGTAGAAGGAACGAACCTTCCTCTGATTGAGCCACTTTATCATCTCATTAGAACTGCGCTGAGACACAGACTTCTCATCGTCCTAAAAACAAACAGAACCATTTTTTTTCTTTTGTAGGCAATTATTATTATAATTATTATTCTTGTTAAATGGCAAAAACATCATTCAGCTGGTTCTTACCATGAGAATGTCGCCACAAATCATCAAACTGACATTTTTAGTGAAAGAGCCCACAAAGTCCACCAGCGCTGGACGCAGAGTCGGAGGACCCGTCAGAACCAGACACTGAGGCCTGATGAGACGAGACCAACAAGTGAATATATGGACCCATATCATGGTTTTATTTAAAGTTAATAAAAATGAGGCTTTTTGATGGGTTGAACAGCTGTTGACTATTCAACAGATAAAACAGGACAGGACTGATTATCAAGTTTGTATAATTATCATCATCAGATGGTGAAAAGCCCATTTCCACCACATTGAAAACACGTCATGCTTTGGTAAATCATAATTATGACAGTGCATAATTATGAGATAATTATGAAAAAATCACACATTTTCATTTTCAACTCATAATTTTGACTTTTGTCTTTTACTTTTAAACTATGACCTACTGCAAGTCATCCTTTTGAAATTAATCTCATAGTTATGGCTATAGCTATTCGGCTATCGGTTATCATTATTAACTAGTCCTTTTGTGATTAAAATGATTTCAGCATTAAGATCTATGCACTCAAAGCATTGTGCATAAAATGCACTGATGAACCATTCACAATAAACCCAGGAACATGAATTAAAGACGGATTGTGCTGTATAAACAGATCTGACCTGTAGTTCTTGACGTGATCTTCAATTCCTGCTAGAGACACGGAGTAGGACAGAGCCATGTTGTAGGTACTGGCCTGGATCGACGACCCCCAATTCACCTCTTGAACGACACAAAAACATTAAGACATCCTGGTCATTTTATGTGAAAGCATACCATTAAGAGCAATCATTATTTTGAAGGGTCAGAATCTCACCGGGTTTCTTATAGATGACGTAGCCGAATAAGAAGATGATTAAACCAAAAGCAATGAGCGCCGCCCACCAGGTGAGCAGGAACATCAGGACCACAGAAATAACAGCACCAAACAAACCCGTCCAGGGGCTGAAATACCGAAACGATGGCCTCCATCCTGAAAACGAGCAGAAGAAATGTTCAGGAAACAGAAAAGAGTGTGTTAATATAGATCTGGACTCGACTGGCTTTTTAAAAAGCAGCTCAAATGTAAGCATTACTTGTTATTTGTTACTATTTGCATTATTATTTATAACAGTTTTCAACAGCAAATTTTATCAAACACTTCAGTGTAATTGCATGTGTTTATAACATATTCATTCCTCAAAATATGCATAGAACAGGTCATCAGATTAATTTATATTTACTCACCGGGTGAATTAGTGATAGAAGCGTGAAAACAACTGAAGTTGATGAGAGCGTAAGAACAGAGGAAGAAATTGGAGATCAGAGGAGCGATTACGTTCAGCTCAGCTGTGGAAATATATTAAAAATTATTTGTACAATAAACATACAGAAAGCATACAGTATAAAATGACAGCTGACAACATCATGATTACATGGTAAAAAATGTATAAAGGAAATGGCATACTGCTACTAGTCACCTTTTTTGCATTTAAACACTTTTATTGTCTTGACTAGTTTATTTGAAATTATCCTTCAAATATTTAATGTCTTAATTACAATGAGTTTATAAAATTTGCATTCTAAATCAATGGCAAAATTATGTTTAAATTGGGTTTAGATGGAGTTTTTTTTATCCCAGTTACCCATAAACAAATGTGCATGTAATATATCAGTGTACATCATCTTTGAATAATACAAGTTGTGTTAAATATTATGTCGCTTTTTGGCTCACCAATCAGAATGAAGCACATGGCAATGATGTAACACAGCAGATACGCTCGCAGTGGCTCGTTGTTCTTCCCATAACCCTTTGCAAAGAAGCCGATGTACGGGTAGATGTTGTCTTTGCAGAGACACTGTCCCAAGAGGAAGTGGGAAAAATGTGTTTTTGTTTGAATTTTACAGGCTATGTTTACTTTGATGAAGGTATGAAGTTGCACATTATCTGGTTTAGAGTATGCCATTTTACCTGGAAGACTTTGGGTGCGGAGACAAGGAACGCAAGGGCAGACGACAGGGTGGCCGCAAATATGCCTGCATAGATCAACGGACCAAAGCCAGAGACCTGGATCAGGACCTGGGGATTTGAGAGGGAAACCACATTAATGAAAAAATGATTTCAGCTGTCAAAACAATGGAGCGTCTGAAAGAGCAATACAGAAGAGTAGAGAACAGTCTGATTATAAGTGACCTACAGTTATATATTCATGGACAGGACAGCTTCAAACTGAAGTGCCTCACCTGGAAGTTATTCGAGAGACCGAAGGTGCAGGTGCCGCTCTGCTGACACTCGGTGAAGTTCCAGCCCAGACCGCAGCTCAGTCCCTCACACGCCTCGGTGAAGTTCAGCGGCAGACTGTCGTTCATGTTCCCCGAGGCGTCGCGCAGCACACACGCTCCTGCGGGACGAACACAGGCCTTTAAACCTCTGCTCTATGACCAACACATTAGAAAATATATATAATGGCGTTTGAATTTGGTAATAAACTACTCACCTACAGTTGAAGAAATGGCTAAATAGCTAACGGTGGTCCAGAATATGGCCATCAGTGTCCCTCTTGGGATGGCAATCTCAGGCTCCTGAAACATTCACAAACACAGCATCTGATCAACACCTTAGAGCCGTAATCACAGGTCTCCAATCCAAATAACTGTCACAGCAACTTCACGCATTCATCTATGTAACTGTAAAATACTCTAAAGAGTTCTAAAGGTTAGTAGCGTTTGTTTTTGGCATGTTTGCAGATGCTCAGTACCTTCAGATCTCCTGAGATGTTTGCTCCAGCAAGGATCCCAATGGCAGATGGGAAGAAGATGGCAAACATTCGGAAGAAGTCGCCCTCCGGCCCTCTCCAGTCTGGGAAGAGGTTATCCAAGAAGATCTCTCCTGGAAAAGCAATGTTGTTATCAAAATACTTTAGTTATTTT
This sequence comes from Carassius carassius, assembly GCF_963082965.1. Lineage (NCBI taxonomy): Eukaryota > Metazoa > Chordata > Actinopteri > Cypriniformes > Cyprinidae > Carassius > Carassius carassius. Next base: position 3,865,871 of record NC_081756.1, read on the forward strand.
GCAAGATCATTTCTAGGGTGTGTTGAAAGGAAACAATCGCCACCAATGAAAGTCATAATTTAGATATTCTTATGTTGCTATTAATGATGATATTATTTAACAATTTATTTATTTTATTCAGAACATGTTTTTCCATTTATCACTTCATACTGAATATGTCTAACAAACTACAAAAAGGCAAAAAAGACCCCACAATAAGTTTGAAAAGACCAAAACTAAAGTCAGAAAACAAAATAATCTGTGATTTTGTGTTTCACAGAAAAATAACTGTTTTGTGTGTCATTCCAAACCCATAAACTATGTAAGGAAATAATGAATGTTGAAACAACATGTTGCCTAAATCTTTACAGTTATATTTATGGTACTAGGTAATCTTGTCTGGTTTTATAGAAGTTAAATATTTCTAAACTAATGAAACTTCTAGGAACTGACTAAAAGCTATTTGGTTCTTGACAGACGGTTTTTTACGAAAGATTTCTGGGATGCGGCACGTTTCACACTCACTGCGGTAACCGAAGACCCCTATGGACTGCTTCTGGGGGGTCGCTGGAATCAAAGTGCCAACAAAATAGTTGGTGAAAGAAATCATAAGAACCAAGAAGAACAGGATCTGGGTCTATGAGAGAACAAAAAGAAAAGGAAAACACTACATTATAAGCTGATGATCTGAAGCTCTGTTTAAGAGTTTCCTAACAAGCGCTTTGTAGATCTCTAGACATGTGTCAAGAAACAGCAAGCTCATTGGTGATCGTTTGTGACACAATATGTACATCAAAACACAAACACATGCATGGATTCATTCAGTTATTCAAAAGCAGAAAGAAGATGTTTCCCAATGCATTAACAAACATATATCCAACAGTGACTGTACCTTCGATTCCCACTCCATCCCAGCCATTGAGATGAGAAGCAGCACAGTGACTGTGATGGATCCTATAATCCGGACGTCATTGATTGAGTCCACAATTTGTGAGTCATACTCCTGTTGCATCATAAACATATATCATATTATAATTGGCATAACATGCACACGTAACGATGTCATGCAACAAAAGTGCTGTGTTCATCCGAGTCGCTCTTACAATGAGAAGATCTCTGACAGTCTCTGAAAATCCCACCGTGTTGAGCGCACAAGCGAGAGCATTGGCGAAAGAAAACACCACACCAATGGGACCCCCCAACTCAGGACCCAGAGTACGGGAGATCATGAAGTATGCGCCGCCTGGCGGGAGAGGAGAGATATGAAAGAGAAATGAGAAGAAATATGATTCTGCTGGTTGCCAAAAGAGGCTACTGTGACATTCTGGGCCCAGTTTTCAGTGATCAGATAGGATCGGATCTTAAAAATGGGTTGGTTTATTGACCAAACCTAACAAATCCAGACAGTTCTGATCCACATTAAACATTTTCAATCAGTATCTATTGGAGTTTTTGCTTAGACATGCACCAGCACACTTCTCTCCAGTAACTCATCATTATATGTACATAGCACAAACAGTGGAGGACAAGTTACGCAGCAAAGCATCACTGATGATCACAATCTGATCAGCTTGATGAGTGACTCACCAGAAGAGACTCTTCCATTGGTGGAAATGGCAGATACAGACAGAGCCGTTATAGAGGTCACAAGGACCGACATCAGTATGATTAACCATGTAAGAACTAAAGCAGAGGAAATAAAAAGGAAAAGGACAAAATGTCTGAACAGAGCTCAGAGTAGACAAAACACATCAGAGATAAGTGGCCATCAGAGATTACACACAGTTCTGGTGAGTCCTGCCACGGACATTTCTTGAGCAATATCATATTTACCAAAGCAAATAGCCTGTGGTTTCATTGTACGTCAAGTAGAATGGCCAGGTGAAAAAGTAACCACTTTACGGGACTGTTTTATATATTAATAGAAACGCAGGCTTACGGATTCCTGCTTGAGATGTGATCCAGGACAGTCGCAGGAACAGAATAACTCCCCAGATATTCAGCATACAGCGAATCTGAAGCACAGAAGCAGATCATGTATACACATGTGTGCACTGACCTTCAGCACGAATGCTTATTTAGGTTTGACGGATCCTCACCATAACTCCGGTGACCCATCCGAAGCGCACCGGCTGGGCGGTCTTTGCCTCGGGCCCGTTTTCCTCGGACTCGTTTGCAGTCTCCTGTAGCACCGAAACACTCCCCCTGCCAGAGTCCCCCGTGTTACTGCCGGATTCTGCATCCTAGATCAATACATATACATGCACATTTACAATTTAAATGCATACACAGTCACATTACAAAAGAGTGGCATATCTCTGAGGTACTGGAGACTGTAGTTTCAAGATCGCAATTAGGATATTAGCTGTTTTTTTGTTTTTTTATACTATATATAATTATTTAAAATTGAATTGATATATTCTCCTTACCAGCCGCTAACGCTAACTGTTGTTAACCCTCTGTTTTTTTTTTAATATATAGTTAAAAGTTAAAAATATAACACGTGTGTCTTGTATTTGTTAGTTTTAGTTAGAGTCAGGCCTCCTCAGATGGAGGATGAATTGGATGGCGCTGTCACAGGGGTCTTAGAAATGCGGTCCTGAATCTGCGGCCTCCGGTACATCAGGGCTACTGTATTTTTTACAGCACGTGACCCACATCAGCAGCCTTGCGCAGCGTCTCCAGCGACGGCCTGCTGCGGCGGATGCGGCCTGTGGCGGTGGCGTTGGCGTAAAACTCGAGATGCGGCATGGCATCCATGGTGCTGTATATGGAAGGTCGTCTATTGTCCTGCCTGGAGTTCACAACTTCTGATGACCTTCGTGTCGGAGTCTCCATGCTGACAGCCGTGTCACTGCCGGTGCCGTAAGAGGAGTAATGCGGGGGAGCCTCTTCACTGACCGAGAAGCGACCCGGAGACAAGCCCTCCGTCCCCTCCAGCCTGCGCTTGGAGAAGCGCTGCCCCATCTCAACACAGAGAGTTCAAAATAGCAGCTTCTCCTGGAAACAAAGGATAATGCATTTAAACAGTAGCTTGTCTAGAACTGATTTTATTTTTGTATTAGTTAATTTTAACTATGGTTAACTATTAACATTTTTATTAAATGAACTCTCATACAATTAATATTTTTTTATGTTTATAAAATGGTTTATTTAAATAGTTAACTACACAATTCTAATTATTTTATGCACCCCCCCCCCCCCCCCCCAAATTAAATAAATCGAATGTTATACCAAATCATAGACTACTTCTAATCTAATACTTTAATCAAAGTTGTTGCGTTGAAATGTGAACTCCTTTTACAGACAGATTTGGCTTTGGTCAAAATAGTAGATTCGAGAAGAAATTGCACCACAATATTCAAGAACTTACTGTAATTGTGTTCCTCTGTTGGTTGACAGTTGGTCTCTTCTTCCTTTGAAGCTTTATTCCTGAATGTATAAAGAAAACGCGACCAGATACAGCAGAAAACCAACTGAATCAGGTTTTCATCTCCTTTTGGGCAGCGCTGCAAAATTGTCTTCTGTTATTATCTTGGCTTTCTAAATTTATAGCAAAAGTTAGACCTCCTCTAATCCCACGTGAACGCGCGCTAGCTCTGAGACGCATTTCTGCGTAATTGATGACATAAAAGATGTCAAGCGCGCGCCGTTTCCTCCTCGGATTATCCTGATAACGGTATCTGTGTCAACTGTTTCTCGTCAATCATTAACCCAAATAATCACATCTAATATGAGGCTGATATTCCATTACACAGAATGCACCAGTAAAAGAAAAGGGTGGTAAAAAGAGCTCAAAAATGTACTTATGATTTCATGATATGATTGAACTGAGTAATCGAAGGAAGAAAAGCGTTTGGTTGCACTGGAAGTATACACAAAGGCAACAAAAGACACAAAAGTAATGTGCTTTGTCACTGATTTTATGATCTTTTGGAGAAACTCCTTTTACAAACTTTTTAGACTTTTTATGGCCTCGAAGTCTCAAGTTCACTTGTTTAAAGAAACGAGTGATCTTAATAGGAAACTTTTAACATTGTGTTAAGTGCTTTACACAACCTTGAAATATGCCATAATCTGTCTATGCGCGCGCGCACACTCACATGTTTGTATAAAAACCTTATCTTGAACAATTTGTTGGCTCATTACTGACTGACTGAGGTAATCATGGCTTTACTTGGCAGGACTTTCTATTAAAAAGAGGGAGCAGGACTCATATAGGCCTGTAAACGGGTGCCAGAACGGTTCAGATCATTCCAGGAATTAAACACAGCACTGAATATACGGTCCAGGATTAATATTTTGCTGAAATTGCATGAGAACTTAATCTTATTTAGACATATAAAGAGCTTTATTAAGAAAATGTTAGTAAAACTGAGATTTTTTCCATTCATTCAAAAAAAAAAAAACATGAGAAACCAATGTATATATATTACACTTTCTGAACAATTCTTAAAATAATAAAACATGCGTTTACATATAACCTACCAAATATTAATTAAAAATCATTGTCTGGACGATATGAAACACAAGAATCATAAGAAATGAGAATGAAATGAAAGAAACTAAAGAGTAAAACATCCGAAGACTTACACTAATGCCTGTGATCCAAAAATACAGGGAAACATGGCTGGTTGTAACATTTTTGACATTTCTTTCTGTATTTTGTAGTTATTTTAAGCCAGTTTGTTCAAAATGTGATTGAAACTATTTACAAGTGTCTGCTATAATTTATAATTTGTAATTTAGACCCACCCAGAAATAACAATATGCAATGAGGATTATGACCAAAAATCAACACTGACTTTTCAACATTGGCATGTGTTTGTGTGCATGATAATAAAACTCAATAACATGCATGTGTGTGTGAGTGTGTGTGTGTTTAAGCATGTTTGTTAATGTCAGATATAACTGGCCGGAATATAATTGAACTTGAACATTTGAGACACCCCTCAGTTTGTCTCTCTCTTCCACAAAGTGAAAAAAATAACAATAATAATAAATAAATAAATAAATGTTATCTTACTCTATTTCATTGTTGAGTTTAACTACAAGGCAGGGATTGCTATCACAAAAAAAAAAAAAAAAAAAAAAACCCTAAACAAATGAAGAATAAAATATGACTTTATATACACATTTGAGTTTTCTCCTCTTCAAGAAAACGGGTCCAGTTTCTCTTCCTCCTCACATGTGATTTTTAACTTGTTCCTTATATGAGAAATTGGATCTGGCCCGTCTTACAACCGTCTCCCCTACAATTAGTTTATTAAAAATTTTAGTAGGCTATTTATTTTTTCTTTCCTCTTGAGTATTAACCATGTGTTATCTTATATTACTGTTCTTCTCTTTATTTCTCTCAGGTCATACACATTGCGAAATTAATTATTAGTCCATCAGTCATAAACACATCTGGGCACAAATAAAAACGCACAGGAGGTCATCTAACGTGACTGTATCTCGGTCAAGAGAGGAACTACAAACACACTTAAAACATAATATTTGTACAATAACATTTGAATTTTCCTTTCTTTCCACAGGAGCTGCTTCCAGGACAAGCGCGTAAAGCTGATATTTACGACAGGAGTAACGGTGTTGGAGCAGGTTAAACTGTAGTCAGGGGAGCATTGCACAGTCATTATTGCTGTTCAAGAGCAGTGCAAACATGCCCGTGTCTCCAGAGACTGTGTTTCAGAGGGGTCACCTCCGATATAATAAACACGATAAAGACTCACTGCTCAAAGAACAATGACAGGGAATAAAACCTCCTCGTTTATTCTTTTCTTTTAAAAATGACTGCCAATGGAAATTACTTATTAACTCTGTAAAAGATAAAGTATGTTGGACCACGTGTGTGCTACTGTAAATATATAAAGTGACTTTCAAAAAAAGACATGTTAAGTCCCTTGACCAATTTATTTGACTGAACTAATAAATTACACTGACATTTGTTTGCATTTCAAAGCACGGAAACAAAAATAATTATAAGATCTAATTGTTAAACACACACATATAATGCAATATATGTTATATAATAGGAAAAATAATGCAGCAACAAATGCAATGGGTGGCAATTTTATTTTATTTTATTTTTCTCTGTTTTCATCTTCAGAGCCAATGGCACTTTGCCACCTTTTTTTTCTTTTTTACCAGAAATACTGGGGTCAGCAGGCCCCGGTGCAGGTTATACCAGTGGGCCCTGTTTGAAATTGTTTAATTCGTATGTTGTTCTATTTATTTATTTGTGCTATTTACACAATGTTGACATTTTTTTTTTTTTTTTCAAGTTTCTAGGTGTCCAGGTACAGAAACCGATTTAACATGCATAGTCTTTAATGTAAAGTTAAATATAGTTAAACTAAAATGTATTCAGACACCTTCAACATTTCTCACATTATCACAGTTTATTTGCTAGTTTAGAAAATGGTAATAAAATATGACAAGAACTCACAAGGTAAACTGTGTATGAATAAATTCATCTTGATAATGTCAGATACCTTTGATAGAAAGGTGTGTAATGGATTACAATCAACAAACAACTGTTAGTATGACAATATTTACACAACTATCAATATTTTGTCAACCAATTACCAAGCAATGCTTAATTTTGTTCAGTCTGTGGTATAAAACGTTTGCATTAGCAATTAAAGAAAAGAAAACAAAAAAACACTTAAGTAAAACATGGTTAGGTCAAAGTGTCATATTAATTTTTGGTCCTAATTTTTTTTTTATCTTAATCAATTTTACTGCTAGTCCACTCTATTAATAATTTTTGGGTATAATATGTCACAGTTCACTTTACTTTCCTATAGTTATTCACATAATTGAACTATAGGGTCCTGCACTCACTGGTAAAATTATACCCAAACATGTATCTGGTGTCTGAATAATTGTTGTTTTGACTGAGGATTAATTCTTGTTAAACTACAAAGTAATTCATTCAAGAGAATGAGTGATTTTCTGTCTTTAATTTTCTTGGATTAACATTAAGGACCTTGACAGTAGCTAGCAAATTAGTGCAGTCACTTTTGGAGACAATGCATCCAGTGTTCAAGTGCTTTGAGACACATCTTTCTGCATACACCCTATGTGCACACAACACCGCGCGCGGGTGCTGAATTGGGCTCTTTCACATCTTTTTCTTTTTACATGTTTAAAGTGCAATTTGTATTTGTTCATTAAGGTGCTGGAGATGCGATGGAGAGCTCGGTTCGGTGTTGCTGTCTGTGAGATGCAGCTCTCTGCATGTGCACCGGACACGGCGTGCAAGTACTCAGCTGAGTTTTTCTGTGTCATGTTTGAATGCCTTAAACTCTTTTGAATGTTTAAATTGGCAAGCTTTAAAAACATGTGAAAATGATAAGCTTTCATGGCGACATGGGCGGATCTACAGGGGGGCAAACAACCCACCACTATGTCCAATACATTTACCAAAAGTGAACAATTTAATTTTCAATTTTAAATGTATTATTCGCCCTTCCCCCCTGCCCCTCAAATACTTAGTTACGTCCCTGATTCAAACGTGCAGAGCGGCGTTCGCTCAGTCTGGCTCATACACACAGCGAGTCAGCTTCGGTGCGGTGGCCCTGCAACCAGAGACTGAGCTGCCCCGGACAGATCCTCTGAAGGTGAAGTGAGTTTCCCCAGGTGTAGTTTAAACACACGTTTAACTTAAAGTTACATTTGTAATGAATGTATTGTATGCTAAAGACGATTCAGCATCAGCAAAAACAGCGAGTCTATTACGCTCCCTCATGATTTGTAAGAGCACTCTTCTCTTTGATTAGCCTGATTTTGATTTTAGTAAAGACAAGAACAGCTTAATAAAAAAAATATAAAATATTGAGGGGCAGCGCTAGGGCTGGGCTAATGGGGCTTAAGCCCCGAAAGTTTTTAGTAAAGCCCCGAATATTTTGTTAAATTGTCTTTCTCACAGAGCAAAACAATTCATCAGAAAAACAAATGTGAATAAGATTACAGCGGCCGCGATTAACTAATCATGAACATTGCATATTACATTTTTATTTATATTTTTCCCTTTGCATTAAAGGTACTTTTGACGTGCTTTTGCAACGTTGAGCATTGTAGCCAATCACAGACATGTCTGTTGATCACATCGGCCAATCAGAGGCGTTTAAATGAGTCGCTGTGCTGAAGATGTGTTTTGCGCGAGCTCACCGAGTTCACGTTCGCAAACCTGTCATTATTATTGGCAATAAACTTAAGATGCAGATAAGAGATTCACTTGATATTATTATTGATGCTGCTCTGATGCACTACATTACGCAACGCTCTGTTTGTTGTTAGGAAGACTAAAAGTTCAGCGGTCTAGCTCATCAATGTCAAAATTATTAAATAAGTTAACAAATGCCTGGTAAAATGTAAGTAGATAATTTAATATTTGACTGTTTTACAATAGAAAAGTTCAACTTTTTTTATTTATTTATTAAATTTTGCCTTTTTGAATTGAAAATATGCTATAATTTCCTTGATTCATTTACGTAAATTAAAAATAAAATTTTAGTTGCAAATAGTTACAATTATTTCACTAATACAACAAGCCTTTCTTTTTCTTTATTCCCTTAAATCGCCTTAATAATTAATTAATTACTTTAAATAAAAATACCCAATTTTAATTTGGGCTGTTACGTTACAACACAATACAGTGCCAGTTAGGAGATCGATCATTTGATTAGCTAAGCCTAAGCAGTCCTATTAAATCCAATTCCTCAGATATCACAGCAATGAAACCAGGTTACAACTGGGGAAATAACAAATACAATAGAATTAAGTAGTCTAAACATAACTGGTGTGTGTGTTGTAGTTGTAGTGTGTAAGGGCATGATTAAACAATAACTACTGTAGTTTAAAAGTGTTTTTGTGTTTTTTTTTAAAGCAATTCATATATAGGGATTCCATGTACCCCTGCCACCCTGCCAAGACCTCTTGCCACCCCTTTGCCCCCCCATGCAAAATTTTCTAGATCCGCCACTGCATGGCGATGTGCAGCAATGCCCCATCAACTGTCCTAAGTGTCTTTTTAGGCCGTGCCTCAGCCGTGGGCCCCTGTAATCTTCACCACCTTTCACCCCACTAGCGACAGCCCTGGTTCAGATAACTGTTTAGTTACAGAATTATTTCACACTTTTAATAAGTTTCCAATGTCTTAGTACAAAACCAGAGGGAAATAAAAATAAACAAATACAAAAAGCCAGCTGATACGTTTCATAGATTTTTCATTTAGCAGACATGTCTGTTCATCTCCAGTCTTCTCATCAAGCCTAAAGAGAGATGTTTGAGAAAACTCTAATTCCTCCCACATCAACCATTTCCCCGCCCACTTTCAGAAAACCTCCTCCTATAAAACCTCTCTTTGAGCTGGAGCTCCGCCCCTTTGTGCTTTCCTCAGACTGATGACTCAGGGAGGAGGGGCTTCTGGAATGCAGTTCTAGGCAACTCCCGCAAGGCTCACTGACTGGTGCTCACCACTGTCAGTCAAAAGGCAGAGGCATGGCTGTTATCCAGAGAGGCGGGGCTTAAGGAAGTGGAGCTGGATGGAGGACGGGTGACTCCTGCAGGACTGAAGGCTGTGCTGGACTTCAGCTACAGTAGAGAGAGGTGGAGGAGGAGAAACAGATGAGGTGCTGAAAGCCTGTAGCAGGAGCGAAAAGAGAGAAAGAAGCCTGAGGGACATACGGACACTGTGGGAGAGAAACACTGGCTGTGATGTCATCATACAGACACACAGTGGAGACCCGTTCTCTGGTAACTATAAGATTTAAAAATTCAAGACAAAATAATAGAATATTTTAAAATAGATTTCTTTTTATCTTACAGTATTTTTAAATTTTCAAACGTATTATTATTATTATTATTATTATTATTTTGTCTTGATGGAATAGTTCACTTTCAGAATAAAAATTATGTAATCATTTACTCACCCTGTTCTTGCTCCAAAACTGTAAGAGTTTCTTTCCTTTGTTGAACACAAAAGATGATATTCTGAAAAATGTTAGTATCCGAACCGTTGATGGGCATCATTGACTTCCATAGTATTTTTTATTAATTTTTTCCACTGTGGAAGTCAATGATATCCATCAACTGTAACTTGCTACAGAACGTGGAGAGTTACCTCCACGAATAGCGCCGCGCTGGCTTGTCTGGGGTTGAGTCTCTTGGCTGCTCTAAGGTATTCCAGATTTTTATGGTCAGTGAGAACTTGAAAAGGACGTTTGGCTCCCTCCAGCCAATGTTCCCATTCCTCCAGAGCAAGCTTGATGGCAAGTAGCTCCCGGCTACCGATGTCGTAATTAATCTCCGCCGGGTTGAGCTTCCTGGAGAAGAAGGCACATGGATGGAGGCGGCTGGGCGTCCCCTGCTGCTGAGACAGGACCGCACCCATTCCGGTGGTAGAGGCGTCCACCTCCACAACGAATGGCAGATCTGGGTCAGGATGCACGAGGAGTGGGGCGGTTGTAAAGGCCAGCTTCAAGGCCTGGAAGGCTTCGGTGGCGGCAGGAGTCCATGACAGGGACTTGGGCTTCTGACGAAGGAGGTTGGTTAGAGGACTGGTGATAGTACTAAAATTCTGAATGAATCATCTATAAAAGTTAGCGAAGCCAAGGAATCGCTGCAGTTCCTTTATGGTGGTAGGAATGGGCCAATCCCGGACGGCGCTTACCTTCCCCTCGTAGGGGTGATGAAGGCGGTATTCCACTCGTCCCCCTCACGTATCCGGATGAGGTTATACGTGCTGCGGAGGTCCAACTTGGAGAACACAGTGGCACCACGGAGATGTTCTAGGGCCGCTGGGACGAGGGGAAGAGGATAGCGAAACTTCTGTGTTATCTTGTTAAGGGCTATATAATCAATACAAGTCCGTAAACCTCCATCCTTCTTGGCCACGAAGAAGAAACTCGAAGCAGCAGGGGAGGTAGATGGGCGGATGTATCCTTGAGCCAGCGCCTCCCTGATGTAATCCTCCATGGCCTTCTCCTTGGGAACGGATAGGGGATAGATCCGTCCCCTAGGCACTGGTTCACCCGGCAGCAGATCTATAGCACAGTCCCACGGCCAGTGTGGAGGCAGCTTGGAGGCCCGCTTCGGGCAGAAGACATCACTGAAGGGGGCGTAGCACTGGGGTATGGAGATGGACTGGTTCTCGACAGGGCTTTCAATCGAGGTGGAGTAGACTCTTAGTGGTTCGGGGGGACGTTCCACTGGAACAGGACAGCCGGAGATGCATGATTGAAAGCAGGCTTTGCCCCACTTCAGGATTTCTCCGGTCTTCCAGGAGATCACCAGGTTGTGCTGCTCCAACCATGGGTGCCCTAGGATGACGTCAGCGGTGGAATCCTCCAGAACCAGCAGATGGATGTCCTCGCGATGTAGGAGTCCTGTTTGGAGGGAGATTGGGCCCACGCAGTGGCGTACATACTTCTTGCTTAACAGCCTGCCGGTGATGGTGTGGATCTGGTAAGCGGCCGGCGTGGCCGCAGTTGGGAGCCTGAGCTGACGGCAGAGGGCGCCGGAGATGAAGTTGCCAGCTGACCCAGAATCGAGATGGGCGGAAACTGGAAGAGACACATCAGCCGCAGTAAGTGTCACAACAGTGGTGAGTGGTTTCATTTGGTATCGTGAAGGATGGCACTCACCATGGGACGAGGAGGACGAACGGGGCACCCAGCTATGGTATGCCCCGAAGCTATACAATATAGACAGAGATTCTGGGCCAGCCGTCTTTGACGCTCCGCCATCGTGAGGCGGTAGGAGTCCACTTACATGGGCTCGCTGGCTGGTTCTGGGGAGCTGACGTTCTCTGGTCGGCAGAGCGGAGAGGAGGAAAGGAACCTGGCGTGTTTGTGACAGTATAGTGTTTGATGCTTCACCTTCTGGATTAGAATGTCTGTTTTAAGTGAATGTAAATGAGAAGACATGATGTTGCAAGTAATTTAGTTACGAATGTGGTGAGGTGAAGGATCGGGTAAATTACGATTACAAAATGAAGAGCAGACCATGCCACCCCGTTTCACTAAACGGAGAAATTTATACAAGACACGCTGGTTTGTGACCACAGACGACAAGAGACGTGGATCAGAATACAAAATACTTTTATTTTATAAACAATTTAATATAAAAACTTTGAGGTGAACAAAAGTTTTGCACTGTTAAGTGTGCACCAGGCCAGAAATAAAAAACAAAAAAAAACAAAAACACTTTTGGGCTGAGGCTTGCCAGCAGGGAGCTAGCTGGACAGTGAGTGTCCTAAGATCACACCACTCATCAAATTCCACTCCACACAACACTCCCACTCACTAGGTGAAAGACACAGGTGCCAACGGCAAAAACGCTCAGTGAAGGAACCACCACCAAAAGAGGACAGACAGCTAGCTTCCCTGCACGAGGCGGGCCTTCAGCTCCTGAAAGCAGCAAAAAAAAAAAACAATATAATATACTTTCACAGTTGGCTGCAAACGTATGAAATTATAAAACAAATTCAAAGAAATCAACACTCTGCAAATTACTGGGCACAGTAGTTAACCTGGCTGGTGGGGACCTAGAAGGTTCACAATATGGCCACGTTACAGCAGCCAAAGGCTATGAACAAGAGTAAAATGTGTGACTCAAGATTTCTGTGTGAAACGCATATGAAAAAAGAACGACAGAAAGAACGGCTCCCCTCCAGCCGCGACTCGGCTCCCATCGTTCATGTTTATGAGCCGTTCAAAAGAATCGGTTTGTTCGCAAACGTCACAACTCTAATGCAGATGCAGTATGAACTAACGGAAACAAATAATGAATCACGATGGTCACAGTGATATTAAATGGCAGCAGAACAAAAGTGCCGTCTTAGCGACGTTGTCAATGGAGCATTTTGCCCCCAGTCCACAGTGATGTACCGCTCACAAGTGGTTTAATGCAGTAAAAAAAATAAAATAAAAAAAAAACCACACACACACAATTAATAAATGAATTAAAAAAAAAAAAAAACCCACCTCAGGTTATTCGAGTGGTTAGATTTACATACCCAATGGTAGATCGCTAGACCCACAGAAGATTCAGTTACTCACACGCAGTCTCGTTCACAATAGGCAACCTGCAAGTGTACAGAGATGTTGCATCTGCTCAAACACATTAGCCGCGCTATGATGGAAACCGTTTACCGGAGATCACATCAAAACAAACGTTAGTCTGTCAGAATAAACAGACCTCGGATAGGGACAGCCTGCACCCAAAAGCAACATCGCATTGATTCGAACAGTAACCTGGCTAAAACATGTACACATTCACTATTAACGTGGGAATGCATTAGCAACAACATTAGCCAAACAGCTAGGTACATACCTCCCACGGAACTGCGCACGCACCCACAACAACGTCCATGACGATGACATATACCCAGGTGGCCTGAACTCCGCTTTAAGTAAGCCAGGGGTGGCTGCCGATAGGCTGTCACCCCCGTCACTCAACACAAATCACAGGGCGGAATCCAGCCTGCCTTGCCACACTATTAATGATAGAAAATTGAATAATTACTTTATCAGGAAGTTATTAACAGAATACAGCCCAATATCTTCTAAATCATTCTGAATTTGAGTGCATTGACTGGAAATCTTCATGGTTTCTGCCTAAAAGATAATGCATGACAAATAAGGTTTTTATATTAATAGACAAACATTGCCACAAAATGCGGTCTTTATTGTTAAACTTTGTTTTATTACCATGTACGTACATAAAGGAAACCCCAACTTATTGTTATTTCAGATAGATATGAAAAATGATACTGAGTTACTACACAGATAAAAAAATGTTTTGTGGTGAATACTACATAAAAACAAATGTCATTGGAGTCAGTGGAGTGTTACGCACCTGAGGAAAACACCTGGAGGTCCAGCCTGTAAATCATGGTTTTGCTCATATAAATTAGTGGGATTTTTTTCTCTAGCACATTTTAAATATCTCCTTTCTACTTTAGAAGAGGACCAAAGCAATTTTGATCAAGATAATGGACTGTTTTATTTAAAGGAAATAAATAAACAGAGAAAAAATCTGAAGACTAGACAACTAAAATGCATTGTAAATGAACTCATTTGATCTATTTGCAAATTATATTTTGTCTATAATCCTAATTAGGCTATATTTTAAAATAGCCTAAACACACTCTCTTTATAATCATACAGAATCTGTTGAAAACGACTTCGATATTTATTCTCTCACACATTCAATTATGAATCACGCCTATAGGCCTATTTTTCATTCAAAATTGTGTAATTCAACAGCAACATATTGAATATTTAGAGGTCATGCCGAGGCCGTGTTGAACATACAGATGTTTGTGTCAGACGGCTGCGACTCTCACCTGAGCTGCTGTCCGAGTCAGACTCGGACAGCAGCTCAGGTGAGAGTTTCAGCCGTGTATTTTATTATTTAAGTTGGTGCGTTTAACAGTTTCTGTAACTTATTACACAAAGGGCAACTCTGTTTACCTTTGTTAACTTGCTTCTCAAAACTAGCCCAATCGCGTTTCCAGGAGGGTAACGTGCGCTCAGCTGCTGTCGAATCACAACACAGGAACCGCTGGTCCAATCAGAACTCGTCACGTATTTCTGAAGGAGGGACTTTATAGAACAAGGAAGTCATCTGCCCATTTTTATGACAGTGAAAACAGTGGTATACAGATAGGTGAACTGTGTGAAAAATACTGTTTTTTTACTCACGAAACATGAACACGTTATATTGCACACTGTAAACACAATCAAAGCTTCAAAAAACACGAAAAACGTGAACCTTAAATATTCATGAGGCAGTAGAGCTGGACAAGTAACTGACTAGAGCTGCAGGAAAATGACATCATGTCAACACTGATTGACTGATGAAAATGAAACTGCATCAGAATTCAATGTTTCATACATTTTCTATTTTTAGTTTAGTTTCCTGCTCTTGTACCTCGTATGCAAATACATTTATGCTGTATGCACATTTTTGTGCTATATTATGTAGCTTCTGCTGCTGTTCCAGAGTAAAAATGGTGAATGTGAACATGAACTTTAGAATTAAAAATGAACCTTTTTATCTGGCTTCGCCTCATGTCTGCATGTAGATAAGTGAAAAAAAAAAATGAAAAAAAAAGATTAAAAAGAATCAGGTAAATGCAAGAAAGAGGTTAAAGTAGCATTTAAATCAAATGCAAGCATGATTTGTAACTCCACTGAATGAAAATTACTGTTATATAAGTTGACATTATATGAAGAGAGCAATGGTGCGTAGTGAAATAATGTGGATGTTTTCTGAGGCTATGATTTTCATAATTAAAGAGTTGAGTGTAATGTTGCTGTTGTCTTTTATTTGCATGTTTTCATTTCTCTGTGTGATAGCACTCATGACACAACAGATACTGTGCTAATGGTGATGTTCACATTTTGTGAAATTATTGTTCAGTTTGGGAAGCAGAAACATGTTGTTGTCTCTAACATTATCAAAACTGAAAGAAAATGGAAAACAGAAATGTAAATGTTGAGGTTGTTCGTGTGAAGCTGCTGGAAATACACTTCATTCCAGAACATCTCCACCACATTCAAATGAACACACTTCCACAGAATTACAGCAACAAACACCAACACAGACATCAACAGCAACAGAAGGAAATACATGTGAATGAGGAAGAAAAATGAAAAGGGCTTTTGTTTTAGAGTAATAAACACATGAAGTGACGGATGAGAGCAGATATAATCATCACAGAGTTTGAAGCTGCAGACAGAAACATCAGACTCAGAAACACACGACCTCTAAAGTAAGAACAACTCACTTCTTCATTCTTTAAATCAGACTTTGAGATATTAATATTGTCTTAATGATTGTGTGTGATGCATTTATGTTCCTGTTACGATGGATTTTTAATTATCACTGAAATCATGTTTTAAACTAAAATGAATCAGTGAATACTTCAAACATGAGTTTATCTATATTATTCTTCTCAGAAATGGAGCAAACTCTATATTTCATTCTTCTTTTCATTGGTGAGTGTGTTTGTGGTTGTATTTATGGTTTCTAGTTTCATTAGGTTTGATCATGTTCTGAAAAGCATTAAAGCAGTGTCTCTCTTTCACAGCTCTCTGCTCCGTATCTGAATGTGTTCAGCGTCAGTATCACTTTATAAATGAGAAGAAGACTTGGACTGAAGCTCAGATATACTGCAGAGAGAAATACACAGATCTGGCCACCGCTGACAACATGAACGACATGAAGGAGCTGATGAAGAGTGTGATTGATGAACGTTTCTGGATTGGGCTGCAGAAGACGGGTCGTGATCAATGGCAGTGGTCTTCAGGTGAACCTGTTATCTATCTGAACTGGGGAGATAAACAACCTGATGGCAGTGATGAGTGC
Source organism: Carassius carassius (assembly GCF_963082965.1). Taxonomy (NCBI): domain Eukaryota; kingdom Metazoa; phylum Chordata; class Actinopteri; order Cypriniformes; family Cyprinidae; genus Carassius; species Carassius carassius. The sequence continues at coordinate 3,882,233 of NC_081756.1, forward strand.
GCTGGGATGAAAAATGGACAATGGCATGATTTGGGATGTAGTAATAACTGGCAATTCATCTGCAACAACAGTGAGTGCAGCTATTTAAAATGAATTTATAGAAATTGATGTGTAAATACCAAATTTTTATGCAATACTAACCACTATTTTAATTTGATTATGAACATAGAGGTGACTGTATATGTTTCACTTTCATTGTTAAAACAATTTCTGTACAGACACAATATTTTCCAGAAATGAAAAGAAAAGACTTAGGTAATTTGTCACAATGATAACCTGCAGTTAAAGAGACTAGAGAGAAATAAATCACAGAGAGAGATATTGATATGGCTCTAATTAATAATAATCATAACAATAATCGTTAACACTTTAGAATAAGGTTCCATTAGTTTATTTTAATTAATGTATTAATTAACATGAACAAACAATGAACAATACATGTATTACTGTATTTATTAATCTTTGTTATGAAAATATAGTTATTTATTGTTAGTTCATGTTGATTCAGAGTGCATTAACTCATGATAACAAGCACAACTTTTAATTTGAATAATGCATTGTAAATGTTGAAATTAACATTAACTAAGATTAATAAATGCTGTAGAATAATTGTTCTTGATAGTTCATATTAACTAAAATAGCAGTGACTAGAGTTGATAAAGTTTGTTATTTCAGTCTTCTGTATCTCAATACAAACCTGTAACATCTTTATTTCACTTGTACATGAACTCAAGTCCAGTTCATGATACTCCATTAAAACAATTGATTTATTATCTATTAATCTATAAATTAGTGATCTACAGTACAAATGAATGTTAACGATCATATTTAGCTGCAGTGTAACATCTTCCTCTGTTTGATGTTTCTCTCATCGGCTCTTTGTGTCTGAGTCAAGTGTTCATAATCGATCAATAGAGAGAGCTTTAAAATCATCACAATGTTCCTCAGTGTTACTTTATGTTAGATCTTTAATATAATCCTGAAAATATAGTTAATATTCAATAAATCACCAGCTGTAGAAGCAGCTCAAGTCTTTGAGAGATGTGTTTCTGATGTTTCCACCGTTGCTCCTGTTCACATCCAAACCAGAAAGCAGCTAAAAGAATAATGAACAAACTGATTCATGAATCTTTTACCATTTGTCTTTCTTTAAGTGAACACAAGACTCGTCTTTATTAATCAGACGATGAACTGGAGAGACGCTCAGAGTTACTGCAGACAGAATCACACTGATCTGGTCAGTGTGAGAAACCAGGATGAGAATGAGAAGGTTAAGAAGATCATTAGTGATAATAACTCATCTGAAAAATATGTCTGGATCGGTCTGTTCAGAGACTCATGGCAGTGGTCAGATCGGAGTAACTCTTCATTCAGATACTGGAACACTGGTGAACCTAATAATGATGGAGGTAAAGAAAACTGTACAGCTGTTGCAAAGAGCGCTCAGGGACAATGGATTGACATCTCTTGTAACAAAGAATATCCTTTTGTGTGTCATGAAGGTGAGTAGATCCTCACGAAACACACACAATACATCATCTCCTCCAGATCTCTTAAAGTTCCCGCTACATGTCTGACATGACAAATTCATCCACAGTGTTTGTTCTGATGATGTTTTTGATCAGTCTCTCTCTAGTTTCTGCTTGTGCTCTGTTTGGTTTCCAGATAAACTGATTGTGATCAGAGAGAATCTGACGTGGTCTGAAGCTCTGAGATACTGCAGACAGAATCATGTGGATCTGGTCTCGGTTCATTCACAAGAGATTCAGCGTCGTGTGATGAACGTGGTACACCTGGCGTCTACTGCAGAGCTGTGGTTGGGTTTACGTCACTCCTGCACTGTGGGCATCTGGTTCTGGGTGAGTGGAGAGACCGTGTGCTATCAGAACTGGGCTCCAGGGAACGGCACATCAGAGGAGGACTGTGAACACACAGTGAGATCTGGAGCAGTTCAGTCTGGAGGAGATCAGCGCTGGATCAGCCGTCCTGAAACTGACAAACTCAACTTCATCTGCAGCAGATATTAAGAGTGAAAGGATACACAGACCTTCATGTGAGGAAACAAGTGCTTGTGTGTTCACTTCCTTTAACTTCACTTTCATTCATCACTTTGTAATGTAATCATTTTACACGTAATACGTAATTTCAGTAGACACTTTTTAGTTTTAGAAACATAGAAATCTTTTTTTCAGATGTTTGTATATTTAGTTCAAAAATATTCAACAGTAAGCTGCATTTGTGTAATTTTCTGATTTGTTCTGTCGAGGGTCTGTTTTCCATAAGATGGATGAATTTCTGTTCATTCATCAGTGTGATTCCTGTGGGTTTGTATATGTTCAGCTAATTGTCAGTCTGGGCAACCTGGTCTCACAGGATTCCGTGAAATGTCCACGGGCCCTTAACTCAAAATCCGTGAAGCCATCACGGAATTGCCCCAAAATCCGTGACGCGGCCACGGATATATCTCCAACGCAAGTCAATGACACTGACCTTCCATGGTCCATGTTAAACACAATGAAACTCATAGACAGCCTCAGATGACCGATATAATACAGAGAGTAAACATAAGGCGCTCATCTGATTAATAAAGAAGACAGAATACATTTTATAACAGGCATTAAAAGAGCATATTTACTACTACTCACCCAACCTGCGACTCTTGTAAACTGATGGCAAGTATCGCGATGTGTGCTGAATGTGACTTCTTGAACGTGATTTGACCACGCTTCAGTTTTTGACGCTTTGGGAGTGAATGGGTTGACGCAAAGCGCGTGATGCGCGTGGTGGGAGTGGCGGCGCTGTATATTAATTATGTATTATTATTATTTAGGTCTTTTTCGGTTATTATTTCGAAGCTGTGTTGATTTGCTGTTTATTGATATTTTTAAAACTATAAGGCTACATCTATCAACATTTATTTAGATGTTATCATTGTATTCATTCATTTCTTTATTTTAATTTTATTATTTCGGTCTTATTACCGGTGAAATATTACAGTAAGCCAGAACACGGGCCGAGCGGGGCTCATTCTAAGCCCATTAGCCACAATCCAACGCGGACATTCATATCGCAGAATCTGACAGCGATCAGCGGCTCATCAGCAACAGCATTTTTAAGCAGCCTTTACAATAACCTTAATAAAAACTTTAAACTTTAGAGTCTAAAGTAAAAAAAAAAAAGATCTGTAGGCCTATCTCTGCTAGTTTATTTATTTATTTTATTTTTTTTGTTCTTTTTATTTAAACTCTATTGTTTCTAAATGTGAAAATATGTTTCAGTTATGTGTCAAGGACCTGATATTGAATTCTGTAATTTAAATTTTTTTTTAGACCTATAAAAAAATAAAAATCAATAAAAAAAATTTAAAAAAAGAACCATTGCACATTTTACAGCAAAAAAGTTTTAATGTGTTTTTGTCACCAGCAATACAGTATATTGCTCAGTTTTGTTACAGTCAGTTAAGCGCCGATTTTTTTTAAGTTTCAGTGAGTTTCTTCAGTTGTCCTGTGGAAAAAAATAATAATAATTAATTAATCAGAAAGTATTGTGCTGATGCACGAAAGATGCATCCAATTGAAATGCATTAGTTTGAAAAACGTGCTACAATCACGAAAATAACGAAATAAACATGTCCGTGCCACGAATAAATGGATTAAATTACGTGACCAAATCACAAACCATGAACAAACCCAGATTTTAGTTCTGACTATAGCCAAGCGATGCCATTGCAACACAGTTGACATAAAGCTTTTAAGTTTCTAATCAAGCCAGCAACATTACAACATCCAGTGAGTGAGGTCCGGTTGTTGAGGTCCGTGGTGCCATCACGGGACTTTGGTTAGGCTAACTGAAACAAACTGAATTTTTATGATGACAGGACAATGCAATAACTACAATAACTGTCAGGTTAACGTCATTATGGCATTTTTTTGTTGGAAAAGAAACAAATACGCAGGGGCGCTGGACTGGGGGTAAAACCAGTACTGACAAGGGCCCCAAAGGAAGAGAGAGCCCTTGAAAAGTCTGGAATATATATTTTCAAGGGGAGGGGGGCCCATTGGGACTGCCTATGCATAGGGCCCGGGATCTTGTGCAGCGCCCCTGCAGATATGTCAAATGTTGCATTTCCAAATGAGAAAGCACGTCCGTTCAGCGAGTTCTGTACTCCGTCATTGAAACGGGTATCCGTGTGTGGACCATGGAAGGTCAGTGTCATTGACTTGCGTTGGAGATATATCTGTGGCCGAATTTGGGGCAATTCCGTGATGGCTTCACGGATTTTGAGTTAAGGGCCCGTGGACATTTCACGGAATCCTGTGAGACCAGGTTGGATTGCCAGCAAACAGCCATTTTAGGATAGTTTGTGGTTCGGTCTTATTGACCTAGGAGCCCTCTTCACTACTCCTATCATTTCACAGATTTAGGAGCTATAGTTTCAGAGCTAAAATGAGCAAAAATTTAGAAGTCCTTAATTTAAGAGTGACAGGGCCATTATTTTTAAGATTTTCTCATAAATCTGCGAGTTATACGCTACTTTTAGCCTTCAGATGTTTTTTGAATACGGGCCCTGATGAATAAGACTGAAATACAATAAAACTCACTGTTTATCCTCCTGTTTTATGTATGTCAAAGATGTAAATATAGTTGAAATATAGTCTATAGCCTGAAGGTCTAAATGCAGTAAGGACATAAGCAAATTAATGAGGATGTGTTTACGTAAAAACGCGTTCATGTTTTCTTTAAAAAAGATAAAATAAACAGCAGGAACATTTTTAGTGGGGAATCATCTTCATTTTGTATTTTTTTCTTCCAAATCCTCCTCTCAATTTATACTCTCTGTAATACTCAAATCAGTGATGTAGTGCAGGGTATGTGAAGGTAGACCTATAGCCACTTCTTTATCAGTCAGTATTGTGTATATTCACTTCTAAACCCCTCTGATGTGCATAGGGTCCTACATTAGCCAAATCATAACTGTCCAGCACATGCGTAACTAATACAATCGCATATGAATAAATGCAAATATTCCCTAAAAACACTCAGTAAAAACAGTAATGAGGTCAGGACCAAGGCTTAAACACTCTCATGCAGTGTCTGTTTTTTATTCAAACTCTAAGCCAGAGGACGCTCTTACAAAGAAAGTCCAGAACAGCATCATAGAAGTAAGGCACTGGTCATTCACTCCCAACAAACAATCCCTGCCAGACCTGAGACTAAAACCCACAACCTTTGGGTGACAAGTCTGTCTCTCTAACCATTAGTCAATGAATGGGTCACCATATCTGGCTGTATTTCACTTCACTTCATATGATGTTGCTAAAAAAAACATTATTTTGTGTATTTGGTCAAATGTAATGTATTTATAGTATAAGGTTAGTATAAGGTGAAAAAAAAACATTATTTTCCACATAATGTGCATTATTATTGCTCTTCTATGCCCCGCATTTCTGAAGCGCTTCAAATTTTACATAGCTCATTGTTCTGAAAAGACAAGTGTACGCTGATTGGCCAGCTATTCAGTGTGTTGTGATTGGCCGAATTCCTAAAGTGTGTGATGGAAATTTTACCCCTTACCATACTGTGATGACGAGTCCCGGTGCGACAAGACAACACCAATAAAACTCATTATAAATGAGCCATTTGTTACAACAGGGACATAATTACTGATTAAAAATAGTTATACTGTCTTTTTAAGTGTTGCATTGTGTATCGCGCTGCATAAATGGAAGCACAACTGGCATTTGTAAAAAGTGCAAATCAAAGGGAACACGAGAGAGAGAGAGCAAGCAAGCTAGCGAGAGAGCACAGATTCTTGGTCGAATAATCAGAAGCATATCAGCAAGAGTTGGATCTGGAAGACCTGGCTCAAAGTGTAACAGAAAGACTGTGGGTGTTGCAGCTCATTTGAAAGAGGTGTGTGATTGTAACAAAGTCAATATTGAAAATGCCCCTACCAAGCCTCCCACATATGTCTTCTGGCCTAGATCTGGGCCAAACAATCACTTTTCCCTTGGCACAAGTACCGCAAAGAAGGACGGACCTGAAGTGGCCCAGAACTGGATTAAAGAACATTATTGAACATTATTCATTTTGTGATATGCTTTGGTAACCCAGACAGCAATATAAGGTGCTTTTCCACTACACAGTACCAGCTCGCCTTGACTCGCCTTTGTTTGGTTTCCCACTGTGTAAAAGTTGTACCTGTACCTGCTTCCAGGTACTTTTTTTCGTACCACCTCCGGTGAGGTTCTGAGTGGGCTGAGGAGATACTAAAATGTGATGTGAAAACACGGCAGACTGCTTATTGGTCAGAGAGAATCGTCACTATTTACTGTGTCATCACTGCATCCGTCAGACGGAGTATCCTGAATAACCCCGCCAGCAGTGTTTCGTTTTGCTGCGCTCAGCCTCTCCAGAAACAACATTTGTCTTCTTGCTGTGAGAAACAGCCACTTCCCGAGGATCAAAAACAGCCTATACTCAATTTCCTCCACTGTTCTGTGTGTGTGGGTAGTGGGTGTGTCGCGTAGAAGATTACGTCACGGCAGTTTCCTGCGGCGCCGCTATGATGACCAGGTACTATTATGGAAGTACTATCTGCAATGGAAAACAGAGCCAAAAGCGAGCCGAGCCGAGTCGAGTCGATTCAAGTTGAGCTGGTACTGGTAATGGAAAAGCACCAATAGTGTTAGCCCACCTTGAAAACATATAATATACTTAACAATATAATAAACAATAATATACTTCATTAAAATGTCAGTGATCATTTAACCATTATCATGCAATTTTGTATTTATCTTGTTTATCATGGGTCACATCATAAACTGCCAGATCTTAGCCTGATTTGGGCCACACCCCTCCCACCAACAATCGCCCCGGATATTGTTTGCCGGATGCCCGCCGTGCCATCATTGCCACACATGGCCCAGCTCTGGCTGAAAGGGTACATGCCATTGCCGACATTAGGCCAGCAGTGCCAGCTTGAGACAACATGTGGGCCAAGTTTGTTTGCTATGTGTGTGATTGTGATCAGAGAGTGGTTTGACGTGGTTTGAAGCTCTGAGATACTGCAGACAGAATCATGTGGATCTGGTCTCGGTTCATTCAGAACTGGGCTCCAGGGAACGGCACATCAGAGGAGGACTGTGAACACACAGTGAGATCTGGAGCAGTTCAGTCTGGAGGAGATCAGCGCTGGATCAGCCGTCCTGAAACTGACAAACTCAACTTCATCTGCAGCAGATATTAAGAGTGAAAGAATAACTGAGCAAGATGTGCCATAGTTGGCCCAGATGAGGCCCGGATATGTATGCTATCTGGAAGACCTTTCATGTGAGGAAACAAGTGCTTGTGTGTTCACTTCGTTTAACTTCATTTTCATTCATCACTTTGTAAAGTTATCATTTTACACGCACTAATTTCAGTAGACACTCTAGGGTTAAAAACGTAGAAATCTTTTGTTCAGATGATTGTATATTTAGTTCAAATATATTCTACAGTAAACTGTTATTTAGCTGTAAATGGTCTGATTTGTTCTGTCGTGGGTCTGTTTCTCTTCAGGTAGATGAATTTCTGTTCATTCATCATATGATTCATGTGGGTTTGTTTCCTCCAATTTAAGAGCCCCATAATCACTGTTAATGTATGTTTTGTGTTTACAAATTCTGACAACGTGTCTTTTATTTACTAATTTCATAATTATGAGATGTTAGAGAGGATCCAGGGCCCCTTGTCTCCAAAAATTTGATTGATGAGGGTCATAAAAGCCATCTGTTCTGGACACCTGTTTGTACACCCCCCTCCCCTCCCTGTACACCCTCCAGTGACCTCAATATGAACTTATGAACCAAGGAGGAATTTCGGAGGGGGGGAGAAGTTGTGGGAAGCTATGTGCTTTTTTTAAACTTTGAAAAGGGGCGAAATCATGAAAATGGTGCAAGGGAAGATTTTATTAAGGTTTTAAATAAACAGTGTATTTCAAGAAACAGATTATAAACACATAGCAGCAATGGAAACAATGTGATGATCGTTTTCGTAGTTGGAAAAGTGTAAAAACGTTGTTAAAGTTGTTACAAATGAAATAAAACTAGGTTCCTGGTTATTTATCTGATACAATCAAACGAGTCAAAACTATCAGATATGTTTTCGTTAAGCAATACGTGAAAAAGATGTGAGAGCTTGTAGCATAGCAATTTAAAACTGGTGTTTTGTTACCAGTTAGAAAATAAAGAAAACTAGGTAATAGAGTTTTAGCATTTGTACCTTACCTCAAACTGAAAAAAAGAAACGAATGTAAAGCAGCGATACAAACCAAGAAAGTAGGCGTTTTGTCACGATGTTAGAGAAAATTTAAAACAAAAGAAAAAAGATGGTAGACATTACGCGGATCTAAAATAAAATACACCAGACCCCGTCTTTAAAACACCAGCACAAGATACTTGTCAAAACTATGTTGTACTTTACCACTAACTAAAATTTTACTGACAAGAGTTAAACAAAAGAAAAAAAAGATCTCACAGCAAAGTGTTATGACGTCTCTGGTAACGTTAGCTCGACTCAAAAAAAAAAAGAAGCGAACGTAAAGCAATGTTATAAACCAAGAAAGTAGGCGTTTGTCACATCGGGTGAAAAGTTAAAACAAAAGAAAAAAATAGGTAACTTAGATAACTTAGGCATTTACGCGGATCTAAAAGAAAATAGCCTACATCAGACAAGATACTTGTCAAATCTATGCAGTACTTTACCACTAACTACAATTTTAAAAAGCGAGACTGTTAGACGAAAGAAAAAAAAAAAAAGATCCTCCGGCAGAGTTGTGAAGCGTCCGTAAAACAACCTCCCGGCACCGATGAACAGTTAGAATGAGGCTCGGGAATGCTCCGGAAATAAACCACGCCTCCAGCGCTAGAGAGGGCCGGGCAGGAGGCGTGATAGCAGCATTAAATAGATTTAAACGTTACAATAATTAAACTAAGTAGTTTTTAATAAATAGACATCAGTCCTTAATTAGTGAAAACTTTATATCCGTTTAAACATATGGTCAATTTTTACTTTTTAAATGATGTAGGCCTATACGATTTTTATTTACTTTTAGGCTAGTCTTAAAAAAAAAAAAAAAAAAAAAAAAAAAAACATAGTTGAAAAAGCGTTATTTGTTTTTAATGTGTTAAGTTAATTACTTTAATCTATGACTAGTCTAAATTTAGACTATCTCCGTCGATATATTTTTTTATTTTTGTCAAGCTTAATTTCTCAAGCTATGTCAATTAACACACACACACACACACACACACACACACTTTCCTTCTGTCAAGCTTGTGTCGCATTATCTAGTAAATAAACCAGACGTCATCTCGGTCATCTCAAGCACCGAAACCCGAATGTGTCGGTGTCTGTGTGATTACAGGCGTCTACATATCAGTTAGACATCAAGCGGTTGTAAAAACATCTAACAGGATTTGAAATGCTTGTAACTGGCTTGTGAAACTAACTAATTTCAAAGGGTGTTTTATATATATATAAAACACACACACATACTTTCCTTCCCCCATGCTTATTCTGTGAAACATTTCTATAGCCACATCTTTATTTAACAAAATCTAAAATGAGATCTGATTTATTGCTATATTAAATGCTTCTGTAAGTTGTAATCTTTCGTTGTCATATCTTTTACATTTTATTAAAATAGGTTCAACTGTTTCACAATATCGCATTTAACACAAAGTCCAGACACATGTATTTCATCTTATAAATAATGACTGATTAAGTGCAATGCGTCCAATTCTATGGCGAGATCTTCTCTTCTATTCCCAAAAATTCTCCATTCATTTCCAACCGGTCTTTGAATATTATATAAATGCTGGCATTTATTCTAACCAACCCATTTAATTTGACACGTATCTTTTTATTTTTATTTATTTTTAATTAGACCTTTTTATTTCTAATTTACTCATTGGAGTATTAAATAAGATGTCTGACATTTTAATGGTCCACTTTTATCTGGTCCACTACTTTCATTAACTATATGTGTGGGTATCCATACAAAATAAATCTTTGTTATTGCTTGTATTCTGAACAAACTCTGTAAAATGCCTGACAAAATGCTTTGTCTAGTAGAAGCTTCACCACTCTTTAAACTTGATAGTACTGAAAATGAGTCTGAACATATGACTACTTTAATGTGTTCAACCCCACTGAAGAGCCAAAAATATGACAATCATTTCTGTAGTATAAACGGACGGATGATTAGATGTTCTTTCTGGTATTCTATGCTCTTTATTTTTAATCTAAACAAAAGACCTTGATGTTTTATTTTATTTTAATAAGCCACTCACACTTACTAACTTCTTATTAACTTATTAACTTCTGGCACGAAATTCTAGATTCATAAATGTATGTTTTTCAAAATTCCCCCACGTTTAGTGGCGTTTAAAGTGGAATTTGTGATGTATTTGGGGGGCGTTAAAAGGCATGAAAAGTCCCAAACCAAGACTTTTGTATTCTTCATTAGAGGACTTTGGTTTCTTAATGTGAAAATCTGTTACTCCCCACTACATTTTCTTTATCATTATATTTTTATTTTTTCTTAAGTGTTGTTTTATATATTTTACATTTATTTTGTTTTATGATGTACAGAGTGTGAACAAAAATTGAGTGTAATCTCAGACCGTATTTGTAAATCTACCAGTAATGGACGTCTTTATGTTTTTAATGTTTAAAGCATCGAATAAAAAATAAAAAACACACACTAACACTTCCCCAACCACCCTAATAACGTTGGTCGCAAAGGTTTAAATGTATGTTAAAAGAATTAAACAAAGAAATGTTTTTAATAACAACACATCAGTTCTCATTCGATGAAAACATTCTACCTGGTTTTAATATTAGACCGATGTTTTAACTATAAAATTAGGTTTACATATACGATTTAATTTTTTAATCTCAACAAAATTCCTTGTTGGAAAAAGTGTTGTTTTATTTAATTTTAATAAGTCACTCACACATACTTTAGTAGTCTAAACCCTTGAATACGTCTTTTATGTTGTCAATATTAACTTCTATCATTGCTATATCATTGCTATATCAATTAAAACATGCGTTTAGGCAAACACAAATATTAAACAGGAATGAATGTGATATGTCAAGATGGGCTTTTCTTGCCAAAGAAACTTTTACAACATTACAGGAAAGGCTAAATATTTCATCTCTAGTAGTGCGTAGAAACGCGTCTGGTGTCTTTGTGTTAACTTTTACGACCATGTCAGACTTTAAAACATCTAAAGGTTTTTGGAGGGGGGTTTGCAACTCAACTGTAATCTAATTAGTTTTCCGGGGGTTCTGGTGTTTTCCGTGATCAAAGGGTGACAATTTCAACTTTATGGGTTAGACCTGGATAGTAAGTTTAGCTGAAAGTTCATCTACTGGTCAAAAGGATGTGAAATCTTTTAACAAGTCAGACCATAGAAAAATGTAGTTTAATTCGAATTAATTTAGTTTATTTTAGTTACATTTATAATTTTATTAACCCCTAGATCTTTCAACCTCAACATAGACGTACTGAGAATGCAAACAAGTACACAAACACAACCATACAATCATAAACACACACATACACACACACACACACACACATACACACACACACACACACGCACACACACACACACACACACATGCACACACACACAGATACAAATGTAGACATACAGAAAACATGAACATGTAACCAAACAAATACAAAAATACACTCAAACAGGTACATAAATACACAAACAAACAAACAAAATAGGTCACAAACACGAAAATACCTATATTAGATTGAAAATGAGTTTTCTTTGAAACCAAAAGTGTTTGTTGCGACAAATGTCTCACAGAACTTTATACAATAGATTAGATGGCCTTTATCACTTTCCAAATGGTGTTGTTAACCATGATGTTTTTTAAAATAGATTAAAAAGTATTATTTTTTAGCTTTCATGTAGGATTCATGTCAGCACTCAAATGTTTTTAGCAAGAGTCCAGAGACAGATGAAAATAGATGCGTGAAGAAAAAAATGTAAGAGGTTTTTAATGACAGACTAGTTGGTTTAGATTGTTTAAAACAACTTGAGTTTATGCATTTCTCTTGAATGTGTGTACGGTAACTGTTGTATACATGAAACAGAAGAAATACATAAACGCATTGTGATTGATGTTAAACAATAAAAAATATATTATTTATATATCATAACTTACTTTCTTTTCAAAACACAATAAACATTCTTATGACTTTTTAACTGCGAACAACCGGTTTGGTTGGAAAATAAAAAATAAATAAAAACATATTAGGTTTCTTAGTTAGATTGCTTATAGTTTGTAGTAAAATCACATATATAAGCTAAAACATTTTTCTTTCAAACCACGCCGTTTTCACACACATTCCTCACAAAACTGCCAACAAAGACCTTAAGTTTTGGTTTTAACGTTTAGCTGTAACTGAGACCTTGGGGGGAATTATTTTACGCACAGTTTTGGGGAGGTTACTATGAACTTTGCAATAGGTTATAGATCACAAATGAACCTATTTAAAATCTAAAAGGTTGAGCAACTATATAAATTTCTTTAAAAAAAGTAATGTAACTGATAACATTTGATTACATGTTTATGACTTGTAATGTTTTTAACCGTTAATCTTTTGAAACGTGTAAACAGGACGGGGTTAACAGTGCTCAACAACTAATGACCGTCAGACTTTTCAAAATCCTTCATCACTTAAATTAGGATTGTGATCGTGATTTCATTTTAAAGCACAACCACCACAAATCAGATTTGCTTGGAGATTAAATACATAGAGTAGTTAAAGTTAGTTAAGGTGGTTTACGAAATATATTAATTAAATCTGTACGTGTGTGAAAAAATATTCAGATGTAACATTTTCATAATTAACCGCAATTTAATTATTTTTCTGTGACTGTAACTGATTACATTTTATTTTTGTAATCAAATGATATAATTTAGCTATATGTAACTAGTTGATCCCTAACACTGATTATGCATTCTGACAATAATAGATTGTGAAAGTGTTCATTATCCTCTTTAACTTTAAAAATGCGGACAGTGTCGCTTAACACTAGTTTGGCAAACAAGGGTTTGCTCTTAAAACAACCACCAGACCCCGACTTGAAAACACCGTGACAAGTATAGCCATTGCAGAAAGTTATTATAGAGATGCAGTAAGATAAATTCTGGATGCACAGTTGACCGACTTATGACATGTTTACCATATTATTACAAGGCCCTGCTTACCTAGTTTTATAATGAAATATGTCTGTAAAATAAAAAAACATACACACAATCTCCAGAACGGGGTCTGATGATGGGGGTTCATCATTTCCTGATGAAGACAGACTGGATATTCAGACCACAGCAGCAGGACACGATTGTCTTTTTCTAAAGATAAAGACAATTATTTGGTTTCAGGACACACGAATCCTAATGGTTCACAAGATAACATAACAACGGTTGCTCTATTACAGCATAGCCAACCCTATTTTAGCCTGTTTTAGCACATGTACAGTATATCGTATTATTCTTGAATATAGTCGTTTAGTCTAAATATGTGTTAACAGTTATTTATTGTTATTATATGTATTATATGTTTTTGTTTTACAAAGGGGTTCAATTTAATACATTAAACTAATACCCCATTCAAGCTATGTAGATCTTCAGGTCAGGGAACTACAATACCCATCATACACCTTTGCAAATATCTTTTTTGTGATCTGTTTTACTGATGCAAAGTTGGATTCACTTCTGAAAATGATTCATTTGGACAGTTTGGTTCAATGAACTGATTCATAGGCCCCTTAATTCATTTTCGCAATTATGTCAGTACACATTTTTCTTTCTTCTAACAACTCAAGAGTCATTTTATTTCTGTCAATCATCTAAATAAATGTATTGTGTGAACACATATTGGTGGTTATTATCATCTGTTCATTTAAGTTAATGCTGAATCATCTAAATAAAGTTAACTGTGTGAACACATATTGGTGGTTATTGTATTTTGCTCATTTAAGTTAGTGATGTTTGTGTTCGCAGTTTTAGGTACAGTGCCTCTGTCATTTGTTTATCTTAAACATCGGTTTTTAGTCAGTTACAAAGGTGTCAGGCATTAAGTTTTTGTATTTTTAACTAACCTAATTATGACAGAGTTACAGGTTTCAGGTGTTTTTGGTAAGTGTAACCGGTGAAAACTTAAATGTGACCGTCGAGTAACGTTAGCTACTCAAACGAAGACAAATTGTGTAAGTGTTCATTAAGATGTCGAAATGAAAATAAGCGTACAAATATCCATAATGACAATAAGTACAATATACCCTAAAGACACAATAGCCCCTGCTAAGTACACCCAAAATTTGTTAGAGTGGTGAGATATTTACGTTTACCTTTATTCATTTAGCAGACGCTTTTATCCAAAGCGACTTACAGATGAGCACGGTGGAAGCAATCAAAACAACAAAAAGAGCAATGATATATAAGTGTTATAACAAGTCTCAGTTAGGTTAACACAGTACACGAAGCATGGGCTTTTAAATAATATAATAAATAAAAAGAAAACAGATTGAATAAAAAAGAATAAAGCAAGTTAGAGAACTTTACACACACACATATAAATAGATATAAACCGCAATGTTTTTCATAGCGTTACACTTTGAAACCAGAACGATATGTTTCCATGATTTTGTTTGCTCTTTCTGTTTGAATCTGTTTACCGTAGTTTTCACCATCCTAATTGCAATGCTTTGGTCTTGCGCTTAGGGCCTATACGACTCGTTTTCCCAGTTTTTGGTCTCGTGTAAGTGGGTCTCTTTGTTCATACCAAGCAATATTTCTGTGAATTTGGGTATTAAAATATTGCTTTAAACATCGTCTTCATTCGAGACGTTTACTTAACATCATTATATTATCCTAGTTTATATCAGATATAAGATATGTTGCTTATTATTATTGAATTGTTAACAAACAAACCAAAATATCACGGCCGACTCGAGTGATCATCTTGATCATCTTGGGCGGAGCCATCTTGGGCGTGACCGATCTTTATGACTTCCTGATGACAACCCCCCTATCGTGTACATCATACAAGGGGTTGAGGGTGAGTCCAATCACTAAAACCAACAAAGACTACTATGCTACAGTTGCCTGCTGTGAACAATAAACTATACAATAAATCTATAAACCGTAAATTCATCGTGAATTAAAACATTACATCCGAATTCTGCGACAAAGTTCTATATCGATTAAGGCCAAAGTTTATGCCTTGGAAAGAATCGAATTCTGAAAAAGTCGTCTGACGCTGCACAAAGACCCATGGGGGGTAAATGGAGCGGCGCTGTTGAGACATTATAAAAGATAAAAGACATTATCGACCCTGTTTTTAAACTACACTACAGAGGAGAGATGATCGGTCTGATGCAAAAGATCATCACGGCGGAATGCGACCCAAATCACGATTGTACGGGCGATAGCAAGCGGGAAAAAAATCTCAGTAGCCAAATGAAACTTGTAAGAAGTCTGAAATATACATGGCCTGATTTGACGAGCATATTTTTAACTGGGATGGACCCGGTGTATGTTTCTGCACGTAAAATTCTGGAAGTGATGTCTGAATGTGAAGATGAGATGGACGTTAATGATGTTCTCTATCTGTGTACATCTGTAACAGATCAATGTGTGCTGTTGGCTTCCAAAAATTATGATTCTATGACCTGTGAAATTGTTGCATCGTTGGTTGATTTTATATTGGAGCAAAACATGTTAATCTGCAGAGATTTTCTATTCTGGTTAGATTCCCTGTAATGTCATGTTTGTTTTTAATGACAATTTGATCATTTTCTTCACTACATCGATGTATATTCAACAATATAGTGTTGAAATAAAAGATTGATCCACTTCACTCGCTATTCTGTTCTATGAGTTCAGAAACTTGTTTGTTTGTTAACAATTCAATAAAAATAAGCAACATATCTTATATCTGATATAAACTAGGATAATATAATGATGTTAAGTAAACGTCTCGAATGAAGACGATGTTTAAAGCAATATTTTAATACCCAAATTCACAGAAATATTGCTTGGTATGAACAAAGAGACCCACTTACACGAGACCAAAAACTGGGAAAACGAGTCGTATAGGCCCTAAGCGCAAGACCAAAGCATTGCAATTAGGATGGTGAAAACTACGGTAAACAGATTCAAACAGAAAGAGCTAACAAAATCATGGAAACATAATCGTTCTGGTTTCAAAGTGTAACGCTATGAAAAACATTGCGGTTTATATCTATTTATATGTGTGTGTGTGTGTAAAGTTCTCTAACTTGCTCTATTCTTTTTTATTCAATCTGTTTTCTTTTTATTTATTATATTATTTAAAAGCCCATGCTTCGTGTACTGTGTTAACCTAACTGAGACTTGTTATAACACTTATATATCATTGCTCTTTTTGTTGTTTTGATTGCTTCCACCGTGCTCATCTGTAAGTCGCTTTGGATAAAAGCGTCTGCTAAATGAATAAATGTAAACGTAAATATCTCACCACTCTAACAAATTTTGGGTGTACTTAGCAGGGGCTATTGTGTCTTTAGGGTATATTGTACTTATTGTCATTATGGATATTTGTACGCTTATTTTCATTTCGACATCTTAATGAACACTTACACAATTTGTCTTCGTTTGAGTAGCTAACGTTACTCGACGGTCACATTTAAGTTTTCACCGGTTACACTTACCAAAAACACCTGAAACCTGTAACTCTGTCATAATTAGGTTAGTTAAAAATACAAAAACTTAATGCCTGACACCTTTGTAACTGACTAAAAACCGATGTTTAAGCTTAACAAATGACAGAGGCACTGTACCTAAAACTGCGAACACAAACATCACTAACTTAAATGAGCAAAATACAATAACCACCAATATGTGTTCACACAGTTAACTTTATTTAGATGATTCAGCATTAACTTAAATGAACAGATGATAATAACCACCAATATGTGTTCACACAATACATTTATTTAGATGATTGACAGAAATGAAATGACTCTTGAGTTGTTAGAAGAAAAATATGTGTACTGACATAATTGCGAAAATGAATTAAGGGGCCTATGAATCAGTTCATTGAACCAAACTGTCCAAATGAATCATTTTCAGAAGTGAATCCAACTTTGCATCAGTAAAACAGATCACAAAAAAGATATTTGCAAAGGTGTATGATGGGTATTGTAGTTCCCTGACCTGAAGATCTACATAGCTTGAATGGGGTATTAGTTAAATGTATTAAATTGAACCCCTTTGTAAAACAAAAACATATAATACATATAATAACAATAAATAACTGTTAACACATATTTAGACTAAACGACTATATTCAAGAATAATACGATATACTGTACATGTGCTAAAACAGGCTAAAATAGGGTTGGCTATGCTGTAATAGAGCAACCGTTGTTATGTTATCTTGTGAACCATTAGGATTCGTGTGTCCTGAAACCAAATAATTGTCTTTATCTTTAGAAAAAGACAATCGTGTCCTGCTGCTGTGGTCTGAATATCCAGTCTGTCTTCATCAGGAAATGATGAACCCCCATCATCAGACCCCGTTCTGGAGATTGTGTGTATGTTTTTTTATTTTACAGACATATTTCATTATAAAACTAGGTAAGCAGGGCCTTGTAATAATATGGTAAACATGTCATAAGTCGGTCAACTGTGCATCCAGAATTTATCTTACTGCATCTCTATAATAACTTTCTGCAATGGCTATACTTGTCACGGTGTTTTCAAGTCGGGGTCTGGTGGTTGTTTTAAGAGCAAACCCTTGTTTGCCAAACTAGTGTTAAGCGACACTGTCCGCATTTTTAAAGTTAAAGAGGATAATGAACACTTTCACAATCTATTATTGTCAGAATGCATAATCAGTGTTAGGGATCAACTAGTTACATATAGCTAAATTATATCATTTGATTACAAAAATAAAATGTAATCAGTTACAGTCACAGAAAAATAATTAAATTGCGGTTAATTATGAAAATGTTACATCTGAATATTTTTTCACACACGTACAGATTTAATTAATATATTTCGTAAACCACCTTAACTAACTTTAACTACTCTATGTATTTAATCTCCAAGCAAATCTGATTTTGTGGTGGTTGTGCTTTAAAATGAAATCACGATCACGATCCTAATTTAAGTGATGAAGGATTTTGAAAAGTCTGACGGTCATTAGTTGTTGAGCACTGTTAACCCCGTCCTGTTTACACGTTTCAAAAGATTAACGGTTAAAAACATTACAAGTCATAAACATGTAATCAAATGTTATCAGTTACATTACTTTTTTTAAAGAAATTTATATAGTTGCTCAACCTTTTAGATTTTAAATAGGTTCATTTGTGATCTATAACCTATTGCAAAGTTCATAGTAACCTCCCCAAAACTGTGCGTAAAATAATTCCCCCCAAGGTCTCAGTTACAGCTAAACGTTAAAACCAAAACTTAAGGTCTTTGTTGGCAGTTTTGTGAGGAATGTGTGTGAAAACGGCGTGGTTTGAAAGAAAAATGTTTTAGCTTATATATGTGATTTTACTACAAACTATAAGCAATCTAACTAAGAAACCTAATATGTTTTTATTTATTTTTTATTTTCCAACCAAACCGGTTGTTCGCAGTTAAAAAGTCATAAGAATGTTTATTGTGTTTTGAAAAGAAAGTAAGTTATGATATATAAATAATATATTTTTTATTGTTTAACATCAATCACAATGCGTTTATGTATTTCTTCTGTTTCATGTATACAACAGTTACCGTACACACATTCAAGAGAAATGCATAAACTCAAGTTGTTTTAAACAATCTAAACCAACTAGTCTGTCATTAAAAACCTCTTACATTTTTTCTTCACGCATCTATTTTCATCTGTCTCTGGACTCTTGCTAAAAACATTTGAGTGCTGACATGAATCCTACATGAAAGCTAAAAAATAATACTTTTTAATCTATTTTAAAAAACATCATGGTTAACAACACCATTTGGAAAGTGATAAAGGCCATCTAATCTATTGTATAAAGTTCTGTGAGACATTTGTCGCAACAAACACTTTTGGTTTCAAAGAAAACTTATGACAACTCATTTTCAATCTAATATAGGTATTTTCGTGTTTGTGACCTATTTTGTTTGTTTGTTTGTGTATTTATGTACCTGTTTGAGTGTATATTTGTATTTGTTTGGTTACATGTTCATGTTTTCTGTATGTCTACATTTGTATCTGTGTGTGTGTGCATGTGTGTGTGTGTGTGTGTGTGTGTGCGTGTGTGTGTGTGTGTGTATGTGTGTGTGTGTGTGTGTGTATGTGTGTGTTTATGATTGTATGGTTGTGTTTGTGTACTTGTTTGCATTCTCAGTACGTCTATGTTGAGGTTGAAAGATCTAGGGGTTAATAAAATTATAAATGTAACTAAAATAAACTAAATTAATTCGAATTAAACTACATTTTTCTATGGTCTGACTTGTTAAAAGATTTCACATCCTTTTGACCAGTAGATGAACTTTCAGCTAAACTTACTATCCAGGTCTAACCCATAAAGTTGAAATTGTCACCCTTTGATCACGGAAAACACCAGAACCCCCGGAAAACTAATTAGATTACAGTTGAGTTGCAAACCCCCCTCCAAAAACCTTTAGATGTTTTAAAGTCTGACATGGTCGTAAAAGTTAACACAAAGACACCAGACGCGTTTCTACGCACTACTAGAGATGAAATATTTAGCCTTTCCTGTAATGTTGTAAAAGTTTCTTTGGCAAGAAAAGCCCATCTTGACATATCACATTCATTCCTGTTTAATATTTGTGTTTGCCTAAACGCATGTTTTAATTGATATAGCAATGATATAGCAATGATAGAAGTTAATATTGACAACATAAAAGACGTATTCAAGGGTTTAGACTACTAAAGTATGTGTGAGTGACTTATTAAAATTAAATAAAACAACACTTTTTCCAACAAGGAATTTTGTTGAGATTAAAAAATTAAATCGTATATGTAAACCTAATTTTATAGTTAAAACATCGGTCTAATATTAAAACCAGGTAGAATGTTTTCATCGAATGAGAACTGATGTGTTGTTATTAAAAACATTTCTTTGTTTAATTCTTTTAACATACATTTAAACCTTTGCGACCAACGTTATTAGGGTGGTTGGGGAAGTGTTAGTGTGTGTTTTTTATTTTTTATTCGATGCTTTAAACATTAAAAACATAAAGACGTCCATTACTGGTAGATTTACAAATACGGTCTGAGATTACACTCAATTTTTGTTCACACTCTGTACATCATAAAACAAAATAAATGTAAAATATATAAAACAACACTTAAGAAAAAATAAAAATATAATGATAAAGAAAATGTAGTGGGGAGTAACAGATTTTCACATTAAGAAACCAAAGTCCTCTAATGAAGAATACAAAAGTCTTGGTTTGGGACTTTTCATGCCTTTTAACGCCCCCCAAATACATCACAAATTCCACTTTAAACGCCACTAAACGTGGGGGAATTTTGAAAAACATACATTTATGAATCTAGAATTTCGTGCCAGAAGTTAATAAGTTAATAAGAAGTTAGTAAGTGTGAGTGGCTTATTAAAATAAAATAAAACATCAAGGTCTTTTGTTTAGATTAAAAATAAAGAGCATAGAATACCAGAAAGAACATCTAATCATCCGTCCGTTTATACTACAGAAATGATTGTCATATTTTTGGCTCTTCAGTGGGGTTGAACACATTAAAGTAGTCATATGTTCAGACTCATTTTCAGTACTATCAAGTTTAAAGAGTGGTGAAGCTTCTACTAGACAAAGCATTTTGTCAGGCATTTTACAGAGTTTGTTCAGAATACAAGCAATAACAAAGATTTATTTTGTATGGATACCCACACATATAGTTAATGAAAGTAGTGGACCAGATAAAAGTGGACCATTAAAATGTCAGACATCTTATTTAATACTCCAATGAGTAAATTAGAAATAAAAAGGTCTAATTAAAAATAAATAAAAATAAAAAGATACGTGTCAAATTAAATGGGTTGGTTAGAATAAATGCCAGCATTTATATAATATTCAAAGACCGGTTGGAAATGAATGGAGAATTTTTGGGAATAGAAGAGAAGATCTCGCCATAGAATTGGACGCATTGCACTTAATCAGTCATTATTTATAAGATGAAATACATGTGTCTGGACTTTGTGTTAAATGCGATATTGTGAAACAGTTGAACCTATTTTAATAAAATGTAAAAGATATGACAACGAAAGATTACAACTTACAGAAGCATTTAATATAGCAATAAATCAGATCTCATTTTAGATTTTGTTAAATAAAGATGTGGCTATAGAAATGTTTCACAGAATAAGCATGGGGGAAGGAAAGTATGTGTGTGTGTGTGTGTTTTATATATATATAAAACACCCTTTGAAATTAGTTAGTTTCACAAGCCAGTTACAAGCATTTCAAAACCTGTTAGATGTTTTTACAACCGCTTGATGTCTAACTGATATGTAGACGCCTGTAATCACACAGACACCGACACATTCGGGTTTCGGTGCTTGAGATGACCGAGATGACGTCTGGTTTATTTACTAGATAATGCGACACAAGCTTGACAGAAGGAAAGTGTGTGTGTGTGTGTGTGTTAATTGACATAGCTTGAGAAATTAAGCTTGACAAAAATAAAAAAATATATCGACGGAGATAGTCTAAATTTAGACTAGTCATAGATTAAAGTAATTAACTTAACACATTAAAAACAAATAACGCTTTTTCAACTATGTTTTTTTTTTTTTCTTTCGTCTAACAGTCTCGCTTTTTAAAATTGTAGTTAGTGGTAAAGTACTGCATAGATTTGACAAGTATCTTGTCTGATGTAGGCTATTTTCTTTTAGATCCGCGTAAATGCCTAAGTTACCTATTTTTTTCTTTTGTTTTAACTTTTCACCCGATGTGACAAACGCCTACTTTCTTGGTTTATAACATTGCTTTACGTTCGCTTCTTTTTTTTCAAAGCCGAGCTAACGTTACCAGAGACGTCATAGCACTTTGCTGTGAGATCTTTTTTTTCTTTTGTTTAACTCTTGTCAGTAAAATTTTAGTTAGTGGTAAAGTACAACATAGTTTTGACAAGTATCTTGTGCTGGTGTTTTAAAGACGGGGTCTGGTGTATTTTATTTTAGATCCGCGTAATGTCTACCATCTTTTTTCTTTTGTTTTAAATTTTCTCTAACATCGTGACAAAACGCCTACTTTCTTGGTTTGTATCGCTGCTTTACATTCGTTTCTTTTTTTCAGTTTGAGGTAAGGTACAAATGCTAAAACTCTATTACCTAGTTTTCTTTATTTTCTAACTGGTAACAAAACACCAGTTTTAAATTGCTATGCTACAAGCTCTCACATCTTTTTCACGTATTGCTTAACGAAAACATATCTGATAGTTTTGACTCGTTTGATTGTATCAGATAAATAACCAGGAACCTAGTTTTATTTCATTTGTAACAACTTTAACAACGTTTTTAGACTTTTCCAACTACGAAAACGATCATCACATTGTTTCCATTGCTGCTATGTGTTTATAATCTGTTTCTTGAAATACACTGTTTATTTAAAACCTTAATAAAATCTTCCCTTGCACCATTTTCATGATTTCGCCCCTTTTCATAGTTTAAAAAAAAAGCACATAGCTTCCCACAACTTCCCCCCCCCTCCGAAATTCCTCCTTGGTTCATAAGTTCATATTGAGGTCACTGGAGGGTGTACAGGGAGGGGAGGGGGGTGTACAAACAGGTGTCCAGAACAGATGGCTTTTATGACCCTCATCAATCAAATTTTTGGAGACAAGGGGCCCTGGATCCTCTCTGATGTTAATTAAATTTGAGGGGGGTCAAAGGGCATCATATGTACTCATCAAAAGATATACATTTATACTCTTTTCCATCTATTTTATCATTAAATAATATAAATTAAGAGTGTGAGTTTTTTTCTTTTCAATCTTTATTCATGTTTCACAGTCGCTGCTGTTTCACATTAGAATAAAACTAAAGAGATGGAATAACTACAACATAGTAGAGACTGCAACAATAACAGACACCCGCATTGACAACCACTTGGGTGAGCAGGTTTTGAGAGAACCTCAGCTTTAGATTGAAAGAGTACAGAGACATTTTTATCAGTCATAACTGGACAAAGATGAAGCTTTCTAGAGTGCATGAGTTGACCGCCTGCGTTCACACACTCTATCAAATCCAGTGTATTTTGAAAGGCAACGCGTTTAACTGTTGCATACGCCATATACTTGTATAAAAATGAAGTACACTTTGGGCTTTAAGCAGTTTACCAATTTAAATGCTCATTTCATTCAAATGAATGCATATCCGCCTATTTATAATATCTCCATTTAACCATCTTGTACATACAATCAGTGCTTAATTTGTAAATTGCGAGGTCTCAGAACAAAACGGGGTAACTGATCCGGCATGTGATTTCAGAAAGGAAAAGTAACGGAGCACTCGATCAAACACATTGGTGGACCAGTTTAAGTGATTAAGATCATGCATCAGTCGCTTTTAGGGTCTGTGAGGTCGTGAATAACCTGGAAATGCCATGCAATGTTAAAACAGCAGTTTTCAGGCCTAAAGAAAAAGTAATGAAAAAAGTTATGGATTTTTATTTTACAAATCTCTGTATAATAGAGTTATATTTAATCAGATCCTAAATTTCGGTGGGGGACTGTGTGTAGCTATATCGCATGGTTTTAATAATTCTCGTAGCTTTCAAGTTCATAATGAGGGAATTCCTGCATTTATGCAACATGGCATGTAGGTTTGAATAATAAAATAAATCCACACAAACTATAAGATTAAGTAATTCATTCTAAACCAGCCTTCGAATCCATGAACTCTGTCAGAGCGCGCTTGTCATCAGCACATCTTGTCTGCACCACAGCGACCTGCTGCACGCTGCAATACAAGACTTTCACTCGCATCTCAAGACAGAACCTAGTAGGGGTAGCTGCAGCTTGGAGCAATGGGTGTGCTGAAAGGTAGTGCAAAAGCTGGCTATAGGCCTACCGATTAAAAGGAAGCGATAAATCCAATATAATCCTATAAAACCAAATTATATTCCAAGGTAAAAAAGGTGTTAATGATATTAAGAATATTATTTTAAATTACTTTTGAAAGTACCTTCAAAACTTCTGCATGGCGCGGGTTACTGACGTCATCACCACCGCAAGTTTAGGTTTTAATTTAGCAATAATCGAAATTCTGGGTGGGTCCGATCCAAGATGGCGGAACGAGTGGTTGTGCTCTTGCGTCTAAATCTTGTCACACACAGTTAGCGATGTTTGCATAGTACAGTGGCATTTTTTTTGTTCCGATTGTATAATTGTCATTTTAAGCTAAATATCACACGTTTTGTTGGTTTATTCGTTGTATTGAGAACTTTATCTCGGAACCTGTCAGACTCGGATATGGAGAAAAACTCTACATTTGAGTCTTGTACTGAGGAAGAAATGGAGGTAGTTACCATCAAAGATAAGAGAACGAATCAAGATATACACTCCTAATCCTGCGAGGCTTACAAGGAAAGTGATGGGACCTGTGATCCGAGCCCTAATACACCGGATAAAAAACGCGCGCAAGGAACGAATGAAAGTAAGTTCTGAACCATCTTTGGTCAAGCTACAAAACAACGTAATTTGCGTTATCACTGCTAAGATCAGCGAAACAGCAGATCAAACTGACGAAGCTGTCAAACACAACATGATGCAAATCGAGGGGCTTAAAAAATCTCTAGAGTTCTGTCATCAAGAACTAGTGGATCTAAAGAAAGAAAACAGCACAATGAAGGTGAGATGGAATCAAATGCAAAAGAAAGTTACTGAACTGAAACAAAAGGTAAATTACGCAAGAACGGTATAGCCGTTGGTACAATCTTCCTGTGTATGGAGTAGCTGAAGAGCGGGAGGAAAACGTCAAAGTTAAGGTGAAAGAGATTTGCCGTGCAGCAATTCCAGGCAGTGATGGTGAAGAAATCGTGGCAGCAGTGGATGTGGCTCATCGCATCGGCAGAATGGACAGCGGAAGAAAGAATCAGTTTCCACGGCCAGTGATCGTCAGTGATGCTTTCTGGAAAGGCGCCAAGAACAACGAGTTTCTCAAGAGCAGAGGTTTTCAAGTGAAGGAAGATCTGACAGCTGATGACCGAGCAACACGTGCTCGTCTGTGGCCATTAGTAGAGAAGGCTAGGAAAAATGGAGAGAAGGTTTACCTGGTAGGTAATAAAGCATTTGTGAATGGAAAAGAAATTAAAGGATGAACATTTCAGTATAGGGCTCATTTCTCCATCAATAATCAAAGACTGGAGATATTGACTGTTTATCTGTTAAAGTATGGTGCCTATGGAAGTCAAAAGAAGACAGTTAAAGTGTGTGACATTTCTTTCCGTTAATGCCAGAGGTATAAGAGACCAACTGAAAAGAAAATCTTTATTTTTGTATTGTCAAAGCAAAGGTGCAAACTTTTATTTCATTCAGGAGTCCCATGCTTGTGAAGCAGATGTAACCTTTTGGAGAAGTCAGTGGGGGAATGATGTTTGGTTCTCATTTGGTACTAACAAATCTGTAGGGGTAGTTATATTAAAAGGTAAATTCAAAGGATGCATTCATAGTAAGCAAACCGATACTGAAGGAAGATGGATAATTCTACATCTTCGTATTGATCTTTGGCAATTTATTGTAGTAAATGTTTATGCCACAAATAATAAGCAGAATGATAATCTTTTGTTTTTAACAATTGAGAGTAAAATCAACCAATTGTATTTAAAATTTCCTTATGCAATGATTATTTGGGGTGGGGATTTTAATACTGTTATGGACGAAGAAATAGACTGATGGCCTCCTAAAAACAATGAAAAAACATGTGAATTAAAAAAAAAACATATGTGCAAGATGGGATCTTTTGGATATCTGGAGATATACTTACCCACACCAAAGAATGTACACCTGGAGCAATAATGATTTAACTAAACAATCTCGTATAGATTTTTGGCTAATTTCTGCAAATAGTGTAGGTAACGTTCACAGATCATAAGACTATAATGATTAAAATTAACAAAGATGCTGTAAGTCTAGCTCGTCCTAAATCAAATTATTGGAAATTAAATAAAAACTTGTTAGAGAATGAATGGTTTAAAAACAAGCCACTGAAATTATAGGAAAATATTGGAAACGGGCATGTATCTTTAATAAATTTGGTCACAATTGGGAATTAATGAAATTTGAAATACGAAGCGTAGCTATAGGTATAGGGGAAAAAATATCTAAAGTTACAAAATAAAAAGAAAATAAATGAATTGAAGAAATAATGGAATTATCTGGTAAGCTAATTTTAACAAATGAAGAAATTAAACAATTGGCCTCCTTGCAATTACAATTAGACACAATTTATATAGACAGAGCTAGAGGTGCCTTTATAAGGAGTAGACAAAAGTGGATGGAGCAAGGTGAGAAAAATACAAGATATTTTTTCAATTTAGAAAATCGTAATAGGGAATTATCATGTACACGTAAACTCACGATTAATAATAAAGTATGTGAAAACAATAAAGATATCACTGAATATGTCACCCAGTTTTATAAAACTCTGTACACTTCAGACCCTTTTGATGATAGAGAAACAGATTTATTTTTGAATAATATTTCTGACACAACAAAGAAAATAGATGAAGAATTTAAATTATTTTGTGACAAAGATATTAGTCTAGAAGAGGTGAAGAAATTGTATTGTAGGCTTGAAAGATAATAAGTCTCCAGGGAACGATTGGCTTACCAGTGAATTCTATAAGGTATTCAGTGGTCAGTTATCTTCTTTTTTAGCAGCCATGTTTAAAGAATCCATTGAATTTGGGGAATTACCTGCGACTCTCAAATATAATAATATGTTTATTTGTACACCTATGTTTCAAAATATCAATATCTCCTATAAACATGCTGCCAAATATTGAAGAATCACTCCCACAAGCTCTCACAAAATGTATAACTTGTTGAGGTATGGCATCAAATACAACAGCATACTCTTTTGGCGTTACTGGAAACCCAATTTTTTCCAAGAATTCATTATAAGATAATAAATTACCATTTGAATTTAAGAGTTGTCTAACTAACACAATATTATTTTCATACCAGCTATTATAGAAGAGAGATCTATTTTTATATTGAATGCACCTATTATTCCAAATAATGTATTTATTTGGGGAAAAATTGTGCTTAAACACCAGCATCCAGGCCAATAAAGCTTGTTTATGAAATTTAGCCAATTTGACAGGCAGTTTAAATAATAAAGTAAAAGAGGTTACATTTAAAATTCTACATGTAATATATATAGCTAAAAGTGTGTTAGAGAGGTTTAAGTTAGAGATTGATTATTCATGTGATTTTTGCTCAATGGAAAATCTGTTTTGTAATTGTATATACACAAATAAATAAATAAATAAATAAATTGGGTGGATGTGGAAAATTTCATTAGAAGGAAAACAAATGTTATATTTAAATTAAATAATATTGATTTATGTTTGTATTATTCCAATGAAAATAACAATAATAATAATAATTTAATTTGATTGTACAACTGTTTATTATTTTGGGAAAATTTCATATACACAGGAAGAAATGGTCGGGATCCAAGCCAAATTTATTCATTTTCTTCAGGAGACAAAAGACTACTGAACCAGTTTGGAGAACATTATAAATAAAAAAGCAAGGAAAACTTGTCATATTTTTAAAGAAGGTTTTTTGATGAATCAATCAATGGTCTGTACACTCTGGAATGTTTTTTTTTGTGCATTAATATATACATTTCTGTTTATTATTGTATATTTCTGGTTAATACAATGAGAAAAAAAAATATCAATAATCAAAAACAAAGTACTATTATTTTTAGAGGATACAAACGTCTCTTAACAAACAAACAACGAACAGCTGTATTTTTATTAACTAACAAAGTTTAATAAATACTGTATCAAATGTATTGTTAATAGTTAATGTTAGTTAATACGTCAATGTCAGCAAATGAATCCTTATTGTAAAGTGTTACCCTTGAAAACTAGGTTTTGCCTGATATAGAAAAATATGTAGTTGACAAAACCATTAAATTATCAAATTTAAAAATTAGTCAAAAGAGTTTAGTAACCTTATGTTAAGTGACATTAACCAATTAAGCAAACAGACACAGCTTTTTCCACTAAAACATTTATTTAGTTTTCAGTTTCAGTTTCCAGTTCAAGTAAAAGATAGATAGATAGATAGATAGATAGATAGATAGATAGATAGATAGATAGATAGATCACTCATTCATTCATTCTGTAGTAGCAGTCCATAGAACAGAATCCAGCAAACTCTTTGTGTGATTAGAAACCTGTGAAGACGCCCTTCTTTCAAAGACCACAGTATCTACAGCCATCACACATCTGCTGAGCTCCAACCTCACATCTGGACTGACAGACTTCCAGTCAACAATACCTACACAAGAGAAAAAACAAATGTGGAGAGATTCAAACAAGAAGTAACCAATAAGAAGAATAAAATATAAAATAAAAAGACCAATATGAAATAAGCACTTTCAATAATCTATATTAACTATGCAGCCATCAATTGTATGTCCCAGTTTCACAGTTTTAGAGTCACGGTTTCAGTACCGTTGTATGTGCTATGTTTATGGAAAAACTATACTTACAATTTTTATATATATATATTCACTCTATATTATTAAGAATATTCTAACTACAAGCAACAGCACATATAAATACAATAGAGTAAAGATACAAATAAACTGACTTTGTTATTTTTTTAGGTAGGTCTTGCATTAGTTTTTTAGGTACAGAAATTTAAGTAATCAAATGTAAAACAGCATTACCTTTTGGACTATAAATTAAAGATTATTCTTTATTAAAGTTAAAAAAGCT
The DNA here is from genome assembly GCF_963082965.1 of Carassius carassius. Classification (NCBI taxonomy): domain Eukaryota; kingdom Metazoa; phylum Chordata; class Actinopteri; order Cypriniformes; family Cyprinidae; genus Carassius; species Carassius carassius. The sequence goes on from NC_081756.1 coordinate 3,911,273, forward strand.
TTTTAATCAAGAGCAGTGAGTGATTTCTTTGTTGTTGCAGTTCGATTAATATAAAGACTGTCACTTTAATGATGTTCGACTTCGCCAGTCGGAGATCACTAAAAATAACATTAAAGAGGTGTGTGAACTTGCAAGCACGATGTCAGACACTGTAATATGCTCTGGTCCCCTCCCTGCTTACCGTGGTGACGAGATGCATAGCAGATTGTCATCACTCAATGGCTGGATGTCTAAGTGGTGCCCACAGAATAACATAGGTTTCATAGACAATTGGACGAGCTTTTGGGGCAGACCTGACCTGTTTAAAAGAGATGGTCTTCATCCCTCCTGGGGTGGCGCCACTCTTCTCTCTAGAAATATGGCAAATAGTCTTAGTGTTTATACTTGACTAACTGGGGCCCAGGTCAGGAAGCAGACAAACTGGCTAAACCGACCGTCTGCTAGCTGCCTCCCGTCACAGAGGTCAGTTAATTCTCAGCACATAGAGACTTTTTCACCTAGATATCACACTATAGAGACTGTGTCTGTTCCCCGAACTAGAAAAAACAAAAGAACATGGCAGCAGGTGAAAATAAAATATAAAAATATTGTTCAGAATGGTAAGTATTAATTATAAAGTATAAATCTATGTAAGTACTTAAGCATAGCCAGCTTGATGTACAACTGTCCAGTCTCATGATGTTTAATAATTGCAGCTGCCGAAAAGAAGAGTGAGGTTGCTGGCACTGGGGGAGGGCCACCAACAGCCAACTTTACTCCTGCAGAGGAGCTGGCATTAGACCTGAATAAAGGGAGGCCTTTCATTGAGGGAATAGAGGGGGGAACAGCATCTGGATCCATTCCATCTAGTATAAGAGATCACTACTTAAAAGGTATTTTGTTTATTTTATTTATTTTTATTCTTCCATTCCTAACTAAATATTTTTGTTTTATAGTGATGCCAAATTCTGTGTGCTTTCTGGATCCACCAGACATCATGCTGAACCCTGTGAGTATGACAGTATGAGTTTAAAGCACTGATTTGTCAAGTGGTTATTTTTAAACCAAGTTTAATTAATGGTTTTAGGTTGAAGGCCCATCTACAGTTGAGGAGGAAGAGGAAACTGTGTCAGTATGTTCAAGGAGGCCTGAGGTAGGCACACATTTGCAAATTATATTTTTAATAGCCTACCTGTGAGGTGCTAAATTGTGTGTATTTCCATTATTGGCAACCGGATGCTGACACCCTTCTAGAGCCCTCTCAGTCTGGGACGACATGTGACCAAGTGAGTATTAAGAAATTACAAAAAAGTGCCAAGAGCACTAGATCAAATTGAAAAAAATAAAATACATTTCTGTTCCTACAAGACCCAGAACATAAAGGGAGTCTACAAAAGGTATCTCCTGAAACACATGGAGGCCATAGATACTGACATCCAATATAAAAAACTCAAGATGAGAAAGTTGGAGCTGGAAATCCAACAGCTTGAGAAAAATGCAAGTAGAACTGCCATATTTAAAACAATGACACATGACCTTTTTGTTTTATGACCACATTTAATTGTATGTTTTCACCCCCAACAGGCAGCTTCAACCTAAAAAAAAAAATAAAAAAAAAATATGACTTGTGTGTCTGGTACATTAAGGGGAAAGTGAAAACCTTTAACATGGTTTGGACAGTATTAACTAAAATAATTATTGGCATAACTGTCTCTTATAACCCTGCCTATTTCATTGTCATCAAAAATGCCTTCAATGTCCCAGTCTTGCTCTACAACCATCCTTGGTTGCCTCTCTCTCCTCAGGCAGGCAATGTTATGTAGCACAACACATGCAACTACAATGTCACATGCCCTGTGTGGAATCACTCTGAGGTAATTCAGGCACTGGAACCTTGACTTGATGAGCCCAAATGCTATCTCTATACGAGGTCTTGTGCGTGCATGGGCAATATTGTAGTTGTGCTGTGTCTCAGTCTGCGTCTCCTGATAGGGAGTCAAGAGATAAGGCAGGCATGCATATCCCTTGTCTCCCAGCAAAACTCCTGAGAATTGACCTGAATAAAAAAAAAAAAAATTGAAGTTTTTTTTAAAGCTTTAGTTTTTGCTATATGTTAAGTGACTAACATACCTTGTGCCAGTTGGTGGGAAAGAGAAGAGCCCGAAAGATTCTGGAATCATGCACTGAGCCAGGCCATTTTGCCTCTACATTTGTGATGATGCAGTCTGCATCACAAATAATCTAAATAATAAAAAATGTAGGTCACTACACTGGACTTACACACACACACACACACACACACACACACACACACACACACACACACACACACACATTAACAGACAATAAATATTTCCATTTTCTATATAGTTCTTATTTTAACTTACCAGCGATTCCATAAAAGGCTTGTTTAATACTCTGAATCGCTCTTTGGCCAGGGAAGGTGATGAACACATTTGATGAACACATCAGTAATTTTTTTAAAGACAGGTACACAATTCGTACAGAGCGGCAAACCGATGCTTTGCTGATGTTCTCTGCATCTCCAACTGTGTACAAAAATGTTCCGCTGGCAAAAAAGCGAAGTGCAATGCACATAGTCTGCGGGACTGTGAGCGCTTTATTGCGCCGTGTGCTATTTGCGATGTGTGGGCTCAGTAATCTGCAAATATATGCTATCCCTTCCCTCGAGAATCTATACCGCTCATGCAGGTAGTAGTCTGAAAAAGCCAACGGGTCTGCCCTGTCCCTGAAAGTACGCTCTCTTTGAAATGCCCTGCGTATGATTATCGCTCCCTCATCCACCACCTCATCAATGAAAGGACACGCCATGACTATGCGTCCTCCTACACGGGTGGAGCTCCCTATTTATAGACATTTAGGCTAATTGATTCATTACAAAAATCACACCAACTAAACAAATAGGCCTGCAATTACTTCTTTACATTTGTTTTACTTTTTGTATGTTCGAATTACATTTATTTTTAAAGTGCATTTGTTTTCATTGTTGGACTGATAGTGGTTAGGCCTACATGAAATAAAATGGCAGCATGCCAGAGAGTCCGATGTAATATCACATTCCTAGTGGGTCAGTGTTAAAACGGTATTCTGGTTAAGCATCAACTCAGGCTTAGCCTGACAGTTAGCCTGCCCCGGACCAGGCTAGTTTCCCAGCATAAGTTTCCAGGGTAACTGAGTTTGAACTATTTTAAGTTTGCTTTATGAAACATAATTCACAGACAATAAGTCTGACTAACCAAAATAAGCCTGGCTTATTTTCTAATCTTGTTTTATGGAACAACCCTCAGATCCCTTTCTACGAAAACACTTTTTGTAAATAATATGATCACTGATCATAAAATAGATGTGCTCTGTTTGACAGAAACCTGGCTAAAACCTGATGATTACATTATTTTAAATGAGTTCAACCCCCAAGATTACTGTTATAAACATGAGCTGCGTTTAAAAGGCAAACGGGGAGGTGTTGCTTCAATTTATAACAACGTTTTCAGGATTTCTCAGAGGGCAGGCTTAAAGTATAACTCGTTTGAAGTAATGGAGCTTCATATTACATTATCCAGAGAAACAAATGTTAATGATAAATCCCCTGTTATGTTCGTACTGGCTACTGTATACAGGCCACCAAGGCACCATACAGACTTTATTAAAGAGTTTGGTGATTTTACATCCAAGTTAGTTTAATAGTTGGTGATTTTAATATCCATGTTGATAATGAAAAAGATGCATTGGGATCAGCATTTATAGACATTCTGAACTTTATTGGGGTTAGACAACACGTTTCAGGACCTACTCATTGTCGAAATCATACTCTAGATTTAATACTGTCACATGGAATTGATGTTGATAGTGTTGAAATTATGCAGCCAAGTGATGATATCTCAGTTCATTATTTAGTTTTGTGCCAACTTCATATAGCCAAAATTGTAAATTCTAATTCTTGTTACAAGTATGGAAGAACCATCACTTCTACAACAAAAGACCTACAAAACAAAAGATTAAGTTATCTTCCTGATGTATCCAAAATCCTTAGCATGTCCAAAACCTCAGAACAACTTGATGATGTAACAGAAACTATGGACTCTCTCTTTTCTAGCACTTTAAATACAGTTGCTCCTTTACACTTAAGGAAGGTTAAGGAAAACAGTTTGACACCATGGTATAATGAGCATACTCGCACCCTAACGAGAGCAGCCCGAAAAATGTAGCGCAGCTGGAGGAAAACAAAACTAGAGGTATTTCGTATTGCTTGGCAGGAAAGTAACCTATCCTACAGAAAAGCATTAAAAACTGCTAGATCCGATTACTTTTCTTTTCTTTTAGAAGAAAAAAAACATAACCCCAGGTATGTATTCAATACAGTGGCTAAATTAACGAAAAATAAAGCCTCAACAAGTGTTGACATTTCCCAACACCACAGCAGTAATGACTTTATGAACTACTTTACTTCTAAAATTGATACTATTAGAGATAAACTTGCAACCATTCAGCCGTCAGCTACAGTATCGCATCAGACAGTGCACTATAGACCCCCTGAGGAACAGTTCCACTCATTCTCTACTATAGGAGAGGAAGAATTGTATAAACTTGTTAAATCATCTAAACCAATAACATGTATGTTAGGCCCTATACCATCTAAGCTCCTAAAAGAGGTGCTTCCAGAAGTCATAGATCCTCTTCTGACTATTATTAATTCCTCATTGTCATTAGGACATGTCCCCAAAACCTTCAAACTGGCTGTTATTAAGCCTCTCATCAAAAAACCACAACTTGACCCCAAAGAACTAGTTAATTATAGACCAATCTCGAATCTCCCTTTTCTGTCCAAGATACTAGAAACACACCAATTTGAAAAACTAATGGAATGCATAGTCGATATAAAAACTGGATGACAAGTAATTTCTTACTGCTAAATTCTGAAATAACAGAGGTGTTAATTATAGGACCTAAAAACTCATGTATGTAATAACCTAAAACACTGTCTAAGACTTGATGGTTGCTCTGTCAATTCTTCGTCATCAGTAAGGAACCTAGGTGTGCTATTTGATCGCAATCTTTCCTTAGAAAGCCACGTTTCTAGCATTTGTAAAACTGCATTTTTCCATCTCAAAAATATATCTAAATTACGGCCTGTGCTCTCAATGTCAAATGCAGAAATGTTAGTCCATGAATTTATGACCTCAGGGTTAGATTTTTGTAATGCTTTATTTGGGTGGTTGTTCTGCACTCTGCACAAACTACAGCTAGTCCAAAATGCAGCAGCAAGAGTTCTTACTAGAACCAGGAAGTATGAACATATTTGCCAGGTCCCGTCATGCACTGGCTCCCTATCAAACATCGTATAGATTTAAAAATATTGCTTATTACTTATAAAGCCCTGAATGGTTTAGCACCTCAGTATTTGAATGAGCTCCTTTTACATTATAATCCTCTACATCCGCTACGTTCTCAAAACTCTGGAATAACCTACCTAACATTGTTCGGGAGACTGACACACTCTTGCAGTTTAAATCTAGATTAAAGACCCATCTCTTTAACCTGGCTTACACATAACATACTAATATGCTTTTAATATCCAAATCCGTTAAAGGATTTTTAGGCTGCATTAATTAGGTAAACCGGAACCGGGAACACTTCCCATAACACCCTATGTACTTGCTACATCATTAGAAGAATGTCATCTACGCTAATATTTGTCTGTTTCTCTCTTATTCCGAGGTCACCGTAGCCACCAGATCCAGTCTGTATCCAGATCAGAGGGTCACTGCAGTCACCCGGATCCAGTACGTATCCAGACCAGATGGTGGATCAGCACCTAGAAAGGACCTCTACAGCGGAGACCAGGACAACTAGAGCCCCAGATACAGAGCCCCTGTAAAGACCTTGTCTCAGAGGAGCACCAGGACAAGACCACAGAAAACAGATGATTCTTCTGCACAATCTGACTTTGCTGCAGCCTGGAATTGAACTACTGGTTTCGTCTGGTCAGAGAGGAACTGGCCCCCCAACTGAGCCTGGTTTCTCCCAAGGTTTTTTTCTCCATTCTGTCACCGATGGAGTTTCGGTTCCTTGCCGCTGCTGCCTCTGGCTTGCTTAGTTGAGGTCCCTTCATCTTCAGCGATATCGTTGACTTTGATTGCAAATAAATGCACAAGACACTATTTAACTGAACAGAGATGACATCAGTGAATTCAATGATGAACTGCCTTTAACTATAATTTTGCATTATTGACACTGTTTTCCTAATGAATGTTGTTCAGTTGCTTTGACGCAATGTATTTTGTTTAAAGCGCTATAGAAATAAAGGTGACTTGACTTGACCTGACTTGACTTTAAGAGAATGTACTGATACAGTGTTCGTATTAGTGTTGAACAAGAGTGAATGATTTGTAGAGGTTTTTTCATCGCTGTTGTTGTAATGTCTGGGAATCCAGAATGCGCATCCTTCAGCAGAAACATATATTATTTGATCCCTGTTTGTTTTACGTGTTATTTATAGTAAACCATATTACGGATGTTTTGTCAGATTTAAGTTGAACAGCGGTCCTAGCGCGTGCCGAACTGTGTGTGGTGAACTGAGCGGCTCATTTTTTTTCAGTGAACTGTCCCATCCCTAGTAAATATAAATGTAATTCGGACAGACCTGCTCCCTTACTGGCGAGCATGGCTGGGATTTTGCTGCGACTGCGGCCAGGGCTTTTCTCCTTTTTATACGTTCTGTCTCTGCTCCTCTGCGTTTATGCTCCATTTTTTGCGCGATTTTCTAAGATAAAGCCTGCCTCTGGATATAGCCAATTAGGCAGTGCGTCGCTAATTTTTGGTCATGTGGTGCTGTCATTTTCACTCCAAGATCGCCTGATTCGTAGATTCATACCGTCAATTAATTTGCAGTTGCATACCAGCCTATTGCACATCAGCCTGATCGACTGCACAGCAGCAGCCGGCAGGCCAGAATGACCGTCAGGCCACTGCAAAATGTCCCGGTGCTCCCGATGGCCAGTCCGCTCCTGCTAGCAGAAGCGCAAGAGACTGAGAGTGCAAGTCTGCAGCCAGACCCTTCTCCATTATATTATAATAAACCTGTACTGCTGACTCTTCACTGAGACAATAATTTTTTTTACCGAAAGGACTAAAAATGAAGTTCAAATGCTTCCTGTGCATGTTTTATACTAGAATGGAACCACAAAAAAGTTGATTGGCACTCATCTATACCACAGGTTATACTAAAATGTGGTTCATGTGCATGTACAACTACAACATGTTGGATTAACTTCAAAAGAGTGAATGTCCTTCGAGTGCACTTTGGGCAATGGTACAGCTGAGGAACGAGGATCTAATACAAAAGGCTAATCATTCAGAGTAAAGTTACTGACAGTGCTTGTCTCCATCTTCTAATGTTGAGAATGTGCCTCTGAAGGAAAGTCAGTGTCTTTCTCAGGTGTGGTGAATATGCAATGTTGAAAGCAGAATACATACAGAAGGCTGTTATGAAGGCTTCATCAAGTCTATTCCATCTTCTGTCACCACCAGTGATGCGCAGGTTGATCCGAAATAAGCGAATGTCTGCAGTCACCAGCGGTTACCCGCGGTTACGAGTCATCCAAAAATATTTGTAATGATATTCGGGTCGCTGTCGGTCGGGTCGTTTGAAATAAAGATGCCAATTAAACCTTTGTAATTTATATAGTACTAGACACAATTTTATAGGCCTACACTTTATTGGCTGAATAACTGGCACGAATATTGACCACCTGTCCCGCTTTATGTTGTACAGCAATTTTATGGATACACGTACTGTTAACTTATGTCCAATAGTTCAGAGGAGAGCAATAAAAGCTTTAGGCTGAGTCGTACGTCAATCAAACTGTTGACTGGTGCACAAACGCCTCCTCAATATTGTCAACAATCTGAAATGGGAGAGCGCTCACGCTGTTCGGTCAGGTTCGGTCAGGTTGTGGCCACGAAAAAGAGAAGATGCACTTTTAATAGCGAATAGACCACAACATACACTTGGTTAAGAACTGTAGATGGCGAAGCAGAGAGAGTTTTTTTTTTTTTTTGGGACATGGTGGAGAATATGACGTGAAGCGAGGTGGTGCATGTCAGTACCACAGAAAAAAAGCACATCATCAAGAAACATGCAAATCAGTGCAATCGTTTTTCAATAAACCAAATGACCCACAGGCTGACAAAGTTTCGGGAGCAGAAGTGACGAGCATTTATCATGCTGTACATCACACATTCATATCGCTCTACCGACTGCAGTAACAAATTAGCCCTAGTCATTTTTCCAGATTCTGAAATAGCTAAGAAAAAAGCTGTAGAAACTTTGGGTGATATTTTAGGTCAGGTAGTGTCTTAATCTTTTAGTCTTTTAATGTTGGGTTTAAAAATAAATATAGGCAATATATTACAGAAAGCTTGAAATGTCTACTTTTAAACGAAAATATGCAAATCAAAATAAATAGGCTATTCTCTGATTATGTAATCCATTTGAAATGTGCATTTTCTCACGTTCATGGCGAGTCCACATCATCAACTTCATCTTAGCTGTGACAAAGAAAACACTAGTTTATTACTAAACAATTGAATGTCTCCCTGCTAATTTAGACACATTCATAATCATTTCTTTAACCAGTTCTTTGTGGCAAGCCTTATGTGTGCGGTCATAACCAGAGCCGGAGTACATTTACTTGAGTACAGTACTTAAGTAAAATTTTGAGGGATCTGTACTTTACTCGAGTATCATTTTTGGGGCGTACTCATGACTTTACTCAAGTACATTTGAGAGGCAAATATTGTACTCTATACTCCACTACATTTCTATCCATAACCGTAAATACCCGTTACTTCTTCGGCCCGTCCACACGGAGACTGAGCTTACCCCAATCAGACCTTTTTTTCCTCATCTCAAGAAATATCCGCGTCCACACAAAACCACAAAACGATGTAGTATACATGCCAGACCAGCATGTGGTGCTGTAATTCTGCCAGAGATATACTTAAAACGGAGAAGACATGTACAATGCTCATAAACCTTGCGCGTGGTACACAAACGAACATGGAACAATACATTTATTAATCCGTGTTAATATTAGTTAATAAAAAGACAACCGTTCAGTGTTTGTTCATATTTTTGTTGTTGTCACGTGAAGTATCGCTGTCTGATTAGGGGCAAGACGTGGGCTGATGACGTCATCGTTTCAGAAAATATACGGATTCGTCGTCCAGATGAAAATGCAAATCGTCGTGTGGACGAAACGCCTATACGATAACGATAATTGCTGCTGTTGTTTACGGAAGTCAAGCTTCTCGATGACAGTACGCACATCGTAGACACCACGCGATAATTGGTCGGGAAGCAACGCGTAGTCTGGCAAGTTTGGTACCCACGACATGACAAGATTTTATCCAGTCAAAATCGTATAATCTGACATAGTGACTGTTGTAACAGACAAAACAATTGTGTAGTCTGAATAATAAAAAAGAGAAAAATAAAATGAAAACACTTTTTCAAATTCTGTTCCATACTCTTTGGCTCAGACAGTGTAGCTATATACAGTGCAGAACTGCAAAAACAATCAGAAGTTAATGTTTAAGGGTCACAATATACGGTGCATTTCATGTTCTTGTATAAACTGATAAATCTTACATTGTTTTCTAAAACTATTTTTTTAAATTATAAACAGATGGGCTAAAAGGGCACAGAAGAATAAAATATTACATGAAGAGATTTAATATTTTACAGTTGATGATTTTTTACTATACTCAGTCCAGCAGGAGTCCTTAAGTATGGGTGTTTTTTGAGTATATCCTCCACAGACATTCTTGTGTCTGGATGTGTTTTCTGATACTCACTTTGTAGCACATTCACATGGGCCTCAACAGACATTGAATCCTCCCCAACACAAGTTTCCTTCATCAGAACAACAGAAACAGATAATGCTTAGACCATGACAGTTATGAGAAACATCTAAATATTTAACCCGAATTCCGGAAAAGTTGGGACGTTTTTTAAATTTTAATAAAATGAAAACTAAAGGAATTTCAAATCACATGAGCCAATATTGTATTCACAATAGAACATAGATAACGTAGCAAATGTTTACACTGAGAAATGTTACACTTTTATCCACTTAATTAGCTCATTTAAAATTGTATGCCTGCTACAGGTCTCAAAAAAGTTGGCACGGGGGCAACGAATGGCTAAAAAAGCAAGCAGTTTTGAAAAGATTCAGCTGGGAGAACATCTAGTGATTAATTAGGTTAATTGATATCAGGTCTGTAACATGATTAGCTATAAAAGCTTTGTCTTAGAGAAGCAGAGTCTCTCAGAAGTAAAGATGGGCAGAGGCTCTCCAATCTGTGAAAGACTGCGTAAAAAAATTGTGGAAAACTTAAAAAACAATGTTCCTCAACGTCAAATTGCAAAGGCTTTGCAAATCTCATCATCTACAGTGCATAACATCATCAAAAGATTCAGAGAAACTGGAGAAATCTCTGTGCGTAAGGGACAAGGCCGGAGACCTTTATTGGATGCCCGAGGTCTTCGGGCTCTCAGACGACACTGCATCACTCATCGGCATGATTGTGTCAATGACATTACTAAATGGGCCCAGGAATACTTTCAGAAACCACTGTCGGTAAACACAATCCGCCGTGCCATCAGCAGATGCCAACTAAAGCTCTATCATGCAAAAAGGAAGCCATATGTGAACATGGTCCAGAAGCGCCGTCGTGTCCTGTGGGCCAAGGCTCATTTAAAATGGACTATTTCAAAGTGGAATAGTGTTTTATGGTCAGACGAGTCCAAATTTGACATTCTTGTTGGAAATCACGGACGTCGTGTCCTCCGGGCTAAAGAGGAGGGAGACCTTCCAGCATGTTATCAGCATTCAGTTCAAAAGCCAGCATCTCTGATGGTATGGGGGTGCATAAGTGCATACGGTATGGGCAGCTTGCATGTTTTGGAAGGCTCTGTGAATGCTGAAAGGTATATAAAGGTTTTAGAGCAACATATGCTTCCCTCCAAACAACGTCTATTTCAGGGAGACCTTGTTTATTTCACGAAAAACCACATACTGCAGCTATAACAACAGCATGGCTTCGTCGTAGAAGAGTCCGGGTGCTAACGTGGCCTGCCTGCAGTCCAGATCTTTCACCTATAGAGAACATTTGGCGCATCATTAAACGAAAAATACGTCAAAGACGACCACGAACTCTTCAGCAGCTGGAAATCTATATAAGGCAAGAATGGGACCAATTCCAACAGCAAAACTCCAGCAACTCATAGCCTCAATGCCCAGACGTCTTCAAACTATTTTGAAAAGAAAAGGAGATGCTACACCATGGTAAACATGCCCCGTCCCAACTATTTTGAGACCTGTAGCAGAAATCAAAATTGAAATGAGCTCATTTTGTGCATAAAATTGTAAACTTTCTCAGTTTAAACATTTGCTATGTTATCTATGTTCTATTGTGAATAAAATATTGGCACATGTGATTTGAAAGTCTTTTAGTTTTCCATCCATCCATCCATCTTCTTCCGCTTATCCGGGGCCGGGTCGCGGGGGCAGCAGTCTAAGCAGAGAACCCCAGACTTCCCTCTCCCTAGACACTTCCTCCAGCTCTTCTGGGGGGACACCGAGGCGTTCCCAGGCCAGCCGGGAGACATAGTCTCTCCAGCGTGTCCTAGGTCTTCCCCGGGGTCTCCTCCCAGTGGGACGCGCCCGGAACACCTTCCCGGGAAGGCGTCCAGGAGGCATCCGGAACAGATGCCCGAGCCACCTCAGCTGACCCCTCTCGATGTGGAGGAGCAGCGGCTCTACTCTGAGCTCCTCCCGGGTGACTGAGCTTCTCACCCTATCTCTAAGCGATCGCCCAGCCACCCTGCGGAGAAAGCTCATTTCGGCCGCCTGTATCCGGGATCTTGTCCTTTCGGTCATGACCCAAAGCTCATGACCATAGGTGAGAGTAGGAACGTAGATTGACCGGTAAATCGAGAGCTTCGCCTTGCGGCTCAGCTCTTTCTTCACCACGACAGACCGGTACATCGACCGCATTACTGCAGAAGCTGCACCGATCCGTCTGTCAATCTCCCGTTCCATCCTTCCCTCACTCGTGAACAAGACCCCAAGATACTTAAACTCCTCCACTTGAGGCAGGAACTCTCCACCAACCTGGAGTGGGCAAGCCACCCTTTTCCGACTGAGGACCATGGCCTCGGATTTGGAGGTGCTGATTCTCATCCCAGCCGCTTCACACTCGGCTGCAAACCGTCCCAGTGCATGCTGAAGGTCCTGGCTTGATGAGGCCAACACGACAACATCATCCGCAAAGAGCAGAGACGAAATCGTGTCGTCACCAAACCTGACCCCCTCCGACCCCTGGCTGCGCCTAGAAATTCTGTCCATAAAAATCATGAACAGAACCGGCGACAAAGGGCAGCCCTGCCGGAGTCCAACACGCACCGGGAACAAGTCTGACTTACTGCTGGCAATACGAACCAAGCTCCTGCTCCGGTCGTACAGGGACTGGATAGCCCTTAGCAAAGGGCCCCGGACCCCATACTCCCGGAGCACCCTCCACAGGCCGCCGCGAGGGACACAGTCGAATGCCTTCTCCAAATCCACAAAGCACATGTGGACTGGTTGGGCAAACTCCCATGAACCCTCCAGCACCCTGTAGAGGGTATAGAGCTGGTCCAGTGTTCCACGGCCTGGACGAAAACCACACTGTTCCTCCTGAATCCGAGGTTCCACTATCGGCCGGATTCTCCTCTCCAGTACCCTGGCATATACTTTCCCAGGGAGGCTGAGAAGTGTGATCCCCCTGTAGATGGAACACACCCTCCGGTCCCCCTTCTTAAAAAGAGGGACCACCACCCCGGTCTGCCATTCCAGAGGCACCGTCCCCGACTGCCACGCGATGCTGCAGAGGCGTGTCAGCCAAGACAGCCCCACAACATCCAGAGACTTGAGGTACTCAGGGCGGATCTCATCCACCCCCGGTGCCTTGCCACCGAGGAGTTTCTTGACTACCTCGGTGACTTCAGCTTGGGTGATGGACGAGTCCACATCTGAGCCCTCAGCCTCTGCTTCCTCAATGGAAGACGTGACAGCGGGATTGAGGAGATCCTCGAAGTATTCCTTCCACCGTCCAACGACATCCCCAGTTGAGGTCAACAGCTCCCCGCCTTTACTGTAAACAGCGTTGGTAGGGCACTGCTTCCCTCTCCTGAGGTGCCGGACGGTTTGCCAGAATCTCTTCGAGGCTGACCGATAGTCCTTCTCCATGGCCTCACCGAACTCCTCCCAGGCCCGAGTTTTTGCCTCCACAACCACCCGGGCTGTAGTCCGCTTGGCCTGCCGGTACCTGTCAGCTGCCTCAGGAGTCCCACAAGCCAACCAGGCCCGATAGGACTCCTTCTTCAGCTTGACGGCATCCCTTACTTCCGGTGTCCACCACCGGGTTCGGGGATTGCCACCTCGACAGGCACCGGAAACCTTACGGCCACAGCTCCGAGCGGCCGCTTCGACAATGGAGGTCTTTTAGTTTTCATTTTATTAAAATTTAAAAAAGTCCCAACTTTTCCGGAATTCGGGTTGTATATATATATATATATGTATATATATATAAAACAAAACAAAAAAACAAACAACAACAACACTGAACTGCATAAACATTAGGATAATGGTCAAACAGTGAAAGTGAAGTGGAAGTGGAGTATATACAAAAAAAATCAATATCTGTTGTATCTTCCTTACATTAACCTGCACTAAGTGAAAATATAAAATTGATTAGCAGTGCTAAAATAAATCATGCTTGTGGCAGTGTTCTAACATATGCTACAGTAACCTGCAAGTGGTGCACGTTCTGCTTTAAATTTCCGGTTTAGGGATGTGTCAGGTGTGCTTAAAACACAAATTTGACTGATTGTTATGACTGATTGACCGAAAGGGGGAAAAAAGTCGATAATTAAACAACGTTCCGTCGTCAGTGTTGGTGTTGTATCAGACAGGTGCACTTAATATTAGGCTATATGAAAATAAAAGAGCTCAAATTGAGTTAACAAGGTTTTGCCGGCGAATGAGGAGATCTGTGTTTTGTCCGCATCTGAGGCAAGAGCAGCGCATTATTAGTTTTTCTTGTTGTTTAATTCACTTGGTGAAAATCTCATGATACAAATGATTAAGCTTTAAATGAATACTTAAGGAAATAAAACAAATCGAAAACAAAAGCTATTTCATTATAATAATAATCCGTTAAAGATGCACTTCTCTCTAAAGGCGCGTCTAATGGCGAGACAGGCTCGGCAACTTCATCCTTGTGACACAGACTCAGAAAACACTAGTTTATTAGTAAATAATTCAGATGTCTCCATACTATTTCCCCCTGACACGTTTAAGCTTATTATTTAAACACAGAACTGTTCAGCTGCGCTGCTGCTGCGGGACACTAACCACCGTTGAGTCGCTCTTGACAGTCGCGGTAGCACAGTCTCATGTTGTTTCCACCAGCGTGGCAATTATTATAATTTTTTTTCATCACTAATTGATGGAAGTCTAAAATATAAAATAAGAAGAAGCCTAACACAGACCCAACCCGCGTCTGAACTATGGCATGAAAATTGTCCCGAAGCTCGGCCTTAGAGTCTTAAAAAAAGTTGTGCTGAAATGCAGGGCTCTACTCAGCCATACTGAAACGCCGCCCCTGGAGAAGGGGGATCTGCCAAAATGAGGTGGTAATTAAGCCCTGCATACAGTTTTGTATTTAAATGTCTGTCAGAAATGAAGAAGAAGAAGCAGAATCCTGTGAATTTCACCAAAAAAAAAAGTATTATAGTACCTAGCTAGGCCGGGTCTGCCACTGCGAGGCCATGAGACCCAAGATGGGAATATATTTCAGCTTTTGAAATTTATATCCAAAGATGATGCTAGTCTCTCTAGTTGGCTCTCCCGTTGTCATGACTATACCTCTCCTCCAGTGCAAAATGAGATTTTGCAATTGTTAGGAAATTGTATTGTCAGAAGTATTGCAGTCTCTATCCAGTCTCTACCAGTTTTGCAGAACTCACTCAATATAGATGGCACTCAAGATGTATCAGGAGTAGAGCAAGAATATATCAGTTTTAGATATGTGGACCATGACCTGATTCCACAAGAGGTATTTTTGGTTTATATGAAGTTCCAGGGACAACTGGACTGGAAATTGCTAGGGTGGCTGCGGATGTCCTCTGGAGACTAAATGTTCCTATGAGTTGTCTAAGTGGTCAGACATATGATGGTGCAGCCAATATGTCAGAAAGACATTCGGGAGCATAAGCAGAACTTAAAAGACAGCAGCCATTGGCTTTGCATGTGCATTGTGGGTCACACTGTCTTAACTTGATCACACAGTCTGCTTGACATTAAGCCACCAGTCTGGGAAATTGAAGGCCTTATTTTCAGCAGTAGCAGCAGGTTCATAAAGACAGTCGACATCACTCAGACAGTCTGAGGAAAAGCTATCAGAGCAGTGCTGTCTCAGTATGAGAGTGTTTTAACTAGCTTGGAGGAGATGGCATCAAATGGATCTAACACAGGTGTGAGGGCAAATGGACTAAGAGAGAGATTTGAAAAGGGGAAAACTGTGCTTGGACTTTTTTTGGCATTAGAAGTGATTGATGAGTTAGAGTGTGAGAACAAGTCCCTGCAAAAATGGACAGAAACAATTGCAGGAATAAGAAGGTCAATAGACTGTGTCAGATCTACTCTAAAAGCAAAATAAATGAGGACAGCTTTCAGGAGGTTTTTCAGAAAGCAGTGGCAATGGTTGACTCCCTTGGGATTGAGTCTATTCAGATTTCTCACCAAAGACAGCCACCAAAACGTTACACTGGTGGGCCGAGCCATTTCTTGTTACGTCTGGTGATACAAGAAACACGGAGAGATCCAAGTGCAGGTATGTGACTTTATTAAAGGGCAAATCCAAAGGGTAAACAGTCCAGGCATGAGTCAAAACCAAAAAACATCCATCCAAACATAAACCAAACAAGAAGACAAGGCAAGGGCAAGAACTGACGGACATGAATTAACATTACATTAAACAAGGACTCCGTAACACAGACAGACCGGGTATAAATACACAGAAGGATAAAGGGGAAACAGGAGACAGGTGGGAAATAATCAATTAACTAAACAAGGAGGAAGGTGACCAAATAAGGGAACAGGAAGTGATAAGGCGACAGACACCGTGAAAAAGGAGGACATCTAGTGGAAACCCAGGGACACAACCCAGACACTGTGACAGAACCCCCCCTCTACGGAGCGGCTCCCAGACGCTCCACGACAGACACAAAACAGACCAGGAGGGAGGCGGACAGGTGGAGGCTCAGGGGGAGGGACGGAGGGCCAGAAAAGAAAAACATGGGGAACAGGCACCAGAATGTAACACAACACAGAAAGACCAGGAGGGAGGAGGACCAGAGGAGGTACAGGGGGAGGGACGGAGGGCCAGACTAACAGAAAGGGACAGGGACAGACATTAACACAAAAACAAAAGGAAAAAACAACATGAAGCCCCCCAGGGCGGAGCAGAAGACCACCACACCTTTGTGGTCAAGGCCAGAGTCCTCCAGGGCGGAGCGGAAGACCACCACAACCGTGTAGTCAGGGCAAGCGCCCCCCAGGGCGGAGCAGAAGTCCACCATGTCCGTGTGGTCAGAGCGGAAGCCCCCCAGGGCGGAGCAGAAGACCACCACGTCCGTGTGGTCAGAGCGGAAGCCCCCCAGGACGGAGCAGAGGACCACCACGTCCGTGTGGTCAGAGTGGAACCCCCCCAGGGTGGAGCAGAAGACCACCATGTCCGTGTGGTCAGAGCGGAAGCCCCCCAGGGCGGAGCAGATGACCACCACGCCCCTGTGGTCGATGCCGGAGTCCAACAGGGCGGAGCAGAAGGCCACCCAGTGACTTGACCTGACTCTGAAAGGTCCAAGATGACTAGCCTTGTCTCTGGAAAGTCCATGGTACCTAGCCCTGGCTCTGGAAGGTCATCAGTGACTGGCCCTGACTCTGGATGGTCATCTGTGACTAGTCCTGACTCTGGAGGGTCATCGTGACTAGCCCTAACTCTGGAGGGTCATCGGTGACTAACCCTGAATCTGGAGGGTCCACAAGCACCTGACTAGCCTCTGGAAGGTCAACCGGAACCTCACTCAACTCTGAGAATTCAACAGTCACCTGACTCGACTCTGGAATGTCAACAGGAACTTGACTCGACTCTGGAGAGTCAATGGGCACCTGACTTGGCTTAGGACTGCCTGTGGAGACGTGAGACGCCTTTGCTTCAGGCACCGCCTCTGGAACGGCCTCGGGCACTGCCTCGGTAACTGCCTCGGGAGCGGTCTCGGGCACCACATCGGGAGCGGCCTCGGGCACCGCATCGGGAGCGGCCTCGGGCACCGCCTCGGCCTCGGCCTCCGGAACGGCAACGGACACAGCCTCGGCATCGGACACCACCTCGGCCTCCGGAACAGCATCGGGCACTGCCTCGGCCTCCGGAACGGCATCGGGCACCGCCTCGGCATCGGGCACCACCTCGGCCTCTGGAACGGCATCAGACACCGCCTCGGCCTCGGGAACGGCACCTGGCACCGCCTCGGCCTCGGGAACGGCACCTGGCACCGCCTCGGCCTCGGGAACGGCATCGGGCACCGCCTCGGCCTCCGGAACGGCATCGGGCACCGCCTCGGCGGGCACCGCATCGGCCTCCGGAACAGCATCGGGCACCGCCTCGGCATCGGGCACCACCTCAGCCTCCGGAACAGCATCGGGCACCACCTCAGCCTCCGGAACAGCATCGGGCACCGCCTCGGGAACGTCCTCCGGGCTTTGAGGAACGGAAGATGCCTGTCTCCTCCTCCTCCGCCCTCTATGATGGCGAGTCGGTGACACCTTGTCTGGAGTCTCAGGCGTTGAGTCGGCCATCTTGTGCTGTGGCTCCAAGCTGGCGGCCATCTTGTGCTGAGGCGATGGCTCAGCAGCCATGACGTTAACCATCTTGGGAATCTCTAGGATCTTGGACAGTGTAGCGAAATAATCCAAGAATGAGTCAGCGTCCTTCTTGGGCGTTGGCGCTGAGCTGGCGGCCATTTTGCACCGTGGCGCTGGACTCGCGGCAATCATGGGCAGAGGCGCTCTCTGATCCTAATCATGCTCTGATCCATCCCACACGAGCCCCGGGTCGAAGGGAGGCCTTGGTTGAGAGCGGTTATGAATCTCCTCTCGACCACCCCCTCCTCGGCGACCTCCCCTGGTCCCCCGGAAAACCACCAGGCGAGTTCCCTCAAATCCGTTCCTCTCCCGCTCTGTGGCTGGGGAGGAGACATAAGCAGACATACCGCTGGATCTTCGCTTTGACGGAGTCCTTCTGTTACGTCTGGTGATACAAGAAACACGGAGAGATCCAAGTGCAGGTATGTGACTTTATTAAAGGGAAAATCCAAAGGGTAAACAGTCCAGGCATGAGTCGAAACCAAAAAACATCCATCCAAACATAAACCAAACAAGAAGACAAGGCAAGGCAAGGCAAGGCAAGGCAAGGCAAGGCAAGGCAAGGCAAGGCAAGGCAAGGCAAGGCAAGGCAAGGCAAGGGCAAGAACTGACGGACATGAATTAACATTACATTAAACAAGGACTCCGTAACACAGACTCAGACAGACCGGGTATAAATACACAGAAGGATAAAGGGGAAACAGGAGACAGGTGGGGAACAATCAATTAACTAAACAAGGAGGAAGGTGACCAAATAAGGGAACAGGAAGTGATAAGGTGACAGACACCGTGAGAAAGGAGGACATCTAGTGGAAATCCAGGGACACAACCCAGACACTGTGACATTTCTATAAAATGATAGATTGTGTTGATGCTCAGCTTCAGGACAGGTTCTTCAACCAACCAGATCTATTCTACTGACTGGAAAAGTAAATGACATTGTTGATCACTATCCAGAACTGAACAAGGATAATCTAAAAGTCCAATTAGCCATGTTTCGGACTAAAAGTACTTTCAAATCAAGTACTGAAGTGGCTAATATCATGAGAGGAATGGCTGTTGAAGTGAGAGGCTTGTTTGATCAAGTTGAAACTCTTTCAGGCTGCTTTTAGTCATCCCAGTCTCATCAGCTGAGGCTGAAAGAAGTTTCAGTGCTCTTAGGAGACTGAAAACATGGCTCAGATCAACAATGGCACAATTGAGACTTAACAGTATTTCTGTGTGCCATGTCGACCACAAAGTTGATTTCAAACAAATATGCCAACAGTTAATTTCTGTTAATGACAGACGTAGACGTGTGTTTGACTACTTCAAATAGTAAGGAACATGACAGGAGACAAAAAAGTTAAGTGAAGTTAAGTCTCTGTCAAACTGCCTCCTTATCATTATTTGTTACCTGTAACATTACAGAATGAATTATTGCATAACACTATAGGTGGAGTAAAGTTAATACGTCTGTCACACTGCCTCCTTGTCATTATACCTGTCACATTACAGAATTCATTAATTAACATACATATTCAATGTTCAATTAACATAGGTCAATGTAGACTAAAAACCTTAATATATTATCCTATTAATTTCCTGAATCCTCAGCTTCCGGGGATGTCCTCACCAATCTCAAAATCAAACCTATACGCCTATGGTTATAACTCTACGAAAAATGACACCACCGGGTTTTCTCTTTATCAGCTAATGTTCAGGAGACAGCCAAGCCTTCCCATAGATGTTTTACCATCTGCACCACTAGAGTTGATAATTGTTGCTTGTCTTTTGTAGTGTTGACTAGCCAAATCACACGTTGGTGGGTCGAGTTAGTGTAAATAGCTTCAACCAACAATGCAGTCTAATTATACTTAGTGTAAATAGACACTCCACTATAGAAACCCCCTGGACCTCACTAATTTTCAAAGCCTGGCTACGGCCATGGCTGAAATGTGAATGTTTTGTAAGTGACAATATATCCTAGATATCAACCTAATAAATCAACAATAAAAAGGAAAGTTTACATGTTTGTTACAAATAATTTCCAATTCATTGTAACATCTAGGAAATCAGGAAATAACGAGGAGACGAGAATACTGGCTGTAGATGAGTATATTTGAGCTGATCTTGTGTTATCATGTGATTATGTCATGGTTTTGATCTTTCCTGTTTGCTTTTCAATTACTAACCAGATTTCATTCTGCTGAGAAACAAAGAATATAGAGCTGCTGCTCCAAGAAACACAATTAACAGTCATTTCTAATATAATATATGATTAGTGCAAAACAAAGAGATTTAACTCCACCAGATATACAGAGAGATTCTTAAAACACACATATATCATCTGAGTGTTTAAAACAATACAAAAATCTTAAACACTGATGTCAGAAAACTTTGACAATATTGTATTATGTCATTATAATTCTTTTGAGACTTAAGAAAGACTTTGACACTTTTAAAACCAAATAATAAGATTCACTCAGAAGCTATCAATGAAAAAATATAAGTAAATCAGAAAAATAATGAAAGTGTAAAAATAGTGAACAAGAAAACACACAAACATTTCACATGTCCTTCACTCTTAATATCTGCTGCAGATGAAGTTGAGTTTGTCAGTTTCAGGACGGCTGATCCAGCGCTGATCTCCTCCAGACTGAACTGCTCCTTTTCTCTTCTCAAGCTTACAGTTTTCTGGTTCGGTTCCGTTCCCTGGAGCCCAGTTCTGATAGCACACCGTCTCTCCACTCACCCAGAGCCACATGTTCATGATGCAGTAGTTGTGTAAACCCAACCACAGCTCCGAAGTTGACGCTCGTTTAACCACGTTCATCACACGACGCTGAATCTCTTCTGAATGAACCGAGACCAGATCCACATGATTCTGTCTGCAGTATCTCAGAGCTTCAGACCACGTCAGATTCTCTCTGATCACAATCAGTTTATCTGGAAACCAAACAGAGCACAAGCAGAAACTAGAGAGAGACTGACCAAAAACAACATCAGAACAAACACTGTGGATGAATTTGTCATGTCAGACATGTAGCGGGAACTTTAAGAGATCTGGAGGAGATGATGGGTTGTGTGTGTTTCGTGAGGATCTACTCACCTTCATGACACACAAAAGGAAACTGGTTGTTCTTACAAGAGATGTCATTCCATCGTCCCTGAGCGCTCTTTTCAACAGCTGTACAGTTTTCATCACCTCCAACATTATTAGGTTCACCAGTGTTCCAGTATCTGAATGAAGAGTCACTCTGATCTGACCACTGCCATGAGTCTCTGAACAGACCGATCCAAGCTTCAGATATCAGACTGTCATTCATGATCTTCTCAATCTTCTCATTCTCATCCTGGTTTCTCACACTGACCAGATCAATGTGATTCTGTCTGCAGTAACTCTGAGCGTCTCTCCAGTTCATCGTCTGATTGACAAAGATGAGTCTTGTGTTCGCTTTCAGAAAACACATGAAAATATATTTGTGAATCAGTCTGTTCATTATTATTATGCTGCTTTACAGTTTGGATGTGAACAGGAGCATCAGTGGAAACATCAGAAACACATTACATTCAAAGACTGACTTTGTTGATATAGCATTAAATAACATTTGTGATTTTCTTTGATCATTTTATTGCCACTTTCTATTTCTCCACTACATTTCCTTTCACGTTTCTCTAAAATACTGGACTCTTATTTCTCTGACAAAATAATTATAGCTCACAGGAAAACACAACATCATCAGTTATTAATACTTTGTTCTCTCTTGTTTTTGTATGTGTTCATAATTACTTTGTATGACACCGTGACCAGGAAATAATCTCCACACAATTTGCCATCTTTCATTGTTTTATCACAAATTAACTATTGACTTCAATCACAACAATGCAATATGCTAACAACATCTTGAATACAGTTTTAATAACATTTGGGTAAATCTTAATGTCAATTCTCCTAGGACAGACATCAGCTTTGACCCCTACTATATGGCTGTTAAATTGATACAATTAATTAATTAATTCCCAAAACAATGGGTTGCTATTTTTGATTTCATAATAATAATAAAATAAAAATAAAATAAAAAGCTCTCTAATGACAGATTTCCACAGTTATTCCATGAGACAGGAAAAGATCAACATGCGTTCAATGGCAAACTTTTTTCAAGTTTGTCTTTACAGAAACTGACTTCAAGTTGTCTATGTTTATGACCACATTAAAAAGTAGAAGTAGTTAGTATTGAGTCTGGACTGTGTCAAGCTGAGGTCAGGAGTTCTGGAGAGCCGCTGTCCAAACCTAATCAAAGCTCTTCAGGATCTCCTGAACATCACCAGCTCAAACAGGTTTGTATATAAACTTTACAGGACAGCGGGTCTCCAGGAGTAGGGCTGAAAACCTGAATGTGATGCATCTTTTTATAAATTAATGTTTTTTGTCAACAGTGTTGGGAACATTACTTTAAAAAAGTAATTAGTTATAGTTACTCACTACTTGTTCCAAAAAGTAACTGAGTTAGTAACTGAATTACTCTATAATAAAAGTAACTCGTTACCAGGGAAAGTAACTATTTGCGTTACTGTAAAAAAAAAAAAAGTTGCTATATGTCAAAGAATTTTTTTTTTTTTAGCAGTTTTGACAAGTCAGTTGAAATAAGTAGAACAGACAGGTGTTCGTACATAACTTTCGAGATTTATTGCACGTCAACAGACAGCAAGAGTTTTATCCTGCACTCTTTGTAAGAAAAGTGTTTTTGGCCACTAGCTTTGTAGATGCGTGTGTCACACATTACATGTACACATTACATGCACGTTCTTGCCTTTGACTACAATGAATTTGAAGTTGTGCTTATATCTCCACCTTGAAAGTGCCAACTTTTCATCAGATTGCTCCTGACTCGCCATTTCTCCTGCTGCTGCTGCGAATCTCTGTGTAGCTGTTGCGTGTGTGTGACTGTGTGTGTTTTTGGCACCGCTGGCGCGTGTGTGTAAAAACACTGGCTCTGATTGGCTACCATGAAACACATGACTCTGCCATAGCCAATCATAATCGCTTATCTCGTTATTAACCCACCTGCTCACTCGCTGTGTGAGCCAGGGGTGCGTTCGGATATTAAATCAATGCATAGTAACTCACCGTATTTAACGTTCAGTAACGTTAACGGCGTTGTAACGACGGGAAAAGTAATTAGTTAGATTACCCCGTTACTGAAAAAATAACGTCGTTACCTAACGCCGTTCTTTTAAACGCCGTTATTCCAAACACTGGTTGTCAATGTAGAGAGATGCACTCACTGTTACTGGATGAACTGCAGATGAAAGTCAGGGACTTATCACATCCCACAACATGCCATTCTCCATTTCTCATCATAGAACAATTGTTATTTTCTGGTTGTCCAGTCGCCCAATTCAGATAGATAACAGGTTCACCTGAAGACCAATGCCATTGATCACAACCCGTCTTCTGCAGCCCAATCCAGAAACGTTCATCAATCACACTCTTCATCAGCTCCTTCATGTCGTTCATGTTGTCAGCGGTGGCCAGATCTGTGTATTTCTCTCTGCAGTATATCTGAGCTTCAGTCCAGGTCTTCTTCTCATTTATAAAGTGATACTGACGCTGAACACATTCAGATACGGAGCAGAGAGCTGTGAAAGAGAGACGCTGCTTTAATGCTTTTCAGAACAGGATCAAACCTAATGAAACTAGAAACCATAAATAAAACCACAAACACTCACCAACGAGAAGAAGAATGAAATATGGAGTCTGCTCCATTTCTGAGAAGAAACAAATTGAAAAACTCAGAATCTCTCATTTTCATCTTAAAGCGAAACATTATGAACTTTTAAAAAAGCATCGTAGCAGTGTAATAGGATTCACAACAATTTAGACAATATCTCAAAATCTAATTTAAAGAATGAAGATGTGAGTAGTTCTTACTTTAGACGTTGTGTGTTTCTGAGTCTGATGTTTCTGTCTGCAGCTTCAAATCATATGATGATTATATCTGCTCTCATCCGTCATTCAGCACGTCACTTCCTTTGTTTATTACTCGAAAACACCTTTTTCATATTTCATTTCCTCTATATTTGTGTACTTGTCCATCCTTTTCCCTCATTTGCATATTGATGTTTGTGATCAGTCAGTATTATTAAATATGAAAATGGACCTCAATCAACAAAATTACATATTATGAAAAATATTTGTTTATGTTTTAATGTTCACAACTAAAAAGCTGTTTTAATGTTATAGGTGGCCAGCATAACAGTTTGAAAATCATTTTTATATTTTTCTGCTGGAACACTTTTTTTATCTGGTGCTGAAACAAACAACTCCACTAATGAGCCGACTGATGAGGGTTGAGTTAACTAGTGAAGACAGGAGATACTGGTTACTGAGAGCCTTTAACACCCCTCCGTTTGAGACTCCAGAGTCTGGGAGGAAGGAATAAGTGTGATTACTCAGAAATATTTTGTGTGGAGAGAGGAAAAAGACAAAGATTCTTCTGTTCTTATGTTTTCTCCCCTCTTCTGAGAGCTCAGACCCCTGGTGATGAAGATGAGACCACAGCAGACATCAGCAACAGAGATGAGATGAAGAATCTGGTCATATTGTGTGATTATTCTCCTGAGGTCCATATATATATATATATTATTATTTTCCTCTTTGAGAAAACTTTTTTTTTCATACTCCTGCTGTTTATTTTGTGTTTTTTGGTTGTTTATGAACACAAATATGTTTGCATGTAAACACATCCTCATCCATTTGCTTATCTCCACATCACACTCAGACATTCAGGCTGGACAATATTTACATCTCTGAAGTGAAACACAAAAAATGAGTGTTATTATTCTAGTCATATTTCATTCACTCTAATTTAACTCAATGCAAAACTAATCAGATTATTTCCTGAATTAAATACATATAACTTGAATATTGATATTACATGGAAAAATCTGAATATTGAGCATACATACTCAATATGTTTGCTAAATATGTAGTATGCAAGGAAATATATGAAAGTAAACACAGCATGTTGAGATGAACAGCAGTATTAGTTGGATGTGATGCTGCTCTTTGCTTGCTGTTAGAATGTGAGCTAATGCAGTTAGAGGAGATTTTGCCTCATACCTGGGACTTATTGCACACACACACCTGCATCTAATTACACACACACACCTGCAGCTAATACACACACACACACACACATTGCAAAGACTTGTTTAGTTCTGTCTGGCATTTCTTAGTGTTTTCCTAGTGTTTGTTCCTTCAGTGTTTGACTTTGGATTGTGTATACCAACTTTGATTCTCTGCCACCTGCCCCGACCTCTGCTTATTACTGTTTCTGATTTTGTATATCCCCTGCATACCTGATGCTGTTCTCTGATCATTTCTCTTTGACCATTCTGTTGAAGTACTGTAATGAAGTACTGCACATGAATCCGAACATCTCTGACTAATCATTACAATAACCGAGTTAATAAGAATTATTTCTAAATGCTGGAACGTTCTCATTTTGCTCTGCAAATGGAACCTGATTTTTTATTTTATTTAATTTTTTTAACCAAGAATTAACTGAAATGAAAATATTTAGCCTTATATATATTTATATATATATGGGCTGTCGCGATATACCGGTATTGACGGTAACAGTGATATTCAAATTAACAATTATCGATATCATGTTAATTTAGTGCATGAGGATATACCGGTATTAGTGATAACCGCAATATTTAAAATGAACAGTTCTCTTATGATGACACCACATGTAAATACTTGGTAACAGTACCTGGTTGAGTGCCCAGGTGGCAGTATCGTGCCTTAACTCTGACACACAAGAAGACGCAGCACTCGCAGCTACTCTGAGGAGAGCTGTGTTCATCAGAGTAAGTTATTTTACTAGTCATAGACTGGGAAATATTATACAACCTATTAGCAGCGGTTTTCTGGGTTCATATACTTAAGTAAAGGGTGATTATTTTAATAAGTACCGCGTTTTCTTTACTTGTCTTATTTTTGTATTTGCAATCAATACGGCCTGTGCGTAGTAACACTTAATTTCTTTCTTTGTTCAAATCTATGAACAGTTACAGGATTAAAACGGATCTTGAAAAACTGAGCGACCACACTGCTACATTAAACTCTGTAAAATGTTAAGTTGGTCACAGTGCCATGCACTTAATGCCTCATCTGTGGTCATTCAATAAGGTTCATTAGTTAACATTAGTTAATTACATTAGTTAACATATATAAATAATATAAATAATAATGAACAATATTTCCACAGCATTTATTAATCTTAGTTCATGTTAATTTCAGTATTTACTAATGCATTGTTAAAATCACAAGTTGTGTTTGTAAACATTAATGTACTATGAAAATGAACATTGAATAACTTGATTTTTATTAACATTAACAAAGATTAATAAATTGTGTAATAAATGTATTAATCTTTGTTATGGTCCGTTCGTTAATACATTAATGTTAACAAATGGCATCTTATTGTAAAGTGTTACCATTAATATTTATTCATCATACTGCTGAACTTGACAGTATTTTCTCTCTTGTTATTTCATAAGAGCTTCAAAGACGACGGAGAGAGCCAGAGTCTTGTGCCCTGCGTTTATCAGTATCAACATTATGCTCGTTGGGTGAAAAAGAAAAACTCAATCAACAAAGTAAAAAATAATTTGACTGATATCTTCCCCACCCCAAGGTTTCTATAGATACACGATATATCGACATTGTGAATTCTTATGGCCACAATAACCGTGATATGAAAAATTTAATATCGTGACAGCCCTACTATATATATATATATATATAATGTGTGTGTGTGTATGTAATGACTGTTTCATAACAATAGCATGCATAAGGTCTTTCTTTTAATTTTTTTATTACAATCTTGTTGTTTTACTTCGTCCTTTCATCTCCATTTACAACAACATTTTACAATTACATTCAGTTCGCAATCCATCCCTTTGCGCCACCTGGCAGCATTTTCTCAAATGATTTTAACACGCAACTGACTTGCAGTTAACACGCGGGAAGCCCTGCGGCATGGTACACGCAGCGGTATTACCCATCCTGGTTGTCTACCTTCTGTACATGGCATCATGTATTCTATCAAATACCAACAGATAATAAATCAGTAAGTGACTCTGTTAGAAATCTTATAATGGGCCGTGTTTGTATCTTCCAACCGTACAATAACACAAACACAAACCTCAAAAACAACACAAAAATGGGTCGCTGAGCACAAAACCAAGCTTCTGCTAAAGCCATTCCAGTCCTCTGACCTGAAGCCTATAGAGTGAACTGAAGAGGAGAAGCTGTGAATCTGAAGGCTCTGGAGTGATTCTGGATGAAGGAATGCTCTCTGATCTCTTGTCATGTGTTTTCTAACCTTATCAGGCATTACAGGAGAAAAATTAGACCTGTTAAACTGGCAAATGAACATTTCCAAAAGTATTGAATAAAAGGGTGCCTTTAATTGTGGCCAATGTGTATTAGAGAAAAACTTTTATTTCATAATGATATTTCCCCCCATTTTAAATTCTTATTATCCAACGAAAGGATAGGAAAGGATTTTTGTGATTTTTTTAAAGAAAATAAAAGATCAAAAGGATTAACAATGCAGATGAATTTTCACAGTCTTCTTTGATCATATTTACCGAGGGTGCCCACATTTTTGGCCATGACTGTAAATAGGCTATGGTGTCCATATTCAGTCTTTAGCAGAGTCTTGAGTATTTATTAAATATATAATATTCCTTATTTTGAATTGAGATGATTTTTGGAGGGACATTCAAGACTAAACGAATCAGTGAACCTTGTCTTTAATTGGTAATGGGTTGTTTTAAAAGTCAAAGTCTCTCTCTTTCTCTAACTGAGGACTTATAAAGGCTCTCAGTTACCAGTCTCACCATGTCTTCACTAACTCAACATTAATCAATCAGCTCACTAGTCAACACTAGATAAAACATTTCAGGCATTAAAGCAGCTGTTTAACTGTGATATTATTTCAAATATTGCACTGAGCAATATTTAAACGGGTCATATACAGAGCTGGGTAGATTACTTATGAATTGTTATCAATTACTGATTACAGATTGCATGACAACATTTGTAGTCAGTAATATAATCTCTTAGATAACACATTTTTGGTAACGTAATCTGATTACTTTTGGATTACATTTAGATTACATCTCAAATCCAAAGAGATATTCTTTATTAAAGTTTCGACTCTGCTGCACCCCCTAAAACGGCTCATCCTAACACACCCCACATCACTATGTGGAAATATTTGCGTAATGTCGCCCAAATGTTCACGCAAAGAAAGAAGGCGTTGTTTCAGTAACACAGTTAGAGTTGAAGCAGTCATGTCAGGAAAAATCACTTTATTTGTTCTTCTGAAAGTAGATGAATTTAAAAATCTTTAAGATAACTTACAACAGAACAGCAACAGAGCAGAGCAGACCGCGCTTGTCAGAAAGAGAAGGACTTTGTAGAAAACTACATGTTTGAGAGAGGTGGGGCATAGAGGACCTACAATAATGTACAGTATTTTAAAAATAATGTGTTTTTTGAACATTAAAAGCATGTCCAAATAATCTATTACACTGTCTTTACATTTGTTTTGAAAGATGAATCTCTACTTTAATATAGTTCATTGTATACTGCATATTTAGCTAAATTGAGTATGTGTGCTCAATATTCACATTTTCCATGTAATATTTTAATAATATTCATTAATATAATGATTCTTTAAGAGTTTATATTGAATTCAGGAAAGATACTGATTAGTTTTGCACTGAGTTAAATTAATATGACTCCGAAGCAGCAATGAAGGAGCTTAAGCTCAGGTGTTAAACTCACTTAACTCAGTGCTGGCATCACTCACAGCAGTCACAGTTACAAGACAGAGAGTGATGAAATCTAATGAAATATGACTAGAATAATAACACTCATTGCTTGTGTTTCACTTCAGAGATGTAAATATTGTCCAGCCTGAATGTCTGAGTGTGATGTGGAGATAAGCAAACGGATGAGGATGTGTTTACATGCAAACATATTTGTGTTCATAAACAACCAAAAAACACAAAATAAACAGTAGTATGAAAAAAAAAGTTTTCTCAAAGAGGAAAATAATAATAATAATATATATATATATATATCTTTGCATTCCATCCAATCACAATCAAGTATTTAGACAGAGAAAAATAAACACATTTCTCAGATGCAGATGTTATTTCAGATGGGATAATGAGACTCTTGCCTAACATTATAAACAAACCTCAGGAGAATAATCACACAATATGACCAGATTCTTCATCTCATCTCTGTTGCTGATGTCTGCTGTGGTCTCATCTTCATCACCAGGGGTCTGAGCTCTCAGAAGAGGGGAGAAAACATAAGAACAGAAGAATCTCTTCTTCCTCTTTGTCTTTTTACTCCCTCCATACAAAATATTTCTGAGTAATCACACTTATTCCTTCCTCCCAGACTCTGGAGTCTCAAACGGAGGGGTGTTAAAGGCTCTCAGTAACCAGTATCATCTGTCTTCACTAGTTAACTCAACCCTCATCAGTCGGCTCATTAGTGGAGTTGTTTGTTTCAGCACCAGATAAAAAAAGTGTTCCAGCAGAAAAATATAAAAATGATTTTCAAACTGTTATGCTGGCCACCTATAACATTAAAACAGCTTTTTAGTTGTGAACATTAAAACATAAACAAATATTTTTCATAATATGTAATTTTGTTGATTGAGGTCCATTTTCATATTTAATAATACTGACTGATCACAAACATCAATATGCAAATGAGGGAAAAGGATGGACAAGTACACAAATATAGAGGAAATGAAATATGCAAAAGGTGTTTTCGAGTAATAAACAAATGAAGTGACGTGCTGCATGACGGATGAGAGCAGATATAATCATCATATGAGTTGAATTTGCTGACAGAAACATCAGACTCAGAACAGAAAACACGACCGAAAGTAAGAACAACTCACTTCTTCATACTTTAAATTAGATTTTGAGATATTGTCTAAATTGTTATGAATCCTATTACACTGCTACAATGCTTTTTTAAAAGTTCATAATGTTTCACTTTAAGATGAAAATGAGAGATTCTGAGTTTTTCAATTTGTTTCTTCTCAGAAATGGAGCAGACTCTATATTTCATTCTTCTTCTCGTTGGTGAGTGTTTGTGGTTTTATTTATGGTTTCTAGTTTCATTAGGTTTGATCATGTTCTGAAAAGCATTAAAGCAGCGTCTCTCTTTCACAGCTCTCTGCTCCGTATCTGAATGTGTTCAGCGTCAGTATCACTTTATAAATGAGAACAAGACCTGGACTGAAGCTCAGATATACTGCAGAGAGAAATACACAGATCTGGCCACCGCTAACAACATGAACGACATGAAGGAGCTGATGAAGAGTGTGATTGATGAACGTTTCTGGATTGGGCTGCAGAAGACGGGTTGTGATCAATGGCAGTGGTCTTCAGGTGAACCTGTTATCTATCTGAATTGGGCGACTGGACAATCAGAAAATAACAATTGTTCTATGATGAGAAATGGAGAATGGCATGTTGTGGGATGTGATAAGTCCCTGACTTTCATCTGCAGTTCATCCAATAACAGTGAGTGCATCTCCCTTCATTGACAACAAACATTAGTTTATAAAAAGATGCATCATATTCAGGTTTTCGGCCCTACTCCTGGAGACCTGCTGTCCTGTAAAGTTAATATACAAACCTGTTTGAGCTGGTGATGTTCAGGAGATCGTGAAGAGCTTTGATTAGGTTTGGACAGCGGCTCTCCAGAACTCCTGACCTCAGCTTGACACAGTTCAGACTCAATACTAACTACTTCTACTTTTTAATGTGGTCATAAATAAAGACAACTTGAAGTCAGTTTCTGTAAAGACAAACTTGAAAAAAGTTTGCCATTGAACGCATGTTGATATTTTCCTGTCTCATGGAATAACTGTGGAAATCTGTCATTAGAGAGCTTTTTATTTTCTCAGCAATATTTATAAATTATGAAATCAAAAATAGCAACCCATTGTTTTGGGAATTAATTAATTAATTGGATCAATTTAACAGACATATAGTAGGGGTCAAAGTTGATGTCTGACCTTGGAAAATTGACATCAACATTTATTCAAATGTTATGTATTCAAGATGTTGTTAGCATATTGCATTGTTGTGATTGAAGTCAATAGTTAATTTGTGATAAAACAATGAAAGATGGCAAATTGTGTGGAGATTATTTCCTGGTCACGGTGTCATACAAAGTAATTATGGACACATACAAAAACAAGAGAGAACAAAGTATTAATAACTGATGATGTTGTGTTTTCCTGTGAGCTATAATTATTTTGTCAGAGAAATATATTCACCTGTATTGAGTTATCATATTTAAAATAGTTGGTTTAATCAAACATGTAAGGTCATTAATATCTAACAGCACATCCTGACATCATTTTTAGACATACTTCATGACAGTCTGCTGTTTGAAGATCATTATTCTCAGAAATTATCCTTTTTTAAGTAGATGTTTGAAACAAATAAAACGTGCTTAAATGACTGGAGGCCCGTTACCCATCTTCAGTAAGTGTTTTGAGAAACTCGTCAGAGATTACATCTGCTCTGTGCTGCCTGCCTCATTGGACCCACTACAATTTGCATATCGAAGCAACCGTTCTAGAGATAATGCTATTGCTTTCACTCTACACACTGCTCTCTCCCTCCTGGAAAATAAGAACACTTATGTGAGAATGCTGTTTGTGGACTACAGCTCAGCATTTAACACCATAGTGCCTGCCACACTCTGGGACTAAACAGATCTCTGTGCAGCTGGATCCTGGACTTCCTGACAGGCAGAAGTCAGGTGGTCAGAATGGGCAACAATACTTTATTCCCGCTGACCCTCAACACTGGTGCTCCTCAGGGCTGTGTCCTCAGCCCACTCCTGTACTCCCTGTACACACATGACTGTACAGCCACACACAGCTCCAACGTCATCGTCAAATTCGCTGACGACACAACGGTGATAGGCCTGATCACCAACAACGATGAGACGGCCTACAGAGAGGAGGTGAGGACCCTGACTAAATGGTGTCAGGAGAACCACCTCTCACTCAACATCGACAAGAACAAGGAGCTGGTGGTGATTTCAGGAGACAGAGCAGAGAACACACACCCATCACCATCGACAAGACACCTGTGGAGCGGGAAAGCAGCTTCAAGTACCTCAGCGTTAACATCAGTGAGAACTCACCTGGTCTACACACACTGATGCAGTGCTGAAGAAGGCACATCAACGCCTCTTCTTCCTGAGAAGGCTGAGGAAGTTTGGAATGGGCCCCAGCATCCTCAGAACATTCTACACTTGTACTATAGAGAGCGTCCTGATGGGCTGCATCACTGCATGGTTCGGAAACAGCACTGCTGACAACCATAAAGCTCTGAAAAGGGTCATGCAAACTGCCAGCCACATTATTGGAGATGAGCTTCTCTCGCTCCAGGACATCTACACCAGGCGGTGTATAAGGAAACCTCAGAGGATCATCAGTGATTCCAGCCACCCATCCCACAGTCTGCTCTCTCTGCTGCCCTCAGGAAGACGTCTCCGCAGCATCCGATCCTGCACTAGCAGAATGAGGGATAGCTTTTTCCCTGAGGCTATCAGACTAATGAACAGTCAGAACTAATACATCCTACAGCACCCTCACACAATATGGTATGCCACACACTGCACTTTAACTCCAACAGTTCAACACTGGACTACACATACACACTGCACTTTATACAATAACCTACCCATTACAACTGTATACCATCCGATGCACATCCATGACATTTCTGTATCCAGTTCACGTACACTCTGTTTCACCTTAGCATATCTTTATGCGTATATATGTTTACATAATGTAGAATGTGTACAGTCTGTGTATAGTGTATAATGTGTAGTGTTAACTGTAAGTTTGTCTAATAGTACACTGTGTGTATTTACTATATGTATGTGCATATTGCACATTTGCACCTGTTGAAGTCTGTATGGTTATATGTTATTTGTTTCGGCAATTTCTGGAGGAAGCTCCCAAGAATTTCACTGACCAAAACACATGTGCTGTGGTGATGTTGACAATAAAAGTGTTGTCTTGATATGACTATACTCATCTTTCAGTATCTCAACACAAACCCTGAAATAAGTGAGGTTACATAGGACACAATGTCAATAATGATTTAAGAAAAACAAATAAATGATAAATCAGACTATAGGAGCAAGATGCTCATAAAGCTCTTTGTGTCTGAATCCAGTATTTTAGAGAAACGTGAAAGGAAATGTAGTGGAGAAATAGAAAGTGGCTATAAAATGATCAAAGAAAATCACAAATGTTATTTAATGCTATATCAACAAAATCAGTCTTTGAATGTAATGTGTTTCTGATGTTTCCACTGATTCTCCTGTTCACATCCAAACTGTAAAGCAGCATAATAATAATGAACAGACTGATTCACAAATATATTTTCATGTGTTTTCTGAAAGCAAACACAAGACTCGTCTTTGTCAATCAGACGATGAACTGGAGAGACGCTCAGAGTCACTGCAGACAGAATCACATTGATCTGGTCAGTGTGAGAAACCAGGATGAGAATCAACAGATCGAGAAGATCATGAATGACAGTCTGATATCTGAAGCTTGGATCGGTCTGTTCAGAGACTCATGGCAGTGGTCAGATCACAGTAACTCTTCATTCAGATACTGGAACACTGGTGAACCTAATAATGATGGAGGTGATGAAAACTGTACAGCTGTTGAAAAGAGCGCTCAGGGACGATGGTTGGACATCTCTTGTAAGAACAACCAGTTTCCTTTTGTGTGTCATGAAGGTGAGTAGATCCTCACGAAACACACAATACATCATCTCCTCCAGATCTCTTAAAGTTCCCGCTACATGTCTGACATGACAAATTCATCCACAGTGTTTGTTCTGATGATGTTTTTGATCAGTCTCTCTCTAGTTTCTGCTTGTGCTCTGTTTGGTTTCCAGATAAACTGATTGTGATCAGAGAGAATCTGACGTGGTCTGAAGCTCTGAGATACTGCAGACAGAATCATGTGGATCTGGTCTCGGTTCATTCACAAGAGATTCAGCGTCGTGTGATGAACGTGGTACACCTGGCGTCTACTGCGGAGCTGTGGTTGGGTTTACGTCACTCCTGCACTGTGGGCATCTGGTTCTGGGTGAGTGGAGAGACCGTGTGCTATCAGAACTGGGCTCCAGGGAACGGCACATCAGAGGAGGACTGTGAACACACAGTGAGATCTGGAGCAGTTCAGTCTGGAGGAGATCAGCGCTGGATCAGCCGTCCTGAAACTGACAAACTCAACTTCATCTGCAGCAGATATTAAGAGTGAAAGGATACACAGACCTTCATGTGAGGAAACAAGTGCTTGTGTGTTCACTTCCTTTAACTTCATTTTCACTCATCACTTTGTTAAACAATCATTTTTCATATATAATACCTTTAGTCTCAGCAGTCAGTCGCACCAGAGGGGAATCTCTTGCTCAGATGATTTTTGTTTTGTCTGTTTTGTTCAAATATTTTCTTCAGTCAACTGTAAATTGACTAAATTGTTCTGTCGAGGGTCTGTTTTCCATCAGTTTCTGTTGATGTATTC
This sequence comes from Carassius carassius, assembly GCF_963082965.1. Classification (NCBI taxonomy): domain Eukaryota; kingdom Metazoa; phylum Chordata; class Actinopteri; order Cypriniformes; family Cyprinidae; genus Carassius; species Carassius carassius. The sequence continues at coordinate 3,945,975 of NC_081756.1, forward strand.
TATTGAGTGTGATTCCTGTGGGTTTATTTGATCCATTTTAAGAGCTTCAATGGCAAGAATAGCTGTTAACATGTTTTGCTTTTACAAACTATTTTTTTATCTCTTTTTGTTGTTCACTTACTTCAACATTTTTATATGTTAATGTGTTAACTGCATTTTGTGAGGGGTCAAAGGGTATAATTTACTCATCATTGGATATACATTTATAAAGTTTCCTTCTACACTGTAAAATCCAATAGTTTACCTTACTTAGATTTAATTAGTTATCTTTACTTAGTCGTTATACTTACTAGGTTTTATTAAGTTTTAGCTACTTTCAAGGCAAATAAAACAATTTACTTACTGTTTTGAGTGACACTTACTTAAAATATTCAAGTAGCCACTAAGGAACCAATGACATTAATAAACCAGTGAGAGGCAGCAGTGCACTAATATGTTGCTAATTGCCGGGGTTTTTTTTTTAGCTCACCATTATAGTGATTAGCATTCCCTTTGGTTGGGCACTTGAAACTTCATTTATGTTACTATAATTTTCTCTCTATTAATGGAGAAATGCATCATGAAATCAGAGTTATCTGATTTCAAAGAAAAGTAATAAATAGGTTGCTTCTATAAAATGACCTTTTTTTTATTAAAGCATTTTTATGTATGTGTTTAATAATGACCTTTTTGAGATTTTGTTTTTCATAAATACCTTGATATGCTTTTTATATAATTCTTAAATAGTGAGTGGTAATATGCTGAAGTCACACACAGACTTAAACATTCATCATGTGAATCACAACAATGGTAACAATTAAATTTAATTTATTTTCATTAATTGTAACAATAGCCATTTTATTTGCTCTTTTTGTTGTGCTACTGCTGACACAAGACAGCAAATAAAATTGGCAAATAAAAACAACAACTTTAAAACAAAACAACTGCATAATTTATTCTGCGCAATGCATTCTGGGAGTCAGTGAGTAGCTATACTAAGTCATGAGTAAACCTAAATGAAAGGATCAAGTACCCCCTACAGTTCTTTTTTAGTTACTAGAACTCTTGTACTATTACTATCTAATACTATTCCTATTTCACTTTACTTAGTTTTTTCAAGGCAATCAGTTTGCATGCTTTTTTTAAGTAAGCCCAACTTATTAGATTTTACAGTGTATTATGTTATAAGATAATTCATGAATTTAAGTTTTAAATTAATGATTTAAGGACATAAATTTGCTGGTGTGGCTATTTCAGTTTTTCCCATTTTACATTTGATGTATTAATCATGTCTTTAGATTAGAAATGGCTGGTTCAATGTGAGTTAGCGAACACATGCCTTAGCTCAATGAAATATTGTTTATTCTTAAAGGTGTGAAGATCATGTATAATATATCTACTATCCTTTTGTACTAAACATAAAAAAATGTAAACAACAGCAGCTCAAATAAACTACAACCAGCAATCTCATCTCTTGACTCTTTCCCAACATCAGAATGATCATTACATTATAAAATCCAACATCATAAAATCCTATTTAAATTTGGAGGCATAGTTTAACTTTCCTGTTGTTGTTGTTACCTATTTTTTTATTTTATTTTAATTATTTTTTATAAAGGAAGCCGATGAACAAGCACAATTACACATACATTATATACATCTATTATTGTAAATGTTTACAATTTACTTCCCATGACAATAACAAACACTTCATTGACATACATTTTTTTAAATATTTCAGATAGCTTTGTAAAAATAAATAAAAGTTTTTCATTTTATATTTTTTGTATATTTTTGAATTTTAAGAGTTAATGTGATATGGCTAAAATATGAATATGACTGAATGAAATGTAATTTAATATTACATTATCAACTCAGTGAGTTAAATTTAATGTCAAAATTTAAATTTGTCTTGAAAAAGCCAGGCCAGAAAGGTTTAAAACATGGTAATATCTTAAGAAGTTCTTCAGTTTAAAGTTTTAATGATCTGAAGGAAGTATAAGATTTGTTAGCATGATTAACATGCTGTTAGCATTATTAACATGGTACTAGCATGTTGTTAACATGATTAGCAATTTACTAGTAGTTTGTTAGCATGATTAACACGGAATTAGCATGTTGTTAGCATTGCACTAGCATGTTGACAACACTTTTAGCATGATTAACATTTTACTAACATGTTGTTAACATGATTAGAAAGTTACTAGCACTTTGTTAGCATGTTTCTAGCATGATTGGCAATTTACTAGCATGTTGTTAGCATGTTTCTATGCTAGTCCAGTTAAAACCATCTAAAACCAAAAAAAAAAAAAAAAAAGCCTGACCAGCCTGACCTGCTAAAAAACTGTCCAGCAGTATTTTAAATCAAAGCAGCCAATCATCTGAGGCTGTTTTTGTTTTTTAGGAATGTGTTTTATTTTTTCTTAATTTTTTGCAATAGACAGCTTAAATATATGACGGCGTTTTAGTGCCGTTTTTTTTTTGTTTTTTTTTTACTGTTTATTTTCATATTTTCTTCTTACCATATACAGAAAAAAGAACGAGAGAGCTAAAAAAAAAATGAAATAAATAACAACAACCTTCAATCCATATTAATACATGTGATTGCTTGCCAATCACATCCAAAATAATGTTTAAGGGGAAACCAGCGTCTCTCATTTACAAAAGTATCCAGAGTTCCATCCAATGCCATCTTTCATATGGTAACAGTGCCAAGAGTTTTTCACGCCAAAGAGTTACAGTAGGAGGGTGTTCTTTAATCCAAACATGAAGTATGGAAAGGCGAGCAGCATAAAGCATTATAGACGTTGTTTGTGTTCCCAGTACACAACTGTTTAAACCAAGGATACACAATCTGGTATCCAATGGTACTTTAATACCAAAAGATCTTTCAATTTCCTGAACAACTAAAGACCAGAATGATGCAATTAAAGGACAGGTCCATATTAAGTGGAAATAAGTTCCAGTTGCCCTTTTACACTTAAAACTCAATTTTGTAGATGTGTCATATTTACTTCGAGTTAAAGGAGTCATATGCAGCTTGTTAATAATTTTATATTGTACTTCATATGATTTGTTTGATTTGGTAATTTGTCTTGCATGATCTAATACTTTGCTCCATATCCGGTCTTCCAGTATAACACTAAAATCAAGTTCCCAACTTTGTTTAATATTTATTGAACCTTCATTATTTGCTGTAACTTGGTCATAAATATATGTAATTATTTTACTTTTGAATGCAGGTGCCTTTAATAAAATACTATCAAGCACATTCGTCTTCCCACCTTGTTTATAATATTCGATAGAACTTGTAAATATCGAAAGAAGTGGACTTGGGGAATATTAAACTCATACTGTAATTGTTGGAAAGACTTAAGAACATCGTCTGCGTAAACATCTAATATTCCTGTGATACTAGCTTCTCTCCAGTCGTTAAAACCAGCATCGATGCAGGTATGTCTAAAATCTGGATTATTAGCAATAGGAGTCAACAATGAGTCTTTGTCAAGCCCAAAATATTTACGAACAGCACTGAGAGATTTACAGATATTTTTCAATATATAATTTTTCTTAATCTTGGTATATAATTTTGTAAAACATATAAACGGAAGGTGTTCTAATTGAACCCTATCCAGACCTATACCTTCCAAATCTGGAAAGCTTTTTTTAATCCACTCTGACATAAATTTTAATTGTGCAGCCCAATGATAAAATGTAAAATTTGGGATGCCAAGTCCTCCTCTTTTAATTGGTAGTTGAAGCATTCTAAATTCCATCCTTTGCCTTTTGTTATTCCACACAAATACTCCTACCGCACTGTGTAGTTTTGTAAATATTTTGGATGGAAAATAAATAGGCAGAATTTTGATAATATACAACAGGCGAGGGAGAACATTCATCTTGATGTGATCCAATAAAGATAATTAAAGATTATTCCATCTTAGAAGGTCAGTTTTTATTTTTGCTATTACAGGTAAAAGATTGTTTTATCAGATTTGAAAGCTTAATGAGCTTATTCTATTGCCAAGCGGGAAAGCTAAGCATTTTTCGTATTTTATTTTATATCCTGAAAACTTACTGAAGTTTTCTATCATTTTTGTTAGTAAAGTGATAGATTTGGTAGGATTCTTCAAAAATAGAAGTACATCATCGGCATAAAGTGATATCTTGTGGCAACTACTCTTAATTTCAATGCCCTCTATCTCCTCACTCATTCTTATTGATACCGCCAATGGCTCAATAACCAAGTTAAATAAGAGAGGGGACAAAGGAAATCCTTGTTTTGTTCCTCTCTCCAACGAGAATGCCTCAGATGTAGTTCCATTAATCAAAAGGGCTGCCTGAGGATTTGTATACAATAATTGAATCCAGTTAATGAAACTTTCATTAAATTAAAATTCTTTTAAAACTAAATAAATTCTTCCATTCAATGTGATCAAAAGCGTTTTCTGCGTCCAATGCAATGGCCACTGCCTTTTGTTTTTTATATGCTACATACTGTAATATCCCAAGCAGTCGCCTTACATTGGCGCTAGACTGTCACATATTAATGAAGCCTGTTTGATCGCTAGAGACTAATTTATGTATCACATTATTTAATCGCATTGCCAAAACAATTGCTAAAATCTTTAAATCTGTATTTTGAATTGATAATGGTCTGTATGATGCAGGATTTCTGGATCTTTGTGATCTTTTGGTATTGATGAAAATAGATTGCTGCATTGTCTTTGGCAATTTCTTCTCCACATAAGCATACTGAAACATTCTTGAAAGTAAAGGAGCTAAGATGTCCACAAAGGTTTTGTAGACCTCTGCTGGTAAACCATCTGGACCACATGCTTCTCCATTCTTTAGGGAATTTATTGTTTTTTTCATGTCATCGACTGTAATTTTAGCACCAAGTGACATTATCCTGCAAATCAAGTTTAGGTGACTTAAGCTTCTGAAAAAACAAAGTCATATCCCTTTCACTATCTGTATTCTCAGATCAAATCTCCAAAGAATCCTTTAAACACATTTGTTATTTCCCATGATGTATAAACCAATTTACTGCTTTCATCTCTTATTTTGGATATTGCGGACTTACGTTTTTTTATATTAATTAAGCTTGCTAAATATTTTGCAGATCTATGACTATCATACTGTTTATACTTTTGTAAAAATAATTATCTTACTGTTTTTTGAATTTCCAATGAATTGAGTGCTGTTTTTGGCAGCCATAACCTGAACCCAGCTTTCAACAGAAAGACTGTGCTCATGTTTAGTCTCAGCCTCTTGTAATTTTGACTCTAGTCTTTTTTGTTCGTAAATAATTTTCCTTTTCTTAGCAACACAGTATGAAATCATCAAGCCTCGAAGATAGGCTTTTGTTGTTTCCCATACATTTGCTGGATCAGTATCATCATTATCATTAATTTCTAGAAAATGCATTAAATTTGTTTTAATTTTATTACAGAAATTAAAATCAGATAATATTGATCTATTACACTGCCAGATATTTTTATTCTTATATAAACAAGTAAATGCAACTTCAATTTTAATTTGGGCCTTATCCGACAAATGTATATTTCCATTTTATTAATTCCAATATTATTTTAGTAACCAGAAAAAAATCAATTCTTGAATATGTTTTATGAGGGTTTGAAAAAAAATGTATAGTCCTTCTCTCCAGGGTGCATTTGTATCCATATGTCAACTAAATCAACCTCATCAACCATTTGTTACAGAGCTCACTGTCTAGGAGTTTGTTTTGCACTAGTTATAGTGGGCCTTTTATCTAAAATATTATTCATTACACAATTCCAATCTCCACCAACAATCATATAAAGACAGTGATACTTGAACAGTAAATCAGTCAGTTTAGTAAAGAATGTAGGATCGAGGTCAGGGGCAGCATATACATTTAGGATAGTGACTTTCTCTCCATATAAAACCCCATGCAACAAAACATAGCAACCTCTTTCATCCATTTCAACATGATTGATATTAATGGGCAATTTTTATGCACCAGTATCGCCACCCTTCTGCTACTACTATTAAATGAGGAAGAGTACACGTGTCCAACCCAGTCTTTTCTACGTTTTTTTATGTTCATTTTCAGTCAAATGTGTTACCTGCAATGTTATACTAAGAGAATAAAGTCATAATAATATGAGAATAAAGTCAACATTTTTCCAGAGTAAAGTCATAATATTATGTGAATAAAGTCAACATTTTTCTAGAGTAAAGTCATAATACTATGATAATAAAGTAGAAATATTACAAGATTAAACTCGAAATATTATGAGAATAAAGTAAAAATGTTTCAAGAATAAAGTCGTAATACTGTGAGAATAAAGTCGAAATGTTTCAAGAGAAAAGTCGTAATACCAAGAGAATAAAGTCGTAATACTACAAGAAAAAAGTCAATTTTTTTTTGAGAATTAAGTCATAATACTACGAGAACAAAGTTGATATTTTTTGAGAATAAAGTTATAATACTATGAGGACAAAGTCTTAATATTTTGACAATAATGTTGAAATATTACGAGAATAAAGTCTAAATGTTTCGAGAATAAAGTCGCAATACTACGAGAACAAAGTCTAAATGTTTTGAGAATAAAGTCGAAATGTTTCAAGATAATAGTTTTAATACAAAGAGAATAAAGTTGTTATACTATGAGAATAATGTCCAAATTTTTTGAGAAAAAAATCATAATACTACGAAAAAAAAGTCGAAATGTTTCGAGAATAAAGTCATAATACTACGAGAACAAAGTCGAAATGTTTCGAGAATAAAGTCATAATAATACGAGACCATTTTTATTTTAAGACCAAAATGTTTCTCTATTAAACTTATTTTTAAAACTTAGACATTAAAAGTTGGTCTATCAAAAGCATTAATCTTATTGCAATTGGGTGGCTGGCGCACTACAAATACCAATTGCAATGGAAGATATGAAATATTATTTCCAAGCATACTGTCTCTGCGAGTATGACACATGGTATGATTTCTGCTAATAATCCCACATATATTTGTAGTGTATTTTAAAAAAGCATTAAATAAGAGAGCTACAGCACCCCCCGAAGGAATGTCGACTTGGTGTGTGAGCTGATGTTAAGATAAAAAGTTGTTCCTGTTCAGTCTGTTGACAAATATCATATTCTTGAAATTAAGATGTTTCCGTGAGTCCTTAAAATTGACTCTTCCTGATCCAAGTAAAATGATGTGGTTGCCCTGACGCAACAATATTCAAATCAGTTCTGGTGGCCTGCAACTTCTCCCGGTGCTCTCAATATGGGACATTTACATGCACAATAAAGGCCTACTCTCAAAATATTATAACTTTAATTTCTACGATTTAAATTCTCAAAACATTTTGACTTTATTCTCGTAATATTTCGACTTTATCCTCAAAGCATTTCGACTTTATCCTCAAAGCATTTCGATTTTATTCTCAAAATACTTTTACTTTATTCTCTAAGTATTTTGACTTTGTTCTCTTAATATTTCGACTTTATTCTAGAATCATTTTGAGTTTATTCTCATAATATTTCAACTTTATCCTCAAAGCATTTCGACTTTATTCTCGAAATATTTCAACTTTATTCTCATAATATTTTGACTTTATTCTCATTATATTTTGACTTTATTCTCAAAGTATTTTGACTTGATTTTCGTAATTGACTGATTGCAACCACTTATCTTAAAAATAGTGAACTCAATGAATCATTGTTTTCAGTACAGTTACTAATTCATTTACTAGTTAATATATTATTAATAATTGCTTATAAATCATTGAAATGTCAACACTCAGAGATTTAAAAATACTTCACTTATTCAAAACCTGTTGTGTAAATGCATGAATAAATCATTTATAAAACTTCCTACTGTACATCCCCTAATCTATAGTGTAAACTAGTCATCAGCTGTAAATGTTTTAAATCTGGCTGAAAGATACGAATGATGAGTAAAATATTTACAATTGATGAGCAGTTTACACTTTAGATTAGGTGATGTAGGAAGTTTTATAAATGATTTATTCAAGCGTTTATACAACAGGTTTTGAATAAGTGACGTATTTTTATAACACTGTGAGATAATAGTACAATGTTGACATTTCATTGATTTATAAGTGATTAATAATATACTGTATTAACTACTAACTTATTAACCATTTACTAAGGATATGTTTGATTATTTCATGATTAAAAAATAAAAAATAAATCAACTTGTGACAGATTGGTAAATCATTAAAATATTACTTAATCATTTGTGAACGTATAGTTATGTTTTTGTAAATGATACGTTAACCATCATCAAATCACTTGTAAATGATTTGTAACTTAATAACACAGATAAAAATATTTACACATCACTTATTGATCATTTATTAATACATAGTAATGTTTTGTAAATGATTAGTTCATCTATAACTATAAAATGCCTCAAAACATGAACATTATTGTCACCGGGTGACTAATCCGAGCGGAACTGGAGTGTGGGAAATATTTTCCGCCCGGACTAAATTAAGTGAAACACAAGTTCTGTTCCGGTTGGCCCAAAGCGGCGAAATTATCCCAGATACACGTCAGGTGTGGGAAGAGGACGTGTTGGATACCGATTGGAGGATCAGGAAGGAAGCAGAGATATAAAAGGGGCTGGTTTATGAACAGAAAGAGTAGTTTTTAGTTCCGCTGTTGTTCCACACGATACGGAAGTGGCTGGTGTGGCGTGGATGTTGTGATTTACGGGCTGCAACGGAGAATCCAAGGAAAGTGGATATTGGAAGTGCGGAGGAAGATAAGTGCTCAATCTTTTTGTATGTTGTGTTTACATCTTATTGTGGATTGGGTTGAAGGAGCGATCCTATGTTTGGAAGGCCCCTGGGTGAAGGAGATCATTGAATTCGTATTGGCAGAGGACAACACTGTGTACTGGCGGGTGAAAACTTTATGAACATTCCTTGTATATTGTGGAGAGTGGATGACGGATGTGGAGGGAGACTAACTGCCTTTAAGAAAGAGTTCCGACTGCATATTTTCCCATAGCAGTGGGTAACCCCCCCCTCTCTTGTGTTGATCTAATAATCATCAGTGCTCGTGTGTTTACTCAGGGTTAATAGTAGTGCCTTGTGTTGGAGATCGCTGGGAAAGACGGAGAGACTCCGGTGTATGATATATACGCCTGCCATGGTCTGCCCCCTGTCTTCGTCCATCTGACACGCCCCGCCAGGACTCTGAACCCGAAACGGGAATACACCATGGATCTTCTTTCACTGAGTGTGTGGAGTGCGGTGAGTGCTGCTATATTGAAGTGTACACTCAAGAAGAATTGTAGTGCCTTTGTGGTGTGTGGTGTTTATCCGTGGCTGTGTCCCCGGTCGTAGGAAGGGATCTGACGGAGAGGAGCAGTGTATTGGTGGCGACCACAGTCTTTACCTTAAGTAAGCTGGAGCTTGGACATGTTGGAGGCACATCTGGAGGAGGTTGGATGACGTCGCCCACGCAGCAATCTCTGTAAGCTTTTAAATCAAAGCCTTACCCTTGCATCCACGTGACGTTGTGTCATTTGCCTTGTCAGCAATCACCGGCCTTGTGCGTGTCGTCTGTGCTGTCTCTTCGACGAGGGAAGCGAAGGACAACCTCCAATCCTCCCCCGTGTGCCCTCCTGCCAAGCTGGGTGGGAAGCCCAGTATTGTTTGCAGTCTCACCTGTAAGGCCCACCAGCCGTCGGTCATCGACCAAACCCGTATCTGCTTGGAATACCGACCTCTGAATATCTTCAGTGGTGAGTAGCCAGTTAACAGCCCAGCCCTGTGAATACTGACCTGTGTATTGAACTCTGTACTCACCTGAGAGCTAGAAACCCCTGCATGCTAACAGCCCAGCCCTGTGAATACTCACCTGTGTATTGGACTTTGTACTTACCTGTGAGCTAGAACCCCTGCACGCCAACAGCTCAGCCCTGTGAATACCCACTTGTATTGAAATCTGTACTTACCTGGGAGCTAGAACCCCTGCACGCTAACAGCCCAGCCCTGTGAATTCTCACCTGTGTATGGAACTTTGTACTTACCTGAGAGCTAGAACCCCTGCACGCCAACAGCTCAGCCCTGTGAATACCCACCTGTATTGAACTCTGTACTTACCTGTGAGCTAGAACCCCTGCACGCTAACAGCCCAGCCCTGTGAATACTCACCTGTGTATTGAACTCTGTACTTACCTGGGAGCTAGAACCCCTGCACGCTAACAGCCCAGCCCTGTGAATACTCACCTGTGTATTGAACTCTGTACTTACCTGAGAGCTAGAAATCCCTGTATGCTAACAGCCCAGCCCTGTGGAAACTCACCTGTGTATTAAACTTTGTACTTACCTGGGAACTCGGACCCCTGCATGCTAACAGCCCAGCCCTGTGAATACTCACCTGTGTATGGAACTTTGTACTTACCTGAGAGCTAGAACCCCTGCACGCCAACAGCTCAGCCCTGTGAATACCCACCCGTATTGAACTCTGTACTTACCTGTGAGCTAGAACCCCTGCACGCTAACAGCCCAGCCCTGTGAATACTCACCTGTGTATTGAACTCTGTACTTACCTGAGAGCTAGAAATCCCTGTATGCTAACAGCCCAGCCCTGTGGAAACTCACCTGTGTATTGAACTTTGTACTTACCTGGGAGCTAAGACCCCTACACGCTAATAGCCCAGCCCTGTGAATACTCACCTGTGTATGGAACTTTGTACTTACCTGAGAGCTAGAACCCCTGCATGCCAACAGCTCAGCCCTGTGAATACCCACCCATATTGAACTTTGTACTTACCTGCGAGCTAGAACCCGTGCACGCTAACAGCCCAGCCCTGTGAATATCCACCTGTGTATTGAACACTGTACTTACCGGAGAGCTAGAACCCCTGCACACTAACAGCCCAGCCCTGTGAATACTCAACTGTGTATTGAATTCTGTACTTACCTGTGAGCTAGAACCCCTGCACGCTAACAGCCCAGCCCTGTGAATACTCACCTGTGTATTGAACTTTAAACTTACCTGGAGAGGAGTCGGCTGGAAATCAAGGGCTGAAGTGGAGTGCTGTCTAGGAAGGGCTGAAGAGTAGCATTATAGAGGACTGGAATCCGTATCTGTGGACAAAAATATTTCGAGTCATCAGTAGTTTTAAAGTTTCCTCTCCCCTTTTCCCCAAACTTTTAAATAAATAAAATTGTTAATTTTTAATCTTGGTTGTCTGTCCGTTCATTGGGGTGTTGTGGGACCTCCTCGAGGTGGAAGTTAGAGGGAGGAGCGAGACCCGTTAAATTGGTGGTCCGCTCTGACCTGCGACAGATTTTGGCTTAGTCGGCAGGGTTCCACTTCAAGTTGAGCGACCGCGGCTCCCCAATGGCGGACGAGGCAGTGCCTGAGGCCCCACCCCGAATCATGCCCATTTTTCTGGGAGCCCCCTGGGCACCGAAGTATGGAGGGCCGGGATCTGAGATACGGCTGTCGGAATGGAAAGCCCTGGTCGAATATCTGACTGGGATCCAAGGATTGAGCGCCCCCCAGGAACTGCAGTTTGTGATAAATTCCCTAGAGGGGGAGGCCCGACGGGAGGTTCAGGCTGCCCCAGAGGAGGTTCGAGCTACTGCACAAGCTTTATTGGACTTCCTCACAGGACAATATGGGGATGCGACCCCAGTAGCGGTTCTTCGGGCCCAGTTTTTCAATTGCAAGCAAGGGCAGCAACAATCCTTAAGGGCCTTCGCACTAAGGCTGCGGGAGCAGTTCATCAGGCTGCGAGAGAAGCGGGACCATGGCCTGGGAGAGGGAGAGACTCTCTTACGAGATCAGTTCCTGTTGGGGCTGCGAGAGGGCCCAGTCCGTCAGAGTCTACGCGTCCAATTTCGCAGAGACCCAGCTATGACGTTTGAAGACCTGAGAGCAGAGGCTTTGGCCCTAGAAGCGGATCAGGCGGGAGTGGTAGATTCCCCAGTGTGTGCGGCAGTGAGTGGAGAAGCAGCAGCCGCCTCTGGATCAGGGGATTGGAAACAGGCCTTACGTTCTGAGCTCTTGAAGGATGTCCGAAAGCAGATGGCAGAGTTATCTAAAACCCTCCTAGAAGAGGTGCGACGAGGACCCCAATGCTTACCACCAATGTCACGGGAGTGGTGGCACTCCGAGGGAGGACGAGGTCTGGAGAGACGTCCAGTACGGGAGGCCCGAGCCCGTTTTCAGTTGGATGAACAGGAAAGCCCCATTTGTAACCGGTGTAGTGAGCCAGGGCATTATAGTCGCCAATGCGGCTCTCGACGGGGTTCCGAAGGGGATTTTTAGGTCGGCCGGCCACTGTGGGTCAAGTGTTTGGGACCTTTGTGAGTGACCCAAATTGGATGAGCGCCCCCAGGAATCAGTTGATCGGGCACAGCCCAGTGGTAGAGGTACGGATCCATGGGGTGAAGATACGTTGTCTGGTAGACACTGGGTCTCAAGTCACCTTAGTCTCAGAGAGCCTGTCCAAGGAGCTGTTTCAGGGTAGCCAGGTACAGGGAACAGAAGCACCCTGGCTGACCTTGCGGGGGGCTAATGGACTGGAGATCCCCTATGTCGGATATCTAGTCACAGATTTGGAGATTCATGGAATCACTGTGCCACAGAAGGGGGTCGTTATTGTCCGAGATCATTGCCTGGGAACCCATAAAGCCCTGTTGGGGATGAACGTAATTGCGGACTGCTGGGAGGAGTTGTTCCAGGCTAGGCCTAAGAAAACCCTACCACCAGCGGAGAGACAAGAATGGGAAAGGATAGAGGCAGATTGTCGTCGGGTACACATGGCCAAGGCACGGAGGAGTCAAGAAGGTATCGGGCGGGTTGCCTGCCGATACGCCGTTTCGTATTGTTCACGCTAACAGCCCAGCCCTGTGAATACTCACCTGTGTATTGAACTCTGTACTTACCTGAGAGCTAGAAATCCCTGTATGGTAACAGCCCAGCCCTGTGGAAAGTCAGCTGTGTATTGAACTTTGTACTTACCTGGGAGCTAAGACCCCTGCACGCTAACAGCCCAGCCCTGTGAATACTCACCTGTGTATGGAACTTTGTACTTACCTGAGAGCTAGAACCACTGCACGCCAACGGCTCAGCCCTGTGAATACCCACCCGTATTGAACTCTGTACTTACCTGTGAGCTAGAACCCCTGCACGCTAACAGCCCAGCCCTGTGAACGCTCACCTGTGTATTGAACTCTGTACTTACCTGGGAGCTAGAACCCCTGCATGCTAACAGCCCAGCCCTGTGAATACTCACCTGTGTATTGAACTCTGTACTTACCTGAGAGCTAGAAATCCCTGTATGCTAACAGCCCAACCCTGTGGAAACTCACCTGTGTATTGAACTTTGTACCTACCTGGGAGCTAGGACCCCTGCACGCTAATAGCCCAGCCCTGTGAATACTCACCTGTGTATGGAACTTTGTACTTACCTGAGAGCTAGAACCCCTGCACGCCAACAGCTCAGCCCTGTGAATACCCACCCGTATTGAACTCTGTACTTACCTGCGAGCTAGAACCCCTGCACGCTAACAGCCCAGCCCGTGAATATCCTTTTGGATTTGGAGAGTCAAAGTAATATGACTTACAGATGAATAAGAGTGAAAGAAATTGTCACGGTTCGTGAATGCACCATCTTCATCTGTATTCATGTTACGTCATGTTGATTGGTTCATGTCGTCTGATCAGCGGCAGGTGCGACTCATTCCAACTGCCTATTTAACGCCCTGTCTTTCGTCTCCCGTTTGTCAGATCGTTGTTTGAGGTCTTCTGTGTAGATGTCTGTTCGTTCACCTGTGTTCCTGCCCTTGCTCTGTTTCCTGTTTCTGTCATCTCTGGATTATCACAGCCACTCACGGATTATCACCGCCTCTCACGGATCTACCACCACCATCATCTCTACCAACACACTCAAGTCACCTACTCACCTGTCTGTGCTGCCGTCGTGGTCCCTGCTTCACTCTCCAGCAGTCATTCATCACACCTCCTTTCAATAAACACTATTTACTTGCTTTTGCCTCCTGTCCTCCATTGCTAGCGTCACAGAACGATCTGACCAACATGGAGGCAGCGAGTAATCAACCTTCCTACCTCGAAGATTTCCTCAGCGCCAGTATTCGGAGGATGGACTCCCAGGAGAGGAATCTTAACGACACTGGTCGCGCGGTTCAGGCTTTGGTGACGCAGGTGTCTGAGCTCACCCAACTGTTCCAGCTACTACGAGCTCCCACTGCACCACTCACACTGCCTGTTCCACCAGCACCATCTGAGACCCCCTCCCAGCCGGAACCACGCCTCCCGATTCCGGAGATGTACTCGGGTGAGCCCAACTTTTGCAGAGCCTTTCTAACCCGCTGTGATATGCACTTTTCCCTCCAGCCCAGAACCTTCGCCAATGAGAGGGCTAAAGTGGCCTTTGTGTTAACCCTGCTTTCTAGGAGGGCGGCATTGGGGGGAACAGCGGTGTGGGAGAACCAGGACCCATGCTGCGCCTCGTTTCAGGTGCACTCCGCCGAGATGAGGCGGGTCTTTGATCAGGCCGCCGCAGGACGGGAGGCGGCCAGGAGGCTGGCGGAGTTACGCCAGCACGAGAGATCCCTCTCAGACTATTCGATCGAGTTCTGGACCCTGGCGGTGGAGTGCCAATGGAACGAGGAGGCGCAGTGGGACATGTTCCTGCATGGGCTGGCTGACCGCGTCCAGAGGGAGATCTACGCCCTGGATCTTCCCCAGTCCCTCAATGGGCTTATTGAGCTGGTGCTACGGGTCGACGCACGTCTGACACGGATGGAGAGGAGGGGTTTACTCAGCACCCCATCCAGGGGACCGGCAGACGTGCGATCCAGCGGCGGGGACGTGGCCAGCCCCGTCTACGATCACGAGCCCATGCAGGTAGGGCATGCTCGGCTTTCCCGGGAGGAGAAGGAGAGGCGGAGGTCCCTGGGCCTATGCCTTTACTGCGGGGGAGCTGGACATCAAGCCCATGCCTGTCCGGTAAAAAGGCCAGGCCCGGTAGTACGTATGAAGCTACTATCGGGTGGGATCTCAGCCGAGAAGACCTCATCATCATCATCATCATCTACGCTCCTCCCGGTAAGGCTGCGGTGGTCAGCACAGACACACCACTGTCAAGCACTACTGGACTCTAGGGGCAGAAGGTAACTTCATGGACAGCACATTAGCTCACAAACTCCACATTCCCCTCAGACCCCTTCCGCACCACATCACGGTTCACGCCCTCACTAGACAGCAACTCCCTACCATCTCATACATTACTGAAGACATCACACTCATCACATCTGGCAATCACTCCGAGACCATCTCCTTTCACATCCTTGACTTTCCCCTGGCACCCATTGTCCTCGGTCACCCATGGCTCCTCCTCCATAACCTTAGTATTGACTGGCTCTCTAATTCCATTTTGTCTTGGTGTAAAAAGTGTCATGAGTCTCGTTTAGTGTCTGCCTGTCCGTCTGTGTCTGTGTCTGTGTTACAGGAGGAGGCGGTGGATTTGTCTAACGTGCCCGCTGAGTACCTCCATCTGAAGGAAGTGTTCAGTAAGTCTCGGGCTGCTTCTCTTCCTCCGCATCGTCCTTACGACTGTGCCATAGATATACTATCAGGTAAGTCTCCGCCTAAAGGCAAACTCTATTCACTTTCTGTTCCAGAGAGGGAGGCTATGGAGAAATATATTTCTGATTCTCTAGCTTCTAAATACATCCGCCCTTCCTCTTCTCCTGCGGGGGCGGGGTTCTTTTTTGTGGAAAAGAAGGACGGATCACTGTGACCTTGCATTGATTACCGGGGACTGAACAACATCACGGTAAAGAATACTTATCCTTTGCCGTTGATGTCTTTGGCCTTCGAGAGGTTGCAGGGAGCGTAAATTTTCACAAAACTGGACTTACGCAATGCATATCATTTGATTCGGATCAGGGAGGGGGATGAATGGAAGACCGCTTTTAACACCCCCAGAGGGCAATTTGAATATTTGGTGATGCCCTTCTGGCTCTCCAACTCCCCAGCGGTCTTCCAGGCACTCGTCAACGACGTGCTGCGAGATATGATCGATCAGTTCATTTATGTCTACCTGGACGACATATTGATTTTTTCTTCCTCTCTCCAGGAACATGTGCAGCACGTCCGACGAGTGCTTCAGAGGTTGCTAGAGAATGGGCTTTTTGTCAAGGCGGAGAAATGCGAGTTTCATGCACAGTCAATTCCATTTTTGGGGTATATCGTGTCAACTGAGGGAATACGCATGGATCCCGAGAAGGTTAAGGCTGTGGTAGAATGGCCAAGCCCAGATTCCCGTAAGGCCCTACAGAGGTTTCTGGGGTTCGCTAACTTCTACCGGCGTTTCATTCGCAACTTCAGCCAACTAGCCGAACCTCTGACCGCCTTGACCTCCGCCAAGACTGCATTCAGGTGGTCAGACACAGCTGAGGCTGTGTTTGCTAAACTAAAGAGCCGTTTCATTGCAGCCCCTATTCTGATTACCCCTGACCCTACACGTCAGTTCGTGGTGGAGGTCGATGCGTCAGAGGTGGGGGTAGGAGCGGTGTTATCTCAACGTTCTCCCTTAGACGACAAGGTCCACCCTTGCGCGTATTTTTCATATCGTTTATCTCCGGCAGAACGAAATTACGATATTGGTAACCGAGAATTGTTGGCAGTTAAGATTGGAGGCATGGCGACACTGGTTAGAAGGATCGGGGGTTCCTTTTATAGTATGGACTGACCACAAGAATTTAGAGTACATTAGCACCGCCAAAAGGTTGAACTCCAGGCAGGCTCGATGGGCACTTTTTTTTCGGACGTTTTGACTTTACTATTTCGTACCGCCTGGGTTCCAAGAATTTCAAACCCGATTCCTTGTCACGTATTTTTGACCATTCCGAACGCCCATCTACTCCCGAGTGTATTTTTCCTGAGACATTAGTGGTCTCCACTCTCACATGGGAGATCAATCGAAGGTCAGAACGGCCTTAGAAGGGGTAACGCCTCCGCCAGGTGCCCACCGAACATTTTATTTGTGCCGGAGGGATTAAGGTCCAACGTTATCCAGTGGGGACATTGCTCAAATGTAGCTTGCCATCCAGGGGTTAACCGTACTAGATTTTTAGTCAAGCAACGATTCTGGTGGCCACTTATGGCTCGCGACATTCACAGTTTTGTTTTGGCTTGCTCGGTTTGTGCCACTGGTAAGACTTCCAATCAGCCCCCGGATGGGTTACTCCAACCACTGCCGGTCCCTTCGAGACCCTGGTCCCACATCACTCTAGATTTTATTACCGCCCTCCTGCCCTCCCAGGGCAACACGGTTGTTTTAACCGTGGTGGACCGGTTCTCGAAGGCAGCCCACTTTATTCCCTTGCCCAAATTACCCTCAGCCAAGGAGACAGCGTTGACCGTCGTAGACCACGTCTTTCGTTTACATGGCCTCCCGATAGACGTGGTTTCCGACAGGGGACCCCAATTTGTGTCTAAATTTTGGCGAGAATTCTGTAGACTACTGGGAGCGACTGTAAGTCTGTCCTCAGGGTTTCACCCCCAGAGCAATGGTCAAACCGAGAGAGCCAACCAAGATTTGAAAAGGGTGTTGCGATGTTTGGTCTCCAAGAATCCTTCCTCCTGGAGCCAACAATTGTCTATGGTGGAGTACGCCCACAATACCTTACCAGTATCAGCTACGGGCCTATCTCCTTTTGAGTGTAGTGTAGGTTACCAGCCACCTATTTTTCCCAGTATGGAATCCAAAGTTGCGGTCCCCTCCGCTCACGCCTTCGCCACCGGTCTAGGCCTCCCGTATACGTCGTGGGTCAAGAAGTGTGGCTTTCTACCAAGAATATTCCTCTCCGTTCCGTATCTAATAAGTTGGCTCCCAAATTTATTGCCCGTTTACTGTCACCAAGATCATTAGTCCGGTGGCAGTCCGCCTTAAACTCCCTCCTACGTACAGGAGAATTCATCCTGCCTTTCATGTATCCAAGATTAAGCCCGTATTTCATTCTCCCATTAATCCGCCTACCCCGGTCCCTCCCCCGCCGCGTCTCGTAGAAGGGGAGACCACCTATTTGGTTAATCGCATTCTGGACTCTAGAAGGAGGGGACGCAGTTTTTAGGACTTGGTGGACTGGGAGGGTTACGGTCCGGAGGAGAGAAGTTGGGTACCTGCTAGGGACATCCTGGATCACTCCCTTATCGATGATTACAATCGACAGGTAAGAGATTCTGGGGACGCCAGGAAGCGTCCTTAGGAGGAGGGGTACTGTCACGGTTTGTGAATGCACCGTCTCCAGCTGTATTCATGTTACGTCATGTTGATTGGTTCATGTGGGTGTTGCCAGTGCGACTCATTCCAACTGCCTATTTAACGCCCTGTCTTTCGTCTCCCGTTTGTCAGATCGTTGTTTGAGGTCCTCTGTGTAGATGCCTGTTCATTCTCCTGTGTTCCTGCCCTTGCTCTGTTTCCTGTTTCGGTCATCTCTGGATTATCACAGCCACTCACGGATTATCACCCCCTCTCACGGATCTACCACCACCATCATCTCTACCAACGCACTCAAGTCACCTACTCACCTGTCTGTGCTGCCGTCGTGGTCCCTGCGTCACTCTCCAGCAGTCATTCATCACACCTCCTTTCAATAAACACTATTTACTTGCTTTTGCCTCCTGTCCTCCATTGCTAGCGTCACAGAAATGTAATGAAATATAAATAGAACAATAAAACTCAATGTTTATGCTTCTGTTTCACGTCAGAGATGTAAATATAGTTCAGCCTGAAGGTCTTAATATAATGTGGACATAAGCAAATGAATGAGGATGTGTTTATGCTTAAACATATTCATATTTTTTAAAAGAAAAAAAAGAAAAGAAAAACATACAGTAAACAGTAGGAGTATGAAATGAAACAAAACTAGAATTTTCACAAAGAAACTCTTCTAAAAACCTGTAAAAATGGCCACATTCCAGCCAATCACAATAAATTATTTAGACAGAAAATAAGACACTTTTAATGCGAAACAGCAGCAGCAGAAGATTATATTATTTCAGTTGAGATAATGAGAGTCCAGTAACATTTACTAACATTATAAACAGACCTCAGGGGAATAAATGCATGATTTGAGCACTTCAATGCAGGCTGGTGAGAGTCTTCATCTCATCTCTGTTGTGCTCGTCTGCTGTGGTCTAGACTTCACCACCAGGAACTCAGCTCTCGCTCTGTGCACAAATACACAAATAATATACAAATGAAGTGACGGATGAGAGCAGATATAATCATCACATAGTGTGAAGCTGCAGACAGAAACATCAGACTCAGAAACACACAACCTCTAAAGTAAGAACAACTTACATCTTCATTCTTTAACTAGAATTAGACTTTGAGATGTTAATATTATCCTATTAGGTTCCTTAGATGCTTTTTTAAAAATTCAAAGTGTTTCACTTTAAGATGAAAATAAGAGTATCTTGAGTTTTTCAATGTGTTTCTTCTTCAGAAATGGAGCAAACTCTATATTTCATTCTTCTTCTCGTTGGTGAGTGTTTGTGGTTTTATTTATGGTTTCTAGTTTCATTAGGTTTGATCATGTTCTGAAAAGCATTAAAGCAGTGTCTCTCTTTCACAGCTCTCTGCTCCGTATCTGAATGTGTTCAGCGTCAGTATCACTTTATAAATGAGAAGAAGACCTCGACTGAAGCTCAGAGATACTGCAGAGAGAATTACACAGATCTGGCCACAGCTGACAACATGAACGACATGAAGGAGCTGATGAAGAGTGTGATTGATGAACGTTTCTGGATTGGGCTGCAGAAGACGGGTCGTGATCAATGGCAGTGGTCTTCAGGTGAACCTGTTATCTATCTGAATTGGGCGACTGGACAACCAGAAAATAACAATTGTTCTATGATGAGAAATGGAGAATGGCATGTTGTGGGATGTGATAAGTCCCTGACTTTCATCTGCAGTTCATCCAATAACAGTGAGTGCATCTCCCTTCATTGACACCAAACATTAATTTATAAAAAGATGCATCATATTCAGGTTTTCAGCCCTACTCCTGGAGACCCGCTGTCCTGTAAAGTTAATATCCAACCTGTTTGAGCTTTTGTTGTTCAAGAGATCGTGAAGAGCTTTGATTAGGGTTGGAGCTGAACTCTGCAGGACTATGGAATTATATTTGCTTAAAAAAAATGAACATAACTTTATTAAACTGAACGTGTAAAACTGATGTTTGAAACAAATAAAACATTTTAGACATGGACTTGTGATCACTGGCTACAGAATCTGTGATAAACCATCTGAACACCTTGAGCTGTGTGATACATTCAGCTTACATAGGACAAAATGTCAATAATGATTTAAGAAAAATAAATTAATCAAGCTAAAGGAGCAAGATGACCTCTAGAAATATTATTAACATTTCAACAACTAATATATACAGTATATAGAATCTAACATTTTGAATGGACTATTTACCAACATATTTTCAAGGACGAGTTCAGTAACAGATTTACGAGCAGTACATTATCATCTGTTTAAGGTTTCTCTCATAAAGCTCTTTGTGTCTGAATCCAGTATTTTAGAGAAACGTGAAAGGAAATGTAGTGGAGAAATAGAAAGTGGCAAAAAAATGATCAAAGAAAACCAAATGTTATTTAATGCTATATCAACAAAATCAGTCTTTGAATGTAATGTGTTTCTGATGTTTCCACTGATTCTCCTGTTCACATCCAAACTGTAAAGCAGCATAAAAATAATGAACAGACTGATTCACAAATATATTTTCATGTGTTTTCTGAAAGCAAACACAAGACTCGTCTTTGTCAATCAGACGATGAACTGGAGAGACGCTCAGAGTCACTGCAGACAGAATCACATTGATCTGGTCAGTGTGAGAAACCAGGATGAGAATCAACAGATCGAGAAGATCATGAATGACAGTCTGATATCTGAAGCTTGGATCGGTCTGTTCAGAGACTCATGGCAGTGGTCAGATCACAGTAACTCTTCATTCAGATACTGGAACACTGGTGAACCTAATAATGTTGGAGGTGATGAAAACTGTACAGCTGTTGAAAAGAGCGCTCAGGGACGATGGATTGACATCTCTTGTAACAACCAGTTTCCTTTTGTGTGTCATGAAGGTGAGTAGATCCTCACGAAACACACACAATACATCATCTCCTCCAGATCTCTTAAAGTTCCCGCTACATGTCTGACATGACAAATTCATCCACAGTGTTTGTTCTGATGTTGTTTTTGATCAGTCTCTCTCTAGTTTCTGCTTGTGCTCTGTTTGGTTTCCAGATAAACTGATTGTGATCAGAGAGAATCTGACGTGGTCTGAAGCTCTGAGATACTGCAGACAGAATCATGTGGATCTGGTCTCGGTTCATTCACAAGAGATTCAGCGTCGTGTGATGAACGTGGTACACCTGGCGTCTACTGCAGAGCTGTGGTTGGGTTTGCGTCACTCCTGCACTGTGGGCATCTGGTTCTGGGTGAGTGGAGAGACCGTGTGCTATCAGAACTGGGCTCCAGGGAACGGCACATCAGAGGAGGACTGTGAACACACAGTGAGATCTGGAGCAGTTCAGTCTGGAGGAGATCAGCGCTGGATCAGCCGTCCTGAAACTGACAAACTCAGCTTCATCTGCAGCAGATATTAAGAGCGAAAGGATACACAGACCTTCATGTGAGGAAACAAGTGCTTGTGTGTTCACTTCCTTTAACTTCATTTTTATTAATCACTCTGTAAAGTAATAATTTTACACGTAATAATTTCAGTAGACACTTTAGGGTTAAAAACGTCGCATCTTTTTGTTCAGATGTTTGTTTAGTTCAAATATATTCTACAGTAAGCTGTATTTGTGTAATTGTCTGATTTGTTCTGTCGAGGGTCTGTTTTCCATCAGATGGATTGAATTTCTGTTCATTCATCAGTGTGATTCCTGTGGGTTTGTTTGCTCCACTTTAAGAGCCCCATAATCACTGTTAATGTATGTTTTGTGTTGACAAATTCTGTCAACATGTCTTTTATTTACTAATTTCATAATTATGAGATGTTAAATAAAATTTGACCAACATCAATAGACCAATTTGGAGTGGACGTCACAGCTGTGCGCGCATTGTGGTGGCAGAAAAACACTAGGAACAATTGGAGGGAAAAGGGTAAAATCCATGAAATAAGAGAAAAATCGGAATGGAAATAATTTTTATATATAAATTGTATAATACTGTTAAAAAAGACGCCATTTGAAGCTGAAAGCAAACATCACAGCACAGAACCTGCTGTGGTTACCCTATTTTTAAAGCATTCATTTGATTTAAGCAATATTTCTATACAATATTCACAAAAGGGACATATTGTATTAGCCCTACAGTTATAATATTAAAAAATAATATTTTTTAAACCTATACAGCATACCATTTACCTATTTTATATAACAATTCTGAACTTTTTCTTGCAAATGCAAGTTTTTATCTCTTAGTTCGCACTTTATAACTCCTCAACAATTGCGAGTTTGTCAATTCTGAGGAAAACAATTCGGAAGTGTGGGATCATTCTGAGCCTAGTGGAAAAGAGAGAATGACGAGTTGATGTTTCTTATAATATGTGTGAGATACGTGTAATATCGGAATTGCAAGAAAAAAGTCAGAAATTTTGAAATATAAACTCTAAATTTCCTTTTTTATTATTTTATCCCATGGCTTGCACAGACTGCTACATTTTCTGCCACCAGATAGACTCCGCCCACAAAACAATTTCATCACTGTTTGACAACACTAAAATTGGTCTATAGATATACATTTATACTGTTATCCATCTATTTTATCATGAAATAATATAAATTAAGTGTGTGACTTTTTAATTTGCTTATTTGTGTTTTAGGGACCTCTTTATGTTGTCGTGGCTACTTCTCTCTCTCTCTTATATTGAGATTTATATATTAATTATGTCTTATTACAAAAAATTGGGAGACTATAAAAATTGTGAATAAAAACAGAATGCAATGATGTGGAAGTTTCAAATTTCAATATTTTATTCAGAATACAATATAGATGATATATCAAATGTTTAAACTGAGAAAATGTATCATTTCAAGGGGAACATAAGTTGATTTTAAATGTCATGGCATCAACACATCTCAAAAAAGTTGGGACAAGGCCATGTTTCCCACTGTGTGGCATCCCCTCTTCTTTTTATAACAGTCTGCAAACGTCTGGGGACTGAGGATACAAGTTGCTCAAGTTTAGGAATAGGAATGTTGTCTATTCTTGTCTAATATAGGCTTCTAGTTGCTTAACTGTCTTAGGTCTTCTTTGTCTCATCTTCCTTCTTCTTCTGAACTGAGTGCTGATAAAAACTTGGGCTGTCATTGTCCTCTTTAGTCCAGATGACATGGTGTCCCAGTTTTCCAAAAAGAACTTCAAATTTGAGTCGTCTGACCACAGAACAGTTTTTCACTTCGCCAAAGTACATTTTAAATGAGCCTTGGCCCAGAGAAAACACCTGCGCTTGTGGATCATGTTTAGATATGGCTTCTTTTTTGACCAATGGAGTTTTAGCTGGCAACGGCGAATGGCACAGTGGATTGTGTTCACTGACAATGTTTTCTGGAAGTATTCCTGAGCCCATGTTGTGATTTCCATTACAGTAGCATTCCTGTATGGTTTTCTGGCCTTGACCCTTACGCACAGAGATTGTTCCAGATTCTCTGAATCTTTGGATGATATTATGCACTGTAGATGATGATAACTTCAAACTCTTTGCAATTTTTATCTGAGAAACTCCTTTCTGATATTGCTCCACTCTTTTCCGCCACAGCATTGGGGGAATTGGTGATCCTCTGCCCATCTTGACTTCTGAGAGACACTGCCGCTCTGAAAGGCTCTTTTTGTACCCAATCATGTTGCCAATTGACCTAAAAAGTTGCAAATTGGTCCTCCAGCTGTTCCTTATATGTACATTTAAATTTTCCAGCCTCTTATTGCTACTTATCCCAGGTTTTTTGGAATGTGTAGCTCTCATGAAATCAAAATGAGCCAATATTTGGCATGATATTTCAAAATGTCTCACTTTCAACATATGTTATCTATATTCTATTGTGAATAAAAAATAAGTTTATGAGATTTTTAAATTTACATTCCTTTTTTACTCACAATTTGTAAAGTCACAAAATATTTGGAATCGGGTTTGTAGAAATAACAGGTTGAATGTGAATCAGTGATCACCAACATTATGTGCATCTGCTAAATTAAATATTGTTTATTCTTTTAGGAGTGAAGGTCGGGTATGAAATATTTACAATCTGTTTTTGCTAAATATAAAAAGAAAGTGTTAACAACAGCAGCTCAAATAAATGAAACTGTATTAATAAGATTCGGGAGGAGCGTGTCAGATACTTAACAACGCGCGCGGCGCTGCATCCGAAGATGAACGACTTCGAAGCGACTTTGTCCGAGCTTGTTCGTCTGTACCAGCATATTTATGATCCCTCCATGCTGCATTAATAAACTTCTTTTATATTACTTTCAGCAATTAATAATACAAACTCAGTTACTGTGAACTAATATTAACAAACTATAAAAATTGTATTTTCATTAACATTGCCAAAGAATAAAAGGTAACGCATGTCTACAGTGGTCAACATTTGAAGTGGATCTGAAGTTTATCAAAGTTGTCCAAAGACAACAACAGGTATTGGTCATAATTCATGTATAACTTTGATGAAAGATTTTGCTCCACTTCAAATGTTGCCTACTGTACACTAAATGACAAAAGAGTTCTATGTATATCTTCTCAACATCATATTTTGTTCTCATTTCAAATCAGTGATTGGTCTATGAGCATATTGATACTGTTTATATAACAAGAATGAAAACACACCTTCTGCGTTACATTTTTTTGTTTTATTACAAACGTTGTAATAACATATACATGTAAATAGAAAATAGGTATTGTGAAACACAAAACTAACACAACAACTCTTCTTCAGCATTCAGCACGTCCAGAGCCAGAGGCGCCATGTTCTCAGTGTTGTTCCGGCAAACTACTTCTTCGCCGCCGATTCCAGGTGGTTTAGAGGAGAATTACTCCGAGTCCCCCCCTGTCGGTTAAAAAAAATAGTACAACGGCGAGCGCGTCAAGTATAAACGCCTCGTCCGTTTGCGGAGGTGCGCGCGCAGTCTGCGGAGACTCGCGCTGCGGAGCCAGGCGAAAGTATAAACAAGGCTTTAGCCTAATCAACACAGGTGGACCATAATCAAGTAATCAATCCCATAGTATAAATATCGCGGACTTCCCTCTATCCATTGACGGTTTATCAGCATCCCTCCTCCACCCCATCTCCTCACTTTGAGTTCACTTTATAAATAGACGGGGAAGGAGGGTACTCTAGGTTCGGGCCATTCCCGAGCTCGGAGCCCTTCCCCGGACAGCACGCCAAATATGCATACCATACCTCAGCTAATTATATGTAAGCGTGAACTAGTGAAACTCCTGTTTAAACAGCAGTCATTTCCCAAAATCCATCTTTTCAATCATAATTCATGTATCACAGTCTCTGCTGTTTCACAGTAGAATGAAACTAAAGAGATGGAACAACTATAACATAGTAGAGACAGCAACAATAACGGATGCCCACACTGACAATCGCTAGTGTGAGCGGGTTTTGAAAGAACCTCAACTTTAGATTGAAAGAGTACAGAGACATTTTTATCAGTCATAACTTCTGGAGTAAAAACATCGGAGGCTGGACAAAGATGAAGTGTTCAAGAGTGCATGAGTCAACCGCCTGTGTTCACACACTCCATCAAGTCCAGTATATTTTGAAAGGCAATTTGTTTAACTTTGTCCATAAGCTAGCATACGTGTACAAAAAAATGAAGTATGCTTTGGGCTTTAAGCTGTTTCCCAATTTAGATGCTCATTTCATTCGAAGGATGAATAACAGCCTCTTTATGCTCTGCATTTAACACATGCAAGTGCACACTCACACACACACACACACACACACACACACACACACACACACACACACACACACACACACACACACACACACACACACACACACACACACACACACACACCCACACCCACACCCGGAGCAGTGGGCAGCCATATTGCTTTGGCTTCAGGGAGCAGTTGGGGGTTCGGTGTCTTGCTCAAGGGTCTCACTCACCTCAGACGGGGTGTTGGGGGTGGAAAATTGTAATTAGAAATATATAGCAAAAAGTTATAGTTATATATATATATATATATATATATATATATATATATATATATATATATATATATATATATATATTTCAATCAGTACCACTTCCGTCAAGTATATTTATGACAATTATAATTGCATACAGTTAGTGTTGGAGGTATGGTTATGTTCTGGGCAACACTCCACACGCCTGTCCATGCAGCCATGTTTGGACAGAGCGGGGAGAGCAGCAAGACAAACCCCCCTGGGGTACAGAACAGAACCATTAGAAGCATGTATAAAATTACAATTCACAATTACGTGAGTTGTAAACAAAATATGAGCGACTGCTTCCAACGAAGAGACTGTAAAGAAAAAACAAAGTTAGATCGGATTACAGGTTCAGTTGGTGGAGTTGGGGTTGGAGGAGGGAGTTAATTGCAAGCAGCAATGTGATGGAAGAGACACTGAATAATTGGAATTTAAATATACCGCAGGTGATAGGTGTCAAGACTGGATTGGTACACGTCAGGAACAGCTGACTGTCAGCTGATGCAAGTGTGACTAACGTGGCCTGACTGAACTAATGCGATGCTCGATATATATATATATATATATATATATATATATATATATATATATATATATATATATATATATATATATATATATATATACAGTACAGACCAAATATTGTTATGTATATAATTCCATATATAATTCCACATGTGTTAATTCATAGTTTTGATGCCTTCAGTGTGAATCTACAATTTTCATAGTCATGAAAATAAAGAAAACTCTTTGAATGAGAAGGTGTGTCCAAACTTTTGATCTGTACTGTATATATATATATATATATATATATATATATATATATATATATATATATATATATATATATATATATATTAGTAATAATAAGAAGAAGAATCCTGTGAATTTGAAGGTATCATTATATTTGACATTACCGTCCCCCACACTTCTGTAATTATGGCTATGCCCCTGCGTCAGGGCTTGAAACTACCATTTGTCTGTCACAGAAACAGTCAGTCACACAGGAGCTGCACAATTCTGAAAAAAAAGAAAAAAAAACAATCACTATTATGTTGCTGTATCAATTAGAGATCATGATTCTCCCATAATTCTGAAGAGACAACTAAACAAAAAAGCATGTAATTTACTACTGGTTCTGACAAAATTTTAATTGCTGCATTATTTTTATTTATTTATTTATGAATTGTCTATTGCAAAATCTCCACCTCTTTTGTGGCTAATATTAATTTCACAATGATCCATATTCCGTGAAGTCAAGCAGCAGAAGTTAATACTAAATATGCAAATGTGGGGCTAATAATAACATTCCCTATGATGATAATGTTAATGGTTATAGAGAGAAACCCCCACCCCCATATATGTCTATATTTTATTTTTGTAAAAAGTTCATTTGGATAGTTATGTTTTCTAAATTTATGATGGGGTTAATTCATAAAATGTTTTTAAAAATGTTGGTGCAAATGCATAAAATCCTGCATAATTTATTGTGGGTAATGCTCAAGCAGGCGTGTTGTTTTAGGGATCTGACAGGAGAGGGCGTCCACAGAAGAAAGGTGTGGGCATGTAGGAGAAGCCAGATAATTCATTTTTGTTACGGTGGAAAAGGGACATGCAGAGATTTAGTGTACTGTGAATACGTGTAATAAGCAGTAAACAACATTAAAAAGGAACACATAAAATTAAACACTCCTGGAACTTTATTACACTCGGCATGCAACACAAGACTAGTTTGGCATGTCACTGTTTATAACACAGGGCGTATAAATTAAAAGTATCACACCCACTTTCCAAGAAACCACTGGCCTAAATCACTCCTTCAACTTACACGTTTCTTTCTCTTTGACTGGAGCCTTACATGGAAGGGGTTTAAAAGGCTCTCAGTGACCTGTATCACCTGCCATCACTAATTAACTCAACCCTCATCAGTCAGCTCATTAGTAAGGTGTTTGTTTCAACACCACATTAAAAGTGTCTCAACAGAGAAATATACATTTCTAATTGAACAGGGACTTAACTCTTCAGTCCACCAATAACATGAAATCTACTGGTTAGTTGTGAATGTTAGAATGTTAATTAAGAATGTTCTATATTTTTATAATTTTCTTATAATTAATAAGGTCCATGTTCATATTGACTCAAACTGACTGACACAGACACCGATATGCAAATTAGGGGAAAGAAGTGGGAAAATACACCAGAATAAAGGAAGTGAATATGAGATAGGGGTTTTAGAGTAATAAACAAATGAAGTGACGTACTGAAGTGATGGATGAGAGCAGATATAATCATAACATATAGTGTGAAGCTGCAGAGAGAAACATCAGACTCAAGACAGAAACACACAACCTCTAAAGTAAGAACAACTCACATCTTCATTCTTTAACCATAAACCATGAATCCAGTTACACCGATAAAATGCTTTTTAAAATATCATGTTTTACTCCAGATGAATAAGAGAGTCTTCTTCAGAAATGGAGCAAACTCTATATTTCATTCTTCTTCTCGTTAGTGAGTGTTTGTGGTTTTATTTATGGTTACTGGAAGAGTGTGATTGATGAACGTATCTGGATTGGGCTGCAGAAGACGGGTCTTGATCAATGGCAGTGGTCTTAAAGTTCCCGCTACATGTCGGACATGTCAAATTCATCCACAGTGTTTGTTCTGATGTTGTTTTTGATCAGTCTCTCTCTAGTTTCTGCTTGTGCTCTGTTTGGTTTCCAGATAAACTGATTGTGATCAGAGAGAATCTGACGTGGTCTGAAGCTCTGAGATACTGCAGACAGAATCATGTGGATCTGGTCTCGGTTCATTCACAAGAGATGCAGCGTGAGGTGATGAACGTGGTTAAACGAGCGTCTACTGAAGAGCTGTGGTTGGGTTTACACAACTACTGCATCATGAACATGTGGCTCTGGTTGAGTGGAGAGACCGTGTGCTATCAGAACTGGGCTCCAGGGAACGGAACCAAACCGGAAAACTGTAAACTCGAGAAAAGAAAAGGAGCAGTTCAGTCTGGAGGAGATCAGCGCTGGATCAGCCGTCCTGAAACCGACAAACTCAACTTCATCTGCAGCAGATATTAAGAGTGAAGGACATGTAAATTGTGTGTTTTCTTGTTGAATCTTTTTACACTTCATTGTTTTTCTGATTGACGTATATATTATATTTTTTTCTTTGATAGCTTCTGTGTGAATCTGATTATTTGGTTTTAAAAGTGTCAAAGTCTTGCTTAAGACTGAAAAGAATTATAATGGCATAATATGATATTATCAAAGTTTTATAACATTAATGTTTAATATTCTTTAATTGTGTAAAACCCTAAGACGATATATGTGTGTTTTAAGAATCTATCTGTATATTAGAGATGCCTGTTAATTGTGTTTCTTGGAGCAGCAGCTCTATATTCTTTGTTTCTCAGCAGAATGAAATCTGTTTAGTAATTGAAAAGCAGAAGTAAAGGTTGGGTATATAATATATTGTGTTTGATCCAAACAGGAAAGATAAAAACCATGACATAAACACATGATAACACAAGATCAGCTCAAATAAAATCATACAGCCAGTATTCTCGTCGTCTCACTATTTCCTGATTTATTCTAGATGTAAGAGTTCATTGAAAATTATATATAAGAAACATGTAATCCTCACTTTTGAATGTTGATTTATTAGGTTGATATTTAAGATATATCGTCACTTATAAAACATGCACATTTCAGCTTCCTATGGCTTCGTCAGTCACATGTTACGATGGTAAGCGAGGTAGAAAGTCTTCCCAGCTCTACAGCGCCCCACAATGTTCCAATGTAAATCTGTGGTGAAGAATGGAACTGCAGTGTCCTGCTTTGTTTATTGGACCAGACGATTTCACAAGAAAATGTATTGGTCTTTTTATACTAAAAACTTGAAGGAATTGGTATTGAGAATCATTTGTTTCTAACCCAGATGTTATTTGGATTGCTTACCCTTCAGTTTTTTTCTTTTTTCTTTTTTTTATGTAGTATTGATCATAATCACGTGATCGTTTTACATTAAGACAAGATTAAAATTATTGTATTAAAGAGCCCCTTTTTAAATCCTCTTTTTGAAATGCCATCTAATGTATGTAATGTCATTAATTTGTTCAATGCTTGGATCACTAAAATGATGGACTTGATTGATTAAACAAAAGGCCAGTGGCGAACTACACAAGCACTGCTTAAGAAGTTGAGCTAACTCCAGTTAGAATTGTGGAGAGATAAGTCAGGAGTCTTAAAACCTATTTTCCTCCTAAATTGATTTATTTTATTACAAATGTTCTACTGAGTTGTTTTTTTTTTAACATTTATTTTAAAGGTTGTTTTCAAGTCTAGAAATCTACTGATATTGCAAGAGGTGCAGAGGGTGTGTGTAGAAGCACATTGTCATTACTTTTTTACGTTTTAATATTTTATAGTATTGTATGTCTTATTGGTTATCTTTATGGATTGCTGAATCTCTTGTCGGTACAACAAATTTACATTCGGGTGCTAATAAAGATACATTGAACCTTGAAGTTAGACAATTTGGTTTTGTGTTGTATTGAGAAAAAAAAAATATATATATATATATCAAATTTGTATTAAATCTGTACATCTTGGACAATTGAAATGAAGACCAGACACTTAATGGAGGTCTTGCCTTACTATTTCAGAAGAGATGTCCATCCTGGAGATTACTGTACAAATCACCTGCCTCTAAGAGATGTGGGGATCTTCAGTGGAGATTATGGCATTGTACTGAAGCCTCAAACTCTTTTACTTCAAAGCATAATGACACAGTTTTACCAGTATGTCCTTTTCGTAATGCAATTGTTTTGTGAGTGTTTTAAGCTCAGCTTAGCAATCCATTTTTAAATCTCATCAGTGCAAAACTACTGGTGAGAATATAAGTGGGCTATGGTGACCATATTCAAGTTTTTAGCAGAATCTTGTGTATTTAATGAATATATAATATTCCTAATTTTGAACTGAGATGATTTTTGAAGGGGCATTGGAGACTGTAAATAAATCAGGGAATCTTGTCTTTAATTGGAAATGTTTCTTTTTTTACTGTTTGTAAATTAAAATGTGTTTTTCTCTCTTTCTCAAACAAAGGATTTTTAAAGGCTCTTAGTAACCAGTTTCACCATGTCTTCACTAATTAACTCAACACTCATCAATCAGCTCATTACTCAAAACTAGATAACAAGTTTCAGCAGGCATTAAAGTAACTGTTTAACAGTGATATTATTTCAAATATTGCACTAAGCAATATTTAAAGGGGTCATATGATGCAATCTAAATGTTTCCTTTCTCTTTGGAGTGTTACAAGCTCTTGGTGCATAAAGAAGTTGCAAAGACTAAAGTCTCAAATCCAAAGAGATATTCTTTATCAAAGTTAAGATTCATCCAAACCCTCCTAAAACACCTCGTTTAAACGCCCCACATCTCTACCTCACTATGAGAAAATATTTGGCTTGTGTACCACAAACACATACGAGCTTCATCACTGTGTCTGTCTCAAGACTCTGTCCTCTTTCAGGCTTGAACTGATGGTGAAACTAAGAACATTATTAATTAAAATTAAAGTGACGTGACATTCAGCCAAGTATGGTGACCCATACTCAGAATTTGTGCTCTGCATTTGACCCATCCAAAGTGCACACACACAGAGCAGTGAACACACACACACACTGTGAGCACACACCCGGAGCAGTGGGCAGCCATTTATGCTGCGGCGCCCGGGGAGCAGTTGGGGGTTCAATGCCTTGCTCAAGGGCACCTTAGTCGTGGTATTGAAGGTGGAGAGAGAACTGTACATGCACTCCCCCCACCCACAATTCCTGCCGGCCCGGGACTCGAACTCACAACCTTTCGATTGGGAGTCCGACTCTCTAACCAATAGGCCACGACTTCCCAAATGTAACTGTCTTTAAATGTTTTTTGAAAGATGAATCTCATGATTATGGAAAGGGGCGTTACATTTCAACGAGTGCTTGTGGTGTTCAGCCAATCACAATGCACTGGGTCAGTTGGCCAATCAGAGCAGACTGCGCTTGTCAGAAGGAGAGACTTTGTAGAAAACGACGCATTTGAGCGAGTCAGGGCATAGAGGACATACAATAATGTAAAGTATTTGAAAAAATAATGTCTTTTTTGAACATTAAAACATGTCTACATATTCTGTTACACCAAATACAGAAAATGATGATGTTTAAAAAAAGCATCATATGACCACTTAAAAAAAAACGCTTTTGACCACAGTGTTGGACCGAGTTGTAAAACGCATTCGCTGCCAATCAGCAGTAAGGGGTGTGTCTAGTGATGATAGGGAGAGAGCAATAGAGACCTACTACATTACTCAATAATGATGTGAAGGTGTTTGCCATTATTTTTGCAGAAAGATAAAAATAATGCTTAGAACTAATTATAGATGATTGCCAATCATGAAGGGCAGACATATTAGTAATAATATTCATTTGGTCCTAGACTTAATTGGTTATAATGAATATATTGATGGTGAAAGTTTTATAATTTCTGTAGATTTTTATAAAGCATTTTAAATTGTTAACCACAAATTTATGTTTGAGACTTTGGATTCATTTGGCTTTGGTGATTTCTTTAACGGGGGGCATTTATACTTTATATAAGGGGTGTGATATTTCAGTAAAACTAGCATAAGGCAATAAAGTATACCCCCAGATTTCTCTTAGAAAGAGGAAAAAGGCAGGGATGCCCAATATCTCCTATTTTATTCTTATTTGTAACCCAGACAATGACTCTTTACATGAACAAATATAATTTTCACGGAATCAGGATTTTAGGAAGATAAATGAAATGCTGTGAATTAGCAGATGATACTATTTGACACTATTTATAAAAAATGTCATTGATTGTTTGAATGACTTTTCATTGGTTTCAGGGTTAAATTTTAATTTAAACAAATGTGAGTTCACTCTGAAAAATCATGAACTTCTTGATATAAATGGCATCCCTGTGAAGAATATTATTACCTATTCAGGAATCAGAAACTGAACGTTTATCTCGTCTTCTCTTTCCTGCTATTTTCACATTAAAAATCTTTACAATTTCATTTGGAGAGATAGGTCTCATTACATTAAAAAAGGTCCCTTAACTATTTCGGTAGGTAATGGAGAATTAAATGTGCTTGACTTCAGCACAATAAATGCAATTTTAAAGATTGGATGGATCAAGAATTACTTTCAGTGCAAAAATAAAATTTGGTATTTAATTCATAATCTAATCTTTCAAAAGATGGGTGGTGTTGCTTTTCTGTTGCAATGCAACTTTGAAATAAGTAAGACTTCAGTTAGATTAAGTCATTTTCACAAGCAAGTGCTTCTCTCACGGACGCTTATAGAAGAATAATTTATCTCCAAATAAATATATATTTTAGAATAACAGGTTTATTTTTATTTTATTTTTTATTTATTTTCTTCAGAAATGGGTAGACAATAGTATTATATTTGTTAAACAGTTATTTAATGAACATGAGTACAAGTATATCACATATCATTTTTTTTCTAAGGTACATTATTCCAATAATCCCTAAATAATATTGTATAGTGTTTGATGCTTTACCATCTGGATTAAAATGTCTGTTTAAAGAAAATGTGAATGAGGAGAAATGATGTTGCAAGTAATGTTTTTACTATTAATGATAGAAAATGGAATAATTACTTTATCAGGAAGTTACTGACAGAATACAGCCCAATATCTTCTAAATCATTCTGAATTTGAGTGCATTGACTGGAAATGTTCAAGGTTGCTGCCTAAAAAATTTTGCATGACAAATAAGGTTTTTATTTTGATAGACAAAGATTGCCAACAAATGTGGCCTTTATTGTTAAACGTTGTTTGATTATGGGAAAATACCATATACACAAACAGAAATGAGCTAAAGGAAACCCCAATTTATTATTTCAGATAGATATAAAAATGGTGGTGGTGAAGTAAATACTACATAAAACAAATGTAATTTCTACATTAAATAATTAAGTTCAGGTAAAAATAAAATAAATAAATAAAGTTAATTCTATATTACTTATCAATTTAAGCTTGTAGAAATTAAAGTTTTAAATTATAAGCATATTTTACTTGGAATTGATTGTTATGTTTACAGGGATTCTTTAACCCAATACCAAAGCTATGATCCCATTTTACCCATCATTCACTGGGGCATGAATAATTGAAAAGGTTAAAATTGTCACTGTTTTTGAATTGTATTTACACTGTTTTATTATTGATTTTGTCGTTAGGTTTAGTAACTTACTGTTTGGTGATACCATTTATACTTAAACACTATTCATTGATTGTTACTGTAATTATGTATGGTGTATCAAGTATTGAGGTCTGTGTGTTCATTTGGCTAATAATTATATTGAGTGGACATATCTTCAAAAGAAAACAAGCTGTCTACTTATTTACACGTATGCAAATGAACCACATGCTTTAATGGCATGGTTATTTTCCAGTGCTACCTTGTTTGAGTAAATTATATAAACTGTAACTGAGTGTAATGTACTTGAGGACAAAATATTTAACAAAATCACATAGAAATTACTCATCAAACTCTATCTGGCCATGTTAAATTTACTCTAACCTTTGCTAAATGTACCTAATTTAGTTAAGTAGATTCTGCTTAAAATTTATGAGTGCAAATTTTAAATCTACTTATTGTTATATATATATATATATATATATATATATATATATATATATATATATATATATGTATATATATATATTTCAGTGAAGGGAAGGTGTTTGTCCTGGGCAGAAACCGTCAGGAGTCAGTGGAGTGTTCCACACCTGAAGAAAACACCTGGAGATCCAGCCTGTCTAGAGCTTTTCTGCTCAAAGAACATAATATTACAGACAAATTACAGCTGTTTAGTTCAATATAAAAGAAGCAGATTATATTGTTTCCATATGAAGGATCCAAAAACTATTTTGGCACTTAAATGTATGGATTTGTTCATTTAAACTTTTTTTTGTTTTTTTTTGTTTGTTTTTTCTTGCATATTTTGAATGACTCCTTTCTCTCTCACACCCATTTAAGATTTTTGGTCATTTATGAAGTCAATTCTCCTCAGTTTCACACAGCTGTAGAGAATCACAAAGCAACAACCATGTTTGAACCTTGGAAGAGGACCGAAGTAATTTTTGACCAAGATAATGGTCTGTTTTATTTAAAGGAAATAAATGAATAAAGAAAAATCAGAAGACTAGAACACAAAAATATATTGTAAATAAACTAATTTGATCTATTTGCGAAAAATATAATAATATAATATATAATAATGATTAGACTATATTTTAAAATGGCCTAAACACACTCTCTTTAATCATACAGAATTTGCCGAAAATGACTTCGACATTTATTCTCTCACACATTAAATTATGAATCACGCCTATAGGCATATTTTTTCACTGAAAATAAGTAGTGTAATTTAACAGCATCATATTAAGTTTTTAATTACTTTACCTAATTGGTGCTCAGCTTCTGTGAAAAGTATAGTCTGTGTTCTTTGATTTGATTCTTAATCATTTTGACAAGCGAGGAAGACTATCCTAAAATGTAAGTTTTAATATTGTAACTAAACGTCTTGTCATTCTAACAGCAAACTGAGCTGTTCAATCTGCTGTCTGGTCATTAAATATCAAGCCTGTAGTGTTTATTTTTCTCCTGCTATCACAGCTGGTCTCATCCTCTGAACACTTTTCTCTGCGGTCACGCCGAGGCCATGTGGAATGGACAGATGTTTGTGTCAGACACCTGCGACTCTCACCTGAGCTGCTGTCTGAGTCTGTATGGCTCTATGACCCGCTGCATGACTGCTCAAAACACGCTGGGGGCGGGACGGGCAGGTCATGTGATGCTGGTTCAGGACAGCGATTGGTGGTGGCAGGGGTTGGAGCCAATGTGGATGGGGTTTGGAGACCAGCACCCGCGGCAGCTGCTCTTGACAGACATCTGTATGTTTTGAGAGGGTCTTTGGCTGATTCGGCCTGTGATACACCATGGGTGCACCGTTACGATCCACAGAAAAAGTGCTAGGACAAACTGGGAGCAATGCTGGGACTGTACACGGATCTCGCGGCATGTGCTTTACAGCTGCCTGTCAGCCTAAAGAGCAAAAGAGTGCAAACTAGGACAAAATAAATGTCTTTTTTTATATACATGATGTCATTTTCCTGCAGCTCTACTCAGTTTTCTTGTCCAGCTCTACTTTTCTCATGAATATTAGTTGTAATAAATGAGGTTCATTCAGCAGGCAGTTGTTGGTAAGTGAGCACAGTCTGGTATTTTGTTCCCCCTGACAAATGTTGTGCGAGTGACAGAACAGTCCCAGGAAGTCATATTTGAATAAAATAATATCAACACTGATTGACTGATGAAAATGCAACATGCATCAGAATTCAAAGTTTCATGCATTTTCTATTTTTAGATTAGTTTCCTGTTCTTGTACCTCACATGTAAATACATTTACGCTGTATGCACCTTTTTGTGCTATATTATGTAGCTCCTGCTGCTGTTCCAGAGTAAAAATGGTGAATGTGAACATGAATTGTAGAATTAAAAAGGAACCTTTTTATCTGGCTTGACCCCATGTCTAGTCATATGCATGTAGATCAGTGAAAATAAAATAAAA
The DNA here is from genome assembly GCF_963082965.1 of Carassius carassius. NCBI lineage: Eukaryota > Metazoa > Chordata > Actinopteri > Cypriniformes > Cyprinidae > Carassius > Carassius carassius. Next base: position 3,982,909 of record NC_081756.1, read on the forward strand.
ACTGAGAGAAAGGGGAAAGATTAAAGAGAATAAGGTAAATCCAAGAAAGAGGTTAAACTAGCATTTAAATCAAATGCAAGCATGATTTGTAACTCTAGTGAATTAAATGTACTATATATAAGTTATATAAGTTGGCATTATCTTTATGTTTTGGACAATTGTTTTGGACTAATTGAACAGGGACTTAACTCTTCAGTCCACCAATAACATGAAATCTACTGGTTAGTTGTGAATGTTAGAATGTTAATTAAGAATGTTCTATATGTTTATAATTTTCTTATAATTAATAAGGTCCATGTTCATATTGACTCAAACTGACTGACACAGACACCGATATGCAAATTAGGGGAAAGAAGTGGGAAAATACACCAGAATAAAGGAAGTGAATATGAGATAGGGGTTTTAGAGTAATAAACAAATGAAGTGACGTACTGAAGTGATGGATGAGAGCAGATATAATCATAACATATAGTGTGAAGCTGCAGAGAGAAACATCAGACTCAAGACAGAAACACACAACCTCTAAAGTAAGAACAACTCACATCTTCATTCTTTAACCATAAACCATGAATCCAGTTACACCGATAAAATGCTTTTTAAAATATCATGTTTTACTCCAGATGAATAAGAGAGTCTTCTTCAGAAATGGAGCAAACTCTATATTTCATTCTTCTTCTCGTTAGTGAGTGTTTGTGGTTTTATTTATGGTTACTGGAAGAGTGTGATTGATGAACGTATCTGGATTGGGCTGCAGAAGACGGGTCTTGATCAATGGCAGTGGTCTTAAAGTTCCCGCTACATGTCGGACATGTCAAATTCATCCACAGTGTTTGTTCTGATGTTGTTTTTGATCAGTCTCTCTCTAGTTTCTGCTTGTGCTCTGTTTGGTTTCCAGATAAACTGATTGTGATCAGAGAGAATCTGACGTGGTCTGAAGCTCTGAGATACTGCAGACAGAATCATGTGGATCTGGTCTCGGTTCATTCACAAGAGATTCAGCGTCGTGTGATGAACGTGGTACACCTGGCGTCTACTGCGGCGCTGTGGTTGGGTTTACACAACTACTGCATCATGAACATGTGGCTCTGGGTGAGTGGAGAGACCGTGTGCTATCAGAACTGGGCTCCAGGGAACGGAACCAAACCGGAAAACTGTAAACTTGAGAAAAGAAAAGGAGCAGTTCAGTCTGGAGGAGATCAGCGCTGGATCAGCCGTCCTGAAACTGACAAACTCAACTTCATCTGCAGCAGATATTAAGAGTGAAGGACATGTAAATTGTTTGTGTGTTTTCTTGTTCAATCTTTTTACACTTCTTCTGTGTGAATCTGATTATTTGCTTTTAAAAGTGTCAAAGTCTTGCTTAAGACTGAAAAGAATTATAATGACATAATATGATATTATCAAAGTTTTATAACATCAATGTTTAATATTCTTTAATTGTGTAAAACCCTAAGACGATATATGTGTGTTTTAAGAATCTATCTGCATATTAGAGATGCCTGTTAATTGTGTTTCTTGGAGCAGCAGCTCTATATTCTTTGTTTCTCAGCAGAATGAAATCTGCTTAGTAATTGAAAAGCAGAAGTAAAGGTTGGGTATATAATATATTGTGTTTGATCCAAACAGGAAAGATCAAAACCATGACATAAACACATGATAACACAAGATCAGCTCAAATAAAATCATACAGCCAGTATTCTCGTCGTCTCACTATTTCCTGATTTATTCTAGATGTAAGAGTTCATTGAAAATTATATATATAAGAAACATGTAATCCTCACTTTTGATTGTTGATTTATTAGGTTGATATTTAGGATATATCGTCACTTATAAAACATGCACATTTCAGCTTCCTATGGCTTCGTCAGTCACATGTTACGATGGTAAGCGAGGTAGAAAGTCTTCCCAGCTCTACAGCGCCCCACAATGTTCCAATGTAAATCTGTGGTAAAGAATGGAACTGCAGTGTCCTGCTTTGTTTATTGGACCAGACGATTTCACAAGAAAATGTATTGGTCTTTTTATACTGAAAAACATGAAGGAATTGGTATTGAGAATCATTTGTTTCTAACCCAGAAGTTATTTGGATTGCTTACCCTTCAGTTTTGTTTTGTTTTTTTTCTTAAATGTAGTATTGATCATAATCACGGGATCGATTTACATTAAGACAAGATTAAAATTATTGTATTACAGAGCCTCTTTTTAAATCCTCTTTTTGAAATGCCATCTAATGTATGTAATGTCATTAATTTGTTCAATGCTTGGATCAGGGGCGCTGCACAAGATCCCGGGCCCTATGCATAGGCAGTCCTAATGGGCCCCCCTCCCCTTGAAAATATATATTCCAGACTTTTCAAGGGCCCTCTCTTCCTTTGGGGCCCCGGTAATCAGTACTGGTTTTACCCCCAGTCCAGCGCCCCTGGCTTGGATCACTAAAATGATGGACTTGATTGATTAAACAAAAGGCCAGTGGCGAACTACACAAGCACTGCTGAAGAAGTTGAGCTAACTCCAGTTAGAATTGTGGAGAGATAAGTCAGGAGTCTTAAAACCAGTTTTCCTCCTAAATTGATTCATTTTATTACAAATGTTCTACTGAGTTTTTTTTTTTTTTTTACATTTATTTTAAAGGTTGTTTTCAAGTCTAGAAATCTAATGATATTGCAAGAGGTGCAGAGGGTGTGTGTAGAAGCACATTGTCATGACTTTTTTACGTTTTAATATTTTATAGTATTGTATGTCTTATTGGTTATCTTTATGGATTGCTTAAAATCTCTTGTCGGTACAACAAAGTCAAAGTCAAAGTCAAAGTCACCTTTATTTATATAGTGCTTTAAACAAAATACATTGCGTCAAAGCAACTGAACAACATTCATTAGGAAAACAGTGTCAATAATGAAAAAAATGATAGTTAAAGGCAGTTCATCATTGAATTCAGTTATGTCATCTCTGTTCAATTAAATAGTGTCCGTGCATTTATTTGCAATCAAGTCAACGATATCGCTGTAGATGAAGTGTCCCCAACTAAGCAAGCCAGAGGCGACAGCGGCAAGGAACCGAAACTCCATCGGTGACAGAATGGAGAAAAAAACCTTGGGAGAAACCATGCTCAGTTGGGGGGCCAGTTCTCCTCTGACCAGACGAAACCAGTAGTTCAATTCCAGGCTGCAGCAAAGTCAGATTGTGCAGAAGAATCATCTGTTTCCTGTGGTCTTGTCCTGGTGGTCCTCTGAGACAAGGTCTTTACAGGGGATCTGTATCTTGGGCTCTAGTTGTCCTGGTCTCCGCTGTCTTTCAGGGCAGTAGAGGTCCTTTCTAGGTGCTGATCCACCATCTGGTCTGGATACGTACTGGATCCGGGTGACTGCAGTGACCCTCTGATGTGGATACAGACTGGATCTGGTGGCCACGGTGACCTCGGAATAAGAGAGAAACAGACAAATATTAGCGTAGATGCCATTCTTCTAATGATGTAGCAAGTACATAGGTTGTTATGGGAAGTGTTTCCGGTTCCGGTTTACCTAATTAATGCAGCCTAAAAATCCTTTAACGGATTTGGATAATAAAAGCATATTAGTATGTTATGTGTAAGCCAGGTTAAAGAGATGGGTCTTTAATCTAGATTTAAACTGCAAGAGTGTGTCTGCCTCCCAAACAATGTTAGGTAGGTTATTCCAGAGTTTAGGCGCCAAATAGGAAAAGGATCTGTCGCCCGCAGTTGATTTTGATATTCTAGGTATTATCAAATTGCCTGAGTTTTGAGAACGTAGCGGACGTAGAGGATTATAATGTAAAAGGAGCTCATTCAAATACTGAGGTGCTAAACCATTCAGGGCTTTATAAGTAATAAGCAATATTTTAAAATCTATGCGATGCTTGATAGGGAGCCAGTGCAGTGTTGACAGGACCGGGCTAATATGGTCATACTTCCTGGTTCTAGTAAGTAACTCTTGCTGCTGCATTTTGGACTAGCTGTAGTTTGTTTACTAAGCGTGCAGAACAACCACCCAATAAAGCATTACAATAATCTAACCTTGAGGTCATAAAAGCATGCATTAACATTTCTGCATTTGACATTGAGAGCATAGGCCGTAATTTAGATATATTTTTGAGATGGAAAAATGCAGTTTTACAAATGCTAGAAACGTGGCTTTCTAAGGAAAGATTGCGATCAAATAGCACACCTAGGTTCCTAACTGATGATGAAGAATTGACAGAGCAACCATCAAGTCTTAGACAGTGTTCTAGGTTATTACAAGCTGAGTGTTTAGGTCCTATAATTAACACCTCTGTTTTTTCAGAATTTAGCAGTAAGAAATTACTCGTCATCCAGTTTTTTATATCGACTATGCAATCCATTAGTTTTTCAAATTGGTGTGTTTCACCGGGCTGCGAAGAAATATAGAGTTGAGTATCATCAGCATAACAGTGAAAGCTAACACCATGTTTCCTGATGATATCTCCCAAGGGTAACATATAAAGCGTGAAGAGTAGCGGCCCTAGTACTGAGCCTTGAGGTACTCCATACTGCACTTGTGATCGATATGATACATCTTCATTCACTGCTACGAACTGATGGCGGTCATATAAGTACGATTTAAACCATGCTAATGCACTTCCATTAATGCCAACAAAGTGTTCAAGTCTATGCAAAAGAATGGTGTGGTCAATTGTGTCAAACGCAGCACTAAGATCCAATAAAACTAATAGAGAGATACACCCACGATCAGATGATAAGAGCAGATCATTTGTAACTCTAAGGAGAGCAGTCTCAGAACTATGATACGGTCTAAATCCTGACTGGAAATCCTCACATATACCATTTTTCTCTAAGAAGGAATATAATTGTGAGGATACCACCTTTTCTAGTATCTTGGACAGAAAAGGGAGATTCGAGATTGGTCTATAATTAACTAGTTCTTTGGGGTCAAGCTGTGGTTTTTTGATGAGAGGCTTAATAACAGCCAGTTTGAAGGTTTTGGGGACATATCCTAATGACAATGAGGAATTAATAATAGTCAGAAGAGGATCTATGACTTCTGGAAGCACCTCTTTTAGGAGCTTAGATGGTATAGGGTCTAACATACATGTTGTTGTACAACAAATTTACATTCGGGTGCTAATAAAGATACATTGAACCTTGAAGTTAGACAATTTTGGTTTTGTGTTGTATTGAGAAAAAAAAAATATACATATATATCAAATTTGTATTAAATCTGTACATCTTGGACAATTGAAATGAAGACCAGACACTAAATGGAGGTCTTGCCTTACTATTTCAGAAGAGATGTCCATCCTGGAGATTACTGTACAAATCACCTGCCTCTAAGAGATGTGGGGATCTTCAGTGGAGATTATGGCATTGTACTGAAGCCTCAAACTCTTTTACTTCAAAGCATAATGACACAGTTTTACCGGTATGTCCTTTTCGTAATGCAATTGTTTTGTGAGTGTTTTAAACTCAGCTTAGCGATTCATTTTTAAATCTCATAAGTGCAAAACTACTGGTGAGAATATAAGTGGGCTATGGTGACCATATTCAAGTCTTTAGCGCAGTCTTGAGTATTTAATGAATATATAATATTCCTTATTTTGAACTGAGATGATTTTTGAAGGGGCATTGGAGACTGTAAATAAATCAGAGAATCTTGTCTTTAATTGGAAATGTTTCTTTTTTTACTGTTTTTAAATTAAAATGTATTTTTTCTCTTTCTCAAACGAAGGATTTTTAAAGGCTCTCAGTCACCAGTTTCACCATGTCTTCACTAATTAACTCAACACTCATCAATCAGCTCATTACTCAACACTAGATAACAAGTTTCAGCAGGCATTAAAGTAACTGTTTAACAGTGATATTATTTCAAATATTCCACTAAGCAATATTTAAAGGGGTCATATGATGCAATCTAAATGTTTCCTTTCTCTTTGGAGTGTTACAAGCTCTTGGTGCATAAAGAAGTTGCAAAGACTAAAGTCTCAAATCCAAAGAGATATTCTTTATCAAAGTTAAGATTTATCCAAACCCTCCTAAAACACCTCGTTTAAACGCCCCACATCTCTACCTCACTATGAGAAAATATTTGCGTAATGCCGCCCAAATGTTCACACAAAGAGAGCAGGCGTTGTTTCAGTAACACAGTTAGTGTTGAAGCAGTCATGTCAGAGAGATGTGTGTGGATCTAGGAGAAAGAAAAATCACTTTATTTGTTCTTACTTCTGAAAGTTGTTGCATTTAGGAATCTTTAAGATTACTTGCAACAGAACAGAAACACATTTTATGGATGACCGTTTTGTGAACCTATAAAGAGGAGGTCATTCTGAATTTGCTACAACAATCTTTAATCAATCAATTATTTTAGGTATTTGCTTTTGACTGTTCAAATATGGAGTTTTGCATGTCGTGTGTGTGTGTGTGTGTCTCTGTGTGTGTGTGAGTGTGTGAGAGAGAGAGAGACACTAACACAGTAGAGTCAGTCTTAACCGTCCGTGGCTTGTGTACCACAAACACATACGAGCTTCATCACTGTGTCTGTCTCAAGACTCTGTCCTCTTTCAGGCTTGAACTGATGGTGAAACTAAGAACATTATTAATTAAAATTAAAGTGATGTGACATTCAGCCAAGTATGGTGACCCATACTCAGAATTTGTGCTCTGCATTTAACCCATCCGAAGTGCACACACACAGAGCAGTGAACACACACACACTGTGAACACACACCCAGAGCAGTGGGCAGCCATTTATGCTGCGGTGCCCAGGGAGAAGTTGGGGGTTCAGTGCCTTGCTCAAGGGGACATAAGTCGTGGTATTGAAGGTGGAGAGAGAACTGTACATGCACTCCCACCGCCTACAATTCCTGCCGGCCCGGGACTCGAACTCACAACCTTTCGATTGCCAGTCCGACTCTCTAACCATTAGGCCACGACTTCCCAAATGTAACTGTCTTTAAATGTTTTTTGAAAGATGAATCTCATGATTATGGAAAGGGGCGTTACATTTCAACGAGTGCTTGTGGTGTTCAGCCAATCACAATGCACTGGGTCAGTTGGCCAATCAGAGCAGACTGCGCTTGTCAGAAGGAGAGACTTTGTAGAAAACGACGCCTTTGAGAGAGTCAGGGCATAGAGGACATACAATAATGTAAAGTATTTGAAAAAATAATGTCTTTTTTGAACATTAAAACATGTCAACATATTCTGTTACACCAAATACAGAAAATAATGATGTTTAAAAAAAGCATAATTTGACCACTTAAAAAAAAAACGCTTTTGACCACAGTGTTGGACCGAGTTGTAAAACGCATTCGCTGCCAATCAGCAGTAAGGGGTGTGTCTAGTGATGATAGGGAGAGAGCAATAGAGACCTACTACATTACTCAATAATGATGTGAAGGTGTTTGCCATTATTTTTGCAGAAAGATAAAAATAATGCTTAGAACTAATTATAGATGATTGCCAATCATGAAGGGCAGACATATTAGTAATAATATTCATTTGGTCCTAGACTTAATTGGTTATAATGAATATATTGATGGTGAAAGTTTTATAATTTCTTTAGATTTTTATAAAGCATTTTAAATTGTTAACCACAAATTTATGTTTGAGACTTTGGATTCATTTGGCTTTGGTGATTTCTTTAACGGGGGGCATTTATACTTTATATAAGGGGTGTGATATTTCAGTAAAACTAGCAAAAGGCAATAAAGTACACCCCCAGATTTCTCTTAGAAAGAGGCAAAAGGCAGGGATGCCCAATATCTCCCTTTTTATTCTTATTTGTAACCCAGACAATGAATCTTTACATGAACAAATATAATTTTCATGGAATCAGGATTTTAGGAAGATAAATAAAATGCTGTGAATTAGCAGATGATACTATTTGACACTATTTATAAAAAATTTCATTGGTTGTTTGAATGACTTTTCATTGGTTTCAGGGTTAAATTTTAATTTAAACAAATGTGAGTTCACTCTGAAAAATCATGAACTTCTTGATATAAATGGCATCCCTGTGAAGAATATTATTACCTATTCAGGAATCAGAAACTGAACGTTTATCTCGTCTTCTCTTTCCTGCTATTTTCACATTAAAAATCTTTACAATTTCATTTGGAGAGATAGGTCTCATTACATTAAAAAAGGTCCCTTAACTATTTCGGTAGGTAATGGAGAATTAAATGTGCTTGACTTCAGCACAATAAATGCAATTTTAAAGATTGGATGGATCAAGAATTACTTTCAGTGCAAAAATAAAATTTGGTATTTAATTCATAATCTAATCTTTCAAAAGATGGGTGGTGTTGCTTTTCTGTTGCAATGCAACTTTGAAATAAGTAAGACTTCAGTTAGATTAAGTCATTTTCACAAGCAAGTGCTTCTCTCACGGACGCTTATAGAATAATAATTTATCTCCAAATAAATATATATTTTAGAATAACAGGTTTATTTTTATTTTATTTTTTATTTATTTTCTTCAGAAATGGGTAGACAATAGTATTATATTTGTTAAACAGTTATTTAATGAACATGAGTACAAGTATATCACATATCATTTTTTTTCTAAGGTACATTATTCCAATAATCCCTAAATAATATTGTATAGTGTTTGATGCTTTACCATCTGGATTAAAATGTCTGTTTAAAGAAAATGTGAATGAGGAGAAATGATGTTGCAAGTAATGTTTTTACTATTAATGATAGAAAATGGAATAATTACTTTATCAGGAAGTTACTGACAGAATACAGCCCAATATCTTCTAAATCATTCTGAATTTGAGTGCATTGACTGGAAATGTTCAAGGTTGCTGCCTAAAAAATTTTGCATGACAAATAAGGTTTTTATTTTGATAGACAAAGATTGCCAACAAATGTGGCCTTTATTGTTAAACGTTGTTTGATTATGGGAAAATACCATATACACAAACAGAAATGAGCTAAAGGAAACCCCAATTTATTATTTCAGATAGATATAAAAATGGTGGTGGTGAAGTAAATACTACATAAAACAAATGTAATTTCTACATTAAATAATTAAGTTCAGGTAAAAATAAAATAAATAAATAAAGTTAATTCTATATTACTTATCAATTTAAGCTTGTAGAAATTAAAGTTTTAAATTATAAGCATATTTTACTTGGAATTGATTGTTATGTTTACAGGGATTCTTTAACCCAATACCAAAGCTATGATCCCATTTTACCCATCATTCACTGGGGCATGAATAATTGAAAAGGTTAAAATTGTCACTGTTTTTGAATTGTATTTACACTGTTTTATTATTGATTTTGTCGTTAGGTTTAGTAACTTACTGTTTGGTGATACCATTTATACTTAAACACTATTCATTGATTGTTACTGTAATTATGTATGGTGTATCAAGTATTGAGGTCTGTGTGTTCATTTGGCTAATAATTATATTGAGTGGACATATCTTCAAAAGAAAACAAGCTGTCTACTTATTTACACGTATGCAAATGAACCACATGCTTTAATGGCATGGTTATTTTCCAGTGCTACCTTGTTTGAGTAAATTATATAAACTGTAACTGAGTGTAATGTACTTGAGGACAAAATATTTAACAAAATCACATAGAAATTACTCATCAAACTCTATCTGGCCATGTTAAATTTACTCTAACCTTTGCTAAATGTACCTAATTTAGTTAAGTAGATTCTGCTTAAAATTTATGAGTGCAAATTTTAAATCTACTTATTGTTATATATATATATATATATATATATATATATATATATATATATATATATATATGTATATATATATATTTCAGTGAAGGGAAGGTGTTTGTCCTGGGCAGAAACCGTCAGGAGTCAGTGGAGTGTTCCACACCTGAAGAAAACACCTGGAGATCCAGCCTGTCTAGAGCTTTTCTGCTCAAAGAACATAATATTACAGACAAATTACAGCTGTTTAGTTCAATATAAAAGAAGCAGATTATATTGTTTCCATATGAAGGATCCAAAAACTATTTTGGCACTTAAATGTATGGATTTGTTCATTTAAACTTTTTTTTGTTTTTTTTTGTTTGTTTTTTCTTGCATATTTTGAATGACTCCTTTCTCTCTCACACCCATTTAAGATTTTTGGTCATTTATGAAGTCAATTCTCCTCAGTTTCACACAGCTGTAGAGAATCACAAAGCAACAACCATGTTTGAACCTTGGAAGAGGACCGAAGTAATTTTTGACCAAGATAATGGTCTGTTTTATTTAAAGGAAATAAATGAATAAAGAAAAATCAGAAGACTAGAACACAAAAATATATTGTAAATAAACTAATTTGATCTATTTGCGAAAAATATAATAATATAATATATAATAATGATTAGACTATATTTTAAAATGGCCTAAACACACTCTCTTTAATCATACAGAATTTGCCGAAAATGACTTCGACATTTATTCTCTCACACATTAAATTATGAATCACGCCTATAGGCATATTTTTTCACTGAAAATAAGTAGTGTAATTTAACAGCATCATATTAAGTTTTTAATTACTTTACCTAATTGGTGCTCAGCTTCTGTGAAAAGTATAGTCTGTGTTCTTTGATTTGATTCTTAATCATTTTGACAAGCGAGGAAGACTATCCTAAAATGTAAGTTTTAATATTGTAACTAAACGTCTTGTCATTCTAACAGCAAACTGAGCTGTTCAATCTGCTGTCTGGTCATTAAATATCAAGCCTGTAGTGTTTATTTTTCTCCTGCTATCACAGCTGGTCTCATCCTCTGAACACTTTTCTCTGCGGTCACGCCGAGGCCATGTGGAATGGACAGATGTTTGTGTCAGACACCTGCGACTCTCACCTGAGCTGCTGTCTGAGTCTGTATGGCTCTATGACCCGCTGCATGACTGCTCAAAACACGCTGGGGGCGGGATGGGCAGGTCATGTGATGCTGGTTCAGGACAGCGATTGGTGGTGGCAGGGGTTGGAGCCAATGTGGATGGGGTTTGGAGACCAGCACCCGCGGCAGCTGCTCTTGACAGACATCTGTATGTTTTGAGAGGGTCTTTGGCTGATTCGGCCTGTGATACACCATGGGTGCACCGTTACGATCCACAGAAAAAGTGCTAGGACAAACTGGGAGCAATGCTGGGACTGTACACGGATCTCGCGGCATGTGCTTTACAGCTGCCTGTCAGCCTAAAGAGCAAAAGAGTGCAAACTAGGACAAAATAAATGTCTTTTTTTATATACATGATGTCATTTTCCTGCAGCTCTACTCAGTTTTCTTGTCCAGCTCTACTTTTCTCATGAATATTAGTTGTAATAAATGAGGTTCATTCAGCAGGCAGTTGTTGGTAAGTGAGCACAGTCTGGTATTTTGTTCCCCCTGACAAATGTTGTGCGAGTGACAGAACAGTCCCAGGAAGTCATATTTGAATAAAATAATATCAACACTGATTGACTGATGAAAATGCAACATGCATCAGAATTCAAAGTTTCATGCATTTTCTATTTTTAGATTAGTTTCCTGTTCTTGTACCTCACATGTAAATACATTTACGCTGTATGCACCTTTTTGTGCTATATTATGTAGCTCCTGCTGCTGTTCCAGAGTAAAAATGGTGAATGTGAACATGAATTGTAGAATTAAAAAGGAACCTTTTTATCTGGCTTGACCCCATGTCTAGTCATATGCATGTAGATCAGTGAAAATAAAATAAAAACTGAGAGAAAGGGGAAAGATTAAAGAGAATAAGGTAAATCCAAGAAAGAGGTTAAACTAGCATTTAAATCAAATGCAAGCATGATTTGTAACTCTAGTGAATTAAATGTACTATATATAAGTTATATAAGTTGGCATTATCTTTATGTTTTGGACAATTGTTTTGGACTAATTGAACAGGGACTTAACTCTTCAGTCCACCAATAACATGAAATCTACTGGTTAGTTGTGAATGTTAGAATGTTAATTAAGAATGTTCTATATGTTTATAATTTTCTTATAATTAATAAGGTCCATGTTCATATTGACTCAAACTGACTGACACAGACACCGATATGCAAATTAGGGGAAAGAAGTGGGAAAATACACCAGAATAAAGGAAGTGAATATGAGATAGGGGTTTTAGAGTAATAAACAAATGAAGTGACGTACTGAAGTGATGGATGAGAGCAGATATAATCATAACATATAGTGTGAAGCTGCAGAGAGAAACATCAGACTCAAGACAGAAACACACAACCTCTAAAGTAAGAACAACTCACATCTTCATTCTTTAACCATAAACCATGAATCCAGTTACACCGATAAAATGCTTTTTAAAATATCATGTTTTACTCCAGATGAATAAGAGAGTCTTCTTCAGAAATGGAGCAAACTCTATATTTCATTCTTCTTCTCGTTAGTGAGTGTTTGTGGTTTTATTTATGGTTACTGGAAGAGTGTGATTGATGAACGTATCTGGATTGGGCTGCAGAAGACGGGTCTTGATCAATGGCAGTGGTCTTAAAGTTCCCGCTACATGTCGGACATGTCAAATTCATCCACAGTGTTTGTTCTGATGTTGTTTTTGATCAGTCTCTCTCTAGTTTCTGCTTGTGCTCTGTTTGGTTTCCAGATAAACTGATTGTGATCAGAGAGAATCTGACGTGGTCTGAAGCTCTGAGATACTGCAGACAGAATCATGTGGATCTGGTCTCGGTTCATTCACAAGAGATTCAGCGTCGTGTGATGAACGTGGTACACCTGGCGTCTACTGCGGCGCTGTGGTTGGGTTTACACAACTACTGCATCATGAACATGTGGCTCTGGGTGAGTGGAGAGACCGTGTGCTATCAGAACTGGGCTCCAGGGAACGGAACCAAACCGGAAAACTGTAAACTTGAGAAAAGAAAAGGAGCAGTTCAGTCTGGAGGAGATCAGCGCTGGATCAGCCGTCCTGAAACTGACAAACTCAACTTCATCTGCAGCAGATATTAAGAGTGAAGGACATGTAAATTGTTTGTGTGTTTTCTTGTTCAATCTTTTTACACTTCTTCTGTGTGAATCTGATTATTTGCTTTTAAAAGTGTCAAAGTCTTGCTTAAGACTGAAAAGAATTATAATGACATAATATGATATTATCAAAGTTTTATAACATCAATGTTTAATATTCTTTAATTGTGTAAAACCCTAAGACGATATATGTGTGTTTTAAGAATCTATCTGCATATTAGAGATGCCTGTTAATTGTGTTTCTTGGAGCAGCAGCTCTATATTCTTTGTTTCTCAGCAGAATGAAATCTGCTTAGTAATTGAAAAGCAGAAGTAAAGGTTGGGTATATAATATATTGTGTTTGATCCAAACAGGAAAGATCAAAACCATGACATAAACACATGATAACACAAGATCAGCTCAAATAAAATCATACAGCCAGTATTCTCGTCGTCTCACTATTTCCTGATTTATTCTAGATGTAAGAGTTCATTGAAAATTATATATATAAGAAACATGTAATCCTCACTTTTGATTGTTGATTTATTAGGTTGATATTTAGGATATATCGTCACTTATAAAACATGCACATTTCAGCTTCCTATGGCTTCGTCAGTCACATGTTACGATGGTAAGCGAGGTAGAAAGTCTTCCCAGCTCTACAGCGCCCCACAATGTTCCAATGTAAATCTGTGGTAAAGAATGGAACTGCAGTGTCCTGCTTTGTTTATTGGACCAGACGATTTCACAAGAAAATGTATTGGTCTTTTTATACTGAAAAACATGAAGGAATTGGTATTGAGAATCATTTGTTTCTAACCCAGAAGTTATTTGGATTGCTTACCCTTCAGTTTTGTTTTGTTTTTTTTCTTAAATGTAGTATTGATCATAATCACGGGATCGATTTACATTAAGACAAGATTAAAATTATTGTATTACAGAGCCTCTTTTTAAATCCTCTTTTTGAAATGCCATCTAATGTATGTAATGTCATTAATTTGTTCAATGCTTGGATCAGGGGCGCTGCACAAGATCCCGGGCCCTATGCATAGGCAGTCCTAATGGGCCCCCCTCCCCTTGAAAATATATATTCCAGACTTTTCAAGGGCCCTCTCTTCCTTTGGGGCCCCGGTAATCAGTACTGGTTTTACCCCCAGTCCAGCGCCCCTGGCTTGGATCACTAAAATGATGGACTTGATTGATTAAACAAAAGGCCAGTGGCGAACTACACAAGCACTGCTGAAGAAGTTGAGCTAACTCCAGTTAGAATTGTGGAGAGATAAGTCAGGAGTCTTAAAACCAGTTTTCCTCCTAAATTGATTCATTTTATTACAAATGTTCTACTGAGTTTTTTTTTTTTTTTTACATTTATTTTAAAGGTTGTTTTCAAGTCTAGAAATCTAATGATATTGCAAGAGGTGCAGAGGGTGTGTGTAGAAGCACATTGTCATGACTTTTTTACGTTTTAATATTTTATAGTATTGTATGTCTTATTGGTTATCTTTATGGATTGCTTAAAATCTCTTGTCGGTACAACAAAGTCAAAGTCAAAGTCAAAGTCACCTTTATTTATATAGTGCTTTAAACAAAATACATTGCGTCAAAGCAACTGAACAACATTCATTAGGAAAACAGTGTCAATAATGAAAAAAATGATAGTTAAAGGCAGTTCATCATTGAATTCAGTTATGTCATCTCTGTTCAATTAAATAGTGTCCGTGCATTTATTTGCAATCAAGTCAACGATATCGCTGTAGATGAAGTGTCCCCAACTAAGCAAGCCAGAGGCGACAGCGGCAAGGAACCGAAACTCCATCGGTGACAGAATGGAGAAAAAAACCTTGGGAGAAACCATGCTCAGTTGGGGGGCCAGTTCTCCTCTGACCAGACGAAACCAGTAGTTCAATTCCAGGCTGCAGCAAAGTCAGATTGTGCAGAAGAATCATCTGTTTCCTGTGGTCTTGTCCTGGTGGTCCTCTGAGACAAGGTCTTTACAGGGGATCTGTATCTTGGGCTCTAGTTGTCCTGGTCTCCGCTGTCTTTCAGGGCAGTAGAGGTCCTTTCTAGGTGCTGATCCACCATCTGGTCTGGATACGTACTGGATCCGGGTGACTGCAGTGACCCTCTGATGTGGATACAGACTGGATCTGGTGGCCACGGTGACCTCGGAATAAGAGAGAAACAGACAAATATTAGCGTAGATGCCATTCTTCTAATGATGTAGCAAGTACATAGGTTGTTATGGGAAGTGTTTCCGGTTCCGGTTTACCTAATTAATGCAGCCTAAAAATCCTTTAACGGATTTGGATAATAAAAGCATATTAGTATGTTATGTGTAAGCCAGGTTAAAGAGATGGGTCTTTAATCTAGATTTAAACTGCAAGAGTGTGTCTGCCTCCCAAACAATGTTAGGTAGGTTATTCCAGAGTTTAGGCGCCAAATAGGAAAAGGATCTGTCGCCCGCAGTTGATTTTGATATTCTAGGTATTATCAAATTGCCTGAGTTTTGAGAACGTAGCGGACGTAGAGGATTATAATGTAAAAGGAGCTCATTCAAATACTGAGGTGCTAAACCATTCAGGGCTTTATAAGTAATAAGCAATATTTTAAAATCTATGCGATGCTTGATAGGGAGCCAGTGCAGTGTTGACAGGACCGGGCTAATATGGTCATACTTCCTGGTTCTAGTAAGTAACTCTTGCTGCTGCATTTTGGACTAGCTGTAGTTTGTTTACTAAGCGTGCAGAACAACCACCCAATAAAGCATTACAATAATCTAACCTTGAGGTCATAAAAGCATGCATTAACATTTCTGCATTTGACATTGAGAGCATAGGCCGTAATTTAGATATATTTTTGAGATGGAAAAATGCAGTTTTACAAATGCTAGAAACGTGGCTTTCTAAGGAAAGATTGCGATCAAATAGCACACCTAGGTTCCTAACTGATGATGAAGAATTGACAGAGCAACCATCAAGTCTTAGACAGTGTTCTAGGTTATTACAAGCTGAGTGTTTAGGTCCTATAATTAACACCTCTGTTTTTTCAGAATTTAGCAGTAAGAAATTACTCGTCATCCAGTTTTTTATATCGACTATGCAATCCATTAGTTTTTCAAATTGGTGTGTTTCACCGGGCTGCGAAGAAATATAGAGTTGAGTATCATCAGCATAACAGTGAAAGCTAACACCATGTTTCCTGATGATATCTCCCAAGGGTAACATATAAAGCGTGAAGAGTAGCGGCCCTAGTACTGAGCCTTGAGGTACTCCATACTGCACTTGTGATCGATATGATACATCTTCATTCACTGCTACGAACTGATGGCGGTCATATAAGTACGATTTAAACCATGCTAATGCACTTCCATTAATGCCAACAAAGTGTTCAAGTCTATGCAAAAGAATGGTGTGGTCAATTGTGTCAAACGCAGCACTAAGATCCAATAAAACTAATAGAGAGATACACCCACGATCAGATGATAAGAGCAGATCATTTGTAACTCTAAGGAGAGCAGTCTCAGAACTATGATACGGTCTAAATCCTGACTGGAAATCCTCACATATACCATTTTTCTCTAAGAAGGAATATAATTGTGAGGATACCACCTTTTCTAGTATCTTGGACAGAAAAGGGAGATTCGAGATTGGTCTATAATTAACTAGTTCTTTGGGGTCAAGCTGTGGTTTTTTGATGAGAGGCTTAATAACAGCCAGTTTGAAGGTTTTGGGGACATATCCTAATGACAATGAGGAATTAATAATAGTCAGAAGAGGATCTATGACTTCTGGAAGCACCTCTTTTAGGAGCTTAGATGGTATAGGGTCTAACATACATGTTGTTGTACAACAAATTTACATTCGGGTGCTAATAAAGATACATTGAACCTTGAAGTTAGACAATTTTGGTTTTGTGTTGTATTGAGAAAAAAAAAATATACATATATATCAAATTTGTATTAAATCTGTACATCTTGGACAATTGAAATGAAGACCAGACACTAAATGGAGGTCTTGCCTTACTATTTCAGAAGAGATGTCCATCCTGGAGATTACTGTACAAATCACCTGCCTCTAAGAGATGTGGGGATCTTCAGTGGAGATTATGGCATTGTACTGAAGCCTCAAACTCTTTTACTTCAAAGCATAATGACACAGTTTTACCGGTATGTCCTTTTCGTAATGCAATTGTTTTGTGAGTGTTTTAAACTCAGCTTAGCGATTCATTTTTAAATCTCATAAGTGCAAAACTACTGGTGAGAATATAAGTGGGCTATGGTGACCATATTCAAGTCTTTAGCGCAGTCTTGAGTATTTAATGAATATATAATATTCCTTATTTTGAACTGAGATGATTTTTGAAGGGGCATTGGAGACTGTAAATAAATCAGAGAATCTTGTCTTTAATTGGAAATGTTTCTTTTTTTACTGTTTTTAAATTAAAATGTATTTTTTCTCTTTCTCAAACGAAGGATTTTTAAAGGCTCTCAGTCACCAGTTTCACCATGTCTTCACTAATTAACTCAACACTCATCAATCAGCTCATTACTCAACACTAGATAACAAGTTTCAGCAGGCATTAAAGTAACTGTTTAACAGTGATATTATTTCAAATATTCCACTAAGCAATATTTAAAGGGGTCATATGATGCAATCTAAATGTTTCCTTTCTCTTTGGAGTGTTACAAGCTCTTGGTGCATAAAGAAGTTGCAAAGACTAAAGTCTCAAATCCAAAGAGATATTCTTTATCAAAGTTAAGATTTATCCAAACCCTCCTAAAACACCTCGTTTAAACGCCCCACATCTCTACCTCACTATGAGAAAATATTTGCGTAATGCCGCCCAAATGTTCACACAAAGAGAGCAGGCGTTGTTTCAGTAACACAGTTAGTGTTGAAGCAGTCATGTCAGAGAGATGTGTGTGGATCTAGGAGAAAGAAAAATCACTTTATTTGTTCTTACTTCTGAAAGTTGTTGCATTTAGGAATCTTTAAGATTACTTGCAACAGAACAGAAACACATTTTATGGATGACCGTTTTGTGAACCTATAAAGAGGAGGTCATTCTGAATTTGCTACAACAATCTTTAATCAATCAATTATTTTAGGTATTTGCTTTTGACTGTTCAAATATGGAGTTTTGCATGTCGTGTGTGTGTGTGTGTGTCTCTGTGTGTGTGTGAGTGTGTGAGAGAGAGAGAGACACTAACACAGTAGAGTCAGTCTTAACCGTCCGTGGCTTGTGTACCACAAACACATACGAGCTTCATCACTGTGTCTGTCTCAAGACTCTGTCCTCTTTCAGGCTTGAACTGATGGTGAAACTAAGAACATTATTAATTAAAATTAAAGTGATGTGACATTCAGCCAAGTATGGTGACCCATACTCAGAATTTGTGCTCTGCATTTAACCCATCCGAAGTGCACACACACAGAGCAGTGAACACACACACACTGTGAACACACACCCAGAGCAGTGGGCAGCCATTTATGCTGCGGTGCCCAGGGAGAAGTTGGGGGTTCAGTGCCTTGCTCAAGGGGACATAAGTCGTGGTATTGAAGGTGGAGAGAGAACTGTACATGCACTCCCACCGCCTACAATTCCTGCCGGCCCGGGACTCGAACTCACAACCTTTCGATTGCCAGTCCGACTCTCTAACCATTAGGCCACGACTTCCCAAATGTAACTGTCTTTAAATGTTTTTTGAAAGATGAATCTCATGATTATGGAAAGGGGCGTTACATTTCAACGAGTGCTTGTGGTGTTCAGCCAATCACAATGCACTGGGTCAGTTGGCCAATCAGAGCAGACTGCGCTTGTCAGAAGGAGAGACTTTGTAGAAAACGACGCCTTTGAGAGAGTCAGGGCATAGAGGACATACAATAATGTAAAGTATTTGAAAAAATAATGTCTTTTTTGAACATTAAAACATGTCAACATATTCTGTTACACCAAATACAGAAAATAATGATGTTTAAAAAAAGCATAATTTGACCACTTAAAAAAAAAACGCTTTTGACCACAGTGTTGGACCGAGTTGTAAAACGCATTCGCTGCCAATCAGCAGTAAGGGGTGTGTCTAGTGATGATAGGGAGAGAGCAATAGAGACCTACTACATTACTCAATAATGATGTGAAGGTGTTTGCCATTATTTTTGCAGAAAGATAAAAATAATGCTTAGAACTAATTATAGATGATTGCCAATCATGAAGGGCAGACATATTAGTAATAATATTCATTTGGTCCTAGACTTAATTGGTTATAATGAATATATTGATGGTGAAAGTTTTATAATTTCTTTAGATTTTTATAAAGCATTTTAAATTGTTAACCACAAATTTATGTTTGAGACTTTGGATTCATTTGGCTTTGGTGATTTCTTTAACGGGGGGCATTTATACTTTATATAAGGGGTGTGATATTTCAGTAAAACTAGCAAAAGGCAATAAAGTACACCCCCAGATTTCTCTTAGAAAGAGGCAAAAGGCAGGGATGCCCAATATCTCCCTTTTTATTCTTATTTGTAACCCAGACAATGAATCTTTACATGAACAAATATAATTTTCATGGAATCAGGATTTTAGGAAGATAAATAAAATGCTGTGAATTAGCAGATGATACTATTTGACACTATTTATAAAAAATTTCATTGGTTGTTTGAATGACTTTTCATTGGTTTCAGGGTTAAATTTTAATTTAAACAAATGTGAGTTCACTCTGAAAAATCATGAACTTCTTGATATAAATGGCATCCCTGTGAAGAATATTATTACCTATTCAGGAATCAGAAACTGAACGTTTATCTCGTCTTCTCTTTCCTGCTATTTTCACATTAAAAATCTTTACAATTTCATTTGGAGAGATAGGTCTCATTACATTAAAAAAGGTCCCTTAACTATTTCGGTAGGTAATGGAGAATTAAATGTGCTTGACTTCAGCACAATAAATGCAATTTTAAAGATTGGATGGATCAAGAATTACTTTCAGTGCAAAAATAAAATTTGGTATTTAATTCATAATCTAATCTTTCAAAAGATGGGTGGTGTTGCTTTTCTGTTGCAATGCAACTTTGAAATAAGTAAGACTTCAGTTAGATTAAGTCATTTTCACAAGCAAGTGCTTCTCTCACGGACGCTTATAGAATAATAATTTATCTCCAAATAAATATATATTTTAGAATAACAGGTTTATTTTTATTTTATTTTTTATTTATTTTCTTCAGAAATGGGTAGACAATAGTATTATATTTGTTAAACAGTTATTTAATGAACATGAGTACAAGTATATCACATATCATTTTTTTTCTAAGGTACATTATTCCAATAATCCCTAAATAATATTGTATAGTGTTTGATGCTTTACCATCTGGATTAAAATGTCTGTTTAAAGAAAATGTGAATGAGGAGAAATGATGTTGCAAGTAATGTTTTTACTATTAATGATAGAAAATGGAATAATTACTTTATCAGGAAGTTACTGACAGAATACAGCCCAATATCTTCTAAATCATTCTGAATTTGAGTGCATTGACTGGAAATGTTCAAGGTTGCTGCCTAAAAAATTTTGCATGACAAATAAGGTTTTTATTTTGATAGACAAAGATTGCCAACAAATGTGGCCTTTATTGTTAAACGTTGTTTGATTATGGGAAAATACCATATACACAAACAGAAATGAGCTAAAGGAAACCCCAATTTATTATTTCAGATAGATATAAAAATGGTGGTGGTGAAGTAAATACTACATAAAACAAATGTAATTTCTACATTAAATAATTAAGTTCAGGTAAAAATAAAATAAATAAATAAAGTTAATTCTATATTACTTATCAATTTAAGCTTGTAGAAATTAAAGTTTTAAATTATAAGCATATTTTACTTGGAATTGATTGTTATGTTTACAGGGATTCTTTAACCCAATACCAAAGCTATGATCCCATTTTACCCATCATTCACTGGGGCATGAATAATTGAAAAGGTTAAAATTGTCACTGTTTTTGAATTGTATTTACACTGTTTTATTATTGATTTTGTCGTTAGGTTTAGTAACTTACTGTTTGGTGATACCATTTATACTTAAACACTATTCATTGATTGTTACTGTAATTATGTATGGTGTATCAAGTATTGAGGTCTGTGTGTTCATTTGGCTAATAATTATATTGAGTGGACATATCTTCAAAAGAAAACAAGCTGTCTACTTATTTACACGTATGCAAATGAACCACATGCTTTAATGGCATGGTTATTTTCCAGTGCTACCTTGTTTGAGTAAATTATATAAACTGTAACTGAGTGTAATGTACTTGAGGACAAAATATTTAACAAAATCACATAGAAATTACTCATCAAACTCTATCTGGCCATGTTAAATTTACTCTAACCTTTGCTAAATGTACCTAATTTAGTTAAGTAGATTCTGCTTAAAATTTATGAGTGCAAATTTTAAATCTACTTATTGTTATATATATATATATATATATATATATATATATATATATATATATATATATATATATATATATATATATATATGTATATATATATATTTCAGTGAAGGGAAGGTGTTTGTCCTGGGCAGAAACCGTCAGGAGTCAGTGGAGTGTTCCACACCTGAAGAAAACACCTGGAGATCCAGCCTGTCTAGAGCTTTTCTGCTCAAAGAACATAATATTACAGACAAATTACAGCTGTTTAGTTCAATATAAAAGAAGCAGATTATATTGTTTCCATATGAAGGATCCAAAAACTATTTTGGCACTTAAATGTATGGATTTGTTCATTTAAACTTTTTTTTGTTTTTTTTTGTTTGTTTTTTCTTGCATATTTTGAATGACTCCTTTCTCTCTCACACCCATTTAAGATTTTTGGTCATTTATGAAGTCAATTCTCCTCAGTTTCACACAGCTGTAGAGAATCACAAAGCAACAACCATGTTTGAACCTTGGAAGAGGACCGAAGTAATTTTTGACCAAGATAATGGTCTGTTTTATTTAAAGGAAATAAATGAATAAAGAAAAATCAGAAGACTAGAACACAAAAATATATTGTAAATAAACTAATTTGATCTATTTGCGAAAAATATAATAATATAATATATAATAATAATTAGACTATATTTTAAAATGGCCTAAACACACTCTCTTTAATCATACAGAATTTGCCGAAAATGACTTCGACATTTATTCTCTCACACATTAAATTATGAATCACGCCTATAGGCATATTTTTTCACTGAAAATAAGTAGTGTAATTTAACAGCATCATATTAAGTTTTTAATTACTTTACCTAATTGGTGCTCAGCTTCTGTGAAAAGTATAGTCTGTGTTCTTTGATTTGATTCTTAATCATTTTGACAAGCGAGGAAGACTATCCTAAAATGTAAGTTTTAATATTGTAACTAAACGTCTTGTCATTCTAACAGCAAACTGAGCTGTTCAATCTGCTGTCTGGTCATTAAATATCAAGCCTGTAGTGTTTATTTTTCTCCTGCTATCACAGCTGGTCTCATCCTCTGAACACTTTTCTCTGCGGTCACGCCGAGGCCATGTGGAATGGACAGATGTTTGTGTCAGACACCTGCGACTCTCACCTGAGCTGCTGTCTGAGTCTGTATGGCTCTATGACCCGCTGCATGACTGCTCAAAACACGCTGGGGGCGGGACGGGCAGGTCATGTGATGCTGGTTCAGGACAGCGATTGGTGGTGGCAGGGGTTGGAGCCAATGTGGATGGGGTTTGGAGACCAGCACCCGCGGCAGCTGCTCTTGACAGACATCTGTATGTTTTGAGAGGGTCTTTGGCTGATTCGGCCTGTGATACACCATGGGTGCACCGTTACGATCCACAGAAAAAGTGCTAGGACAAACTGGGAGCAATGCTGGGACTGTACACGGATCTCGCGGCATGTGCTTTACAGCTGCCTGTCAGCCTAAAGAGCAAAAGAGTGCAAACTAGGACAAAATAAATGTCTTTTTTTATATACATGATGTCATTTTCCTGCAGCTCTACTCAGTTTTCTTGTCCAGCTCTACTTTTCTCATGAATATTAGTTGTAATAAATGAGGTTCATTCAGCAGGCAGTTGTTGGTAAGTGAGCACAGTCTGGTATTTTGTTCCCCCTGACAAATGTTGTGCGAGTGACAGAACAGTCCCAGGAAGTCATATTTGAATAAAATAATATCAACACTGATTGACTGATGAAAATGCAACATGCATCAGAATTCAAAGTTTCATGCATTTTCTATTTTTAGATTAGTTTCCTGTTCTTGTACCTCACATGTAAATACATTTACGCTGTATGCACCTTTTTGTGCTATATTATGTAGCTCCTGCTGCTGTTCCAGAGTAAAAATGGTGAATGTGAACATGAATTGTAGAATTAAAAAGGAACCTTTTTATCTGGCTTGACCCCATGTCTAGTCATATGCATGTAGATCAGTGAAAATAAAATAAAAACTGAGAGAAAGGGGAAAGATTAAAGAGAATAAGGTAAATCCAAGAAAGAGGTTAAACTAGCATTTAAATCAAATGCAAGCATGATTTGTAACTCTAGTGAATTAAATGTACTATATATAAGTTATATAAGTTGGCATTATCTTTATGTTTTGGCATATAGCCAAAATTGTAAATTCTACTTCTTGTTGTAAGTATGGAAGAACCATCACTTCTACCACAAAAGACTGCTTTTTAAGTTATCTTCCTGATGTATCCGAATTCCTTAGCATATCCAAAACCTCAGAACAACTTGATGATGTAACAGAAACTATGGACGCTCTCTTTTCTAGCATTTTAAACACAGTTGCTCCTTTACACTTAAGGAAGGTTAAGGAAACCAGTATTACACCATGGTATAATGAGCATACTCGCACCCTAAAGAGAGCAGACCGAAAAATTGGGCGCAGCTGGAGGAAAACAAAACTAGAGGTATTTCGTATTGCTTGGTGGGAAGGTAACCTATCCTACAGAAAAGCATTAAAAACTGCTAGATCCGATTACTTTTCTTCTCTTTTAGAAGAAAACAAACATAACCACAGGTTTTACTCAATACAGTGGCTAATTTAACAAAAAATAAAGCCTCAACAAGTGTTGACATTTCCCAACATCACAGCAGTAATGACTTTATGAACTACTTTACTTCTAGAATCGATACTATTAGAGATAAAATTGATAAAATTGCAACCATTCAGCCGTCAGCTACAGTATCACATCAGACCCCTGAGGAATAGTTCCACTCATTCTCCACCATAGGAGAGGAAGAATTGTATAAACTTGTTAAATCATCTAAACCAACAACATGTATGTTAGACCCTATACCATCTAAGCTCATAAAATATGTGCTTCCAGAAGTCATAGATCCTCTTCTGACTATTATTAATTCCTCATTGTCATTAGGATATGTCCCCAAAAACCTTCAAGCTGGTTGTTCTTAAGCCTCTCATCAAAAAAACACAACTTGACCCCAAAGAACTAGTTAATATTAGACCAATCTTGAATCTTCCTTTTCTGTCCAAGATACTAGAAAAGCTGGTATCCTCACAATTATATTCCTTCTTAGAGAAAAATTGTATATGTGAGGATTTCCAGTCAGGATTTAGACCGTATCATAGTACTGAGACTGCTCTCCTTAGAGTTACAAATGACCTGCTCCTATCATCTGATCGTGGTTGTATCTCTCTATTAGTTTTATTGGACCTTAGTACTGCATTTGACACAATTGACCACAACATTCTTTTGCATAGACTTGAACACTTTGTTGGCATTAATGGAAGTGCATTAGCATGGTTTAAATCGTACTTATATTACCGCCATCCATTCGTAGCAGTGAATGAAGATGTATCATATCGATCACAAGTGCAGTATGGAGTACCTCAAGGCTCAGTACTAGGGCCGCTACTCTTCACGCTTTATATGTTACCCTTGGGAGATATCATCAGGAAACATGGTGCTAGCTTTCACTGTTATGCTAATGATACTCAGCTCAGTGAAACACACCAATTTGAAAAATGAATGGAATGCATAGTCGATATAAAAAACTGGATGACGAGTAATTTCTTACTGCTAAATTCTGAAAAAACAGAGGTGTTAATTATAGGACCTAAAATTCTGCATGTAATAACCTAGAACACTGTCTAAGACTTGATGGCTGCTCTGTCAATTCTTCATCGTCAGTTAGGAACCTAGGTGTGCTATTTGATCGCAATCTTTCCTTAGAAAGTCACATTTCTAGCATTTGTAAAACTGCATTTTTCCATCTCAAAAATATATCTAAATTACGGCCTATGCTCTCAATGTCAAATGCAGGAATGTTAATCTACGCATTTATGACCTCAAGGTTAGATTATTGTAATGCTTTATTGGGTGGTTGTTCTGCACACTTAGTAAACAAACTACAGCTAGTCCAAAATGCAGCAAGAGTTCTTACTAGAACCAGGAAGTATGACCATATTAGCCCAGTCCTGTCAACACTGCACTGGCTCCCTATCAAACATCATATAGATTATAAAATATTGCTTACTTATAAAGCCCTGAATGGTTTAGCACCTCAGTATTTGAATGAGCTCCTTTTACATTATAATCCTTTACGTCCACTACGTTCTCAAAACTCAGGCAATTTGATAATATCAAGAATATCAAAATCAACTGCGGGTGGCAGATTCATTTCCTATTTGGCGCCTAAACTCTTGAATAACCTACCTAACATTGTTGGGGAGCCATACTAATATGCTTTTAATATCCAAATCCGTTAAAGGATTTTTAGGCTGCATTAATTAGGTAAACCGGAAACAGGAACACTTCCCACACCACCCGATGTACTTGCTACATCATTAGAAGAATGGCATCTACGCTAATATTAGTCTGTTTCTCTCTTATTCTGAGGTCACCGTAGCCACTAGATCCAGTCTGTATCCAGTTCAGAGGGTCACTGCAGTCCCCTGGATCCAGTACGTATCCAGACCAGATGGTGGATCAGGACCTAGAAAGCACCTCTACATCCCTGAAAGACAGCGGAGACCAGGACAACTAGAGCCCCAGATACAGATCCCCTGTAAAGACCTTGTCTCAGACGACCACCAGGACAAGACCACAAGAAACAGATGATTCTTCTGCACAATCTGACTTTGCTGCAGCCTGAAATTGAACTGCTGATTTCGTCTGGTCAGAGGAGAACTGGCCCCCCAACTGAGCCTGGTTTCAGAAAAGTTTTTTTTTCTCCATTCTGTCACCGATGGAGTTTCGTTTCGTTTTGAGTTGGGGTCACTTCATCTACAGCGATATCATTGACTTGATTGCAAATAAACGCACAGACACTATTTAAACTGAACAGAGATGACATCACTGAATACAATGATGAACTGCCTTTAACTGTCATTTTGCATTATTGACACGCTGTTTTCCTAATGAATGTTGTTCAGTTGCTTTGATGCAATGTATTTTGCTTAAAGCGCTATATAAATAAAGGTGATTATAGGAAGAGAGCAACAGTGCATAGTGAAATTATGTGGATGTTTTCTGAGGCTATGATATCCATAATTAAAGAGTTGAGTGTAATGTTGCTGTTGTCTTTTATTTGCATGTTTTCATTTCTCTGTGTGATAGCACTCATGACACAACAGATACTGTGCTAATGGTGATGTTCACATTTTGTGAAAGTATTGTTTAGGTTGGGAAGCAGAAACATGTTGTTGGTCTCTGACAATATCAAAGAATGAAAGAAAATGGAAAACAGAAATGTAAATGTTGAGGTCGTTCCTGTGAAGCTGCTGGAAATACACTTCATTCCAGAACACACAGATTCTCCATCTCCACCACATTCAAATGAACACACTTCCACAGAATTACAGCAACAAAGTCGAAGACAGATATCAACAGCAACAGAAGGAAATACATGTGAATGAGGAAGAAGAATGAAAAGGGCTTTTGTTTTAGAGTAATAAACAAATAAAGTGACGGATGAGAGCAGATATAATCATCACATAGTTTGAAGCTGCAGACAGAAACATCAGACTCAGA
The DNA here is from genome assembly GCF_963082965.1 of Carassius carassius. NCBI lineage: Eukaryota > Metazoa > Chordata > Actinopteri > Cypriniformes > Cyprinidae > Carassius > Carassius carassius. The sequence continues at coordinate 4,009,863 of NC_081756.1, forward strand.
AACACACTCCTCTCAAGTAAGAACAACTCACATCTTCATTCTTTATATTAGACTTTGAGTTATTAATATTTTCTTAATGATTGTGTATGGTGCATTTATGTTCCTGTTATGGAATATTAGTGAATTAGTGAATATTTGAAATGTTATCTTTATTTTTACCTATATTATTCTTCCTCAGAAATGGAGCAAATTCCATATTTCATTCTTCTTTTCATTGGTGAGTGTGTTTGTGGTTTTATTTATGGTTTCTAGTTTCATTAGGTTTGATCCTGTTCTGAAAAGCATTAAAGCAGCGTCTCTCTTTCACAGCTCTCTGCTCCGTATCTGAATGTGTTCAGCGTCAGTATCACTTTATAAATGAGAAGAAGACCTGGACTGAAGCTCAGAGATACTGCAGAGAGAATTACACAGATCTGGCCACAGCTGACAACATGAACGACATGAAGGAGCTGATGAAGAGTGTGATTGATGAACGTTTCTGGATTGGGCTGCAGAAGACGGGTCGTGATCAATGGCATTGGACTTCAGGTGAACCTGTTATCTATCTGAATTGGGCGACTGGACAACCAGAAAATAACAATTGTTCTATGATGAGAAATGGAGAATGGCATGTTGTGGGATGTGATAAGTCCCTGACTTTCATCTGCAGTTCATCCAATAACAGTGAGTGCATCTCCCTTCATTGACAACAAACATTAATTTATAAAAATATGCACCATATTCAGGTTTTCAGCCTTACTCCTGGAGACCCACTGTCCTGTAAAGTTTATATCCAGTCCAATTATATATATTAGTGTAGAATCCAACATTTTGAATGGACTGTTTACCAATATATGCATCCACTGCTGCGCCTGTTCACATCCAAACTCTAAAGCAGCGTAATAATAATGAACAGACTGATTCATGAATCTATTTTCATGTGTTTTCTGAAAGCGAACACAAGACTTATCTTAATCAATCAGATGAAAAACTGGAGAAACGCTCAGACTTACTGCAGACAGAATCACATTGATCTTGTCACTGTGAGAAACCAGGATGAGAATGAGAAGATTGAGAAGATCATGAATGACAGTCTGATATCTGAAACTTGGATCGGTCTGTTCAGAGACTCATGGCAGTGGTCGGATCAGAGTAAATCTTCATTCAGATACTGGATGTCTGGTCAACCTGATAATTTTGGAGGTGATGAAAACTGTACAACTGTTGAACAGAGCGCACATGGTCAATGGAATGACATCTCTTGCACCAATCATTTTCTTTCATATGACCGCCTATTTCCTTTTGTGTGTCATGAAGGTGAGTAGATCCCCACAAAACACACACAATACATCATCTCCTCCAGATCTCTTAAAGTTCCCGCTACATGTCTGACATGACAAATTCATCCACAGTGTTTGTTCTGATGTTGTTTTTGATCAGTCTCTCTCTAGTTTCTGCTTGTGCTCTGTTTGGTTTCCAGATAAACTGATTGTGATCAGAGAGAATCTGACGTGGTCTGAAGCTCTGAGATACTGCAGACAGAATCATGTGGATCTGGTCTCGGTTCATTCACAAGAGATGCAGCGTGAGGTGATGAACGTGGTTAAACGAGCGTCTACCGCGGAGCTGTGGTTGGGTTTACACAACTACTGCATCATGAACATGTGGCTCTGGTTGAGTGGAGAGACCGTGTGCTATCAGAACTGGGCTCCAGGGAACGGAACCAAACCGGAAAACTGTAAACTCGAGAAAAGAAAAGGAGCAGTTCAGTCTGAAGGAGATCAGCGCTGGATCAGCCGTCCTGAAACTGACAAACTCAACTTCATCTGCAGCAGATATTAAGAGTGAAGGACATGTAAATTGTTTGTGTGTTTTCTTGTTCAATCTTTTTACACTTCTTCTGTGTGAATCTGATTATTTGCTTTTAAAAGTGTCAAAGTCTTGCTTAAGACTGAAAAGAATTATAATGACATAATATGATATTATCAAAGTTTTATGACATCAATGTTTAATATTCTTTAATTGTGTAAAACCCTAAGACGATATATGTGTGTTTTAAGAATCTATCTGTATATTAGAGATGCCTGTTAATTGTGTTTCTTGGAGCAGCAGCTCTATATTCTTTGTTTCTCAGCAGAATGAAATCTGTTTAGTAATTGAAAAGCAGAAGTAAAGGTTGGGTATATAATATATTGTGTTTGATCCAAACAGGAAAGATAAAAACCATGACATAAACACATGATAACACAAGATCAGCTCAAATAAAATCATACAGCCAGTATTCTCGTCGTCTCACTATTTCCTGATTTATTCTAGATGTAAGAGTTCATTGAAAATTATATATAAGTAACATGTAATCCTCACTTTTGAATGTTGATTTATTAGGTTGATATTTAAGATATATCGTCACTTATAAAACATGCACATTTCAGCTTCCTATGGCTTCGTCAGTCACATGTTACGATGGTAAGCGAGGTAGAAAGTCTTCCCAGCTCTACAGCGCCCCGCAATGTTCCAATGTAAATCTGTGGTAAAGAATGGAACTGCAGTGTCCTGCTTTGTTTATTGGACCAGACGATTTCACAAGAAAATGTATTGGTCTTTTTATACTAAAAACTTGAAGGAATTGGTATTGAGAATCATTTGTTTCTAACGCAGAAGTCATTTGGATTGCTTACCCTTCAGTTTGAATATTTTATAGTATTTTATGTCTTAATGGTTATCTTTATGGATTGCTGAATTTCTTGTCTGTACAACAAATTTACCTTCGGGTGCTAATAAAGATACAGTACATTGAACCTTGAAGTTAGGCAAGGGCAAGGCAAGGCAAGTTTATTTATATAGCACATTTCGTACACAATGGTAATTCAAAGTGCTTTACATTAAAAAAAAAGTAAAATAACAATGAAGAAAAATAATAACAAGAATAAAACAAGCAATTTTAAAACTTTTAAAATTATTACTTATTTAAAATGAATTTAAAACAGAAAATTATTTTACATAAAATAAAATAAAAAAACTGTAAAAATATAGTGCAATCAGTTCGGACATTGGACAGTGCTCATTCAATAAATGCACAGCTAAACAGATGAGTTTTGAGTCTAGATTTAAATGTGGCTAGTGTTTTAGCACATCTGATCACTTCTGGAAGCTGATGGGCGGCATAGTAACTAAAGGCAGACTTCCCTTGTTTTGTGTGAACCCTTGGTATTTCTAACTGACTCGATCCTAATGATCTGAGTGGTCTGTTAGGCTTATATTCAGTGAACATATCTGAAAAAAAGTTAGACAATTTTGGTTTTGTGTTGTATTGAGAACAAAATATATATCATATTTGTGTTAATTCTGTACATCTTGGACAATTGAAATGAAGACCAGACACTTAATGGAGGTCTTGCCTTACTATTTCAGAAGAGATGTCCATCCTGGAGATTACTTTACAAATCACCTGCCTCTAAGAGATGTGGGGATCTTCAGTGGAGATTATGGCATTGTACTGAAGCCTCAAACTCTTTTACTTCAAAGCATAATGACACAGTTTTACCGGTATGTCCTTTTCGTAATGCAATTGTGTTGTGAGTGTTTTAAACTCAGCTTAGCGATTAATTTTTAAATCTCATAAGTGCAAAACTACTGGTGAGAATATAAGTGGGCTATGGTGACCATATTCAAGTCTTTAGCGCAGTCTTGAGTATTTAATGAATATATAATATTCCTTGGAAAGAAAAAAGGGGTCCAGGGTGCTCAAAGAGTTAAAAAAAAAGGGTTTTGTTGAAGGTGCTCTTTGGGGTCGGGAATTCAGTAAAAATGTAGTAGAAGGAAATCCAAGGCACTCTTCTTTAGAAAATTATAAAAAGCCTTTATTGGACTGGCTATTTAATGTTAGAAAATAAATGACAATGGGGAAAAACAACCCACGCGTAGCGGCACAAACAGCCTTCTTCAGGGTATGTAACATGAAATAGCCAGTCCAATAAATGCTTTTTATAATTTTCTAAAGAAGAGTGCCTTGGATTTCCTTCTACTACATATAATATTCCTTATTTTGAACTGAGATGATTTTTGGAGGGGCATTGGAGACTGTAAATAATCAGGGAATATTGTCTTTAATTGTTAATGATTCTTTTTGTACTGTTTGTAAATTAAAATGTGTTTTTCTCTCTTTCTCAAACAAAGGATTTTTAAAGGCTCTTAGTAACCAGTTTCACCATGTCTTCACTAATTAACTCAACACTCATCAATCAGCTCATTACTCATCACTAGATAACAAGTTTCAGCAGGCATTAAAGTAACTGTTTAACAGTGATATTATTTCAAATATTGCACTAAGCAATATTTAAAGGGGTCATATGATGCAATCTAAATGTTTCCTTTCTCTTTGGAGTGTTACAAGCTCTTGGTGCATAAAGAAGTTGCAAAGACTAAAGTCTCAAATCCAAAGAGATATTCTTTATCAAAGTTAAGATTTATCCAAACCCTCCTAAAACACCTCGTTTAAACGCCCCACATCTCTACCTCACTATGAGAAAATATTTGCGTAATGCCACCCCAATGTTCATGCAAAGAAAGAAGACGTGGTTTCAATAACACAGTTAGTGTTGAAGCAGTCATGTCAGAGAGATGTGTGTGGATCTAGGAGAAAGAAAAAACACTTTATTTGGGGGCGGGGATTGTGGGCTAGGTACCGTGACCGGAGGATTAATGGGTGAATGAAAAACGGGCTTTAATTTAGAAACACCGGATTAATTCTCCTGTACGCCGGAGGGAGTTTGAGGCGGACTGCCACAAGACTAATAATTTTGGTGACAGTAAATGGGCCAATAAATTTGGGCACAAGCTTATTACTAACGGATCAGAGAGGAATATTCTTGGATGAAAGCCACACTTTTTGACCTGCGATGTAGACATGAGGTTTTGACCAGTGGCGATCAGCCTGAACCTTGGTGCGCGCCCCCACCCAGAGCAGGATCAAACCGGACCCTGGTCCAGGTGCGTCGGCACCTCTGGATAAATGCGTGGTCAGAGGAGACCGCGACTTCGGATTCCAATTCTGGAAAAAGTGGCTGGTACCCTAAACTACACTGAAAAGGTGATGGCCCATAGCTGAAACTGGTAATGAGTTATGTGCGTACTCAAACCATGAGAGCTGCTGGCTCCAAGAGGAGGGGTTCTGAGAAACCAAACATTGCAACACTCGTTCTAGACCTTGGTTGGCCCTCTCCGTCTGACCATTACTCTGAGGATGAAATACAGAGGAAAGATTAACAGTCGCCCCCAGTAATTTACAAAATTCTCTCCAAAATTTGGAAACAAACTGAGGCCCCCTGTCAGAGACCACGGCCATCGGGAGGCCATGTAAGCGATAAACATGATCTATGACAGCAAGGTAATTTAGGCAGGGGAATGAAATGAGTTGCCTTCGAGAACCGGTTCACCACGGTCAAAACCACCATGTTTCCCTGTGAAGGAGGGAGACCTGACACGAAATCTAGCGAAATGTGGGACCAGGGTCTCGAAGGAACGAACAGCGGCTGAAGGAGTCCAGCACGGGGTCAATTGGAAGACTTCGAAACAGCACAGACAGAGCAAGCCAAAACAAAAAGACGAATGTCACGAACCATGGCTGGCAACCAAAACCACTGTTTAACAAGAAACATGGTACGATTATCCCCAGGATGGCAAGCTACCTTGGAATAATGACCCCATCGAATGACTTTGGACCTTAAAGCCTCTGGCACAAACAACCGACCCGGTGGGCATCTGGGCGGGGCGTTCCCCCTTGCGAGGCAATGCGAACCTTCGACACGATGTCCCATGTGACTGCAGAAATAAAAACTTTCTGCGGTACAATTGGTTCGGAAAAAGATGGGCGATCCGAAACATCAAAAATATGGGATAACACGTCCGGTTTGATGTTTTTAGAACCTGGACGATAAGAAATAGAAAAATCAAAACGACGAAAAAAAGAGCACCCTGAGCCTGCCTAGAGTTGAATTTTTTGGCGGACTTGATGTATTCAAGATTTTTGTGATCGGTCCAAACAATAAAAGGAACCCCCGAACCTTCGAACCAATGACGCCACTCTTACAAAGCGAGCTTGACTGCCAACAGCTCTCGGTTACCAATGTCAAAATTACGCTCGGCGGGGGACAAACGTTGAGAAAAATATGCACAAGGATGCACCTTACAGTCTGTGAGGGAATGCTGGGATAGCCCCAACCCCCACCTCTGACACGTCAACATCCACCACAAACTGCCGGGAAGGATCAGGGGCAATGAGAATGGGAGCTGAAATGAAGCAGCTCTTTAGTTTGGCAAATGCAGCTTCTGCTGCACTAGACCACCTGAAGGCAGTCTTGATGGAGGTTAAGGAAGTCAAAGGGGCGGCTAGCAGGCTGAAATTGAGAATAAACCGCCTGTAGAAATTGGCAAAGCCCAGAAACCTCTGCAGGACCTTACGAGAATCTGGGGTTGGCCAATTCACCACAGCCTGAATCTTGACGGTATCCATGTGCACCCCCTCGGCCGAGACAATGTATTCCAAAAAAGGAACCGACTGTGCATGGAAAACGCATTTCTCCGCCTTGACAAAAAGCCCATTCTCGAACAGCCTCTGAAGCACTTGCCTGACATGTTGAACATGTTCCTGGAGAGAATGAAAAAATATCAGTATGTCATCCAGGTAGACATAAATGAACTGATGTACCATATCTCTTGACACATCGTTGACGACTGCTTGGAATACCGCAGAGGTGTTACAATGGCTAAAAGGAAGAACAAGATATTCAAAGTGCCCCCTATGCGAACAAAATGATAAGCGTTATGGAGATCCAATTTCGTGAAAAATTACGCCCCCTGCAGATGCTCGAAAGCCTGGAAGACTTTTGTAGAAGTTGAAGTATCAACTCAAGCTTTTTACTCAAGTAAAAGTGTAAAAGTACTGGTTTAAAAAACTACTTAAAGTATAAAAGTAAAAGTAATGTAAGGGGAAAAAAATGCCATTGAGAACAAAAGCTTAGGCCGCCTCACAGGGGTAACAAGTTACAAAGTTGGTATAGCCTACTTATCACAACATTGTCAATCGCGTCGTCAATCGCAAACGATAATTTATTAAAATGTATCGCTACCGAACTACCTACAGTAGCTTAATTTGTGGAGGATGAAGAGAAAGCACCCATTTGGTAAATGAGCCAGTGAGAAATAATAACTTTTAAGTAGGGTCCAGTGCCTTTTCGATACTTTTAAAATGGTACCGACGCCTAAACGGTGCCTGAACCGATACTTAAAAAAAAGGAACCACAAAAAAACTATGGATAACATTAAAGAACATTACAAATATTTAATGGATACTCTCATTTTCTTGGATGCTCTCATTTCTCAAGTTGTGCTTCCCTTACTCTAAGGCTAATAAATGTATTTCACAATCTGGGTCATTTTTTAATACAAAACCACACATAATTTTTCTACTGTATCTCTGTCACTCACTCTGATATTTAGTTAAGATGAGTGCTGTCTGTCAAGGTCTTTAATCAGTTATGTGAATTAATGTATGCTCATTCTTTATAAAGTAGCAACAATGTCGTTTTTAAAATACAGTACTGTGCAAAAGTCTTAGATACATTAGTATTTTCGCCCCAAAAAAGGGTTTTAAGCCAGTTATTTATATCTTTTGCTGTAGTGTGTCAGTAGGAAATATCAGTTTGCCATTAATTTTAATAATAATCTGGTGCGATTCTGAATGCACATGCAGTCTGACAACAGCAAAATTAATGTTTGAAAATGTAAACTGATATTTTATACTGACACACTACAGCAAAATATAGCCTGAAATGATGACGGTTGAAGAGAAATATAGAGGGAGCATTTAGCCAAAAATGAGCGACACAACTGGGGCTCCCCGGAATAAAAGGCTGGTGGTGGTAGACGAGGCTCAGGAGAACGAATGCTTTGATCCACGGCGGCTGGTGGATTGGACGCAGGTGGTTGCTGAGAAGAAACGGTCTCTAACTTGAAGCGCTGAAACTGAATGGTAAGTTCCGAAACCTGAGCAACCAGGGCTTGGACAGCACGACCCGTGGCCATCATCTGATCCTCCTGGAATTCCATGCGAGAGTTACTACTGGTTAAAAAGACTCGTAATTCTGCCGAGCTCGATGGATCCATCTTGGTTGGTTCGTTCTGACACAATGATCGAGTCACGAGATCCAAGTGCGAGGTAAAAATGGTTTATTTGTAGCTCTGACAGTCAGCAATGAGAAGGTAGGAAGACGATGGGATAACCCTGGATGAATCACGTCCAGACCACTCAAGCAGCAGTAACTCAAACCCAGCGCAGGAATCCTAGGCGGGCGAGAAATAAGGTCCACAGAATCCCAACTGGAGGGACAGGAGCACAACTAGACAAGAAAGTCAGACGAGAATCAACGAACCAACAACACGAACAGGATGACAGCCAAACTTAAAGGTAGCTCATTACCACAGCTGCTTGCTGCTAGTTAACAGACTCACATAATCAGACAGAGACGCAAGATGAACGCACTGACCCATGCACCGTGACAGTAGGACTGTAAACATTGGAGGTGGAGCGGTGGAGAAACTGAAGAAGCGGGAAGGCCTGGAATCAGACGTAGAGTTTGCTTTGGTTTTGCTTTGTTTCACACAACTGTTCTGTGTAGGTTTTTGCTTGAATATGTTTCTGTCATCTTCGCTTGTTTGTTCATTTGCAATCTTATTATTGTTCACTTCAGTTATGATAAAGACATTAATTTCCACTCCTTTGACCTGAATTACCATAGTAACACACATCGCTTTCACTTATTGATGACATCATTCCCTCGACCAGCAAGCATAGCAGATTCCACCATCATCACTGCCGGGGTTGTGTATAAACATGTGGGGCCGAGTTATCGAAATAGGGACAATATTCTGTTGTATGGGTGTGTTTGTTCTGGTGCAAAATTTGCTTAGTGCACCTTTAAGTAGGTCCTCACAAAACACACACACACACACACACACTACATGTAAACATCGGATTTGTGTCATATGTATATATATATATATATATATATAATTCTGTGTCATATAAAAGTATATATAATTGTTAAAAATATTTTACAAATTTAATAAAACTATGGCAGCCAAATAAATGGCCTTATGACTCACAATATTCATATATAAGTCACGTGAAGCCAGTACTAGAGAGCTAATTTCATAATTATATACTAAAATCTATTTGTCACAGTACTTAGATCCTTTGTACTTTAGGTTGTTTCAAACATGAGCTAAAATCTCCTCTAACTGTATAAGCTCACATTTATTTCATAACATACTACATATTTAGCAAAATTTAGTATGTATGCTCAATGTTCACATTTCCAGATAATATTTTAATAATATTCATTAATACAATGATTCTTTAAGAGTTTATATTGAATTCAGGAAAGATACTGATTAGTTAAATTAAGTGAGTTAAATTAATGTGACTCCGAAGCAGCAATGAAGGAGCTTAAGCTCAGATGTTAAACTCAATTAAACTCAGTGCTGGCATCACTCACAGCAGTCACAGTTACAAGACAGAGAGTGAATGAAATATGACTAGAATAATAACACTCATTTTTTGTGTTTCACTTCAGAGATGTAAATATTGTCCAGCCTGAATGTCTGAGTGTGATGTGGAGATGAGGATGTGTTTACATGCAAACATATTTGTGTTCATAAACAACCAAAATAAAAAAACACAATAACAGCAGGAGAATGATATTATAAACGAACCTCAGGAGAATATATACACAATGAGTCTTCATCTCATCTCTTTTGCTGATGTCTGCTGTGGTCTCATCTTCATCACAAGGGGTCTGAGCTCTCAGTAGAGGGGAGAAAAAACATAAAAAGGGATGAATCTCTTCTACTTCTTCTTCTTCTTCCTCCTCCTCCTCTTTGTCTTTTTCTTTTTCCTCTCTCCATACAAAATATTTCTGAATACTCACATTTATTCCTTCCTCCCACACTCTGGAGCCTCAAACGGAGGGGTGTTAAAGGCTCTCAGTAACCAGTATCTCCTGTCTTCACTAGTTAACTGTGATTATCATCAGTCGGCTCATTAGTGGAGTTGTTTGTATCAGCACCAGATTAAAAAAAAGTGTTTCAAAAGAAAAATAAAAAAATTATTTTTCTAATTGTTATGCTGCTCATCTATAACATTAAATCAGCTTTTTAGTTGTGAGCATTAAAACATAAAAAAAAAATTGATAATGTGTAATTTTGTTGATTAAGGTCCATATTTACATTTAATACTGACTGATCACAAACAACAATATGCAAATTAGGGAAAGTGATGCACAAGTACACAAATATAGAGGAAATGATATATGAAAAAGGTGTTTTCGAGTAATAAACAAATGAAGTGACGTGCTGAATGACGGATGAGAGCAGATATAATCATCATATGAGTTGAATTTGCTGACAGAAACATCAGACTCAGAACAGAAAACACGACCTCTAAAGTAAGAACAACTCACATCTTCATTCTTCAAATATAATTAGACTTTAAATAAAATAAAATAAAATTAAATTTATGCATTTAGCAGACACTTTTATCCAAAGCAACTTACAGTGCATTCAGGCTATCAATTTTAACCTATCATGTGTTCCCGGGGAATAGAACCCCCAACCTTGCGCTTGATAGCACAATGCTCTACCAACTGAGCTACAGGAACACTTTAAGGTGTTAATATTACCTAAATTGTTGTGAATCCTATTACACTCCTAAGATGCTTTTTTTTCAATAATGTTTCACTTTAAGATGAAAATGAGAGTATCTGAGTTTTTCAATGTGTTTCTTCTTCAGAAATGGAGCAAACTCTGTATTTCATTCTTCTTCTCGTTGGCGAGTGTTTGTGGTTTTATTTATGGTTTCTAGCAGTGGCGTAGCCACGAGGGGTCCTGGGTGGGCCTTGGCCCCCTCATTTACATATCCGGCCCCCTCAGATTTCCGATTGCTTAAAATAAAATAAGTAAAAGAAAATGTTGATTTGTCAGTCTGATTGATAGATTGACCAATCAAAATGCTGCACTGTGAAATGCGGCTGTTTTCAAACTTGATTTGATTAGCCTATGTCACGTGTTGTGCGTAACTGACGCCGTCATCTTCGCTTGAGAGTTCATGAATATTCAGTGACAATGGCAGCTGCCGCGCAAAGTACAATATTACGCTTTTTCAAAAAAGCTCTGCGACAGCGAGTGAAGTGGCACCCGAGGCTTCTCAGGACACAGAAACGCCTATTTCATCACAGGAGTGTAGCGAAGACTTCCACGACACAGATCAGATGCCCGATGATTTTTGTCTGCAATTGATGAACCGCATACACAACCAGTGATGACAGCATTTACTTACACTGAGTTTGCCAGAAAGAATCATTGCTTTTCCCCAAAATGGTACAATGAGTTCACATAGCTTGATTACAGTTCAATAATAATCGCCCCTTTACTCCGCCTTGTCATGTGAAAGGTAATACAATGGTTTGAATTATAGCCGCTTAGCTATGTTGTATGCTTTTATGCTGCTGAAACAGTGAAGTAAAAATGCTGTGATTTTATGCGGTATATATATTTGCTTATGCTGTATATATTCTGCTGTTTTTCGAACGTAAATTGGTGGATTTTCTGGACTGAGTATGATGACATCATTTAATAATTGCCCTTGTAGATTCTACGACGTAAGGTTAGACTCATGTAAAAGGTAATAATCACCGAGCTATGTTGTGGGCTGTTATGACTGTTCTGCTGAAATGGTGAAGTAAATATGCTGTTTTAAATGTGAACAGGTGTCAAGCTGTTTTTATTTATAGGTGTTAAGAGAGATGGTGTATATATTTGTATGTGTATGTGTGTGTATGTGTGTGTGTATAATGAGTTGCCCCCTCATTTTAAGATGGGACCCCCCAAAATTTGAATTCTGGCTACGCCCCTGGTTTCTAGTTTCATTAGGTTTGATCCTGTTCTGAAAAGCATTAAAGCAGCGTCTCTCTTTCACAGCTCTCTGCTCCGTATCTGAATGTGTTCAGCGTCAGTATCACTTTATAAATGAGAAGAAGACCTGGACTGAAGCTCAGAGTTACTGCAGAGAGAATTACACAGATCTGGCCACAGCTGACAACATGAACGACATGAACGAGCTGATGAAGAGTGTGATTTGGTGGAAGTGTTCGGTTTGTCTGGATTGGGCTCCAGAAGACAAGTCGTGATCAATGGCAGTGGTCTTCAGGTGAACCTGTTATCTATCTGAACTGGGGATATAAACAACCTGATGGCAGAGATGAGTGCTCTGGGATGTTAAATGGAGAATGGGAGGATTTGGGATGTAGTGATAACTGGCAATTCATCTGCAACAACAGTGAGTGCAGCTATTTCAAATGAATTTATGGAAATTCTTCATATAAAATACTTCATGTTAGATCTTTAATATAATCATGAAACTATACTTAATATTCAATAAATCACCGGCTGAAGAGTTTCTGATGTTTCCACCGCTGATCCTGTTCACATCCAAACCAGAAAGCAGCGTAAGAATAATGAACAAACTGATTCATGAATCTTTTTGCATGTGTGAACACAAGACTCTTCTTTATCAATCAGATGATGAACTGGAGAGAAGCTCAGAGTTACTGCAGACAGAATCACACTGATCTGGTCAGTGTGAGAAACCAGGATGAGAATGAGAAGGTTAAGAAGATCATTAGTGATAATAACTCATCTGGATCATATGTCTGGATCGGTCTGTTCAGAGACTCATGGCAGTGGTCAGATCAGAGTAACTACTCTTTCAGTTACTCGAACACTAGTGAACCTAATAATGTTGGAGGTAAAGAAAACTGTACAGCTGTTGAAAAGAGCGCTCAGGGACAATGGATTGACATCTCTTGTAACAAAGAATATCCTTTTGTGTGTCATGAAGGTGAGTAGATCCTCACGAAACACACACAACCCATCATCTCCTCCAGATCTCTTAAAGTTCCCGCTACATGTCTGACATGACAAATTCATCCACAGTGTTTGTTCTGATGTTGTTTTTGATCAGTCTCTCTCTAGTTTCTGCTTGTGCTCTGTTTGGTTTCCAGATAAACTGATTGTGATCAGAGAGAATCTGACGTGGTCTGAAGCTCTGAGATACTGCAGACAGAATCATGTGGATCTGGTCTCGGTTCATTCAGAAGAGATTCAGCATGAGGTGATGAACGTGGTACACCTGGCGTCTACTGCGGAGCTGTGGTTGGGTTTACATCACTCCTGCACTGTGCAATAGCTTTAAGTAGTTCTACAGTTTAAAGTTTTAATGTTTTGAAGGCAGTATAAGATAGATTGTAATATTTCAACTTTATTTTTCGAAACATTTCGACTTTGTTCTCGTAATATTTCAACTTTATTCCTGAATAATAGTACATTATGAAACAGAAATAACATATTGACTGTAAATTATAATTTTAATTCAAATTTTTAAATGGATATTATGACTTAAATCTCATATTTTTTATATATTTTTTTTACATTATGAAACAGTATGCAGTAATAACGTATTGACTGTAAATAATTATTTTAATTCAAATTATTAAATGAATATTACGACTTTAATCTCATATATATATATATATTTTTTTTTTTAACATGGCACTAAAATGCTATCGTATAAATACACCATAAGTCTAATTGTATAAAAGTTTAACCAATCAGTGAAAGTCTATGGGATTTTAGATGGCTTTGATAGCAGGGCCCAAGCCTTTATGGGGCACTAAGCAGAATTTTATTTGGGGGCCTCTCAGGGTCGCCAGTACGATTGATTGTTGTCAATGGCCGATTATTCATAAACTATAAATCTAACTCACCCATTATCAGTTTCATTTGTTGTAGCGGTGTTGCTTTCATCACACCAATGTGTTAACCCTTCTGTGATTTTTAATTGTAACAGTAGCAAACCCACAAAAGGTGTTCATTTGGACTTAACATGTTGTCTTAAAGTATAACATGGTATATAATGTGGTTTACTGAAAAGCAGCTAAATAAACCAGCAGACAATGCATTTACAGAAAAGAATGTTATTTTAACAAATTATTATGCACAGCAGCAAGCCAACTGTACATAAACAACTCTTAATCTGTGTAATAGACGTGACCAGTAGTGTAAGGAGAATACGGAGGCAGCAGGTTACGTCAAACGCTTAAGGGTTTTTTGTCCACAGAATGGGGGTTACAAAAGCTAACAAATGTTAACCCGACTGAGGTAAACCAGAAAAATCATAGAGAAGAAAAAAAAAAAAAAAAAAAAAAAAAAAAGAAACAAACCAAAAAAAAAAAAATACTATAAACAAATCACTGCAAATGCCTCTCAAATATTAGCAGAGCTCTAGGGACTACAGGACTTGTTCTATCACAGAACACCACACACCCATACAGACACAATTAACAAACTTATTTTGGTGGCCAGCACCAATTAACACAAAAAGGGGGATACACAGACACAATGGCCATTATACATAACAAACAAATACGAAAACATCAAATACACACAAACACTTCAAATAATGTAATCAAATCACTTCACTTTATAAATGTCCTTCCTAAACATAAATAAAGGAACAAGTCAATACAATAGTCATTGGAGTCCCCCCAGGGTAGAAACCGGAATGGTTGCGCCCAATCATTGGTTGGAACCATATATACGTCCAAAATTTCCGCCCGTACCCCTTTTGACGGCACACCAGCCACAGCTCACATGTCTCAGCTGCAACAAACAGGCAAACAAAGAGATTGGTAAGAATAAACTCAGCAAACTAAACATTAAAGAGTATGTGCACTTAACTCCAAACGAAAGGTTAAATAAAGTTTATTTAATCCAAAATCTTGTTGTTATTGGGTGTTCTTTACTGCTAAATTAATTCTATTAAACAAAAAGATAAACTAACCTGACACAGAATCACCAATATCCACCACACACTCCCCCATTTCTGGTTTCACGCCGGCAGGCGAGAAAGGAAGTCAGCCATCACATTATCTCGACCTGGGATATGCTGGATGGAGAATCGATATGGCTGGATCGACAAATACCATTGGGTAATTCTGGCGTTTGAGTCTTTCATACAGTTCATCCATTGTAGTGCTCTATGGTCCGTCTCAAGCACAAACTCACGTCCAAGCAGATAATACCTGAGAGTATCAAGGGCCCATTTTACTCCCAAACATTCCTTTTTTACAGTAGAGTACCGAACCTCCCTGGGGAACAACTTGCGGCTGATGTACGCTACCGTATGTCGATCTTCTGGAGTCCCCTGGAGAAGAACTGCTCCTACTCCCATACCGGAGGCATCAGTTTGCAGTATAAAGGGTTTATCAAAATTAGGACAATGCAAGACTGGCCCTTGACACAGAGCA
Organism: Carassius carassius; assembly: GCF_963082965.1. Lineage (NCBI taxonomy): Eukaryota > Metazoa > Chordata > Actinopteri > Cypriniformes > Cyprinidae > Carassius > Carassius carassius. Next base: position 4,025,261 of record NC_081756.1, read on the forward strand.
TTCTTAATATCCTGAAAAGCCTGCTCCGCCTCCTCAGTCCACAGGATCTGGTTTGGACAGTTCTTTTGGGTTAAATCTGTAAGCTCTGCAGCCTTTGCTGCGGAATCAGGGTTATGTTATTTTTTCCAGGTTTGAAGCTCTGGAGCCAGCGCCTGAAGATATTGTTCCATGATAATCACCTCTGCAACTTCCTCCTTACTCCGATCTTGTGGCTGAACCCATTTGTTAAAAGTGTCTTTAAGACGCACATACAGCTCCTTAGGGGTCTCATCAGCTCTCACATCTGTGGACCGAAATCTCAAACGATAGGTCTCTGGATTAATATCGTATTTTTTTTAAAACTGCTGCTTTCACATCATCATAGACAAGAGAGTCATTAAGATCCATGTTCACATAAGCACTACGAGCTTTGCCCGTAAGTTGGGGAAAGTGCTCCACATCATCATCTTCATTAAGCGGTTGCAGCTGCGGTTCTGTCATAGCCCTTGGTTGCTCTACAACTTGGCCTGCAATAGATGGTGACCCCCGAACATCTACGTTCCCGCTCCCTGGATTTGAAGGGGTAAATTGAAGCCCAGAAGTATGAACAGAAGTTGTTGCAGTTCTTGTATGTACCTCTTCCTGAAGGAGTGTAAACTGATGTTGAAGAGCCTTCCATCTATTCTCCTGCCACACTGTCTCCATGTCGAGTCGTTTATCTCTTTCTTGCTGCATTCTCATATGTGCTCCGAACATGTCCCGTAACTCTTCTACTGTAATGTTCCGCGAGTCACCTGAAACTGGCGTATCCTCCGCATCAGCTCCTCCTGTAGCGGAGGCCACCATTTCATCACTCTTTACAGCTCTCTTTGGTCCCATAATGACCAATGAAGTAGAAAAATGGGGAAAAAAAAAAACTTCTCACTGCTTCCCCCTTCTGGCACACCCCACCGCTGCCACCATTTGTAATAGACGTGACCAGTAGTGTAAGGAGAACACGGAGGCAGCAGGTTACGTCAAATGCTTAAGGATTTATTGTCCACAGAATGGGGGTTACAAAAGCTAACAAATGTTAACCCGACTGAGGTAAACCAGAAAAATCATAGAGAAAAAAGGAAACCAAAAAAATACTATAAACATAAATCACTGCAAATGCCTCTCAAATATTAGCAGAGCTCTAGGGACTACAGGACTTGTTCTATCACAGAACACCACACACCCATACAGACACAATTAACAAACTTATATATTGGTGGCCAGCACCAATTAACACAAAAAGGGGGATACACAGACACAATGGCCATTATACATAACAAACAAATATGAAAACATCAAATATACACACAAACACTTCAAATAATGTAATCAAATCACTTCACTCTATAAATGTCCTTCCTAAACATAAATAAAGGAACAAGTCAATACAATAGTCCTTGGAGTCCCCCCAGGGTAGAAACCGGAATGGTTGCGCCCAATCATTGGTTGGAACCATATATACGTCCGAAATTTCCGCCCGGACCCCTTTTGACGGCACACCAGCCACAGCTCACATGTCTCAGCAGCAACAAACAAGCAAACAAAGAGATTGGTAAGAATAAACTCCGCAAACTAAACATTAAAGAGTATGTGCACTTAACTCCAAACAAAAGTTTAAATAAAGTTTATTTAATCCAAAATCTTGTTGTTATAAGTGAAGTGACATTCAGCCAAGTATGCTGACCCATACTCAGAATTTGTGCTCTGCATTTAACCCATCCGAAATGCACACACACAGAGCAGTGAACACACACACACACACTGTGGGCACACACCCGGAGCAGTGGGCAGCCATTTATGCTGCGGCACCCAGGGAGCAGTTGGGGGTTCAATGCCTTGATCAAGGGCACCTAAGACGTGGTATTGAAGGTGGAGAGAGAACTGTACATGCACTCCCCCCACCCACAATTCCTGCCGGCCCGGGACTCAAACTCACAACCTTTCGATTGGGAGTCCGACTCTCTAACCATTAGGCCACGACTTCCCACTTATTGTGTGTTCTTCACTGCTAAATTAATTCTATTAAACAAAAAGTTAAACTAACCTGACACATAATCACCAATATCCACCACACATCTGTAACTAACTAATTGAGGCATAATGCTATTGGAATATACTAGCAGAGACCCCAAAGGCAAAACTAAATAATGTTAAGCTGTTATTAGTACCAAGTTTATTAAACAGAATTCATTACAATACATATATATATATATATATACCCAGGAAAGCTATTTTTAGAAGACAAAAACTATTTATACTAGCCAACTTATTGCAAATAGTGGCAGTTATCTGCTTCCCAATATAATAGTACATTATGAAAGAGTATGCAGTAATAACTTATTGACGGTAAATTATAATTTTAATTCAAATTATTAAATGGATGCCATCTGATTGGGACTATAAAGCCCTCCCTACACCTACCCTAACCCTAACCGAAATTAAATTTTTAACTTTTTGATTATTTCCTCAATTTTCATTGAAAATAAATGCTTTTCTGATGTGATTTGAAATTTGAAATGGCAGATTCGAACCCAGGTCGATGTCACACATTTTACCATCTGCACACCAGGAGCTGACTAATGTCAGCTGTCGATTCACAAATTGATGGTCAGAGGTAATGTAAATACCCTCTTCAAACACTCAAGCTATTTGCACGAAAATCAAGCTATTTCATTTACTCTTGGGGGTCCCCTGTTGGCCACTTAGTTCGGTTATGCCTTGCGCTGGCTCTGTTTGATAGTCTGGTTTATGAAAACCTTAAACCAGATTAGTTTTACACAGCCATGTAAATATAGTTCAGCCTGAAAGTCTAAATGTGTTATGGAAATAGGCAAATGAATGAGGATGTGTTAACATGCAAATGTGTTGATGTTTTCTAAAAAAAAAAAAAAAAGTAAAAAAAAAGAAAGAAAGAAAACCTGGTAAACAGAGGAAGTATTAAATATAATAAAATAAAATGTTCCATACTTCTAAAAACTAAACTTACAAAAAAAAAAAAAAAAAAAAAACAGCCAATCACAATAAATTATTTAGACAGAAAATAAGAAACTTTTATTGTGAAACATCAGCAGCAAAAGATGATATTATTTCATTTGAGATAATGAGAGTCCAGTAACATTTACTAACATTATAAACAGACCTCAGGGGAATAAATGCATGATTTGAGCACTTTAATGCAGGCTGGTGAGAGTATTCATCTCATCTCTGTTGTGCTCGTCTGCTGTGGTCTAGTCTTCACCACCAGGAACTCCGCTCTTGCTCTGTGGACAAATACACAAATAATAAACAAATGAAGTGACGGATGAGAGCAGATATAATCATCACATAGTTTGAAGCTGAAGACAGAAACATCAGACTCAGAAACACACGACCTCTAAAGTAAGAACAACTCACATCTTCATTCTTCAACTAAAATTAAACTTTGAGGTGTTAATATTGTCTAAATTGTTGTGAATCATATTATGCTGCTAAGATGCTTTTTTTTAATCCTAATGTTTCACTAAGATTATTATGAGAGATTCTGAATTTTTCAATGTTTCTTCCTCAGAAATGGAGCAAACTCTATATTTCATTCTTCTTCTCGTTGGTGAGTGTTTGTGGTTTTATTAATGGTTTCTAGTTTCATCAGGTTTGATCCTGTTCTGAAAAGCATTAAAGCAGCGTCTCTCTTTCACAGCTCTCTGCTCCGTATCTGAATGTGTTCAGCGTCAGTATCACTTTATAAATGAGAACAAGACTTGGACTGAAGCTCAGATATACTGCAGAGAGAAATACACAGATCTGGCCACCGCTGACAACATGAACGACATGAAGGAGCTGATGAAGAGTGTGATTGATGAACGTTTCTGGATTGGGCTGCAGAAGACGGGTCGTGATCAATGGCAGTGGTCTTCAGGTGAACCTGCGCTCTATCTGAACTGGTCTACTGGACAACCTGATGGCAGTGATGAGTGCGCTGGGATGGAAAATGGAGAATGGCATGATTTAAGATGTAGTGATAACTGGCAATTAATCTGCAACAACAGTGAGTGCAGCTATTTAAAATTAATTTATAGAAATTCAACAACCAATCATTTATAGATGTGCAAAGATCACATTTTTATGCAATAATAACCATTATTTTAATTTGATTATGAATATAGAGGTGCCTGCATATTTTTTCACTTTCATTGTTAAAACAATTTCTGTATAGACAATTTTTTCCAGAAAATAATAGACCACACTATGGGGTAATGTGTCACAATGATAACCTACAGTTAAAGAGACTAGAGAGAAATAAATCACAGAGAGAGATATTGATATGGCTCTAATTATTTATAATCATAACAATAATCGGTAACACTTTACACTAAGGTTCCATTAGTTTATGTTAATGTATTAATTAACATGAACAAACAATGAACAACACATGTATTTGTGTCGTGGCACGAAGGGGGATGGTTCAAAGGCTAGAAAAAGTGGTGTCTGACCCTTTAAAGTGTCCGTGAAACTAAACGAGAAACGCATCATGGTATCGTCGCCATACTTCTTCACGTCTAGATGCAGGACAGATAATCTGTAGATGCAACTCATGGGTACTGGGGTCAATCATTCTCTTATACAAAACACCAACATCTTGAATCACAAGCTTAACGCTCTGTCGAAGTAGTTGTTTCACCATTAGAGACATATTGGCTCACTCCATGGTCGAAGGTACACTACTTGACTCCACATACTTCCATAACTGTTGAAGTTCCTCATTTTCACCTTGGCTCTTACGCCACTCATCAACATCTGGGAGATCAGTTACTGGCTGACAGGCATCTTCTGTTGCCTCAACTCTTCATACCTCAATAGGAGCCATTCGATCTACTGGGAACCTGGACAGACTATCAGCATTAGCATTCTCACGCCCAGCTCGATATTTCACTGTGAAGTCAAAATTAGCCAATTGGGCTGCCCAGTACTGTTCCACCGCTCCAAGTCTCGCGGTCTGTAGGTGGGCCACTGGATTATTATTTGTAACCACAGTACATTTTGCTCCAGTCAGATAGTCTTTAAATTTCTCTGTCATGGCCCATTTTAAAGCTAGCAACTCCAACTTAAAAGAGCTATAATTAACATCATTCCGTTCCGCAGGATGGAGACTGTGACTTGCGTACGCGTTCACTCGCTCTTGCCCATCTTGGACCTGCGATAATACTGCTCCTAGCCCCTGGTGACTAGCATCAGTATAAAGAACAAATGGCAGAGAGAAATCAGCAAATGCTAGGATAGGAGCCTGAGTGAGACAGATCTTAAATTTTTCAAATGCAGCTTGACACTCCGCAGTCCACTCATTCCTATAATTATTTGACTTCTTGTTGACTGGAACTCCTAACAAGGCATTTAATGGCTGTGCCAGCCGAGCAAAATTGGTGATAAACCGTCTATAATAGCCAGCTAGGCCCAAGAATGCCCTCATCGCTCAGAAATTATACCTCTTTCCAACATACCGGCCAGCAGTAGTTTCATCTCCTTATACATCATTGAGGGTAGAGGGCGAGACTTTTCTCGGACAGGAGGTGCAGTGCCAGTATAGATCGTATGCTGGACAGTCTAATTAAACCCCAGATCATCCTTATTCTTAGAAAACACTCCACTCCACTTCCTCACAAGTGCATCAAAAACTTGACGTTGTTGATCAGTTAATTCAGATCCAAGCATCAATGGACTCACCCCATCAACAGTTACCTCCTCTTCCGGGATTCCATCTTCCACCACACGAATATCGACGACCCCAGCTGTACTCGAAGTCAACTCAAGATCTCTTTGGCCATGTTACGTCCTATGTTATTTGTTTGGAGTCCCCCCCCCCCCCACTTCCTTTTCTCTCTGTATTTTCACCTCTAGCAGGATAATGCGGCTACCTGATTGGTTTATTCACCTGTCCATCATCGTAATGCCTGGTGACAATTCAACGTGGCTCCACCAATGAGGGCGCGCCATGTGCCTTTAAAGAGCGCACCTGCGTGGAAAGCAACAGTTTTTTTGGCTTGCTAGAGCACTTGATCCATTTGTGCATGTTTGCCTAACCTGTATCGTTATAGTGTTTTGAGAAATGTGTTCTTTGAGAACTTGGTATTTGAGGCTCATTTGGGTTATCTTTTCTCTGTGAGTATTTCACCATTTATTTTGTTCTGCTGGTTTGGTCTGGTATTAAACGGGGAAGAGAACAGAACAGCTGAGATATCACATGATATACACAGAGATGTATAAAGTTCTAGAGACCCAGACTTGAGTAAAAGTACACGTGCTCTATCAAAAAATGACTTGAGTAGAAGTTGAAGTGCTCTTAAGTAGAAGTACTAAAGTATTCAAAGAATTTTGTACTTAAGTATTGCAAGTAGTCTATTTGAAAATGTACTACTCAAGTACTGAAAGTAAAAGTACAAGTATTGTATTATGTAATTATTAAAGAAAGTAGTCAAAAGTTTGAACATATTGTTTTTACTATTTCAAATGATTAACCTAAAGGACAATCACAATTCATTTGACTGTAACTTTTTGTAAACAAAAAACAGATTAAAGGGTTAGTTCGCCCAATTTGCTAAATTATGTCATTAATAACTGACCCTGATGTTGTTTCAAACCCGTAAAACCTCCGTTTATCTTTGGAACACAGTTTAAGATATTTTAGATTTAGTCTGAGAGCTCTCAGTCCCTCCATTGAAGCTGTGTGTACGGTCTACTGTCCATGTCCAGAAAGGTAAGAAAAACATAATCAAAGTAGTCCATGTGACATCAGAGGGTCAGTTAGAATTTTTTGAAGCATCGAAAATACATTTTGGTCCAAAAATAGCAAAAACTACGACTTTATTCAGCATTGTCTTCTCTTCCGTGTCTGTTGTAAGACAGTTCAAAACAAAGCAGTTTGTGATATCCGGTTCACGAATGAATCACTCGATGTAACCGGATCTTTTTGAAACCGTTCACCAAATCGAACTGAATTGTTTTAAACGGTTCGCGTCTCCGCATTAATACGCATTAATCCACAAATGACTTAAGCTGTTAACTTGTTTACTGTGGCTGACACTCCCTCTGAGTTCAAACAAACCAATATCCCGGAGTAATTCATGTACTCAAACAGTACACTGACTGAACTGATGTGAAGAGAGAACTGAAGATGAACACCGAGCCAAGCCAGATAACGAACAAGAGACTGACTCGTTCATGAGTCAAGAACACTGATCTATATATATAACTTATATTATAGATCATTGGTCAAGAACCGTTTCTGTCAGACGTGTCCGATTCGTGAACCGAGGAGCTGATGATACTGCGCATGTGTGATTCAGCGTGAAAGCAAACCGACACACAGAGCGTCTGAACCGAACTGATTCTTTTGATTGATTCTGAACTGATTCTGTGCTAATGTTATGAGCGTGGGTAAACCGAAGGCTTGCAGTCAACGCCAATGACGCCATTACGTCGAGCGCAAAAGAACCGGTGAACTGTTTTCTTCAACCGGTTTATTGAATCGAACTGTCAGAAAGAAGTACTGATGATCCGAAAACGATGCAACCGGCTCTTGACTCGTGAACGAGTCATTATCTGGCACGGCTCGGTGTTCATCTCTCTCTTCACAGCAGTTCAGTCAGCACGCGCAGTCTTCTTAATCGCTTGATTCGCTCAATGATGTTCTGTTTGTAATGGAATGATTCGTAACATTTTTATAATTGTAACGAGTAACGATGCAGCACATAAAAAAAATATCGGAGTAAAAATATTAAACTCATCGAAAATATGTACTGAAGTAAAAGTGGAAGTAGGAGAAAAAAATATTACTCTAGTAAAGTACAGATACCGCCTTTTAGTACTTAAGTACAGTAGTGAAGTAGTTCTACTTCGTTACTATACATCTCTGGATATACATGTGCTACACTGAGTCATCAATTGTGTCTAGAACACTAGTTTACTGACCTGTGCCACTGTTTGTATTTTTCGTTTTGTTAGTAAGAGTAGTTTATTTAGGGCGTCTTTGACGCTGGAGATCTTTTGTTTTTTGTCTCTGTTGTTAATTTAGTCAGAATACATATTGTTTTGTTTTCTTCTAGTAAGATTGGTTTTTGGTTTTACTTATTTCTTTGATTTGGCACGGTCTAGTTCTTTTCTCTTTACCCTTGTTTCTTTTGTGAACCTTTTTCTTTGGTTTGCATAAATTGTGTATATAATCAATTACTTTGAGGTGTCCTTGTCAAATTGATTATCATTGTAATAAACTATCATCTTTCTTACACTAGATATGTTTGTGTGTGAGGTGCTTTCCAGTACGTGTTCAATATTTTAGTGTTGCACGCCTTATTTCCTCTAGACTAAAGAGGGTTTGTAACAGGCCATAAATGTTCACACCAGACATTTCATACAGCCGACCAAGCTTCTGGTACCGGCCTACAGACACTTTATAAGGCTGCAAGTTACACAATCTGATAGGAATCCTACCATCCTCAATGAAGGCCACAGTCCGGACAGCGACCAAGCCGTCCAGCTCTAACAGGGGCTCCACCAATCGACAGCAACTGCGGTTCTGTCGGCCTATTCGGACACGGCCCCACACGATGACCTCTATCTGGGGTGGAATCCATCTTCTGCGATGACTAGCTGGCCACACATAGCCCAGGAACCCATCATCTTGAGCCCAAGCAGCAACACGTTGACATGTTGCCATGGCCTGTTTCCACACCTGCGGTTCTGTAGGGTTCTGAAATGACAAAGACTGGGCAGATCCCTGGAAAAGAGCATTCCACCAAGAGGAGATAACTTTCATTCCAATAATTAAGGGATTAGTGGAAAATTCGTCCTTCACAATCACAACACCCCCTCCCTGAAGTTGGATGCCTGCCATTTCAAAGTCCAATAATGCGTACCCCACATAAGAAATTTCAAGACCATTTGCAGCTCTCAGTGTCAACAGAGGGGTATCACCCAATCTATAGCTAGGAAAAGTCTCTTCTAGCATACTCTGCTGCATTAAAAGATACCTGCGACCCCGTGTCTAACAGGCCTTTACAAGGAACGTTCTGAATCACAAAATCCACTAGAGGACAATTAGCAATAAAGTAGTGGTTTTCAATTAAAGAATAGGCCTCTTGATTATCGATTGGAGCATGTAACCCTGTCTGGACCTCTACAACAGGGCATTCTCGTTTAAAGCTTGTCTGGACTCTCTGTTCTCTCTACAATGACGGGCCACATGACCTGGTTGCTGGCAGCGTCGACAAATGAGTCTACCATCAGGGTCCCATCGGTTAATCGACTGATATTCTCTCCTTCTAGGCACAGAAAAAGCTGGCTGTTGCACGGATGCAGGATTTACAGGGGCTTGCACGATTAGAAGTTCTCAACTCTCTTACCCCTTCCTGAGTCAACTCTTGAATCTGGCCCTTGACTTCCTCCAAAATTTCACGCTTTAACTCATTCATGCTTTCCAGTCAGGCCTATATGGACGTGGAATCGGTGTATCAAGCTGACTTATGGCAGCACATGCAGTCTCATACCTCCCATGGCCATACTCAACCTCCAGCAATAACGCACGCCTCTTGGTGCAGCTCAGCAAAGGTCCCTTCTACGTGATGGCGGGCATACGTCTTCAAGGCTCTCTGCATCGGCCCATCCTCCATCCCCAGCAATAGCTGTTCCTTCAGCTGATCTTCCACCAGGGTTCCCTCTGGGCTGCCCTGCTGAAACCTCGGAAAGAGTTCTCGCAACCGTAAAACAAAAGCTTTAAAAGACTCATCTGACTTCTGTCTGCAGCTAAAAAATTGTGACCGGAGAATAGGCAAGGGAGTTTCTCTTACATACAGAGCATCTAACTGTTCAAAAATCTTGGTCAACTTATCACGTTCTTCCTCTGCCAAAATGCTTATCTCTCGTTTTGCATTCCCATCCAAAGCACCTTATAAAATCTTTACTTTCTTTTCTTTTTTTAACTGGCATCAACATTTTTACCCTAGTTCAATCTACCATGTGAGTGTCAAAACGTCCTCAGTCCCTCACACAGGTTCACAGATAACCCTGCCGACTACGCCAGATGTGGCGTGGCATGAAGTGGGATGGTTCAAGGGCTTGTCTTATAATTCTTTCTACCACCAACACTGTTGATATTAAACCCCACTTACATAAAAGTAGCCGACTACACTACCTAGGTTGTTTACTAAAACCCAGGACTCAAGTTCAGCCAATTCAATTATTCGCTGAGGGCTGGGCACGATTGACACTCAACAGTAGTAGATTGAATTACAAAATATATTATTACCATAAATTCAGGATGATCTAGATATTAAAACAAGTATCAAAAAGATGCAGTCCTCAGCACAGTCTGATATGATGTCTCTATGGTCAACCGAATGAATGTCCCGGGTTGGTCCCACCACACATAGGTCTCCACAGATCCAGCCAGTCGTGTACTAGAGAGAAATAAAAAAACAACTACAAGTATCTCCAGTCCAATGTCAGCAAAAGCTAACGTAGCCTACTACCACTCTCACTTGTGCACACAAATACCCACACCAACCAATATACACTGCAACCAATTAAGTCACACCACTAAAAAAAGGAAAAATAAGAGCTATGGCTAGTATACTGGCAATTAGTTCTTAGTCTCTATTAATTAGATGCCAAAAATGGTCACAATAACATCCAGCAAACGATCTTCAAACTGGGGTTGTACTCACAAGATGACTGGGTAGTGGTCACTGCTACCCAGTCATCTTGTGAGTACAACCCCAGTTTGTCAATTTCCAGCGTTGCACAAACCCTCCATCGCCGTCTCACTCGTCTCCGAACAGCACTCACTGAATTGCTTGTCTACAAACAGTTGTACAAACGTGGTTACTCTGCTAGTCACCTTCGTGCTCACCAACCGCTGATGCACTCGACTCCGAACACACGCTGACTCACTGTTTCCCCACAGCTGTGCAACGTGATTACTCTGCTAGCCGCTGTTGTGCTCACCGCTGTTGCTTCTTCTCCGAACACACGATGACTCAATTGTCTCCAAGAGCTGCGCCCATGGTTGCTCTACGTCGGCGTCTTCACAACACTTAAACTCATGGTTTTCTGCACAGCCGTAAAATGTTCGGTTATCACTGCTCCTGTGTTCCTTCTCAGATGCCAGCACTGGCGCACAACACTCGACAGGGCGTCGACTTTCAGTGATGCAATCCAAACGAGACACCTGTCAGTCTCTCAAGCACAGTCTTAAAGGGCAACAGTCTCCACCTCTTTTTCTAACCAACCAATGACATTAGGTCAGTGATTAGTCTATCAACAGACGTGTTAAAAGAACAAGCATAATACAAATCACATGATCAATGGACCAATCATATACAATGTAGATCAAAAATGCATTCATCTCAATAGTTCAATCCCATCACATATTACTGTTTATTAACCTGATATGAAAATACAGTTATTCATTGTTAGTTCATGTTAATTCACAGTGCATTAACTCATGATAACAGGCACAACTTTTAATTGGAATAATGCATTAGTAAATGTTGAAATTAACATTAACTAAGATTAATAAATGCTGTAGAAGGATTGTTCTTGCTTAGTTCATGTTAACTAATGTAGTTAACTAACATTAACTAATGGAAACTTATTCTAAAGTGTTACCCAATAATCATCTGACAATAATAATAATGTTTATAAGAAATACACATAGCAGTGACTAGAGTTGATAAAGTTTGTTATTTCAGTCTTCTGTATCTCAATACAAACCTGTAACATCTTTATTTTACTTGTACATGAACTCAAGTCCAGTTCATGGTACTCCATTAAAACAATTTATTAACTATTAATCTATAAATTAGTGATCTACAGTACAAATGAATGTTAACGATCATATTTAGCTGCAGTGTAATATCTTCCTCTGTTTGATGTTTCTCTCATCGGCTCTTTGTGTCTGAGTCAAGTGTTCATAATGGATCAATAGAGAGAGCTTTAAAATCATCACAATGTTCCTCAGAGTTACTTCATATTAGATCTTTAATATAATCCTGAAAATATAGTTAATATTCAATAAATCACCAGCTGAAGAAGCAGCTCAAGTCTTTGAGAGACGTGTTTCTGATGTTTCCACCGCTGCTCCTGTTCACATCCAAACCAGAAAGCAGCTAAAAGAATAATGAACAAACTGATTCATGAATCTTTGTACATTTGTCTTTCTTAAAGCAAACGCAGGATTCGTCTTTATCAAACAGAAGAAAAACTGGAGAGAAGCTCAGAGTTACTGCAGACAGAATCACACTGATCTGGTCAGTGTGAGAAACCAGGATGAGAATGAGAAGGTTAAGAAGATCATTAGTGATAATCACCCATCTGAAAAATATGTCTGGATCGGTCTGTTCAGAGACTCATGGCAGTGGTCAGATCGGAGTGACTCTTCATTCAGATACTGGAACACTGGTGAACCTAATAATGTTAGAGGTGATGAAAACTGTACAGCTGTTGAAAAGAGCGCTCAGGGACGATGGATTGACATCTCTTGTAACAACCAGTTTCCTTTTGTGTGTCATGAAGGTGAGTAGATCCTCACGAAACACACACAACCCATCATCTCCTCCAGATCTCTTAAAGTTCCCGCTACATGTCTGACATGACAAATTCATCCACAGTGTTTGTTCTGATGTTGTTTTTGATCAGTCTCTCTCTAGTTTCTGCTTGTGCTCTGTTTGGTTTCCAGATAAACTGATTGTGATCAGAGAGAATCTGACGTGGTCTGAAGCTCTGAGATACTGCAGACAGAATCATGTGGATCTGGTCTCGGTTCATTCACAAGAGATTCAGCGTCGTGTGATGAACGTGGTACACCTGGCGTCTACTGCAGAGCTGTGGTTGGGTTTGCGTCACTCCTGCACTGTGGGCATCTGGTTCTGGGTGAGTGGAGAGACCGTGTGCTATCAGAACTGGGCTCCAGGGAACGGCACATCAGAGGAGGACTGTGAACACACAGTGAGATCTGGAGCAGTTCAGTCTGGAGGAGATCAGCGCTGGATCAGCCGTCCTGAAACTGACAAACTCAACTTCATCTGCAGCAGATATTAAGAGTGAAAGGATACACAGACCTTCATGTGAGGAAACAAGTGCTTGTGTGTTCACTTCCTTTAACTTCATTTTCACTCATCACTTTTTTAAATAATTATCTTACATAATAACTTAAGTTTCAGCAGAAGGAAGAAGGAGGAAAGAGGTGTGCTCTTCTGTGTACATATCAGTATATACTGTACAGACCAAAAGTTTGGAAACATTACTATTTTTAATGTTTTTGAAAGAAGTTTCTTCTGCTCATCAAGCCTGCATTTATTTGATCAAAAATACAGAAAAAAACAGTAATATTGTGAAATATTATTACAGCTTAAAATAATAGTTTTCTATTTGAATATACTTAAAAAAAAAAAAAATTATTCCTGTGATGCAAAGCTGAATTTTCAGCATCATTCCTCCAGCCTTCAGTGTCACATGTAACATCAGTCGATCACATGATCATTTAGAAATCATTCTAATATTCTGATTTATTATGAGTGTTGGAAACAGTTCTGCTGTCTAATATATTTGATAAATAAAAGGTTAAAAAGAACTGCATTTATTCAAAATAATAAAAAAAATTCTAATAATATATATTCTAATAATATATTTTCTTTACTATCACTTTTTATCAATTTAACACATCCTTGCTGAATAAAAATATTGATTTTATTTAAAAAAAAGAAAGAAAAAAACATTACTGACCAGTAGTGTATATTGTTATTACAAAATGTTTATATTTTAAAAACATAGCTTCTTTTTTTTTCTTCTTTTTTTTTACTTTTTATTCATCAAAGTATCCTAAAAAAGTATCACATGTTCTGAAAAAATATTAAGCAGCAGAACTGTTTCCAACTTTGATAATGAATCATCATATTAGAATGATTTCTATAGGATCATGTGATAATGATCCTAAAAATTCAGCTTTGCATCACAGAAATAAATGATAATTTAAAGTATAATAAATTTAAAAACAATTATTTAAATTGTAATAATATATCACAATATTACATTTTAATTCTGTATCTTTGATCAAATAAATGCAGGCTTGATGAGCAGAAGAAACTTCTTTCAAAAACATTAAAAATAGTAATGTTTCCAAACTTTTGGTATGTACTGTATATATAAGTTTCTCTCTTTGTGTGTTGCAGTCGTTTCAGCATGTGTTTTTGAGTTGAAACAACAGTTTATAGAACTTTCAGTATAGTTGAGGTCCAATAGACTTAAATATTCTTGCTGTCTGGACAGTTTATAAAAAATGTGGTGTCGAAAAATAATAAAATAAATAAATAAAAAAGTACAACCCGAATTCCGGAAAAGTTGGGACGTTTTTTAAATTTTAATAAAATGAAAACTAAAGGAATTTCAAATCACATGAGCCAATATTGTATTCACAATAGAACATAGATAACGTAGCAAATGTTTAAACTGAGAAATTTTACACTTTTATCCACTTAATTAGCTCATTTAAAATTTAATGCCTGCTACAGGTCTCAAAAAAGTTGGCACGGGGGCAACAAATGGCTAAAAAAGCAAGCAGTTTTGAAAAGATTCAGCTGGGAGAACATCTAGTGATTAATTAAGTTAATTGATATCAGGTCTGTAACATGATTAGCTATAAAAGCTTTGTCTTAGAGAAGCAGAGTCTCTCAGAAGTAAAGATGGGCAGAGGCTCTCCAATCTGTGAAAGACTTCGTAAAAAAATTGTGGAAAACTTTAAAAACAATGTTCCGCAACGTCAAATTGCAAAGGCTTTGCAAATCTCATCATCTACAGTGCATAACATCATCAAAAGATTCAGAGAAACTGGAGAAATCTCTGTGCGTAAGGGACAAGGCCGGAGACCTTTATTGGATGCCCGTGGTCTTTGGGCTCTCAGACAACACTGCATCACTCATCGGCATGATTGTGTCAATGACATTACTAAATGGGCCCAGGAATACTTTCAGAAACCACTGTCGGTAAACACAATCCGCCGTGCCATCAGCAGATGCCAACTAAAGCTCTATCATGCAAAAAGGAAGCCATATGTGAACATGGTCCAGAAGCGCCGTCGTGTCCTGTGGGCCAAGGCTCATTTAAAATGGACTATTTCAAAGTGGAATAGTGTTTTATGGTCAGACGAGTCCAAATTTGACATTCTTGTTGGAAATCACGGACGCCGTGTCCTCCGGGCTAAAGAGGAGGGAGACCTTCCAGCATGTTATCAGCGTTCAGTTCAAAAGCCAGCATCTCTGATGGTATGGGGGTGCATAAGTGCATACGGTATGGGCAGCTTGCATGTTTTGGAAGGCTCTGTGAATGCTGAAAGGTATATAAAGGTTTTAGAGCAACATATGCTTCCCTCCAAACAACGTCTATTTCAGGGAAGGCCTTGTTTATTTCAGCAGGACAATGCAAATCCACATACTGCAGCTATAACAACAGCATGGCTTCGTCGTAGAAGAGTCCGGGTGCTAACCTGGCCTGCCTGCAGTCCAGATCTTTCACCTATAGAGAACATTTGGCGCATCATTAAACGAAAAATACGTCAAAGACGACCACGAACTCTTCAGCAGCTGGAAATCTATATAAGGCAAGAATGGGACCAAATTCCAACAGCAAAACTCCAGCAACTCATAGCCTCAATGCCCAGACGTCTTCAAACTGTTTTGAAAAGAAAAGGAGATGCTACACCATGGTAAACATGCCCCGTCCCAACTAATTTGAGACCTGTAGCAGAAATCAAAATTGAAATGAGCTCATTTTGTGCATAAAATTGTAAACTTTCTCAGTTTAAACATTTGCTATGTTATCTATGTTCTATTGTGAATAAAATATTGGCTCATGTGATTTGAAAGTCTTTTAGTTTTCATTTTATTAAAATTTAAAAAACGTCCCAACTTTTCCGGAATTCGGGTTGTAGCTGTTGTGGCTTCTCTTTATCACATTTCATTTTTTATCATGTCTCAGATTATAAATGACTGGTTAAATTTGAGTTACATTAGAACACCTGACATTATGTGTGTTTTCACACCTAGTGGACTTGAACCCTGCAAACACTTTCAGAGCGGTTTATCTTTGTGTTTCATTAAGCTGAGAATACCTGGAGTATACCTGTAGCCATGTTCCCTCACTGCCTAAAATAACACACAACTTCTACCATGTCAGGCTGCAGGGTTTATTTTTTATTTTTATCATGATTTTTATATGATTAATATGTAGTTTATTGTCATTATTATATATTATATAACATCAGAATGATAATTGAACTGATAACCCCCCCCCAAAAAAAAAAAAAAAAATCCTGTTTAAAGTTTGAGGCATACAGTAACTTCCCTGTTACCTACTTTTACAAAAAGAGAGCCTTAGAACGAGCACAATTAAACAATCATTATATACATTTATTGTTAAAAATGTTTACAGTTTGCTTCCCATGATAATAAACAACATTTAATTGACGTTCATTTTAAAATATTTCAGAAAGTAAAAAAAAAAAAAAAAAGAATTCAAAGTAATATGAATAATAGTGAATGAAATGTAATGGAATTTGACTAGAACAATAACACCCAGTGTTTGCTTCTGTTTCACATCAGAGATGTAAATATAGTTCAGTCTCTAGGTCTTACTAGGTCTTAATGTGTAATGGACGTAAGCAAATGAATGAGGATGTGTTCACATGCAAATCTGTTCATGTTTTCTAAAAACGAACCTCAGGGGAATGAATGTATGATACAAGCACTTTAATGCAGGGTGGTGAGAGTCTTCATCTCATTTCTGTTGTGCATGGCTGCTATGGCCTCGACTTCAACACCAGGGGTCTCTGCTCTCGCTCTGTCCCCTTTGCGACTCAGTTTGTTGGACAGCTTGGTGAAAACAGAGCTCTCTGTATTAGAGCTGCGACTGCTGCGGAAGGAGGCCAACTCCGAGTTGGTTCCCTCAAAGAGCTTGGCCATGAAGCCCAGACCAGCCTGACGGATGTGAGAGCTGCCAGCAAACACGTACAGGACTGGGTTCACGCTGCTGCTAATGAAGGCGAACGCCGTCACGGTGGGACGAGCTCCTACTGCCACTGCTAAAACAGAAGAGGAGGAGCCCTGCATCAGACCAATCACCTGTGAGAACAGAACAACAAGAAAGAGAATTGCTTGAAAACTGACCTTATTGAACATAGCCTACTGGTTTCACACATACGAAAACAATTGACTGTCTGTTAGAGTATGCAAGGGATGCTGAGCCTCCAGTGATCAAACTAAATGCTATTTTTAATTCATCCACTAATGTGCATAGCTCAAAGGCTTTTATAATGTAAAAGGGTATTATTTTAGTTCATGAACATCTTAAAAACTCCTCATTAGTAAACTGACCAATCAGAATGATTATTCAAATAACTTCATAAATGATTTGTCACCTTACACATAAAAAACATTTAATAAATCGCTATAAGTGACCCTTAAAGGCAATCATCAAGTCAAGCATATATGCAGTCATGAACATCTTAAAGACATCTTCTAAATGTCTATTTGACATCTGATAGAAAATCTCTTATAGACATATTGAAGATGAGCAAACACGACAAAATACATCTCACAGATGTAAATGCAGTCAAATAGATGTCTCTGTGATGCACATGTGCTCTCAGGGCTATTTTTTTCAGGCATGTATTCATGTGATGTTTGAGCGATGAGATATTAAAGGAATCATCCAGTGTGAGGTGTTGCTCACCTGCAGGATGTTGATGAGGTGATACGGCAGCCAGAAGACGGTAAAGGCAGCAATGATGAGGAGGATGAGGGCGTTTCCTCTTCCTTTGCGGTGGAACATGGCGCTGCGCAGCCGACGGATCGCTGAGAGGTAGCAGAACAGGATGAAGCTGAAGGGCAGCAGGAAACCCAGGACAGTCTCAATCAGGTACTGAAAGGTTTCATGAGCGCTGCTCTCCCAGTGGTACGGCTTACACAGGTAGATGGACACATTCGTAGAGACTGGCAACACAGAACTATAGGTGCAAAGAAGAAAACAACAAGACAGATTGGGACAAAAGGAGAAGGGTTACAATTATATAAAAACCAATAGTTTCAGTCCTGGACTCCTGGCTGTTGATAAAGAGTTCTGGAGGTATTCAATTTTTACTCCATTCATCATTTATTATAATTCCAACTCGAGTTTAAAATCTGTTCATGCCATTTTTCTGTGAAATGCCACTTTATTATTGCCACAATTAGTTTTATCTGGTTTTATAAAGCACATTATTTAACTATTTTGCTCCACTAGAAGATCTTGAGTAACAGAACACTGATATGCAACAAAAATAACATTCTGCTATGGAAGCTGAACTGGCATTTTGCATAATTTATTGTACTTTGTATTTTATTTTCATAAAGAAACATTTTCCAAGTTCCTAACTGGTGCAAAAGATCGGTAATTGCAACTCGGAAACTATAGTTTTGTTATACAATTTAGTTTAATGTACTATAACCCAACATCTGTTAAATGCCATAAGATTAAAGTGTTACGTCTGCCTTATGCAGTTTCATTTCCAGCCAAAATGTTACATCTGTGCAGCTTAGCACTTCAACATCTTTATGATGTTACAATGACATCCAGTGCCCGTTGGGGGAAGATGCAAGCAGAAAATGAAGAATAATAATATATTCACAAAGTTGAATGTGAATATGACTCAAACTTCCAAGATTGCATCGTGAAACTGTTAAGAGATAACAAACTTTATCTCATCTTTCACGAAGAGGTGATTTCATATAAATATGTATGATCATCATACTAAAACATCCCTGCTGAAAAAACTAAAGCAAAAACTAGCCTACGCTAAGTGGTAAAAACCCCTCTAAAAAGCCACCTGCTGAGCATCTAAGACCAGGCCGGAAATACCAGTTAAAGCCAGCTAACCAGCTAAGGCTGTATTTAGCAAGGTTTTTTTTTTTTTTTTTTTAGCAGAGATAACATTTGTAAGGGCAGAAAGGTAAGCATTAGGCCATAACATTAAAACAAGCATCACTGGAGCGTAAGTAGACTGTATGAATATGTATGAGATCACACAAATTCATTCGAATTGGCTACCAGTTCGCCAAAACATAAAAAAAAGGTATCCATGAAACTATGTTTGCCTATATGCTGTCCAACTGTCCAACATAAGTAATCAGTACTTTTTTTGATTATTTATATATTTAATTTATATTACCCTTCTTCGAGTTCTTGATTGACAGTATTCAATCACTTATGAAGTACAGTTTTTGAAATGTAGGCTGTGAACTCTTCCTCCTCGTGTGATGAGCGCAGTATAGTGAATATCAAAGCTGATGAGCCGTTGCACACACACATAATACATCACATTTCCATCACTAAAATCTATATCATTACACTACATCGTAATAAGAATCGCAGAATAACATTTCCGAGAAAATATTAAGTAAAGGTAACCAATTAGAATTTACCATGTTTACAAAATTTACCATCTTTTATCCTACATCTACAAGGCAAATGTATTTGTTTCATTATGTCAACATCATCATCAAACAATGGCGTGGATTTATGGTGGGTAGGTAGATTTTACAAGTGACATTTTACAAATTTCAAATGATTTTCAATTGATACTTGTAATTCAATTGATAGTGTAAGTGTAGGTTTAGGGTCGGTGTAGGTGTAGACGTTACAGAGCCACACAGATGGGAAATCAAAAATTACCTGTATTACAGTATATGATGTAGCTGTCCATCAGTGTAAACAATGTGCAAAGTAATTAAACCAAAAAGTACACGATTTATAAAGTTATTGGCTTCTAAAGTAAGGAGTCGACTCTGAATCGCTGAAACGAGTTGTTATAGATTTCAAATCTTTTGCCCATCTCTTTGGACGTAACGAGAACACTTTGCATAATAATCTCCGCCTACCGTCTTGGGAGAAACTAAACTCTGACCTGCCCCACCCCCCACACAGACGCTCTGGTTAGTAGTTGGTGTGATAGCATCATGTCGAGGAGACAGTGTGTTTTTAATTGTAAAGGCAAGTTTGTTTTATTTTCACTGCCAAAGAATGAAGATCAGAAGAACCAATGGCTAAAATTCATTTTTACCACAATACCAGAGCAGTACAACAAATCCCTTTTGTTGTGTTCACAACATTTCACTGATGACTGCTTTTCTAATCTCGGTAAGTTCAAGCCGGGATTTTCAAAGCGTTTGGCCATAAAAGAGGGTTCATTACCAACTTTATTTGGACCAACAAGCATCTCCGAATCACAACCTGTAAGAATGATTATGAAGTTATGTGTTTGTTTTCTCCAGAGCGTCTTATCAGTATGTCGCGCTAGCACTATATGTTAATGCTAATGCATTGTTTACCGTGAAGTTGTGTGCTCAGTTTGGTTATGTACGTGCTTACATGAATATGAAAATGTTAGTGTGTGTCATCGTTTTTATTACTTGGATGAATGATAAAAGACATGTAGATATGATGTTTTTCTCTTACGAAAATTAACCATGGTTTTAGTGAGGTAAAGTGTAGTAACCAGTTGACCAATCAGAACACAGCATGCTACCGAATGGTGGGGTTTAAGGAAACTGAATCTTTTGAACAGCATTTTAAAATGATATTTTGAGAAAATGACAATGTTTTTTAACCTTGCATGGATTTAAACCTGTTGTACAGGACTTATAAACAGTGATAGCTGTTAGAATGTTCTTAAAAAGCTTAGAATTTTCATCTTACTGGCTCTTTAATAAAGCATAATCCATTGGGAAGCATTTTTTTGTTGTCACATTGTGCTAGTTACTGTTTCAAATGGTAGCAACAATCGGACAGGGTAGCTCAAATCATCAGAACATCAACCTGCGCTTATTAATAGTATTAAGTATTAATGTTAATAATACTGAATTCAGTCGTCCATTCGGTGAAACACTGCAAGCTGTAAAGTAAGTAGGAAGTCTTTGTCCAAACTCAACTGGTTTTGCGAGAGAATGCAAAATATTAGAAAAATATTGTTTCCCTCCGCTCCGTATTTTTCCCACCAGCATGTCCCTTTCGGGGCACCGTAGGATAGGCTACATACAGTTAAGGTGATATGTGAAATGACTTAACCTTTGATATAAGATTTTAAGTTCGTCATTCCACAACAACAGGCCCATCATATATATTACAACTTGATTGAGCACCACAAGGTGTCACTCTAACTTGCCTCGCCTACTCTTGACTCATTAGGGCTGCAACAACAAATCGGTAAAATTGATTATCATCGATAATGAAAATCATCAACGATTCGCATTATCGATTAGTCAAAATTACATCTTTTAGACAAAATACATCTACAAATATTGGAAGAAACAGATCGAGCTCCTGCAAGAAAATTATTTTAAGCTTCAATCTGATGCATTATTCGTAATGTGCATCCTCGGTGCAAAAAAAAAAAAAAAAACCCCTTAGTTAACGGTCATATCCATATCTTTTAATGTTATGCATAAAGGCCCATCTTGACAGTCTGTGTTAAGTTTTAAATCTTTACTGACATATCGCCGGCGCTTCACACAGAGGAACACTGCAGAGAGGCGAGGGAGACAATATTCAGTGCAAAAACATTAATTATCTGAATTATCTGTTGTTTAACATTTATATTGAAGTTTAAAGGTCAACATGCAGTGTGAGTTATTTATGAGAGTAAGAACTGTGAAGGGACAGCAGTGTGTGATTGTCTGAATATAAATATCAGGCGCTTTTACACTCAGGATAAAGTAATTAGAGTAAGAGGAGACTAACTGTGATCAAAGTGTTCCTGCAGAGCATTATTGTGATTTTATTTGTCGCTATTTTCTTTATTGTTTTCATTTTCGATCTAGAGATTTAAACTATATTCACATGATCAACAAATTTATTCAGACAAATGATGAAAGGGTTTTTTTTTACCAGTTTTGTAAAGGTTTGTGCCACTGCTGCTCTTAACTAACAGTACTGTAATTAAGATTTTTTTTTTTTTAGCTTTCTGTATTGGTTAGACCTCCACTATGTGTAAGCTTTTTAGTAACAATAGTAAGCTATTTTTAATGCTATAATATAATTATTGCTGTTATCTGTAAAGGAAAGGCAAAAAAAATTGTCATGTGCTTTATAGTGTTTTTTTTTTTTTAATTCAGATACCCAATTAGTCTAAAAGTACATAAACAATGGCAGCAAACAAGCTCCAAATGCAAAGCAGGCCAATTTTGTTATTATGTGAATAAATACTATTTAGTTGTTCCAGTTTGTAATTTTTACAGAAATTACAATAACATCTTTAGAAATTTTTTTTTCTTTTTTTTTGACAGATTCCTAATAAATGTAAGCACTATATGTTTTCATATCATTCAGTGGGCACATTTGTTTTAAGGACATTGGGCAGAATGTGGAATATTGTGTTTTTTGTCAGTAAAATTTAAATAAAGAATATAGTGGTTTTAATCTGAATAATAAAAAAAAACAATATTGGCCAACTAATCAATTATCAAAGTAATCGTTATCTGCAGCCCTAGACTCGATTATTATTCCTGAGGTAAAACATGCCCTTCTCATTACTCTACGGACAAAGAGATGTACAGTAGAAATAAATAAATGTTAAAATAAATAAATATTGAAATAAATACATAAATGTGGAAGTAAATAATTTTGAAAATGAGTAAATGTATAAATCAATAAAATGTGGAAAAAAAAAAAAAAAATGTGTATGAAAATTGTAGAGTCACACTGAAGGCATCAAGGGCTATTTGAGCAAAAAGGAGAGTGATGGGGTGCTGCGCCAGATGACCTGGCCTCCACAGTCACTGGACCTGAACCCAATCGAGATGGTTTAGGGGTGAGCTGGACCGCAGACAGAAGGCAAAAGGGCCAACAAGTGCTAAGCATCTCTCGGGGAACTCCTTCAAGACTGTTGGAAGACCATTTCAGGTGACTACCTCTTGAAGCTCATCAAGAGAAAGCCAAGAGTGTGCAAAGCAGTAATCAAAGCAAAAGGTGGCTACTTTGAAGAACCTAGAATATGACATATTTTCAGTTGTTTCACACTTTTTTGTTATGTATATAATTCCATATATAATTCCACATGTGTTAATTCATAGTTTTGATGCCTTCAGTCTGAATCTACAATTTTCATAGTCATGAAAATAAAGAAAACTCTTTGAATGAGAAGGTGTGTCCAAACTTTTGGTCTGTACTATATATATATATATATATATATATATATATATATATATACAGTGTTGGGGAGTAACTAGTTACATGTAACGGCGTTACGTAATTTAATTACAAAATTATTGTAACTGTAATTAGTTACAGTTACTAAGAAAAAATGAGTAATTAAATTACAGTTACTTATGAAATTTTTTACGATTACAAAGGGGATTACATTTGAATATCTACACACATCCACATACAGATTTAACTGATTTCTTTCCCAAATTGCACTGACTATTCTGAGACATACCGCCCTGATAATTTCCGGGATGCGGAAATACAGTCTGGTTCGTAGAATCCAGTCATAAAAACGAAATGCCTAACGCGAACGGAATATGCCACATTTTGGATGACTAAATCAAAAGTAGGTCAGTAGCCTACACTTGAATCAAAACATGACATGGACTAGTGTCTGTGAATATTAAGCCCCAAAAATGCAATTTATGACTCCTGCACGTTCTGCCGTCTGTGAAAATCAGGCGCGGACTGGACACCGGGAGAACCGGGACAATTCCCGATTTTGGTTAATTATCGATTTGGCCATTTGATAATTAAATCTCTAATAAGTCATGAAGTGTTAGTCATGACTCGCGCGCTCTCCGCGCCTCCGCCAAACGGTTTGGATCAGACTCAGAGTAATCAATGCGAGAGAGAGAGATAGAGAGAGAGAGAGAGAGAGAGAGAGATAGAGAGAGAGAGAGAGAGAGAGAGAGACAGAGACAGAGAGAGTTAGAGAGAGAGAGAGAGACAGAGACAGAGAGAGTTAGAGAGAGAGAGAGAGACAGAGAGAGAGAGAGAGAGGAGAGAGAGAGAGAGAGAGAGAGATAGAGAGAGAGAGAGAGACAGAGAGAGAGAGAAAGAGATAGAGAGAGAGAGAGACAGAGACAGAGAGAGAGAGAGAGAGAGGAGAGAGAGAGAGAGAGAGAGAGGAGAGAGAGAGAGAGAGAGAGAGATAGAGAGAGAGAGATAGAGAGAGAGAGAGAGAGAGATAGAGAGAGAGAGACAGAGAGAGAGAGAGAGAGAGAGAGAGAGAGAGAGAGAATAGACTGCTGGAGCAGAGAAGCAGAACTACTGTTCAGGGTTTCAGGT
Organism: Carassius carassius; assembly: GCF_963082965.1. NCBI lineage: Eukaryota > Metazoa > Chordata > Actinopteri > Cypriniformes > Cyprinidae > Carassius > Carassius carassius. The sequence goes on from NC_081756.1 coordinate 4,049,600, forward strand.
CAGTTTCATCTGTAAAGATGCTTTTTTGTCTTTGTTTTTTTATTTATTTAATCAAGCAGCAGCACGTTGCTCACCAGTCATCACTCAAAATACTATATAAAGGACATCATTATTATCTGTTGTAATGTTACAGTAGGTATTTAGCTGAAAAAAATCAGATTTTTTTTTATAGGTTTAGGGGGAGCTACGACAGACAACACAACCCTTACGAAAATTAACATTTTAATATTTAACTATAAATCCAGAGAAAATGGTTACTATTGTTAAACTGTGATAACCAAAAATGTAAAATTATTTTACAAATGTATTTATTTAAAAATAAATACAAATCCATTTGCAAAAAAAACAAGTTTATTTTACTTTTATATAGGCTAATAAAAGCATGGTAATTTTTTGTAAGGGAAAAACATGACTCGTGTACAGTATTAGGATTTTTCTATAAAGATATTGTAGTATTGTAGAGTATTGTATTGTAAAGTATAGTTTTGTTCAATCTTGAGTATTAAAGTCATGAGAGAGATGGATAACAGGGCAAAATAAAGAGACTGAAGAGAAAAATGGAAGTGAAGATGCAGTTCAGGAGAGAACTTTTAATTATTTTGCATGTCCCCAAATTAAAGATTTACACCTTTTTTATGTCAGGTCCATACAAAAAATAGTTTTGTCCATGAATTTGTTTGCATGAGTTTGAATTTTCCAGTCTGAATTTTTTTCCCAGTCCGCCCCTCCTGTAAATTAATGGCAAAGACATGGTTTCATTTACTACACATAGGCCTACTGAAGCTCGCAGTGTTTTCAACCTCTGCTGCCTCAATATAGGAGTACACGAGCACATAAACATAATTTCTAGAACTGCTCTGTGTCACTTCATGTGCATTTTACTTATTTTGAGAAAACTATGATCATATACAGAGAGACAGCAGTTTAAAAAAAACACCAATGTTTCAGGAGTTTATTACAGAATATGTCACATGCTTATTAGATAACTGCATTTAAGTTGATGTATATGCTTTTATTTATTATTCTTTAATTTTCACAAATTTAGAAAAGTAATCAAAAAGTACTCAAAAGTAATAAATTACATTACTTTAATAAAGTAATTGAAAAGGTTACACTACTATTCCATTTTAAACAGGGTAACTTGTAATCTGTAACCTATTACATTTCCAAAGTAACCTTCCCAACACTGATATTATATATATATATATATAAATTAGTTTTTATTTTTTTACTTAAATTTTACATTTCTTTGTATATTTATTTATTTCTCATTTTGTCAGGATTGGCATTCCATCCCTTACGAAAATGAGCCATTTTGAATTTGAATTTGGCGTATTGATTACCATTTGGTTAACCATAGTTTTACAACAAATACCATGGTTAAACTATGGTTACTGTAGCAAGACCATGGTACATTTGTGGCTGACATGTATTAACTATAGTAACCATGTTTTTTTTTTGTTTTTTTTTCGTGGTATAACCATGGTTAATTTTCATAAGGGATAGGCTGAAATTAGCCTTCGTGCTGGACCAATCACATTCATCTTAATTAACCTATGTGTTATGCATTGAATTATGTGTTGGACCAATGGCATCCATCTGTTTAATGGTCAGGGTCAATATATTATGAATCTGCTGTTCCAAATGTTGTGCTGACTGATCTTACTGTTTGAAGAAAGTGTGATTTGTGTTTCAATGTCTCTGTAAAACAAACCCCTCAGACGTACCGATAGAACAGCATGGGTATAGCCATCAGAAAAGCCATCACCCAGATCCCCACCATGACGGACAGGAGCCTTTTCTTAGTCTTCAACCTCTGAGACAGAAACGGCTTTGTGATGGCCAGCCAGCGGTCCATGCTCATCAGGCAGATCAGGTAGATGGAGGCGTACATGTTAACGCAGCACAGGTAATGGACCGTCTTACACAGGGCGGCTCCAAACTCCCAGCCTTTCCTTCCTATCAGGTACCGGAGGAACAGTGGGGAGCTCAGGAGAACCAGCGCATCCGCCATGGCCAGATTCAGGATCAACAGACACGTGATGGAGCGGCGACGCATTCGAAACAGAACTGACCACACCACGAACAGATTCCCGGGGAAACCAAACACGAAGGCGATGACCAGGATAGCAATGCTGATCTGATGGGACAGGGGCAGGGATGGGGTGGAAGGTGAGGAGGTCACGAGGGAAGACTGAGCAGGTCCAGATAGGTCTGAGGGCTTCGTAGGAACAAGAGTGGCCATTTGATTTAAAGACAAGTGTTGCTTCTCGTATTTCCTGTGAAGAGAAAACAAACAGAGACAGGAAAAAAAAAAACTAGATCCATTTCCCAGTTATGCTTCATCAGGGGCATCATGCACCAGTGGTGGTCAGTAACGGAGTAGCTTTACTTCATTACTTTACTTAAGTACATTTTTCAAGTAGGCCTATCTGTCCTTTACTGAAGTAGTTTATTTTGAGTTACTTTTACTTTACTACATTCCAAAGCATAAGATCATACTTTTTACACGCAGAAGCGGTGGCTGAGTCTTTCAATGAACCTAAATCGGTTCACAAATTGCACCAATAATTAGAATGATCCGATTGCAGCTGTTCTCGAGTCGAGATTCAAATGAACCATTTAGTGTGATTCTCCAGTGAACTGAATTCATAAGTAAGAACTGGGAGATCTTATGATCGTGTGTGCATCTGATGTTGTTAAAAGTAAGTTATTAATGTCGAAATGTAAGATTAATTGTTTTAACTGTAAACTATATTTAGGTAAAAAACCATCAGTTGTTTCTGAACTAAATCTGCTTTAAAGAGTGATCTATTTAAGCCCACTGAATTGCTTGAATGCAGACGATGCAGACACATCAATTAGTTTAAAACAAACTAAAAAAACCTTGAAATAACACAGACTAAATAAAATAACTCATACACATTCAAATTCCCAGCTGCCGTAAGTTTTATTAAAATGCTACGCATGCCCTATGTGATATCTGTTTTTATATTGTTTATAAACAATATAAATTTTCATATTTTTTGGATTATCTAACCGAGTAGGCAGATATGAATGTTTTTATTCATATCCATATATTTTTATTCAACCACCTAGATTACATCTGGAGGAAAAAGGAAGCATGTGATGTTCAGAACATGTTAACTACAGTAATTATCAAAGTGATAAGTGTTTCCTCCAGGGGCATCTGGCCAGTAAAATTGAAAAAGAAGTACTTTTACTTTTACTGGAGGATTATTTTATTATAAACGCATCTGAACTTTTACTAGTACTTGATTTGTGTACTTCTTCCACCACTGTCATGCACTCATGATTTTTGAGAGGGCAAAACAGTAAAGAGAGTTAAAATTATACTTATTTATAAGAATTTGCCAGATTATTCGGTCAGCGAGCAATTGAGCTAAGCACTGCGTTTCAGTCATGACTCATCTGAACGTCTCTGATTGGCCATTGCATTCATAGGCGCAACAGAATGAGTGTGATTAGTTATAATGCAGCGCTGCACCAATGCATCTGTCTCTGGCTCAGGGCCAGTCAGCGAACACAGATTTGAATTTAGCAGCTAATGCTGTGCCACAATGCACGATCTAATCTTAGAGGTGTGATTGTATCAAATATAAAAGATTATTTTGCTATTTGGAAGCTGCATTCAAAATCCACTTGGTACATCTATTTATCTGTCTAAATAGTTTTTTTTTTTCCTGCTGTGTTTGCAGTAGAGATTTTGCCCAACACAAAGAGCAGTTCCCCTTTTGGTTTCTGTCAATCCCCATAAATATGACTGATATTTAACATTTATGTAGGACTACAACAAAACACATTGAGTTGGCAAAGTTGAGGCTTTTTCTTACTTTCTGAAAATCTAGATGCAGTACAATGATACTGCAGGAGTCTGAAGTCTCTTTTATTTTTTCTTATTGTAAAGTTTTACTTCTCTAATTTAACAGGGCAGCTTAATACCACAAGCTGGCACTAGGTGCTGAAGAAACACTGAGAACTGTTGTTTTTCAAGCACACCACAAACCATTACACTTACATCATTGCCCATTAAAATATGCTTATGGTTGCAGATTTTGCCTTTTTAATTTGATTTTATTTACATTTTTTGCTTAAAGTTAGTGTTACAGAATGAATTGTGTTTCTAGGTATATCAGTTATGATGATTCATCTGTATTCTGTGACGAGTTTACTGCTGAAAGTGAGTTAACCATATTTTACATATTTATGACTGATAAGATGCTACACTCACAATTTTAAATGTTGTAAAGTTCTTAAAGAACATTTCAAGCACAAGCATGTAAAATTTGACTAGGTCAGAGGTCTAGAAAAACGGTCACCAAGTCCAATTTACTCTCAATAAAACATTACCCAAAGAATATATCTTGTATTGTAGAACCCCTTGTATTGTAAAACTGCACACACACAGAGAGAGAGAGAGCGAGCGAGAGATAAACAAACTCGTATATGTATGCACTTACCTCAATTCCTTGTAAACCTTTTTTCAGCCGAGCACATTAACGTGGCAGTAAACATATAGAATCAGTTCTGCCCAATGTCTCAGAAGTGTCCTTATCATTAATATCTTTTAATAGTGGGGCTGCTTTCACTTCCTCTTGACATAAACCACTTGAGAAACAACCAATTGCCTCAGACAGGAAAGAGCAAAGAACACCTAACATGCACAACATGTGTGTGTGTGTGTGTGCGTGCACGGATGTGAAATGCTTCTAGTTCCAAATGACCCACGTTGTTTGTTTTCATAAGAGGATTGTTCTAAGACTGTCGTAACCAGGATGGGAGGATACATTCATCACACGCAGCTGATTTCTGTGAAGTGACGGGACATTTTGCACAAATGGCTCAGATTCACTTCAAGTTCAGAGTAGTGCTGCTCCAGTCCAAATGTTGTGTCATGTCATTAATTGGTTTAGGACTCTTCTATCTCCTATACTAGAAAAAAAAAAAAAAAAAAACACGGTCAGGTGCAAATAACAAAATAATTGAGAATTATTATCAGAAATGGATGATTTTCTATAAAGAAAACTATGAAAGAATGGATGTATTGTAACAATCCCCAAAAACGGGGAAGGAAGCCACATGGTTTTGCTGTACAAAATAATTATATGGAAATCCATAGTCAAGGAAACACCCAACCACACAAGGTTTGTCAATACAAATACAATTTGTCAATACAATTTTTTTTTTACACAGCTGCAATGCAACAGTCCTTAATGAAGCAGCCCCTCCTAACTTCACTTACATGAGTGTCTGCAGGACTGTTAGGAGAGGTGGAGGTGTAGCTGCTCTATTTAAAGATGTCTATCAATGCAAGTAGGTGTCATTTGGTCAGTACTTGTCTTTTGAATGTCTAGGGATTGTGCTGAAAGGTGCTCCACACATTCTGTTTATTATTATTTACAGGCCTCCAAAATACACTCCAGCCTTTGTTGAAGAGGTCACAGAAATGTTATCAATGATTTCCTCAGAGTTTGACTGTTTTGCTATTGCAGGGGATTTTAATATTCACATAGATAATTCAGAAAACAAAACTACAAAAGAAATGATAACGGTTTGAAACACTTTTGACTTGACTCAGCATGTGCATGGACCCACACACAAAGGTGGACACACTCTAGACTTAATCATCAGTAGGGGTCTAAACATTTCATCCATTGTTATTAAGGACATAGCACTATCTGATCACTTCTGTATTTTCTTTGATATTCTGATGTCTGCTACAACTGAATCTGGATCGGTCTCTGTCAGAAGGAGATGCATTAACGAGAACACAAGTGTACTATTTATTGAGGCTATATCTTTAACACCAAGCATTTCTGCAGACTCTGTTGATATTCTCCTTGATTCCTTCAACTCAAAAGTTAAGAATGTTATTGATGATATTGCTCCAATAATAATCAGTAAGAAAACAAACAGACAGAAATCAGTTTGGAGAAGATCAACAGCAGTTCAGACTATGAAAAGATAATGCAGAAAAGCAGAGCGGATGTGGCGGAAGACAAAACTTGAAATTCACTATAGCATCTATAAAGACAGCCTTCATGCTTTTAATGTGAAACTAGCCACAGCTAGACAGAATTTCTTCTCAAACCTTATAAACAGTAACTTAAATAACACTCGTACTCTTTTTGCCACTGTTGAGAGACTGACAAACCCCCCAAGTCAGATTCCCAGTGAAATGCTCTCAGACAGCAAATGCAATGAGTTTGCATCCTTCTTTTCTGAGAAGATCATCAATATCAGGAAGGCGATTAGCACATCCTCAAGTAATGCAGAGGTCAGACAGATTAGGCCACAATATAAAAAAGATACTATGTCGATTTTTGAAGCAATTGATAGCAGAATTCTGGAAGACATAGTGCAGCACCTAAAATCATCAACCTGCTATCTTGACACACTTCCCACATCTTTTTTCAAAAATGTGTTTAACTGCTTAGAAGCAGATCTTTTAGAAGTGGTGAACGCCTCACTTCTTTCTGGGACATTTCCAAACTCCTTAAAAAATGCAGTTGTTAAGCCCCTCCTGAAAAAGAGCAATCTTGATAACACCATTTTGAGCAATTTTAGACCAATATCTAATCTTCCTTTTATAGGTAAAATTATAGAAAAGGTCGTTTTTAATCAGCTGAACAAATACTTAAACTCAAATGGATACCTGGACAATTTTCAATCTGGTTTTCGACCGCATCACAGCACAGAGACAGCACTCATTAAGATAATAAATGATATTCGCTTAAATTGTGACTCTGGCAAAATATCGGTGCTGGTATTGCTAGATCTCAATGCTGCGTTTGACACTGTCGATCATAACATACTACTAGAGAGGCTGGAAAACTGGGTCGGGCTTTCTGGGATGGTACTCAAATGGTTCAGGTCATACTTAGAAGGGAGAGGTTATTATGTGAGTCTAGGAGAGCATAAGTCTAAGTGGACGTCCATGACATGCGGAGTCCCACAAGGGTCAATTCTTGCACCGCTCTTGTTTAGCCTGTATATGCTTCCCCTAAGTCAAATAATGAGAAAGAACCAAATTGCCTATCACAGCTATGCTGATGATACCCAGATTTACCTAGCCTTATCTCCAAATGACTACAGCCCAATTGACTCCCTCTGCCAATGCATTGAAGAAATTAATAGTTGGATGTGCCAGAACTTTCTTCAGTTAAACAAGGAAAAAACTGAAGTCATTGCATTTGGAAACAAAGATGAAGTTTTCAAGGTGAATGCATACCTTGACTCTAGGGGTCAAACAACTAAAAATCAAGTCAGGAATCTTGGTGTGATTCTGGAGACAGACCTTAGTTTCAATAGTCATGTCAAAGCAGTAACTAAATCAGCATACTATCATTTAAAAAACATTGCAATAATTAGATATTTTGTTTCCAGCCAAGACTTGGAGAAACTTGTTCATGCCTTCATGTTCACCAGCAGGGTGGACTATTGTAATGGGCTCCTCACCGGCCTTCCCAAAATGACCATTAGACAGCTGCAGCTCATCCAGAACGCTGCTGCCAGGATTCTGACTAGAACCAGAAAATCTGAGCATATCACACCAGTCCTCAGGTCCTTACACTGGCTTCCAGTTACATTTAGGATTGATTTTAAAGTACTTTTACTCGTATATAAGTCACTAAATGACCTAGGACCGAAATATATTGCAGATATGCTCACTGAATATAAACCTAACAGAGCACTCAGATCATTAGGATCGAGTCAGTTAGAAATACCAAGGGTTCACACAAAACAAGGGGAGTCCTCCTTTAGTTACTATGCTGCCCGCAGTTGGAATCAGCTTCCAGAAGAGATCAGATGTGCTAAAACACTGGTCACATTTAAATCTAGACTTAAAACTCATCTGTTTAGCTGTGCATTTATTGAATGAGCACGGTGCAATGTCCGAGCTGATTGCAATATATATTTTCACTGTTTTTTTTTATTTAATTTTATTTAAAATCATTTTCTAACTGTTTTAAATTCATTTTAAATAAGTACAGTTTTAATAATTTTAAAAGTTTTAAAATTTCTTGTTTTATTCTTGTTATTATTTTTCTTCATTACTATTTTACTTTCTTTTATGTAAAGCACTTTGAATTACCATTGTGTATGAAATGTGCTATATAAATAAACTTGGCTTGCCTTGCCTTGCCTTACACAATCATATTCCTGTTAAAATCCAAAGTGGCTGGGTTGCAGGTTACAGTAAACAAATACAATTAATCTAAAATGTATTTGAGATTGGTAAAAGTTGACAGGGTTAAAGGGTTAGTTCATCCAAAAATGAAAATTATGACATAAATGACTTGTGACCCTGTTAGACCTCAGTTCATCTTCGGACCACAGTTTAAGATATTTTAGATTTAGGGCCCTATCTTGCACCCAGCGCAATTGACTTTGTACACTGACGCAAGTATCATTCCTATTTTGCACCGGCGCAAAGCGGACTTTTCCCTCCACAGACGCACGTTGTCAAACTACAGATTGAACTTGCGCTCCCTGGGCGGGTCGGCGCAAAAAAGAAGGCGTGATCCGGCGCAAATAGTCCCTGATGCTATCTTGCAGTTCAATAAAACGTTTGCGCAACTAACCAAAAAAAACCTGGTCTAAAGTCAATGGCGAAATGCGCATGTTATCAGATGCTATTTTAAGCGTGCAATGGCCATAGTGTAGCGTGTGTGCGTGCATTCCTCTCCAGACTTCACAAGGCAATGTGATTAATTTAGTAAAATAATTTAATTATCTTGGCATCATTATCGATGATAAATTATCTTTTGAGTCTCACATAACTCATTTAAAGAAAAAAAATGAAATAAAGCTTGGGTTTTATTTTTAGAAACATGAAATGTAAGAAAGAGAAGTTTCTACTATGTCTTGCCTTTACTTATATACAGTTATGTGGTGTATGAATTAGATTCCTATCTACTTCTTTCTTCTCTGGATGCTTTAAGATTTAAATCCGATTGTAAGCCTTTAACTCTTAATTATAAATTGTATAATAATTTATCCTGGTCATTTTTGTATTTTAGAAGGAAAATTTATTTTTTATCGAAATATTTATAAAAACTATTCTGGGATTGTTGCCTTTTTATTTAGGTTGTCTTAAAAATGGTTTTGTGAATATTCCCTCTGGTCTGATAATTGTTTTACTCTCGTTTCACTGGCAAGAACCGAATTGGGAAAAATGGCATTTATGTACGCAGTTCCATTTGAATGGAATAATATATTGGCATTTTAAATATATTATTCTGTCACGCGAAGAAGAATCATTGATTTGCTGTTGTTTCAATCTGTAAATGCTGTCAATTCTCGGCCAGGACTCTTTGAAAAATAGGCATTTTAATCTAGATTACACATTTACAAAATTATTATATGCCTGTTAAACCAAAGCTTATTAGGTTGTGTTTCTCCTATCCCCATACAATGTCACCTGTGTTTTATGGCCAGACGAGAACATATGTCTCCTCAGCTCTGCACCGCACCTGGCGCGCGCCTTGGAAGATCCGCCGTTAAAATATCGATCCGCTATGAAATATGCGCGTCTCGTCTTAAAGGGAAGGATATATGAAGCTCTGATTGGTTTATTTCATGTTAAGCCCAAACCACACCTCTGAATAATGAAGCTACTTCAGACATGCCTCTTTGAAACTTGCGTCGGGCGCAAGAGTCATTTATTCCGCCGGCATAATAGCAACAGCGCCAAAGACCCGCCCACAAAGTTACTTGCGCTTTGCGCTTTGCGCTTGATACTTGCGTTTCAGATCGTTAAAATAGGGCCCTTAGTCCGAGAGCTCTCAGACCCTCCATTGAAACTGTGTGTACGGTCTACTGTCCATGTCCAGAAAGGTAAGAAAAACATCACCAAAGTAGTCCATGTGACATCAGAGTCAGTTAGAATTTTGTGAAGCATCAAAAACACATTTTGGTCCAAAAATAACAAAAACTGGTGATCCGGTGTACTGGTGATCCGAAAAACGATGCAACCGGTTCTTGACTCGAGAACGAGTCAATCTTTCGTTCGTTATTTGGCTTGGCTCGGTGTTCATCTTCAGTTCTCTCTTCACAGCAGTTCATTCAGTGTACTGTTTGAGTAAATGAATTACTCCGGGATATTGGTTTGTTTTAACTGAGAGTGAGTGTCAGCCACATTAAAAAAAGTTAACCGCTTAAGTCATTTGTGGATTAATGCGTATTGGAGACGCGAACCATTTAAAATGATTCAGTTTGATTTGGTGAACTGGTTCAATCAGTTCACTAAGAAGAACCGGTTCAATCAAATGATTCGTTCACATTCGACCACTTTGATTATGTTTTTCTTACCTTTCTGGACATGGACAGTATACCCTACACATACTTTCAATGGAGGGACAGAGAGCTCTTGGACTAAATCTAAAATATCTTAAACTGTGTTCCGAAGATGAACGGAGGTCTTACGGGTTTGAAACGACATGAGGGTGAGTCATTAATGACATAATTAACATTTTGGGTGAACTAAGCCTTTAACTTAGGAAAAATTGATGAATCAACTAGCAGGTTAATATGTGCAGCACAGTGTCACAAAGGTACCATAATATAAACATTAAAATGAGTGTGACCATCCAACATGCAAAAATTCAACACACAGCAAACCTCATGCTGACATGCTGTAAGTATACATAAGTGTACAGGTATCAATTAAATAACACCAATAAATAAATAAATACATACCAAAGATCAATCGGTATCAAAATTTACATCGATCAGGCTTAACATTATGACCATCTTCCCAATATTGTGCTGGTCCTCCTTTTGCTGCCAAAACATCCCCAACATCCCACTGATGCTCAAATGGATTGAGATGAGGAGATTTTTGAGGCCAAGTGTTGGAGTGCAATAGTGCATCCTGGTGCCATGTGTTCCCCAGGTAAGTGACACACTTGCACCTGGCCATCCACGTGACGTAAAAGAAAACGTGATTCATCAGACCAAGCCACCTTCTTCAATTGTGCCATGGTCCAGTTCTGATGCTCTTATGCCCACTGTTGGTCCTTTCGATGATGGACATGGCGCAGCATGGGCACCCTGACAGGTCTGTGGCTCAGTCCCATATGAAACAAATGGTGATACACTGTTTATCCTGACACCTTTCCATCAGAACCAGCATTAACTTCTTGAGCAATTTCAGCTATGGTAGCTCGTCTGTTGGATCAGTCCACACAGGCCAGCCTTTGCTCCCCACGTGTATTAGTAAGCCTTGTCGCCGGTTCACCACTGTTCATTACTTGAACCACTTTTGATAGATACTGAGCACTGCAGACCAGGAACACGCCGCAAGAGCTGCTGTTTCGGAGATTCTCTGACCCAGTCATCTATCCATCACCATATGGCACTTGTCAAACTCAATCAAATCCTTACACTTGCCCATTGTTCCTGCTTCTAACACATCAACTCTGAGGACAAAAATGTTAACTTGCTGCTTAATATGTCCCATCCACTAACAGGTCCCATGATGAAGAGCTAATCCGTATTCACTTCACCTCTCAGTGCTCATAATGCTACTTATGGTGTATAGTCTATAGCCATTGTCAATATACAGTTTAAAAGGCATATAATATAACAGTATCCTGCACTCTCACGCACAGATGCACATCATTAACTCCCAGTGGCAAACAGAGAAATCATCTAACACAGGGGTCTCCAACCCTTCTCCTGGAGAGCTACTGTCCTGCAGATTTCAACTCCAACCCCAGTCGAACAAACCTGAACCAGCATGTTGTCGCAGATGCATACCAAGATTTGTAACGATACGTCAGTGTGTTCATAAATTATAGAATTTTATGACTAAATTCTAAATGACCAACACCAAAAATGTTTAACATGGGAAAATTGGGTGTTATTCGACTCCACATGGTTCACCTAATCTTAAGAGACCATTTTTGTGGTTTTTGGCCAAACCATTCAACAATTGTATGCAAAAATATACATTTTTTATATCTCCTAACCTCTAGGTGGCACAATGCCAAAACACTGCAGGTAGTCTCAGGTCATGCTTGTTATAACACACATTAAGTTTAGTCTCAGTATGCCAAACTGTTGCGGAGATACAATTTGGAGTGATTTCCGTCAAATTCGTTCATGCATTATTTGAGAATGGTTTGACAAATCAACTTGAATTCCATAAATTTTTGCCAGCATGGTCTGAAGATGATCTGAGCCAATTTTATTTAGAATCAGACAAACCGTCTAGGACGATTTCGAAAACGTCAGAGCCAAGGATTTTCCTTCTGTGCCTTATGATTCAAAAGTAATTAACATTGATGAAATTTTGGACATATAAACATTGATGCAATTTTGGACAAGTGGTGACACTTGAGAGCTTGAGTCAGAGACTCCAAACTTGCTGTGGTTCATGTTGATACTGTCCTCTATCAGTGTGCCAAATTTTACAACTTTCCCACATAGCGGTTCAATGGGCTGCCATCAGAGCCAGCCAAAGGCATAAGCGAACTAAGTGGCTGCTTAGGGCCCATGTGGCCAACATATAAACTAAAATATTAATAAAATATTATTTTTGATGTGTGCTAATTAATCATTTCAACTGAAAAAAAGCACTATTAATGTTAGGTTACATTTTATTTTGATGGTCCCATTAGTCTATTGACTATATGCAACTTTGCAACTAAGTGTCAACTTATTTGAGTATTAGAAGGTTTAGGTTAAGATAAGCAGTTGGTAGAATGTTGCCGCACTTGCAAAGACACTTATGTCAGTTTATATGTTTGTTAATTATCAAAATAAAGTGTTAACATATGTTTAACAGACATATTACTAATGACCGCTAGTTGACAGAGTTACTTATCAACAGCAATGCGCATGTTATCAGATGCTATTTTAAGCGTGCAATGGCCATAGTGTAGCGTGTGTGCATGCATTCCTCTCCAGACTTCACAAGGCAATGTGATTAATTTAGTAAAATAATTTAATTATCTTGGCATCATTATCGATGATAAATTATCTTTTGAGTCTCACATAACTCATTTAAAGAAAAAAAATGAAATAAAGCTTGGGTTTTATTTTAGAAACATGAAATGTAAGAAAGAGAAGTTTCTACTATGTCTTGCCTTTACTTATATACAGTTATGTGGTGTATGAATTAGATTCCTATCTACTTCTTTCTTCTCTGGATGCTTTAAGATTTAAATCCGATTGTAAGCCTTTAACTCTTAATTATAAATTGTATAATAATTTATCCTGGTCATTTTTGTATTTTAGAAGGAAAATTTATTTTTTATCGAAATATTTATAAAAACTATTCTGGGATTGTTGCCTTTTTATTTAGGTTGTCTTAAAAATGGTTTTGTGAATATTCCCTCTGGTCTGATAATTGTTTTACTCTCGTTTCACTGGCAAGAACCGAATTGGGAAAAATGGCATTTATGTACGCAGTTCCATTTGAATGGAATAATATATTGGCATTTTAAATATATTATTCTGTCACGCGAAGAAGAATCATTGATTTGCTGTTGTTTCAATCTGTAAATGCTGTCAATTCTCGGCCAGGACTCTTTGAAAAATAGGCATTTTAATCTAGATTACACATTTACAAAATTATTATATGCCTGTTAAACCAAAGCTTATTAGGTTGTGTTTCTCCTATCCCCATACAATGTCACCTGTGTTTTATGGCTTTTAAAATATTGATCCGCTATTAAATATGCGTGTCTCGTCTTAAAGGGAAGGATATATGAAGCTCTGATTGGTTTATTTCATTTTAAGCCCAAACCACACCTCTGAATAATGAAGCTACTTCAGACATGCCTCTTTGAAACTTGCGTCGGGCGCAAGAGTCATTTATTCCGCCGGCATAATAGCAACAGCGCCAAAGACCCGCCCACAAAGTTACTTGCGCTTTGCGCTTGATACTTGCGTTTCAGATCGTTAAAATAGGGCCCTTAGTCCGAGAGCTCTCAGACCCTCCATTGAAACTGTGTGTACGGTCTACTGTCCATGTCCAGAAAGGTAAGAAAAACATCACCAAAGTAGTCCATGTGACATCAGAGTCAGTTAGAATTTTGTGAAGCATCAAAAACACATTTTGGTCCAAAAATAACAAAAACTGGTGATCCGGTGTACTGGTGATCCGAAAAACGATGCAACCGGTTCTTGACTCGAGAACGAGTCAATCTTTCGTTCGTTATTTGGCTTGGCTCGGTGTTCATCTTCAGTTCTCTCTTCACAGCAGTTCATTCAGTGTACTGTTTGAGTAAATGAATTACTCCGGGATATTGGTTTGTTTTAACTGAGAGTGAGTGTCAGCCACATTAAAAAAAGTTAACCGCTTAAGTCATTTGTGGATTAATGCGTATTGGAGACGCGAACCATTTAAAATGATTCAGTTTGATTTGGTGAACTGGTTCAATCAGTTCACTAAGAAGAACCGGTTCAATCAAATGATTCGTTCACATTCGACCACTTTGATTATGTTTTTCTTACCTTTCTGGACATGGACAGTATACCCTACACATACTTTCAATGGAGGGACAGAGAGCTCTTGGACTAAATCTAAAATATCTTAAACTGTGTTCCGAAGATGAACGGAGGTCTTACGGGTTTGAAACGACATGAGGGTGAGTCATTAATGACATAATTAACATTTTGGGTGAACTAAGCCTTTAACTTAGGAAAAATTGATGAATCAACTAGCAGGTTAATATGTGCAGCACAGTGTCACAAAGGTACCATAATATAAACATTAAAATGAGTGTGACCATCCAACATGCAAAAATTCAACACACAGCAAACCTCATGCTGACATGCTGTAAGTATACATAAGTGTACAGGTATCAATTAAATAACACCAATAAATAAATAAATACATACCAAAGATCAATCGGTATCAAAATTTACATCGATCAGGCTTAACATTATGACCATCTTCCCAATATTGTGCTGGTCCTCCTTTTGCTGCCAAAACATCCCCAACATCCCACTGATGCTCAAATGGATTGAGATGAGGAGATTTTTGAGGCCAAGTGTTGGAGTGCAATAGTGCATCCTGGTGCCATGTGTTCCCCAGGTAAGTGACACACTTGCACCTGGCCATCCACGTGACGTAAAAGAAAACGTGATTCATCAGACCAAGCCACCTTCTTCAATTGTGCCATGGTCCAGTTCTGATGCTCTTATGCCCACTGTTGGTCCTTTCGATGATGGACATGGCGCAGCATGGGCACCCTGACAGGTCTGTGGCTCAGTCCCATATGAAACAAATGGTGATACACTGTTTATCCTGACACCTTTCCATCAGAACCAGCATTAACTTCTTGAGCAATTTCAGCTATGGTAGCTCGTCTGTTGGATCAGTCCACACAGGCCAGCCTTTGCTCCCCACGTGTATTAGTAAGCCTTGTCGCCGGTTCACCACTGTTCATTACTTGAACCACTTTTGATAGATACTGAGCACTGCAGACCAGGAACACGCCGCAAGAGCTGCTGTTTCGGAGATTCTCTGACCCAGTCATCTATCCATCACCATATGGCACTTGTCAAACTCAATCAAATCCTTACACTTGCCCATTGTTCCTGCTTCTAACACATCAACTCTGAGGACAAAAATGTTAACTTGCTGCTTAATATGTCCCATCCACTAACAGGTCCCATGATGAAGAGCTAATCCGTATTCACTTCACCTCTCAGTGCTCATAATGCTACTTATGGTGTATAGTCTATAGCCATTGTCAATATACAGTTTAAAAGGCATATAATATAACAGTATCCTGCACTCTCACGCACAGATGCACATCATTAACTCCCAGTGGCAAACAGAGAAATCATCTAACACAGGGGTCTCCAACCCTTCTCCTGGAGAGCTACTGTCCTGCAGATTTCAACTCCAACCCCAGTCGAACAAACCTGAACCAGCATGTTGTCGCAGATGCATACCAAGATTTGTAACGATACGTCAGTGTGTTCATAAATTATAGAATTTTATGACTAAATTCTAAATGACCAACACCAAAAATGTTTAACATGGGAAAATTGGGTGTTATTCGACTCCACATGGTTCACCTAATCTTAAGAGACAATTTTTTGTGGTTTTTGGCCAAACCATTCAACAATTGTATGCAAAAATATACATTTTTTATATCTCCTAACCTCTAGGTGGCACAATGCCAAAACACTGCAGGTAGTCTCAGGTCATGCTTGTTATAACACACATTAAGTTTAGTCTCAGTATGCCAAACTGTTGCGGAGATACAATTTGGAGTGATTTCCGTCAAATTCGTTCATGCATTATTTGAGAATGGTTTGACAAATCAACTTGAATTCCATAAATTTTTGCCAGCATGGTCTGAAGATGATCTGAGCCAATTTTATTTAGAATCAGACAAACCGTCTAGGATGAGTTCGAAAACGTCAGAGCCAAGGATTTTCCTTCTGTGCCTTATGATTCAAAAGTAATTAACATTGATGAAATTTTGGACATATAAACATTGATGCAATTTTGGACAAGTGGTGACACTTGAGAGCTTGAGTCAGAGACTCCAAACTTGCTGTGGTTCATGTTGATACTGTCCTCTATCAGTGTGCCAAATTTCACAACTTTCCCACATAGCGGTTCAATGGGCTGCCATCAGAGCCAGCCAAAGGCATAAGCGAACTAAGTGGCTGCTTAGGGCCCATGTGGCCAACATATAAACTAAAATATTAATAAAATATGATTTTTGATGTGTGCTAATTAATCATTTCAACTGAAAAAAAGCACTGTTAATGTTAGGTTACATTTTATTTTGATGGTCCCCTTAGTCTATTGACTATATGCAACTTTGCAACTAAGTGTCAACTTATTTGAGTATTAGAAGGTTTAGGTTAAGATAAGAGGTTGGTAGAATGTTGACGCACTTGCAAAGACACTTATGTCAGTTTATCTGTTTGTTAATTATCAAAATAAAGTGTTAACATATATTTAACAGACATATTACTAATGACCGCTAGTTGACAGAGTTACTTATCAACAGCTGTCTAAAGGCTACCATCAAAATAATCAAACTGATATTACAATACAAATAGCTCAAAGCAAATGTTATATTACACATTCATGGGATCTGATATCTGACTTATGGCATTTAAGGAAAAAATATATTATTATTATTATTACTTATAATAAGTGGTCATTGACCGCTTTAATAAATACATAATTCATTCATTAAAATGCCTTTAGAATACTCTTTTAATGTATTCTAAATATGGGCTTCATAGAAAGTGTTACCAATTCTTTTATTGCTGATGCTTAATTGGAATGTCTATTTAAATGTCTGAAGTCTTAAAATAAATTGAATAGAGCGATTGAAAACTGAACAGTTTTAATATATGAAAAGCACAGAGCGTGTTTTTTTCTGGCTCATTTCACATTTCGGGGGTGGAGGGGGTGGTCCTTCTACTCTGGGATGGGGACTGGCTGACTAGTTCATTAAGAATGGTATATTTTTGTTTTAGGGAAGTTCATTTAAACATCAGTAAATAGCCTTGACATCATACTATATTATAATATTTTATTTAGTTTTTGTCTTCTGTTTAAAAATAACTTTACTGTAGCTTAGTCTACCTTTGGGGTCTTGCTATATTCCAATATCATTATGCCTACACTAGCTAGTTACAGATTAAGAGTTTTAGATGGTAAGTTAGGTGTGGACGAGGCCTCAATCACACAGTCGCAATGCTAAACTGTTCAATAATTTCAGCCACGTACATAACACTGATTGCAGCTAATATTTTTAATTATCAATGTAGATTTTTAGTCGCATTTGCAGATGCCAGTAATAGGACCCTGTAATTACTAACATATATCAAAAAAATTGACAACCTCAAATTCGAACCTGTCAGCTTGACTGTGGTCGACAAGATAACAGAAGCGAGCAGATTGCACGTCTTTTAGTAAATCTTACCATTAAATAAGTTAACATTTGCATTAAGAATTATATCAACATGATACACAAAAAAAAAAAAAAAAACTTACCTGCACCTCAACTCTTCTCGGTCCTACTGGAAGACGTTGAATTTGAATTCCGTGATTCCCGCCTGGATGCTGACATTGAAGCACGCGTAATTTGCGATTAATATGTACCTAATATTCTGTGGTAATTTATGTTTAACTTTTTTTTTATGTTTCAGATATTAATGTTAACAAATAAGTAATGAAGTTAGAATGTACTCATTTTTACATATTTTACTTTATAACTAATAAAATAAAACAACAATAAAAACTAGATAATTTATAAGCCTTCTATATAGAGCTCTATAGGAATCTAGTGGCTAAAACAATGAACTGCAGATTTTTTTTTTTATTATTATTATTTTTTTTTTACTCCCACCAGATGGAACTAATTTTATTTTAAAGGCATTGTCTCTATTTTAATATGAAATACTGCCATGATTGAAAAAGTATTATCATATTAAAAATATATCATAATTATTGCATAAATATTAAATAGTATCATGACATTCTCTCAAAATACAATATATATGATATATATATAACAAAAATAGATTAAATTGATTTCACTGAAAAAAATAATTTCAAGTGTCCATTTAACCGACATCAGAGAACGATGAACATGAAAGTGAGTTCTTAAATTACTCAAATACAAATTTTTATTAATCTCAGAAAATATTAATCTCAGGAGAACATAGTTTGGCTGACAAAAATGTTTGGGACTCCCTGTTCAACAATGTTGAATATCAGAAATGGTTTCATTGTACAATATCTGTACTTGTAAAATGTGAAAAACAAGATTTTCAAATGTTAAACATGATTAACACAACACTGTGGATCATGACATTTTGGATGCTTTCATGTCATATATTTAAGAATGGGGTGTGAAAGTAGGTTGCTTTTCAGTGAAACATATGGTCAAAGAACAGATACAATGTATGCTTATGATATTTATAAATAGTATTAGTTATTTCTCACCTTCCCTAAAACTGTTACACAACGCTCTGTTTTTTGTTCCGTATTTGACTTTTGTATTTGTGCTTTTGTAGGTCCATTCACTCCCTCTCATGTTGTGTCAAGGTAGTATGAAACATTCATCTGTAGAAGATGCTTTGAGAAATGGGTGAGTGATTTTTAACCTACTGGGTGAGTAAATACTGACAGATCTGTCATTCTTGGGTGCACTTATACCTCTAATCTCTAATAATCATAGCACGTGGAGATGATTCCCAAACAGGTTAATGTAGAAAGATGTTGATGTTCAAAAAAAAGCATGAATAATAATAATCAGAATCAGAATCAGAATCAGAAAGAGCTTTATTGCCAAGTATGCTTGCGCATACAAGGAATTTGTTTTAGTGACATAAGCTTCCAGTAAACAGAGACAACAACACACAGACAAAAAAAAAAAATAATTTACAGGAGATTTACAAATTGGCAAATAAATAAGTGTATAAACAATTGTGCTATAAATGATAATGGAATAGGATTGAGTGAGATGCAGGAATGTTCTAGGATGGAGGGGTAACAAATAAATATAAGGATATTGCACATTTTTGCATAAGTTTAAGTGGGAAACATTTAACTGTTCATGAGGTAGATTGCCTGGGGGAAGAAACTATTCTTGTGCCTTGCTGTTCTTGTATTTGCGGCTCTGAGGCGCCGGCCAGATGGCAAAAGTTCAAAGATGGGGTGACTTGGATGTGAGGGATCCAGAGTGATTTTCTGAGTCCTTTTCCTCACTCTGGATGTGTACAGTTCTTGGAGGGTGGGCAGGGGAGCACCAATAATCCTTTCAGCAGTCCGAACAGTTCTCTGTAGTCTTCTGATATCTGATTTTGTAGCTGAACCAAACCAGACAGTAATTGAAGTACACAGGACTGACTCAATGACGGCTGAGTAGAACTGTTTCAGCAGCTCCTGTGGCAGGTTAAACTTCCTCAGCTGGCGAAGGAAGTACAACCTTTGTTGGGCTTTTTTCACAATGGAGCCAATGTGATTGTCCCACTTCAGGTCCTGAGAGATGGTGGTTCCCAGGAATCTGAATGACTCCACTGCAGTCACAGTGCTGTTCATGATGGTGAGTGGGGAAAGTGCAGGGGGGTTTCTCCTAAAGTCCACAGTCATCTCCACTGTTTTGAGCGTGTTCAGCTCCAGGTTGTTAAGACTGCACCAGACAGCCAGCTGCTCAACCTCCTGTCTGTAAGCAGACTCGTCACCGTCCTGGATGAGGCCGATGACTGTAGTGTCGTCTGCAAACTTCAGGAGCTTGACAGAGGGGTCTTTAGAGGTGCAGTCGTTGGTGTACAGGGAGAAGAGCAGAGGGGAGAGAACACATCCCTGAGGGGCACCAGTGTTGGTGGAGCAGCTGTTTGACATGAATTTCCCCAGTCTCACTAACTGTTGCCTATCTGTCAGAAAGCTGGTGATCCACTGACAGATAGAGCTAGGAACAGAGAGCTGGGTCAGTTTGGTCTGGAGGGTTGTTGGGATGATGGTGTTGAAAGCCGAACTAAAGTCCACAAACAGGATCCTCACATAAGTCCCTGTTTTGTCAAGATGTTGCAGGATGAAGTGCAATGCCATGTTGATTGCATCATCCACGGACCTGTTTGCTCGGTACGCAAACTGCAGGGGGTCTAGTAAGGGTCCAGTGATGTCCTTCAGATAAGCCAGAACCAGTTTTTCAAACGACTTCATGACGACAGACGTTAGAGCCACAGGTCTGTAGTCGTTAAGTCCTGTTATCTTGGGTTTCTTTGGAATGGGGATTATGGTTGAGCGTTTGAAGCAGGAAGGCACTTCACACAACTCCAGAGATCTGTTAAAGATCTGTGAAAAGATGGGGGCCAGCTGGTCAGCACAGGTTTTCAGACAGGCTGGTGTAACGCCATCTGGGCCTGGTGCTTTTCTTCTTTTGTTTTTCTTGAAGACCTGGCGCACATCATCTTCACAGATTTGAAGAGCAGGAGGTATGGAGAGGGGGATTGCAGGAGGTGTTAATGGTTGTGCAGGGAGATGGTCAGAGTGGGTGTTGGGGGTTTCAAATCTACTATAAAACTCATTCAGGTCGTTAGCAAGTCGTTGATTAGCCTCAGTGCAAGGGGATGGTGTCTTGTAGTTTGTGATGGCTCTCAGTCCTCTCCAAACTGAAGTAGAGTCGTTGGAAGTAAACTGGTCTTCCAACTTTTTAGCGTAGGTCTTTTTAGCCGCTCTAATCTCTTTGTTCAGTGTGTTCCTGGCCTGATTGTACAAGACCCTGTCCCCATTTCTGTAGGCATCCTCTTTGGCCTGACGAAGGTGTCTGAGTTTTACTGTAAACCATGGCTTATCATTGTTGAATGTTAAATAAGTCCTGGTAGGAATGCATATATCCTCACAGAAACTAATATAGGATGTTACGGTCTCTGTGAGTTCGTCCAGATCGGTGGTAGCAGCTTCAAAAACGCTCCAGTCTGTGATGTCAAAACAAGATTGTAAATCCTGCTCTGTTTCGCTGGTCCATCTCTTCACAGTCTTTACTACAGGTTTAGCAGATTTAAGTTTCTGCTTGTAGGTCGGTATAAGATGAACCAGACAGTGATCAGAACGTCCCAAAGCTGCTCGTGGAACAGAGTGATATGCATCCTTTATTGTGGTGTAACAGTGATCCAGTATATTACTGTCTCTGGTGGCACAGGTAACATGCTGTCTGTATTTTGGCAGTTCACGGGAGAGATTGGCTTTATTAAAGTCCCCAAGAATGATTAAAACAGAGTCCGGGTGTTGTTGTTCTGTGTCTGTGATCTGATCAGCGAGTTTCTGTAAAGCCAGACTTACTTGCGCTTGAGGAGGGATGTAAACACTAACCAGAATGAACGAGTGAAACTCCCGCGGCGAATAGAACGGCTTGCAGTTGATAAACTGCGTTTCTAGATCAGGACAGCACATCTTCTTTAATACAGTTACATCTGTACACCACCGTTCATTGATGTAAAAGCATGTCCCGCCGCCGCGCGATTTCCCTGTTGATTCTGCGTCGCGATCCGCTCTAAACAGCTGAAAGCCCGGCAGATGGGGCGCGCTGTCCAGTATGGCGTCATTCAGCCAGGTTTCCGTGAAACACAGAGCAGCAGAGTGAGAGAAATCCTTATTTGTCCGAGAGAGCAGAAGGAGTTCGTCCGTTTTGTTGGGTAGAGAGCGGAGATTTGCGAGATGGATGCTAGGCAACGGCGTTCGAAATCCGCGCTTCCTGAGTCTGACGAGCGCTCCCGCTCGCTTTCCCCGTCTGCGCGTCTTGAAGCGCTTGATCAGCGCCGCTGCTCCTCCGATAACAATGTTCAGTAAAACGTCTGTATAATAGAAATCCGGAAAAATATCATGTGGTGTGTTCTGCCGAATGTTCAGCAGTTCATCCCTGGTGAAACTGATCGTGTTTGTTAAACAAAAAACAGGAAAAAACGAACAAAAACAGTACAAACACTGGAGAGCCAAGCACTGAAGCAGCCATGTGCGGCGCCATCTTGGATCTTATAATAAAGAACACATTTGCACATTTAATGCATATTTACTTGTGTGACTTTAATTATAATTCTACATGATATCCAGTATAATATGAAAAAAAAACACTGGGTACTCACAGCAGACTTGCTTACATACGTTTTATTAGGCCACATATACATTTGTAGAGGTTTATTTCAAGCATTGAAGTAAACAAACTGCAGCACTAGTCACCAATGATAACTAAGTTGGCTACTAATCAAGCAAAACTGTAAAGTCTCACAAATGAAACAAAAAGCTAAACACATCAAAGAGTAAACCCAGATTTTAGCCAGGGTTAGCACATGTCTGCTGTCTGACTGTAATCAATCAGGCAAAACCGCTTATATGATTGAACATATTACACAAACTATGCATTGTTTTGATTCTGTTGCAGGTAATGCTCTGATGCTTAACATTGAAAGATCTTAAACCTTTTCTAAATAATCCATTAAACGAGCTGTTATTCATGTAACTCCATCCACTGGAGCAGTCAATTTACTACAGATGAATACATACCACATGGCACATATTTACACACCATAAGTGAAGGTCTTGTCTTTCTATCCCAGAATACAAACACACATGCAGACATAAATCGGTTAAGTAAATCACATTTAATATGACTGATGATGTAGTAGGCCTACACATAAAAAAAAGAAAGAAATGGAAATGACACTTTTGGTGATATAATTAAACACACAAACCTTATTTACCTTACTGATGCCATGACAACATAGTCTCAATTAAACCCACTCTGTTTTACTGTAATCCAGGATCATTGAAAATATGGAGCCATCAGGAAATGTAATGTCATGATACATTTTTTTTTAACAAGGCAGTTGTAAAGTATTAATTTGAGTGCAATCTGTCAAATCATAAAAATAAAATAAAAAAATCATCAAACATTAATCAAAAGTCATGGAAATTTTATTTTGAAAGAAAACAGTAACTGGACATTGGGTTCCCTTAAATTTCAGTACTGAATTTCAGTAAAGCAGAAAACACTAAGAATATTAAACTAGGGCAAAGAAATACAGGAAAAAAGTGAATAAACCAGCTTAACAATCCACTACAGACTATTGCGAGAACAGCACAGTACAGACAAATTGACAACACAAGAGGGAAAGAGAGCACAATATAAACTTGGGATCTCAGACATGAGGAACAGGGGCCCGTTTCAGTAAGGAGGTTCAATAAACTCAGAGTTAAAACTTGAACTCTGAGTTGACTAACTCTGAGATTGGAAACTCTTGAGTCTTCGGGTTCAGAACAGCTGAATTGTGTAAGTTCAGTTAACTCAGAGTAGATTGACTCTGAGTTTAGCACATGCACAATGACTATGAAAAGCCATGATCAATGGAGTGCTGATATTACAATTCACCATGGCAACAGCTCCCGCCAAAAGGACATCTGCATACTTCATACAAAATACAAGTTGGCTATTAAAACTAAGTGGAATTAATATATTGTAGCCTAAATTTTTAGCAATAGATCATTATTTACACTTAGTGAAAATCATGAATCTATTTTCCATGGAAAAGTAGCGGTTCTTTGCAACAGACTAAGTGTAAATAGTAATTAGATGCTAGTTATACTTTATACTGGCAGATAGATACATTTGCACCTCAGTATTGTTATACATTAACAGGATCCAATAATAACAGATTGTAAATTATTATATTTATTACAATTATAAATATGTTTATCTTTATTAAACACTCTTTAAGCACTTTACTTCCACTTTTAGATTTTTATTTAGTTTTTTTTTTTTTTTTTTGCAAAAGCCAGACTCGAAGCCCATCAATCTCATTGCAATCTAGATCTCCGCACCCAACACATTACTGGCTACACCATTAAAGCTGTTATTCACACACGTCGTAATTAACCTGATGTAATTAAAATAGCTACATTAGATTTGTACTAAGTAATATATACTCAGAATGATCTTGTTTTGGAAAAAGATTATTTGTATTACCACACTGGCAAATAATTGTACTTAAGTAAAATGCACATAATTTAGATACCACCAGGAAACAAGACGAAATATCTTATGGATTTTCTATATAAGAAAATTATATTGATTTAATATATATATATATATATATATATATATATCTTGCAAAAAAAAAATTAGTAAAAAAAGCATTTTTGCAGCGTGCATGAATGAATTAAGTATTTAAACATAGCTTGTGCTTTACAAAAGGGGGACGAGACTGAAAGAAACTCTGGGTTTACCGAAGAAAACCTGCTCCTGACCAGGTTAGGTTCATAGAGTAAGTTATTACTGTAATAGTATAAGTTACCTCTTTCAGAAACGGGCTTGACTTACCCTGCTTTCTCAGGTTCGACAAACCTCCCATTCTGAAACAGAAAACCATCTTGGTTACATATGTAACCCTCGTTCACTGAAGGAGTTTCTCTCATTCCAGGGTTAACATACTCAGGGTTTTCACTTAACCTCTTTTGTGAAACGGGCCATTGGTGACAACACTCAGACAAAAAAAAAGAGGACTCAAGCACTAAACAAGGGGGTGTGGTAATGGGAAACAAGGAGGCAGGACAAGAGGAGTGCATGGCCTGCCATGTGTTCAGAGGAGAACCCTGACACAATGGTTCTACCATCAACTAAGGCTAACGATGCTTTTTGGAAACGCAGGCCTGAATGGATCACCTGTCTTAGTTGCGTGATTGCACCTGCTGGACAATGACATGAAATGGTTATTGTAAAGAACTGGACACAGCTCTTTGTTTGTTGGATTTGTGGACTTTCTCTGCCATGTTTTGGTTGTGGTTTGGCTTAGGCATTGGTCTCCTCGTTCTTTTTTTTTTTTTGGGGGGGGGGGTGTACACAGTCTTTATTTTATAATACAAACTTGGATTACCCTCCATCTGTTAAAAAAACACAAGTTGTCTGGATTCACCCACAGTGCAGTACCTTTAAAAATCCACATCCCACTGCAGATTGAGTGTCCCATCACAAGCCGCAGCCAGATGCTCACTTACCATTTTTCTGCGGCACAACTTTAATAACCCAGCTGGAGTTAGCAGTAGTGGAGGAGGAGTCAGTGTCTTTATCTTTGAGACTCTCTCCCTCGTCAGTCTCCTTCTCTCGGTCACGGCTGTTCTGGTTGCTGCACTGGACCCTCCGCGTCGTTTTCAGCACTGTTCCCTCGAACAGCCGCGCCATGAAGGCCAGGCCATCGCGCCGAATGAACGACTTACCGGCGAAGGTGTAGAGGACGGGGTTTATGCAGCTGCTGACAAAGGCCACGGTAGAAGTAACCACTCGCAGATCTGAGACACTACAAAAGAACAATTTAAAAATGTTTGCTTTGGATTTCCACACTAATGACAAAATTGTCTTGTTTAAAGGTGTTTTACTCAAACATTACTAAAAGTTAATCACACTTAATAGAAAAAGTTATGTGAACTAATCCAGTTTAATTAAATGTGTTTAAGAGATACTGGACTCTTCATTTGCTGAGGTCCTGGTGTGAGTGTTTAAAGTTACTCACTTTTCTATTGTTGAATTTTTTGTATGTAAAGCGTGAGACACCTGTGTGAGGAAAACACAATTATGTTTAATGTTTTTTTTTTAGTTTTTTGTTTTTTGTTTTTGCATTTGAGAAATAGAGTGTTTGTTGAACAGACACATAACCTGCGCCACGTTTATGATGTGGTACGGCAGCCAGAAGAGTCCGAAGGTGATGATGATCACCAGAATGAGTTTCTCGCTGCGGATGCATCTGCGAAAGCGTGTCTTGCGGATTCTGCACAGGATGCACACGTAACTGCCTATGATCACGCTGTATGGCAACAAGAAGGCCAGTAATGTTTCCATACCATACTGCATCACCACCTGCAGATTAACAACACTGTCATGAAATAACAGAAACCGTAATGGGAATGAACAAACACTGTTTTAGATGTTTGAATTTTGTCCTTGATCTTACTGAAATTATTTCTGCCAGAAGGCCTGTTGAACACATTACAAACGAGAATGATATAACAAATATCAGAATCTGAAGAACTCAAAAACACCTGGTTACAGTTCCCTTTCAATTAACCCCACAGAGCCAAGGATAATTTCCTGATAAAATTTTACCAGAACAGAAGCAGCCAAAGATGTTTTTATGAGAGCTGATGCATACTTACAATGAGCAAATGTTGCACAAGGCTTAATTAACTTTTAGGTTACACCAAAACCATATTTTGCGCATTCAAACTGTTATACATTAACTCAATTAACTCATTGTAATATCAGACTGCAACTGGTTACAGATTGTAAAATGACCAATAATTTAGATGTTCTTTGATATTACTTCTGGCTAAAATACGAATCCATAATATTACTTCGAGGAATAATATTGGAGGAATATTACTTCCTCCAATTCCTTACTTCCTCCAAAAAAGTCATCTCATTCAGGAAAGAAATATGCAAAGATCTAACAATGTATACAAGCCAAAACAATTCTAAACAAACATATGTGTGGATTTTGATGTAAGACTACAGGGGCCCGTTTCACAAAGGAGGTTAAGTGAAAACTCTGAGTATGTTAACCCTGAAATGAAGGAAACTTTAGTTCCCTTCCAGTCGGTCACGTTCGACGTTACGAATGGGGGATCTCGCCCGAGAGCCCAATCACCTTCGAGTGGTACAAAACGAGCCAATGGTACACAAAGTACCTTGGTCTGCGGAATCTGCATCACGAGCTCCGCCCCGCAGAGCGGGTATATTAGGAGCAGCACGAGCGACTTGCTTTCAAGCTTTCGCTTCGGGGCCGAGCACATCGCTTGCTGCTTTCACCGGAGTGTTTACAAGCGAGTCATCTGGTGTTGGTGTGACGGCGCGATTCAGCGGTTCATCTGGGTTTCCTGCAGTCAGCTCCTGCGTTCCCCTGAGCACTTCAGCGCCACTGAAAGAGCTTTTTCCTCTCATAAAATAGTAACATGTTGATTTTGCGTCTTTTTAAAGACTCATTTCGCCCGTGTGTTTCTGGTTGTGGTCGATATATCTCTCCTCGTGACGGCCGCTATCGCTGTGTTACATGTCTGGAATTTCAGCACGCTGACACTGCATTCGTGGATGACTCATGTTCTCATTGCGGGGACATGACCATCTCGGCATTAAGATTGAGACTCGATTACCTTAAAGGTACAGAGTCCCCTCTGCCAAACCCCGTTCTAGCTCCTCTTCTCGTAAGCGGGCTACTTCGGCTGGTGGCCAGGGTGATCTGAGGGTTACCGTGTGGGCTTCCCCGATGAACAAAATGTTCTAAAAGTGGAGGTAAAATGCCTAACGAGTGTTTAATAATGATACAACTATTAATAATTGTAATACATATAATAATTTACAAATCTGTTATTTTTGCATCCTGTTAATGTAAAACAATACTGAGGTTCAAATGTATCCGCCAGTATAAAGTATAACAAGCATCTAATTATTATTTACACTTAGCCTGTTGCAAAGAACTGCTACGTTTACATGGTAAATAGAATATATCACGATTTTCACTGTACATTTTTTCTGTAAATAGCATCTAGAGCTACTTGCACTTAGCCTACTGTAAATAGGATCTATCGCTAAGAAAGTATGTTAATTCCACTTAGTGTAAATAGCTACTGATGTATTTTTCTTACTCTATTGGCAGATCATTTGTAAAATAAGAAAGATGCACTTTAAATATTTTTATTAATATTCTTATTTTATATATTTTTTTGCCCATGAGATACCATAAAATGATTAACTGTTAGTTCATTAATCTAACGTTCTGCGTTAGTTTTCACCTGTGATACTATAACACTGAGAATAATTAAATTTGTATTTAGTCTGAAGTATGCAGGAGGCTTTTTGGCGGGAGCTGTTGCCATGGTGAATCGTAATATCGGCGCTCCATTGATAATGGCTTTTTATAGTTGTGGTGCATGCGCTTAACCAAGAGTCAGTCAATTTAGAGTTGATTAAACCAACTCATTTCAGCTGTTCTGTAACCGAAAACTAAAGAGTTTCCCATCTCAGTGTAAGTCAACTCAAAGTTCAAGTTTAAACTCAGAGTTGGTTGAACCTCCTTAGTGAAATGGGCCCCAGGAGGCAGACTTGTTCACTGGAAGAAGTGTTATTATGGATTATGGACTTGTGTTTTGGCCAGAAGCAACATCTTTTTTTTTCTTATAAACTTATAAACTTTTTGCTTTTGGCTTAACAAGCCATAAACTGATGGATTAGAGTGGTGTCAGCTGTTTAGACTCTCATTCTGACGGCACCCATTCACTGCAGAGCATCCATTACCGAGACACTGATGCAATGCTACATTTCTCCAAATCTGATGAAGAAACAAACTCATCTACATCTTGGATGGCCTGGGGGTGATTTTCTGCAAACTGCAATATTTGGGTATGTGTGTATGCATTATGTGTATCTCTTGAAGAGCTTCATTCATTTCGGTGTGCTTTTTTCTTGAATGTGCATGTAATATGTTTTAATCTGAAATATTAAGGAAGAAAAGACTTACATATTGATATTGTTGGTGTTTGCAGTAGCACCCGATACTCCGAGTCTCATTGCTGACCTGGAGAGTCTTATTGCTGTCCTTGATGGTCCTGAAAACCAAAACGGGTGCAGAGAGTCCTAGAGCAAGAACCCAGAGTCCCGCCAGCACCCGTGTGAGCATCCTGCGATTCGTCAGCGTGCCGACGTGCGTCGGCCACACTATCGCAACCAGCCTGTGGAGACTCATCAGCATGATCAGAAATATGGAAGCGTACATGTTGGCGGCGCAGAGGTAGAATAGGATTTTGCACATCTCCTGGCCGAAAATCCAGCTGCCCTGAGCCAAATACACCATGAAGAAGGGCGTCAGCAGCATGAGGAAGCCATCGGCGAAGGCAAGGTTTAGGATCAGGAGGGTGGTGATGGAGCGACTCCGCGCTCTGGCCAAGATGCTCCAAATGATGAAGACGTTCCCGGGGACACCGAGGAGGAACACGAGGCCGAGGATTGCTGCGCCAGTGATCGCTCCGATGCTGTTGCTCATGATCGTGCTGGAGGAGAGGAGATGGGCACAAATACATAAAAATATATTTAAATAATAATAATAATAATAATAAATACACAAAATACATACTTTATTGCTCTGAAGTAATGTTTCCAAATCCTGGTCCTAGAGAACTTCCAACACTGCACAGTTTTGGTGGTGTTGGCGCAGTGGATAAGACACATGCCTTTGGTGTGAGAAACCCGTGTTCGAATCCACTCTGTGAGACACCAGTGTGTCCCTGAGCAAGACACTTAACCCCTAGTTGCTCCAGAGGCGTGCGACCTCTGACATATATAGCAATTGTAAGTCGCTTTGGATAAAAGCGTCAGCTAAATGAATAACTGTAAATGTGTCTCTCTTATCTAACACACACACATTTGAGATCTTGGGGTCTTCACTAATGATCTGATGAGTTGAATCAGGTGTGTTTGAATAGAGACACATCTAAAATGTGCAGTGTTGGGGTTCTCCAGGACCAGGATTGGGAAACACTGCTCTGACCTGTCAATAATTTGCATAACACAAAGATATATAAATGATATAGAAAAGGTTCAATCGATTTACATTTTATATCATAACCAACATTTATATTGTCATATCGCTATAGCAAGCAGTAATGCTTAAAGTTTAATGAACACATTTAACTAGTTGATCAAACCAAAATCTGACCGAAAAAAAAAAATACTATCAAGAGAGAGTCGTGCTAATGCTATGTTTGTATGTTTTATACACAGCAAAACAGCATGTATTTGACTGAAATTCCATAATCAACAACAGGCTAACTATAAAGATAGCACTGTGAATGTTTATATAGTTGTCAGTGAATGGGATGCTACATTTTATTCAAAATTAAATATCTTAAATATCTACGATTTTGGCTTCAATAAGATTTTCCCAGGAAACCTGGCATCCTCCACGATTCCTATGCAGTCCAACAGCAAAACACTTGAATGCGCAAAGATTGTAATCAGGACTTCTGAAATTGGAAGTAGGACATTTTGATAGCACACGAAGGCAGTATTATTCCTTATTTCTTACAGGAATCAAGAAAAAAGTGTCATGCAGTTGCAGCTCACATACATGAAAGTGGCATGTTTGAGGTTTAAGACTAGTTGATACAGCAAATCAGAAGACTAATAAAGAGGTTGATTGGCCAAAAATATTTGATTATTTGATTAAAAATACTGTAAAAACTATTACATAAATAATGGGTTTCTAAGTGATTATATATATACATATATAAGGTAATTTATTGATTTTGTCAAAGCTATTTTTTTTTTGGAGGGGGGGGGGTTCCTTCCAAAAGAACAAATTAATTTGAAATAGAAATCAATCTTTACTCTCACTTCAGTGTATCCTTGCTGAACAAAATAATTCAACAACACTATATGTGTATCTTGATACAGATATAGATATAATAACTGTGGACATGCAATATTAAAAGTGTATAACTGAAGCTCCAAAAATACAGTTTAATAAAGGTGACATCATTTCCTGCAGTGACTGACCAAATGTAAATGTGGAGCAACACAGTTTTTTGATTATGTAACGTCTATGTTTCCAGTCAATTCTGTTAATGTGCATACAGTAAGAAGTTACTGGAATACACTAATTTCAACAGAGCTCTTTTTCCCCATCACACAGTGGTTTGAAAGAGCATCATTTTACGGATCAACTGATATTTTCAAATTAACTTTCTTCATTTGATAATGGCATCAGTTTTATAAGACAGTAGATAGTTACAGAGATAAGCAGTGTCATTTTATCAGTACTGAATCCAGAAGTATTTGCCATTCAGTTCTTATTTCTTCCATAAGTTCTGTCCACGGAGCCACTTACTGTACATTAGTGAAGACATTAGCATACAGCAGACACTGACAGGCTCTCTGGTGCATTACAAACACATTTCACTGAAGTGATTACAGGAGTCCTCGCGCCACATCTCCACGACTCAATATGACCACAAACCATCCGTTCAAGAGACACCAATGTTGTACACCGAGTGAAAGAACACTGCGTCCATTAGAGGAAAGATAAGAGACGCAGAACACCACAAGTGAAAGTCTAGGAAACGCAGAATCAATCTGAAGAAATGGCAATGGACACTGTGCAGACTCAGTCTTTATATGTGATGAATGCCAGTGTTTGTATGAAGAACCACTTCTGCACCCAAAACTTGTGAGTTTATCACTGCAGGAAGTTCATAGAGGAAATGATTTGTGATCATTTGTGCTGACTAGGGTTTTTACTAGAAGGTAAACCTGCATGTTTTTATTCAACATTTAAAAACAAAAAAGTCACACAATAAAACACATCATTTGATTTTACTAGGTGTAGCGGTGTTATTTCAGCATGGTGCTATTAGTTTCTCATAATTTGTGGGATTATATTTGTGATTTTTTTAAAAAGCAAGCATATTTTTGGTGAAGTATCGTTTCACAGGGCTACTGAACATGTCCTCTTCCATGAAAAAGTACTTTATTCAGTCCCTTACAAATAGTAATAGCAGTAAATCGCTGTGAAATTACCAGAATGAATTTACCGGTAAATTAAAAAATGTGCTGTTCACACATACACACATTTTTGTTTCTAACTTTTGCATTCTTGCTGCTGCTTTTGTCACAGAGACATCATAATAGATGACTACAAAACAAAACTAAATTCTTCCACTACCACTTCGTTTGTGATGGTCATTTATTTTCAGATATGTAAGGCACAATGTTTTCAGGTTACTGATGACTTAACTTTTTTTTCCTGTGAAAGCCTTGCTATTCTGAACAGTACAGATTGAATGCATCATCTGAGTCAGATTGTTTTGATTGGCCCAGATTAGACAGATTAAACTTGTACGTGCTCATACCGGTAATTTTCCTTCTGTGTTCACACACAGCAGAATTCTGGCAATTTACTGGTAATGTTACAACTTCTCATACCGGTAAATTGCCGGAACGAATTTACCGGTATTTTTTAAAAGATCCTATTCACACATGATCTCTTTACACCAATTTACCGGTAACATTCCAGAACAGTCTGTATGTGTGAAAGGGGCTAGTGTTAATGCATTTAAATTCATCATATTCTTCAATCTCTTTAGCAAAATCTTTAACCAAGGCTCGTGATTGGCTGTTCGCCAGTGATGTCACACATTCATGTGCATATGCTCCACAAACTCAGGTTCAAAGCCTGAGTTGACAAAGAAAGTTGATAATCAGTATCATTTATCAGCGCTTTTTATTAAACTTCTCTTGGACTGATGCAGTGCAACACCCACTGAGTGCCATCAAACAGCTTGAAAGATCAAAGACAATTTCTTTTTTAATAACGTAGGTCATATACTCCTAGGATGACTTCAGGGTGAGTCATTTATGGCTTAATTTTCATTTTTGGGTGAAATGGGCTTGACTTACTCTGCTTTCTCGGGTTTGACAAACCTCCCATTCTGAAATAGAAAACCTACCCCTGGTTTCACAGACAGGGCTTAAGACTAGTCCTAGACTAAAATGTAAGTCTGAGCTGTTTCCACTGAAATAAACTTGCACTGACTGATCTTAAAAATATATCAGTGCCTTTTTAGTTTTAAGATGCACATCGGTAATGTTTTTTTCTAAGCATGTTTATAAAAATTACTTAAATGTCCTAATTGATCTATGGTCTAATCCTGGCTTAGTCTAAGCCCTGTCTGTGAAACCGGGCCCTAGAGTTTCTCTTATTTCAGGGTTAACATAATCAGAGTTTTCACTTAACCTCCTTTGTGAAACAGGCCACAGGACTGAAAACCACTTGTTTATGGTAGTTTTTGACTTCTCTGGAACTTGAAAGCTGCCCCTTTTTTTGGCTTTAAAAAAAAAATTATGGGAACCAGCAGTTTGGATCAAAATGATTAATTCTCATTGTGTTCCACAGAAGGAAATCAGTCATACTGGTCTTGAATAACATGAGGGTGAGTGAGACGCATGTTTATGTTTTGAGTGCACTATTGCTTAAAGGTTAGGTATCATCTCAGTAAATCAGAAATGAGCATCAGGAATGAATCATTATCATACAAGATATAACAGTATAAGCTGTAATCTCTATGTATAAATATAAAGGTTTCATGGAACTAAAAACTATTTTTGAGGTAGAAAAATCTACATTTTACAATTTATATTCGTTTATAATTTGTTTGGCATGGTAAATGGGAAAAAAAGTGGACTTTCTTGGTTAAGTAGATATAAAACATCAAATTTTCACAAGTGTGAAAATAAATAATTAAAAAAGCTAAAGATATAATATCTGAGCAGAGGATGAGGAATGTACAGTAACATGAGAACAAATAAAGAAAATGGGGAGAAATGCAGTGCACGATCTGATTGTGAAAAAGTGCCAAAATGTGTATTATTTTCCCTATAAAAAGGAAATATAATTAACAAATAAATTATTATATAAAATGTAACATTTTGTGTCTGTATTACGTTGATTGCACACTAAAGTCTAAATTATATCACAGTTTGTTACAATGTGAAAACATCAGAATTCCAAATCCACAGGTTCCACATGCAGAAAGTCACTTCTTTCCATTCAGTTCCATGGAAAAAAGGGACAGAAGTTGGGATTTCTCTAAATATTTTTCCTCATAAACTTGCTTCCTGGTAGCGAGACCAGACATGCACTCTTCTGGCATAAATGTGCTCCAGAAATCTTTCACAGTTCTTTCCTAATTCCACCAAAACATCAGATTAAAGAAAGGCGGGTTGATAACAAGATTTGCTCAAGTGAAGTCTAACACGCTTGGATTGACTTTCTGACATTCCCATTTCAATGTGGCCAATCTCTGGACTGTATGCAGTGTTTGTCTATGAGTCTCGTCGCTGTCTGAGACATACACCTCAAACAGACGTGATAATCCACTAAAAAAGAAAAACACTCCCTCACTGATAACACAATAGAGTAATGAGCGCTTGACTACAGCTGCATACAGCGACATACACTTGATTCTGACTCAAATCACAGCCAATGCTACACAAGAAAACATATGCATGTGTGACTTTCTATAAGAATAAATCCTGTGTATAATCTTTGTTTCCTTCCGACCACATCTAAACATTAATGTTCCTCCACACAGTTCATTCTGCAGATAATGTTTCGTACAGCAGTGGCCTGAAACGTGAGTTACGAGTCTTAACACGCTTTACACAGATGACAATATCTGAGTGACATGGACAGAAGAAAAAAGCTAATATATGTGAATAGACATATATGTGCGCTGACATGAGTGGATGCCCAGCCACACTTTCCCTGGATTGCTGATAGTGATCGTACTAAAAAACAGCACTGACAGCTGTCTACAGCCCAAATATTTCATGCGTGCATAATGTGGGGGTGTGATATATAAATATATCTGTAAAATGCAGCAGATAGTCAACTACTACATGATTACAATATTTATGTGCAATGCTATTTGTAGGTTGTCACATGTCCAAAATAGTACCATAATAGTACCAAAATAGTGCCCCTTGTATTTTTTGCAATGTTATGTATTTTATTATGTAAACTTGATAAGGTTGTTTTGGTGGGTTTTTTTTTAATGAATTTGCCACTATTGAGTGCTACATACACATGTAATGTCAGTTTTATTCATACTGGAAGGCAGAGGGCGCCCTTGCGCTGAAACTCCACATATGCATCACAGAAGTAATAGAACCATGATGCTGCAGGAAATATGATAATAATAATGACAGAAATAATAATGATAAACCTATTGTTGAAACTGAATAAAAGAAGATAGAAATGCTTTGAATGTTAAAACATGAAGACAATAAACACTCGACTCGACTACCGTGTTCTTAAAACCACCTCAGGTGTTTTCATATATTGTTAAGTATATTTATAATCCACTGTTAATCGACATACTCTAAGTGAGAGGTGTTTGCTCATATCAACATGCAAACTCATGGATACACACAAACAGAGCCAGTTTGGAGAGAAATAAAACGCAAGAAAATTATTTAAATGCAATATAAAAAAGAAATTATGTTTAAAAAGCTCTGACTGGTTGAATTCTTCTTCTTTTGCTGTTGCTTGTTACATGTTACTGCACATGGACAGATGCATCACCAGATTTTTACATGGTTTAGGGCGCCTTATTATCCTGAAGATCTTGATTGGCTTGTTCATGTGGGTTTGATTCGGGTTAAAGCAAACTTCTAGTTGAGAGAACATGTACAGTCTTTAAAATAAAGGTTACAAAAGTGTGTTTTCTTTTCTCTCTCTCTCTCTCTCTCTCTCTCTCTCCACAGTGATGACAGAAAAACAATTTCTGGCTCTTCAAAGTTCATTTCAGTCAGCCATTTCAAGTGTGAAGAACATTTCAAT
Source organism: Carassius carassius (assembly GCF_963082965.1). Classification (NCBI taxonomy): domain Eukaryota; kingdom Metazoa; phylum Chordata; class Actinopteri; order Cypriniformes; family Cyprinidae; genus Carassius; species Carassius carassius. The sequence continues at coordinate 4,085,495 of NC_081756.1, forward strand.
TCTAAAATATCCTTTTTTACTTTAAATTATGTTAAATGATGAGCGCGTCAGATAGTTAGCCTAATTAGCACAGATGGAGTGTATCTAAATTAATCAACACCATGTTATAAATACCGCTGACTTAACTCTATCCATTGATCGTTTAAATGCAGTCCATCCCCTCCCTTTGAGTTCATATTACACTTATATGGGGGTACTCTATTTCAAGCCTTTCCCCAGACAGCAGGCCAAATATGCATTACTGTACTTCAGCTAATTATATGTAAGCGTGAACTCGTGAAACAACCTTTGGTGCAATGCAAAGGTTCTTTGGATGATAAATGTTCTTCATTCACTTCTTGGGGTGTGTGCTCTTAAATTGGGTTAAATGCAGAGCAAACATTCAGAGTATGAGACACCATAATTGGCCACACATCACATTATAGAAACATAGATGACAATAAAGAACCTCTGTGTAGATGGTCAGATCTGTGTAGATGCTTCAACACCTTTAGCTGGTTTGTTGCTGGTCAAAGATGCACTAACAGCTTGGAGAGTTGGGAAAAATTAGGCATGCTAGTTTTATATCCCTGTATGTCTTTCCAGATGAGTAAACCAACACCATTAATATATTCTCTATAAATCATTTCTTGAAAAACACCTTAAGAAGCTGCTGCTTTAATAAAGTTTACTTCAGCTATGAATCAAACTAATTAATCACTTCTGTGGTTCAGATGGTAGATGGTGCAACATCCTGGTCATAAGTTCAATTCCTAGAGAGCACACACTGGCAAAATGTATTCCTCGAATGATCTGGATAAAGCATCTGCTACAGGCATAAATGTAAACTTCGTATTGTATACGAAAAAAAGAAAAAGTGTAGATATGGTGTTAAGATTTTCAGTGATTAAATGCAGTTAAAGCATGTATTCATATCTCTTTCACTGTGATGATAATTAACCCTGATCTTCAACTGACTGGCCGACTTAGATACAATCAGAATACAGGAAAAAGTTCTTACCTTCTGAGAGTTAAAGGGGCTGAAACAACAACAAGTGAAAGCGAAGTTTACAGAAAAGTTTCCCTTTTCTTTCTTTCTTCGTTCCTCCAGGGGGTAATTCAGTTCCCCAGTCTTCTCACTGCGGTTGTCTGTTGTTCCTCTCTCTGTTCCACAAAGTTCTGTGGCACCTTCTACATTCTGTGCAACTTCATCTCTCTCTCTCTCTCTCTCTCTCTCTCTCTCTATCTCTCTCTCTATCTCTCTCTATCTCTCTTTCTCTCGATCTCTCTATCTCTCTTTCTCTCTCTCTCTCTGAGAGATGGCAATTGTCCTTCCTGGCTTCACTGTATCTTATCATCTGATAATCTGTCCTATAATAGATTTCTAAATATACTGTCAATGACCCTCAATCAAATTAGTGAGGGTTCTGTGACTATATATTGTGGCACAAAGAGCACTCCATTCATAATCACTAAAAAGCTGTCATTGATCTTAGTTCATCACACATCTCACAAAGATATGTTATTATCAATAAAGTTCTTTAGGCTGCACAACGCATCAGCACTCTGTTATAATGAGATGATTCATGCTGAACACAATACTAGAGTAAAAACTATTGCAATTTCAGCAGTGTGTGGATTCGAACTTAAACGCCTCTGATTTAAGAAATCAACAGATATGTCCGTGATTGGCTACACTGCTCAATGCTGCAAAAACACATTGACATAGTAATCGATCTCCAGAACGCAAACCATAACGCACTGGATAGTTTGCCAAATTTTCAATAAAATGTAATTAATACAGCTTTAACTGAGGGTGCTTTTAATTTAGCACCCACGTAGACTGCACAGCGTTACTTGGTTACACACACACACACATATATATATATATTTATATATATATGTGTGTGTGTGTGTGTGTGTGTGTGTGGGTGTGTGTGTATTGCTCATCTGTAATAAGACGTTTCCTATCAGATGTCAAATAGAGGTTTAGAAGATGTCTGTCTGTAAGATGTCTGTTTGATTTAGAATGAATGTAAAACCGACATCTTAAAGACGTATATCAGCTGTTTGTACACAGCAGATGTTTGCAGATGAAGCGATCTTTAACAGACGTCTTCCAGACATACGTGTGTTATTGTCACGTTCGGTGTTACAGAGAACACACAGGAGAGAGAACCAATTGCGGGTATGTATTTATTAAAGGGGCAATCCAAAGAATAAACAGTCCAGGCAGGGGTCGATATCCAACAAATCCAAACATAAACAAAACACGAAGACAAGGCAAGGCAAGGCAAGATGACGGACATGAATAAACATCAACATTAAACAAGGACTCCGTGACTAAGACTCAGACAGACCAGGTATAAATACACAAAAGGATGATGGGGAAACAGGAGACAGGTGGGGAACAACCAATTACCTAAACAAGGAGGAAGGTGACCAAATAAGGAGACAGGAAGTGATAAGGTGACAGACACTGTGAGAAAGGAGGACATCTAGTGGAAACCCAGGGACACAACCCAGACACTGTGACAGAACCCCCCCTCTACGGAGCGGCTCCCAGACGCTCCACGACAGACACAAAACAGACCAGGAGGGAGGCGGACAGGTGGAGGCTCAGGGGGAGGGCTGGAGGGCCAGAAAAGAAAGACATTGGAAACAGGCACCAGAAAGTAACCACAAAACAGGAAGACCAGGAGGGAGGAGGACTGGAGGAGGTTCAGGGGGAGGGATGGAGGGCCAGACTACAGAGAGGAACAGGGACAGGAGTAAATACAAAAACAACAAACAAAAAACAACATGAAGCCCCCCAGGGCGGGGCAGAAGACCACCACGTCCTTGTGGTCGAGGCCAGAGTCCTCCAGGGCGGGGCAGAAGACCACCACAACCGTGTAGTCAGGGCAAGCGCCCCCCAGGGCGGAGCAGAAGACCACCACGTCCGTGTGGTCAGAGCAGAAGCCCCCCAGGGTGGAGCAGAAGACCACCACGTCCTCGTGGTCAGAGCGGACGCCCCCCAGGGCGGAATGGAAGACCACCACGTCCGTGTGGTCAGAACGGAAGCCCCCCAGGGCGGAGCAGAGGACCACCACGTCCTCGTGGTCAGAGCGGAAGCCCCCCAGGGCGGAGCAGAGGACCACCACGTCCTCGTGGTCAGAGCGGAAGCCCCCCAGGGTGGAGCGGAGGACCACCACGTCCTCGTGGTCGACGCCAGAGTCCCCCAGGGCGGAGCGGATGACCACCACCCCCCTGTGGTCGATGCCGGAGTCCAACAGACCCGAGCAGCAGCCCACCCAGTGACTTGACTTGACTCTGAACGTCCAACGGTGACCCGCCCTGACTCTGGAAGGTCATCAGTGACTGGCCCTGACTCTGGAGAGTCCACTGGGACCTGACTCGACTCTGGACGGTCAACAGGAACTAGCCCTGACTCTAGACCGGTCTTGGGCACCGAATCGGGAACGGCATCGGGCACCGCCTCGCCCTCCGGAACCGCATCGCCCTCCGGAACGGCATCGGGCACCGCCTCGCCCTCCGGAACCGCCTCGCCCTCCGGAACAGCATCGGCCTCGGGCACCGCCTCGCCCTCCGGAACAGCATCGGCCTCGGGCACCGCCTCGGCCTCCGGAACAGCATCGGCCTCGGGCACCGCCTCGGCCTCCGGAACAGCATCGGCCTCGGGCACCGCCTCGGCCTCCGGAACAGCATCGGCCTCGGGCACCGCCTCGGCCTCCGGAACCGCCTCGGCCTCGGGCACCGCCTCGGCCTCCGGAACCGCCTCGGCCTCGGGCACCGCCTCGGCCTCCGGAACCGCCTCGGCCTCGGGCACCGCCTCGGCCTCCGGAACAGCCTCGGCCTCCGGAACAGCCTCGGCCTCGGGCACCGCCTCGGCCTCCGGAACAGCATCGGCCTCGGGCACCGCCTCGGCCTCCGGAACAGCATCGGGCACCGCCTCGGCCTCCGGAACCGCCTCGGCCTCGGGCACCGCCTCGGCCTCCGGAACAGCCTCGGCCTCCGGAACAGCCTCGGCCTCGGGCACCGCCTCGGCCTCCGGAACAGCATCGGCCTCGGGCACCGCCTCGGCCTCCGGAACAGCATCGGGCACCGCCTCGGCCTCCGGAACAGCATCGGGCACCGCCTCGGCCTCCGGAACAGCCTCGGCCTCCGGAACAGCCTCGGCCTCGGGCACCGCCTCGGCCTCCGGAACAGCATCGGGCACCGCCTCGGCCTCCGGAACAGCATCGGGCACCGCCTCGGCCTCCGGAACAGCATCGGGCACCGCCTCGGCCTCCGGAACAGCATCGGGCACCGCCTCGGCGTCGGGCACCGCCTCGGCATCGGGCACCGCCTCAGCATCGGGCACCGCCTCAGCATCGGGCACCGCCTCGGCCTCCGGAACAGCATCGGGCACCGCCCTGGCATCGGGCACCGCCTCGGCATCGGGCACCGCCTCGGCATCGGGCACCGCCCTGGCATCGGGCACCGCCCTGGCATCAGGCACCGCCCTGGCATCGGGCACCGCCTCGGCATCGGGCACCGCCTCGGCATCGGGCACCGCCTCGGCCTCCGGAACAGCATCGGGCACCGCCTCGGCCTCCGGAACAGCATCGGACACCGCCTCGGCATCGGGCACCGCCTCGGCCTCCGCCTCGGCATCGGGCACCGCCTCGGCCTCCGGAACAGCATCGGGCACCGCCTCGGCTTCGGGCACCGCCTCGGCCTCCGGAACAGCATCGGGCACCGCCTCGGTCTCCGGAACAGCATCGGGCACCGCCTCAGCATCGGGCACCGCCTCGGCATCGGGCACCGCCTCGGCATCGGGCACCGCCTCGGCTTCGGGCACCGCCTCGGCCTCCGGAACAGCATCGGGCACCGCCTCGGTCTCCGGAACAGCATCGGGCACCGCCTCAGCATCGGGCACCGCCTCGGCATCGGGCACCGCCTCGGCATCGGGCACCGCCTCGGCTTCGGGCACCGCCTCGGCTTCGGGCACCGCCTCGGCTTCGGGCACCGCCTCGGCATCCGGAACAGCATCGGGCCCCGCCTCGGCCTCCGGAACAGCATCGGGCACCGCCTCGGTCTCCGGAACAGCATCGGGCACCGCCTCGGGAACGTCCTCTGGGCCTTGAGGAACGGTAGACGCCTGTCTCCTCCTCCTCCGTCCTCTATGTTGGCGAGCCGGTGACACCTTATCTGGAGACTCAGGCGTTGAGTCGGCCATCTTGTGCTGTGGCGCTGGGCTGGCGGCCATCTTGTGCTGTGGCTCTGGGCTGGCAGCCATCTTGTGCTGTGGCCCTGGATTGGCGGCCATCTTGAGCAGTGGTGCTGGGCTAGGGACCGCCCCACCGGAAGAGACCGGAGTGGCTGGGGCATTCCACAGAAGCCGATGCTGCACATAGTACACAAACTCCCAGTAGTCCAGTGTCTCTAAATGTACCATCTCCTCCTGAGACACTGGATCATCCAGCCCGCCGTTGAAGTAGTCCTTCAAGGCCGCATCGTTGTATCCCATACCCTCGGCCAGGGACCAGAACACCTGTGCCAGGGCACCCACCTCATTGCCCTCTTGGCGGAGAGCGATCAGCCGGAGATACTTAGCTCTCCGCTCCGCCATCTTGGCTGGGGAACGGGAAAAAAACATACCGCTGGATCTCAGTGTGACGGAGTCCTTCTGTCACGTTCGGTGTTACAGAGAACACACAGGAGAGAGAACCAATTGCGGGTATGTATTTATTAAAGGGGCAATCCAAAGAATAAACAGTCCAGGCAGGGGTCGATATCCAACAAATCCAAACATAAACAAAACACGAAGACAAGGCAAGGCAAGGCAAGGCAAGGCAAGGCAAGGCAAGGCAAGGCAAGGCAAGGCAAGGCAAGGCAAGGCAAGGCAAGGCAAGGCAAGGCAAGGCAAGGCAAGGCAAGGCAAGATGACGGACATGAATAAACATCAACATTAAACAAGGACTCCGTGACTAAGACTCAGACAGACCAGGTATAAATACACAAAAGGATGATGGGGAAACAGGAGACAGGTGGGGAACAATCAATTACCTAAACAAGGAGGAAGGTGACCAAATAAGGAGACAGGAAGTGATAAGGTGACAGACACCGTGAGAAAGGAGGACATCTAGTGGAAACCCAGGGACACAACCCAGACACTGTGACAGTTATCTGGGTAATAACTAATGCTGGAAGTCGATTGGCCAAACAGTGATTCAAGACTTGAATCGATCGCTCAGTTCATTTTCTTTGTGCGTTCCAGTGAGCTTTTCTGCAGGTTTCATCTTTACGCCTGTTTCACGCTGGATAAGAATTATGAACAAGTTTTTGAATCATTGACTCAGCTGTATCGATTCCTCTTAACACTTTGTAAGGGCAAATGGGGTTCATGAGTTGATATAAATAAGTTTAATTTTCTTTTTTTTTTCAATATAAAATGTAAGAAAATGACCCACCAGAAAAAAAATAATAATAATCTAAATTTGAGTATTATAACAAACCCAAAATAGTTCAGTGGCTTACCATCTGCATGTTGTATTAACCTACATCAGAGATGATGAACACAAATGTTGTTAAAAGTAAGGCTAAGCTAGAATCAAAGGAAACCTTAAATATTTTAATGGGGGGAGATGCAATGGTTTGGGAAAATGTTTTAATACTTTCATGGGAAGTATGGCAATACTGTGTTTAAAAGATGATTAAATCGTTTCATATATATATAAAGTTTTCCTATTTTCATGTATAATCTTAATATGATTTCAATGCAAACTCAGTTGGTCTTCCTCTTCTTGCAAGTATTTCATGACATTTGTGCTGTGATTTCTTCCAGTCATCTGTAGCCTCATGACCAGGTTCCTGTCAGGTTTTGTTCAGTGCACTGCTGCTTTATGAGGGTCTCGGCAGGGAAATGATGTATGTTGTGGTGGGATATGAGTGAGACTGAGTGCAGTTTTAATGGATCTGGTGTTTTAAGAAATCTTTTACATTAAACAGGATCAGTGTGAACCGTGTTTGACTCAGGATGGGTTGTGTACGTATAGCTGCCTGGGGAAATGATAGTTCATTATTCAAGTTCTAAAGATGTGTCATTTCACTCTGCTTACGGGTAATTTGAGAAACTATTTCATGCATCTGAAAACAAATGTAAACTCCATCCTGGAATTAAATGAAGCTTAAAATACTCATAACGAATCACATGATGCTTTATTGCTTGCACTCTTCACATACATAGCTACAGAACTATAGCAGTGTAGTAATACAACACATGCTCACTTCCACATTTTCAGATTTTTTCAATCTCAGTAGATCTTTTTAAGAAAGTCATGGGAATGCTAACAGACTGTTTCCTCAAGGTATGCTATTATAGACTTCCTTGAATAAGCGGCATCTGCAGGACAACATTTCAGATTGGTGAACCAGCACTTTAATAAAGCATTACTTATTATATGTTACAAGAGCTCAATAACCACTCATGATCTGACAAACTGAATGGTGTCTGTCCAACAGAAGATGCTTATACCATGCTTGATGACTGGGAAAAATATATATCCATCTGTCTAAATGGAAAACGTTTTACTGCATGAAATCTGCTGCATAATAGAGTAAACATGGTGTTTGCATGCTTGTATTACTTCATGTTGCACGGGTCCCATCTGCTGGACTGAGACTTCACATAACACATAACAGCAACAGCTAAACGTTGTCATGCCAAGCAGTACACTCAGATTAGAATAAGACCTTATGAAAAGCCTTAAACCACAGCTACACAAAAAATAATAATAAATATATATATATATATATATATATATATATATATATATATATATATATATATATATATATATATATAATTGTTTTATAATAATTATTTAGTATGACTGTATGCACTACTATTACTATTAGTTTTAAGATAATCTTTCAAAAAGGCCATCCCTAAGACTGTCTTAAATTAGTGCACATAGTATACCATTGTATCATTAGAAAAATTATTTCATATTAAAGACATATATAGAAGAAAGTACTTCCAAATCAAAAGCTGAAAGGATTCTTCAAATGTGAACAGTATTTTGTCCTGAAGAAACAAACTGAACTGAAATTGGGACTCTGAAAGTGTGGTTTTATTCTGTGTGAAGGTAAAAACTCAGCAGCAAGTCCCATCATTATTTTAATCCATCACAGAAAACGTAGGTTTTAACTTCACCAGCATTAATATGAATAATCTTCCATTTTCAAATAGATTTGTTTTGTTTTACTTCCAGTTTACCACACAAAGAAAGGTATGTCATATCCTTGTTATTGTCATTTTACTGTGTGTGTGTGTGTGTGTGTGCGTGCGTGTGTGTGTGTGTCATTGTGAATTACTTCACATTGCATGGGTGCCATCTGCTGGACGCAGTCACATAACATGTCAGATCATATCTCCATACTGAGTCAATTCATACTTTGATTTTTTTTTTTTTTACACATCCTCCGATTTATACTTATCAATCCTGTTTTTATTTAACACTATCATACACAATGCTAATATATTCAGAATATAATTAGAATAGAATTATATATATATATTTTTTGTTATTCTACAAGAGCAACAGTAGTGTTTGCAATGGCATAACCACAATACCCTGTAAACTCAACAACATCAACCGTAATAATAATAATAATAATAATAATAATAATAATAATAATAATAATAATAATAATAATATAATTAAGTTTGTAATTCCAGAGTAATAAAGAGGTGCAAAGAATAAATTATTTATTTTATCTATGATTATTTTTCAAAACTGTGTCATTTGCTGCTGTATCAATACAGAAGCATCCGTATCAACACACGTCTCAGCAAGAAAAACAGCCCTGTTTAAAGCTGTGATCTATGTGCAATAATTTGAGCACCTGCTCCTCCAAAGGTGTCTACACGGCCCTGGTCCTGCGAAACAATCTACTATCAGATTAGACTAAGATCTTATAAAAACATTCAACTATATCTACTCAAAATTACACAAGAAAAAAATGTATCAAGATAACATGTTAAGATAATCCTTTAAAAGACCATTCCTAAGACTGTCTTAAAGTAATGCACATATTGCACCACATTGGATTCATCACAGAAGTTGAAAAGATGCATAGATTTTAATTTCACTGTCATCAGCATGCACACATGTTCCCTTCGGTCTGCTTTCAGTTTACTGGAAACAACACAAAGAAAGGCTTTTAACCTTTATCAACACTATTCATTGCATGATTTCAGATATACTGGTTTCTCTGTTCCTGAAGGGTCTGCATGAATGAAACATTTACTGTGAATCTCCTGTCTTGATTCTTTCTAAATGACTGGAAAAAGAAACTTCAATGAGTGGTAAGTGAAATGTTTTGTCTGTTTGTAGCAGAATTGTCCTTTTAATGTATAAACAGTATAAGCAGGAATGGTTTAGTGTTTTGTATTATACCTCATACTAAATCCAAATAAATTACTTTTTCTTTTTTCTTCTGAAAAATAATTACTTTTGTGTGATACTATGTATATGAATGATATATGGAAATATAATAAAATATAATAGGTCCTTAGCATCACAATAAAACTAATAATTAGCATATTGTAAATCGTGTGACTGAACTTTTGTTGAAGTTGGGAATGACTCTGAGAATACATGTGAGAATAATATTTTATGAATGAGCCGCTACACTACATATAAAACAAACTGATACTTGATAGATCAAAACATTTCATGTTTTTATTAGACAGACTATTAGACATTAAACAGTAAAGCAATACATCCTCTTGAGTTAATCACTTAAAAGCGACAGAGGAAAATAAAACGCATCAATGATGCTGCAGAATACAAATATTAGTGCAGATCTACTTTCATAAATGTTGTCACAAGGTGACGATCTTTAGGGGCGGAACCAAAATTCGGGAAGTTTGGTTCCGCCCGGAAGCGTTTCCGCCCGGACCGGAAAAACAGAACACCGGAACTTCCGGTAGCGCCGTAAGAAGGAAAATCAGGGAATTCGATGCACCTGTGCCTAGTTAGGGACAGCGGTTGGTGATTGGAGGATACGCTGGACAAGGCAGTACTTAAGGCCAAGTTATTTCCCAGTCTGGGAAGCTCTTTTTGGTGTGTGTGAAGCACTGGGTTGTGCCCGTCTTGGTACGCTGCTGGTAGCTGTCTAACTCTCTCTCTCCCTCAGGCTGGAATTGTATGATTGTGAAGACATCGCGAACCTTAAAGGTTGAGAAGTGAACAGATTATACGGCGAACTGAGACGACGTGAAAAAGGGGATTGGAAGTGGCATTGATGTGAGTACTAAGAGCCAGTCGAAAGTGCCCTGTATATTGACCTGGCGTTGTGTAGATCTCTCCAGGAGGAGGAGGGCGGCCCTACCCCTAATATAGTGTGGTGGGAGAGCCGAAGGAATACTTATTGAAGTAGTCACAACGACGACATCACTAGCTAGGCCGCATATTCCATCGCCAGATCCGAACCAAGCGAAGTGAAGGAAGACGGGTGTCCTTTCCGTACACTGAGTGTGGTGGGTGAGTCTTCGTGCTGTGAAAACCTATAATTTTGACGTGGTGCTGTATATTGCTGTGGGCTGCTGTGTATTGCCGTGTGTCCTGTCAGATAAACCCCCGCCTTCACGCACTTCGGCGTGGGAGGACAAGGAGATTGCTGGTCCTAGCCTAGTTCAGTACAGTATATGTTGTGAGCGTGCTTCAGATCTCCGGAGATAGCACGGTACGCTGTGTCCAGCCCAGAGGTGAAAGCCATCCAAAGCAGAGTAACTGTGTTTTGTGTCCAAGTTGATACCTGTGGAGAGGAAAGGAAAGAGAGTGAGTAACACAAGGAGAAACAGAGGAAACCTGTACTTACAGTGCGCTGTGTTCAGCCCAGAGGTGAGAGCCATTCAAAGCAAACTAACGGTGCTATTGTGCCCAAGTTGATATCTGTGGAGAGAAAAGGAGAGAGAGGGAATAACACGAGGAGGAATAGAGCGAACCCTGTACTTACAGTACGCTGTGTCCAGCCCAGAGGTGAGAGCCATTTAAAGCAAACTAACTGTGCTATTGTGCCCAAGTTGATACCTGTGGAGAGAAAAGGAGAGAGAGGTGAATAACACGAGGAGGAATAGAGCGAACCCTGTACTTACAGTACGCTGTGTCCAGCCCAGAGGTGAGAGCCATTCAAAGCAAACTAACTGTGCTATTGTGCCCAAGTTGATACCTGTGGAGAGAAAAGGAGAGAGAGAGTGAATAACACGAGGAGGAATAGAGCGAACCCTGTACTTACAGTACGCTGTGTCCAGCCCAGAGGTGAGAGCCATTCAAAGCAAACTAACTGTGCTATTGTGCCCAAGTTGATACCTGTGGAGAGAAAAGGAGAGAGAGAGTGAATAACACGAGGAGGAATAGAGCGAACCCTGTACTTACAGTACGCTGTGTCCAGCCCAGAGGTGAGAGCCATTCAAAGCAAACTAACTGTGCTATTGTGCCCAAGTTGATACCTGTGGAGAGAAAAGGAGAGAGAGTGGGTAACACGAGGAGAGACTGAGGAAACCTGTACTTACGCCGCTGCCTGTGGAGAAAGAGAAAGCGAGTGAGCACCCAAGGAACGAACTGTGTGAACCAGTACTTACTGTGAGCTGTAATCAGCGAAGAGGTGAGAGCAGAACCAAGCTGAACTAACTGTGCCTGTGTGTCCCAGCCGTTGCCTGTGGAGAAAGAGAAAGCGAGTGAGCACCCAAGGAACGAACTGTGTGAACCAGTACTTACTGTGAGCTGTAATCAGCGAAGAGGTGAGAGCAAAACCAAGCTGAATTAACTGTGCCTGTGTGTCCCAGCCGTTGCCTGTGGAGAAAGAGAAAGAGCCCGTTGCCTGTGGAGGAAGAGAAAGAGAGTGAGCACCTCGAGAACGAACTGTGTGAACCAGTACTTACCGTGAGCTGTATTCAGTGAAGAGGAGGAAGAAGGAGGGCGCTACGGATACCTAAGACTCAGGCCGGGGCCCGAGTCCTACGCCCCGGATCCCCGTGGCCCCCTTGCTCCCTGACCTCTTCCCGGCCATAGCCCATCTGGAGGGCCGAGTCAGAGTTTAGTTTTAATTGCCCTTTCCCTATTCCCCAAGCTATTTTTAAATATTTAAATAAAGATTGTTTTATCACTTACTTGTTCTCGTGTTGTTTGGCCATTGGGTCGGGTTTGGGGACCTCCTCGAGGTGGAAGTTGAGAAGGGGTGTGGCTTAGTTAAAGCATAGCCAGCCCCTGGGTGTGACAGATTTGGCGTAGTCGGCAGGATTTCCACCTCGAGTTGAGTAACCAAGGTCGTCCAATGACCGACAACGCGGGGCTTTCAGCCCAACCCCGTGCCATGCCCGTTTTTATGGGGAGCCCCTGGATTCAAAAATATGGGGGGACAGAATCCGAGGTACGATTGTCTGAATGGAAGGCTCAACTAGAGTACTTGGCCGACCTACAGGGCCTTAGTGCAGCCCAGCGGCTTCAATTTGTGTTAAACTCCCTGGATGGAGAAGCGCGGCGAGAGGTGCATGCCGCCCCCGAAGCCGTTAGAGCCAACGCCCAAACCGTGTTCCAGTTCCTCACTGAACAGTATGGTGACCACACCCCCGTAGCTGTCCTTCGCTCCCAGTTCTTCAATTGTAAGCAGGGCCCCCGCCAACCGATTAGAGCTTTCGCCCTGAGGTTGCGAGAGCAATTCGCCCGACTACAGACCCGTCGGGACCACGGGTTGGGAGATGGGGAGACTCTATTGCGGGACCAGTTTCTTCTGGGGTTGAAGGAGGGTCCGGTGAGACAGAGCCTACGTATCCAGTTTCGAAGGGACCCGGGTCTTACGTTCGAAGATCTGAAGAAAGAGGCACTGGCCCTGGAAGGTGATGAGACTGAGGTGAGTGGTTCCCCAGTGTGTGCGGTTGTCAGTGAAGTAGCACCAGCACAACCCGGAGGCCCTGACTGGAAGCAAGCACTGAAGGCTGAACTTTTGAAAGATGTCCGCGATCAGATGTCTGAACTGTCTAAAGCCCTCGTAGGAGAATTGCGCCAAGGACGGGCGCGGGAGGAACCACGGCCGGCGCCCCGAGACCGAGTGTACTCAGAGGGAGGCCGAGAGCCGTTCAGGCGCCCGAACCACTTTAACCGGCCCCGTTTCGAATGGGACGAGCAAGGGCGACCCATCTGTAACCGCTGTGGCAAACCAGGTCACTATAGTCGTCAGTGTGGGCCCCGCAGGGCGTCAGAAGGGGGTTTTTAGGTCGGCCGGCCACTGTGGGTCGTGTGGCCGGGACCCCTCGAGAAGACCCTGGAAGAGGATATGGCTCTAGGAGCCAGATGATTGGGCGTAGCCCCGTGGCGAAGGTGAGAGTGTGCGGCAAGGAGATTCAATGCCTGGTAGACACAGGCTCCCAAGTGACGTTGTTTGCTGAGAGTTTATCCGAAGAAGTGTTTGGGAAACAAGGGGCACCAGGGGCGGAGGCCCCCTGGCTTACTCTGAAGGGCGCAAACGGCCTCGACATCCCATATATTGGCTACCGATTGACGGACCTAGAGGTTCACGGAGTGATGGTCCCCCAGAAAGGTGTGATTATCGTGCAAGACCATTGTCTGGGTGCACATCGAGCCCTGTTGGGCATGAATGTCCTCGCTGATTGCTGGGAAGAGCTATTTCGGGCTAGGCCCGTATCGAAGATACCACCTGCAGAGAGGCCCAAGTGGGAGTGTGTGGGAGCTGACTGTCGAAGGGTGCAAATGAGCCAAGTCCGCAGGGAACAGGAAGAGGTAGGAAGAGTGATGTGTCGTTTTGCTTTGTCTGTCCCCGCAAAAAGTGAGGCTGTTGTGTGGGCGCGAGTACCGCCCCGAAGAGCGGGCCCAGAAGAGTGGGTGCTGGTGGAGCCCCATGTGGATTGTCCACAAGTGGAAGTGGCACGAGGATTATCGACGGTCCGGCGGGGGAGAGTCCCCGTGAGGATACGGAATGTACATCCATACGCGGTGCAACTACATCGGCACCAACGATTAGCCCGTCTGACAACGGTTACATCCCACCAAGTAAGGGAAGAGAGGGATATTAGTTTTCGTCAGGTGTGCCCCACTGTCATCGAGGTGGCCCTGACACAAGTAGACACCCCATGGGGTGGTATGGAGAGGAGTGTGCCGAGCCACCTGGCGGGTGAGTCGTTACAAGGGGAGGATTTAGAGCAAGCACAGACACAGAAGTTACAGGCCCTCCTTCGGAGATGGCAGCATGTGTTCGCCACCCACGACGAAGACTACGGATGCACCCAGGTGGTACAACATCATATACCTACCGGGGATGCAGGGCCCAGCCGGGAGAGGTATCGCCCAATTCCGCCCACTTTGTATACCGAGGTACGTACACTCCTGCAAGGCATGCTGAAGCAAGGAGTTGTTAGGGAAAGCAGCAGCCCGTGGGCGGCCCCCATAGTGCTGGTGCAAAAGAAGACGGGGGCTTGGAGATTCTGCGTGGACTACCGTAAGCTGAACCTCGTGACTAAGAAAGACGCTTTCCCTTTGCCACGGGTCGAAGATTCGCTTGCCAGCCTCACGCAGTCGGCATGGTACTCTACCCTAGATTTGGCCAGTGGCTACTGGCAGGTGCAGGTGGCCGAAGCAGACCGGGAGAAGACTGCCTTTACAACCCCGTTTGGACTATTTGAATGGGACCGGATGCCTTTCGGGCTCTGTAACGCTCCGGCCACCTTCCAGCGGCTGATGCAGCGGTGCTTGGGAGGTCAGTTAATGGAGTCAGTATTAGTTTACCTGGATGATGTGATTGTCTACTCCCCAGATTTTGATTCACACCTGAGGCACCTCGAGGAAGTCTTTCGGGCCATGGAGAAGTACGGATTGAAACTACAGCCCAATAAGTGTCACTTACTACGGAGAGAAGTCAACTTTCTGGGCCACGTGGTCAGTGCGGCTGGAGTGTCCGTAGATCCTGGAAAGGTATCGGCCGTGAAGGACTGGAAGGCCCCGAGGACAGTGAGGCAAGTGCGATCCTTTTTAGGATTTGTGGGATACTATAGGCGTTTCATAAAGGACTTTTCAAAAATTGCTAAACCCCTTAATCAGTTGCTGGTTGGCACAGGTCGTAACCGGGGCCGGGGGTCGCCCAACGTAGACTGGGATGCAAATTGTGAGTCGGCGTTCCAGACATTGAAGCAGGAGCTGCTACAGGCCCCTATCTTGGCATACGCAGATTTCACAAAACCATTCCTTTTGTATACAGATGCCAGCAATCTCGGGCTGGGAGCGGTGTTGGCTCAACGGCAGGACGGAGTTGAGAGGGTCATCGCGTACGCCAGCCGGAGCCTCCACCCAGCCGAGAGGAACGATGCGAACTATAGTTCTTTCAAATTGGAGCTGCTGGCGTTGAAGTGGGCCCTAAGTGAGAAATTTAAAGACTACCTCTGGGGTGCCAAGGTGACGATCATTACAGACAATAACCCATTAGTACACTTACAGACGGCGAAGCTGGGAGCCGTGGAGCAGCGGTGGGTGGCCCAACTGGCCAACTTTGACTATCAACTACAGTATCGACCAGGGCGTGAACACACGAACGCGGACGTCCTCTCAAGGCTGCCCGAAGCGGAAAGCCCCGGAGGGGCCAGCCCGGAGGAGGGCTATATGGTAGGAGCAGTAGAGGCACCAGGCAGCAGACAAGAGGCCGTGCCTGAGAACTGGGGATGGGATCCCCGTCGGTGGAGGGAGAGACAGGCCAGGGATCAAGATGTGCGGCTGGTAAGAGAATGGCTGGAACAGGGCCGACGGCTGACGCCAGCGGAGAGGTTGGCCCAGACGGATACTGGGAGGAGGCTGCTGGGGCAATGGGACAGGCTGGAGCTGAGAGATGGCGTTTTGTGCAGAAGGGTCAGTGACCCGAAGTTGGGCGAAGAAGTACGCCAGATCGTGGTACCCGCAGATGAGGTAACGGCTTTAGTTTCGGCGTACCACAACCAGTTGGGGCATCAGGGACAGGAGAGGACCGTGTCCCTGCTTAGGAGATTCTTCTTTTGGCCCGGGCTAGAGGCATCGGTGCACGCCCTAATTCAAGCTTGCCCGAGATGCATATTGTTTAAGTCCAGACGGGAGGTCCGAGCGCCAATGGTACCCATCCATGCGAAGGCCCCCCTTCATATCATGGCTATGGACTTCTTGACACTGGGCCGACCACGAGATCGCTACCAGAACATCTTGGTAATAACGGATTTGTTCACAAAGTACGCTTGGGCTATCCCCACCCTCGACCAGACTGCAACCACCACCGCTACAGTTTTATGGCGGGCCGTCTTCCAGACGTTCGGATGCCCGGAGTTTCTGCACTCCGATCAAGGAGCCAACTTTGAGTCCAGGGTAATTAGAGAACTATGCCAGTTGTACGGTTGCACGAAAACTCACACCACTTCGTATCATCCTCAGGGGAACGGCGGCTGTGAGAGATTCAATCAGACCCTATTGGGGCTGCTGGGGACCTTGGACCAACAACGGCAGGACGATTGGGTGAGTGCCTTGCCAAACCTCCTACAGGCCTATAACAACAGTATACATAGTACTACGGGTTACGCTCCCACTTACCTGATGTTTGGCAGACACATACGAATGCCTACTGACCTGGTCCTAGGAGTGATAGCCGACCAAGAGGAAGCAAGTGTAACGGAGTGGGTGGGGCGCCATCACCAGCGCTTGCATTTCGCCTACGAGCAGGTGTCAAAAAGGATACAGACGGCAGGAGAGAAAAGTAAGCGGTTGTATGATCGGACTGCTAGAGAAGCCCCTCTACTGCCAGGAGAGAGGGTGTTGGTGAGAGATAATCGGCGGCAGGGGAAGGGGAAACTGAGTGACCGTTGGGAGGCCACCCCTTATGTAGTCTGCCGGCAGCAGAGGCCGGGGCAGCCGGTCTATACCATCCGGCCAGAAGGGAAGTCAGGCCCCGACCGTGTGGTGCACCGGAACATGATTCGCCCATGCCCTAACTACCCTGAAGCCGTGGAAGAAGTCCCCACGGAACCTGTACCAGCGGCCCCCTGGATTGAAGGTTGGGCTGTGGTACCAGGGAGACCCGTGGTGGCACCACCCCCGATCGCCCCGAGAGAACCAGAAGCAGCCCCTGAACAAGCTGAGCCCGATTCACCAGTGAGACGATCCCAGCGAGAGAACCGAGGCCGACCCCCTGCCCGCTATGGGGAGTGGACAGCCCGAGGACGTTCTAGGGACTAGAACGGATTGGCGGGGGAGGATGTCACAAGGTGACGATCTTTAGGGGCGGAACCAAAATTCGGGAAGTTTGGTTCCGCCCGGAAGCGTTTCCGCCCGGACCGGAAAAACAGAACACCGGAACTTCCGGTAGCGCCGTAAGAAGGAAAATCAGGGAATTCGATGCACCTGTGCCTAGTTAGGGACAGCGGTTGGTGATTGGAGGATACGCTGGACAAGGCAGTACTTAAGGCCAAGTTATTTCCCAGTCTGGGAAGCTCTTTTTGGTGTGTGTGAAGCACTGGGTTGTGCCCGTCTTGGTACGCTGCTGGTAGCTGTCTAACTCTCTCTCTCCCTCAGGCTGGAATTGTATGATTGTGAAGACATCGCGAACCTTAAAGGTTGAGAAGTGAACAGATTATACGGCGAACTGAGACGACGTGAAAAAGGGGATTGGAAGTGGCATTGATGTGAGTACTAAGAGCCAGTCGAAAGTGCCCTGTATATTGACCTGGCGTTGTGTAGATCTCTCCAGGAGGAGGAGGGCGGCCCTACCCCTAATATAGTGTGGTGGGAGAGCCGAAGGAATACTTATTGAAGTAGTCACAACGACGACATCACTAGCTAGGCCGCATATTCCATCGCCAGATCCGAACCAAGCGAAGTGAAGGAAGACGGGTGTCCTTTCCGTACACTGAGTGTGGTGGGTGAGTCTTCGTGCTGTGAAAACCTATAATTTTGACGTGGTGCTGTATATTGCTGTGGGCTGCTGTGTATTGCCGTGTGTCCTGTCAGATAAACCCCCGCCTTCACGCACTTCGGCGTGGGAGGACAAGGAGATTGCTGGTCCTAGCCTAGTTCAGTACAGTATATGTTGTGAGCGTGCTTCAGATCTCCGGAGATAGCACGGTACGCTGTGTCCAGCCCAGAGGTGAAAGCCATCCAAAGCAGAGTAACTGTGTTTTGTGTCCAAGTTGATACCTGTGGAGAGGAAAGGAAAGAGAGTGAGTAACACAAGGAGAAACAGAGGAAACCTGTACTTACAGTGCGCTGTGTTCAGCCCAGAGGTGAGAGCCATTCAAAGCAAACTAACGGTGCTATTGTGCCCAAGTTGATATCTGTGGAGAGAAAAGGAGAGAGAGGGAATAACACGAGGAGGAATAGAGCGAACCCTGTACTTACAGTACGCTGTGTCCAGCCCAGAGGTGAGAGCCATTTAAAGCAAACTAACTGTGCTATTGTGCCCAAGTTGATACCTGTGGAGAGAAAAGGAGAGAGAGGTGAATAACACGAGGAGGAATAGAGCGAACCCTGTACTTACAGTACGCTGTGTCCAGCCCAGAGGTGAGAGCCATTCAAAGCAAACTAACTGTGCTATTGTGCCCAAGTTGATACCTGTGGAGAGAAAAGGAGAGAGAGAGTGAATAACACGAGGAGGAATAGAGCGAACCCTGTACTTACAGTACGCTGTGTCCAGCCCAGAGGTGAGAGCCATTCAAAGCAAACTAACTGTGCTATTGTGCCCAAGTTGATACCTGTGGAGAGAAAAGGAGAGAGAGAGTGAATAACACGAGGAGGAATAGAGCGAACCCTGTACTTACAGTACGCTGTGTCCAGCCCAGAGGTGAGAGCCATTCAAAGCAAACTAACTGTGCTATTGTGCCCAAGTTGATACCTGTGGAGAGAAAAGGAGAGAGAGTGGGTAACACGAGGAGAGACTGAGGAAACCTGTACTTACGCCGCTGCCTGTGGAGAAAGAGAAAGCGAGTGAGCACCCAAGGAACGAACTGTGTGAACCAGTACTTACTGTGAGCTGTAATCAGCGAAGAGGTGAGAGCAGAACCAAGCTGAACTAACTGTGCCTGTGTGTCCCAGCCGTTGCCTGTGGAGAAAGAGAAAGCGAGTGAGCACCCAAGGAACGAACTGTGTGAACCAGTACTTACTGTGAGCTGTAATCAGCGAAGAGGTGAGAGCAAAACCAAGCTGAATTAACTGTGCCTGTGTGTCCCAGCCGTTGCCTGTGGAGAAAGAGAAAGAGCCCGTTGCCTGTGGAGGAAGAGAAAGAGAGTGAGCACCTCGAGAACGAACTGTGTGAACCAGTACTTACCGTGAGCTGTATTCAGTGAAGAGGAGGAAGAAGGAGGGCGCTACGGATACCTAAGACTCAGGCCGGGGCCCGAGTCCTACGCCCCGGATCCCCGTGGCCCCCTTGCTCCCTGACCTCTTCCCGGCCATAGCCCATCTGGAGGGCCGAGTCAGAGTTTAGTTTTAATTGCCCTTTCCCTATTCCCCAAGCTATTTTTAAATATTTAAATAAAGATTGTTTTATCACTTA
The DNA here is from genome assembly GCF_963082965.1 of Carassius carassius. NCBI lineage: Eukaryota > Metazoa > Chordata > Actinopteri > Cypriniformes > Cyprinidae > Carassius > Carassius carassius. The sequence continues at coordinate 4,105,034 of NC_081756.1, forward strand.
CTTGTTCTCGTGTTGTTTGGCCATTGGGTCGGGTTTGGGGACCTCCTCGAGGTGGAAGTTGAGAAGGGGTGTGGCTTAGTTAAAGCATAGCCAGCCCCTGGGTGTGACAATGTCATGTTAAATCTTTACTTGTTTTTATACTTAGCTGTCAGTTTTAAAAGCAGTAAACTGGTGACCATTCTCAGTTTCATGTTTTGCCAGCTCAAAGTCTTGGTCGATTTCTCTCGTCATTGCATCATACATTGATTCAGCGTCTTCAGCTGCTTCCCATCCAGTGACAGCCACCTTTATTTCTAAAACACTTCGTTCAGTACAGATATGCTAAAGCAGCTTCACAGACATTAATAGAAAAATTATTTGAGGGATCTCAACTGTGGAGATAATTCAAATACTCCTATAAAAACAGATCTATAATGTTTAAAATGGCTTTTGTTTTAAGCTGCCAATTAATAAACAGTACAACAAAATTAAATCTTTGTTAATGGTCTAATATGTGTTTATGGAATCAATCCCTTAGCAAAATATTGTCAGGCTATTTTTAACAAACCTCCCAATATCCTTCTCTGCTGTTGATGTTGGCGTCTGTAGTGAAAGTAATATTCAAAAAGCTTACGTTCAAGGCAATTCAAAATCATCTAGAATAATTCATGGTTGTTATATATACAGTATGCTTGTCTATTAAATTAGGGAGAGAAGATTAGTAAAGGGTGGCGATTTACTGCCCTGAATAGATACCTTTCAGTTTTGACTAGAAAATACATTTTAAAAAATTGGAGAATTTAAAAATAAATAAATAAAAAGTTAGCATGGAAGATTAGCAGGGCATGTTGTCACACTGAGGTAAGTTACAATGAAATAGCTTATTAAGAGAAATGTAAACGGTAAACAATTAGGAATAACAAAACAATTAATAATCTTCTTGTTCTCGATGATAAAGTGCTTACTGAGTATAAATTAATACACAAAATATGTAACAATGTTAGGACTGCAGTAATACAACTCAGTTCAGTTTACAATTGGAGAACATTGCCAAAAAATAAATAAATAGAGCCATTTAGGCATATGAGAAAGTAACCATGAAAATTACATAAATATGTACAAATATACAAAAAAGAAAAATATGACCAATTCGAATATTTTAGCTATAGATCAAATAAACAAGGACACACTATTTACATCCACTTGTGAACTCTGTCTTGTGACACTCTTTGACTTTGGTCAATCATTTATTTTGTTGCACCAGTTTCAAGTGGGCAGTGTGTTGATGTATGATCTACAGTAGCTTTCATTTTCTTTTTATATAAGCCTATTGGAAAATATCTTTCAGTGTCAAGTTAATTATTTTCTAATCTATAAACACACTAAAACAAACTGAGCATGTGTGGAAACAGCTCATCATGTAATAAACTGCCCACCTGTCCACTAATCTACAACATGAAGGACATTAATTATATTCCTTCTGTCTGATATTTGGACACTACATAATCTCTGCTATCTGCCAATGGTGACTCTAAAAGTCCGATGATATGATCATATATTGGCATGTGAGGCAGATGTGATCCAGCTTCCTCCTGCTGTAACAAGAGAATTAAACTGTGACATGTATAAAAGACAGTAAGTATGGCTTGATATGTATGGCTTCATATCAAACATGATCTTGTAGAGGGGTATAGCGTCAAATTGTCATCACAATGTCCAGTTTAACTATTAATCATTAACAGTTTCTTTTATTTGACTCTCTGTCAGAAAATAGATTTGGTTCTTGATTCTGACATACAGCACGAATAGCCAAAACCTTGTCAGGGCAAGGCCACAAAGTGAAGAGAGAGAAAAAATAGATGTTTATTCAAATATACTTTATTACTAACACTTTGTCTGATCATCATACATTTCAAAAAGTGTTACCAAAGCAAAGATCATTCTGTGACACTGAACTCCTTGAAATGAAACAGTCACTTATTATGCAGCACAAAACATACAATTATACAGTCATATAAAACAATGTAATAAGTAAAGGCTAAAATTGAATAACAGACTATGACATGTGATGTTTTGAGCAAGCAGGTTCTTCATCAGACAGTTAAAACTTTCATTAACAAGCCTTTACCACATTTATCATATACATACATTAATTTACACTTTGCTGTGCCAGTTTTGTTCCATTCTCTTCTTATCACCGCTTTTGAGTAAGCAATTTTAACAGTTTGCCAGTTATGTGCATGCCTTTGTTCTGTTTTTGCAAAGTAATAGGTAAAGCAATACTCGATTTATGCAAAATGTATATTAAGAAATTAAAATGAGTACTGAGGGTGACAATGTATATAAAAAACAACATTTTTTTTTTATAGTATTTGAAAATATTTGACAAAAAAAACAATTACTTATGTCAGTCTGAAATGTTAGTGGCATGCAGTCAAAACATTTTTTTATAATTTATTTTCATATTTTGAACTGACCACAAATTTCATGAAAATGATGTGCAGCATTTAATACATACGACAAAAGCTGTAATTAAAAAATAAATAAAATAGGTGTTTATACTGTTACATGAGTTTTGTTTTAAAGCATACTATTTTACATAAAAAAAACATTCTCTATTACACCAATTGCAATAATCACTCTGTTACACATAGATTAATAGTTTATTATTTTCTGTATTGGAGCAATTTGTCTCAGTAAATTTGAGGAAGGAAAGATGAAAGATCTACAGTATGTGCTACGGTCGCTATATGAACACTGAAATTACTTTCTGTTCCTCTTTTGAAAGTCTTTTCACCCAAACTCAAATAAATGCATATGAATGGAGTGGTTTAATCAAAAGGCACTTTTCCTCTGCTCGGCCAAACAGTGTTAAGTATAAGGAGCCGTTTCAGTTATATTTAGTTTAGGCATGGTCTGATTACAAATTATTATTGACCTGGAAATCATCAAACCATGCCAAACCCTGTAGAAAGCCTGTAGTGATGATTGGTCATTTGTTAATAAAAATAAATGTGCTGTTTGAAATACGTACACAATATATAACAATTAATAATTTAATTGTTTAAAATACTAATACTAAAGGAAATTCTAATTCTGACTTACCAGATCTTGCGTGTAGGTGAACAACACTAAATAAACCTTATTTGGTACAAATTACTAATATGTAATATATATATATATATATATATATATATATATATATATATATATATATATATATATATATATATATATATATATATATATATATATATATATATATATATATATATATATATATATATATATATATTATATGAACCCAGACAGAAGGCAAAAGGGCCAACAAGTGCTAAGCATCTCTCGGGGAACTCCTTCAAGACTGTTGGAAGACCATTTCAGGTGACTACCTCTTGAAGCTCATCAAGAGAAAGCCAAGAGTGTGCAAAGCAGTAATCAAAGCAAAAGGTGGCTACTTTGAAGAACCTAGAATATGACATATTTACAGTTGTTTCACACTTTTTTGTTATGTATATAATTCCACATGTGTTAATTCATAGTTTTGATGCCTTCAGTGTGACTCTACTCTAAAGAAAACTCTTTGAATGAGAAGGTGTGTCCAAACTTTTGGTCTGTACTATATATGTATATATATATATATATATATACATACAGTGGATACGGAAAGTATTCAGACCCCCTTACATTTTTTACTCTTTTTCATATTGCAGCCATTTGCTAAAATCATTTAAGTTAATTTTTTTCCTCATTAATGTACACACAGCACCCCATATTGACAGAAAAACACAGAATTGTTGACACTTTTGCACACTTATTAAAAAAGAAAAACTGAAATATCGCATGGTCCTATGTATTCAGACCCTTTGCTCAGTATTTAGTAGAAGCGCCCTTTTGATCTAATACAGCCATGAGTCTTTTGAGGAAAGATGCAACAAGTTCTTCACACCTGGATTTGGGGATCCTCTGCCATTCCTCCTTTCAGATCCTCTCCAGTTCTGTCAGGTTGGATGGTAAACATTGGTGGACAGCCATTTTCAGGTCTCTCCAGAGATGCACAATTGGGTTTAAGTCAGGGCTCTGGCTGGGCCTTTCAAGAACAGTCACAGAGTTGTTGTGAAGCCACTCCTTTGTTATTTTAGCTGTGTGCTTGGGGTCATTGTCTTGTTGGAAGGTGAACCTTCGGCCCAATCTGAGGTCCTGAGCTCTCTGGAGAAGGTTTTCATCCAGGATATCCCTGTACTAGGCCACATTCATCTTTCCCTCGAGGGTCGTCCTGTCCCTGCAGCTGAAAAACACCCCCACAGCATGATGCCGCCACCAGCATGCTTCACTGTTGGGACTGTATTGGACAGGTGATGAGCTTAGAATTACCGCTTAGAATTAAGCAGAACCATAGAGAGAGAGAGTTGTGACAACGGAAGTTCGAAATGTTTGGTTGTCACGTGATTCAGACTTCAGATAGTTCCAGGAAGTGCGTTGGCGGCCATTCAAACTGATAGAGTAGAGTGACAAAACTGTGATTTCTGGTAATAAGGAGTCAATAAATGCATTTATTTTATATATTTCTACAACACACCGACATATGTATGTAGCATGAATATGTAGTTATAGCGATGTTGTTTTTAAAATATCAAATCAGGTAATTTTTGAGGATTAGTGTTCAATTAACTTACCGTTATTTTAAAAACTTATTTCAGGCTAACGTTAAATTGTATAAACGGGTTGCGGTTGCCTTTTTACGTTACATATTGTTCTTTTTTTCACTGATCTCATGTTAACTAATGTCATATTGATGACTTTCAGATAGTACAGAGACAGGCTGGTGACAAGTTGATTTTCAGCTTGCACTATACTGTTAGCAGCAGTAATTAGCATTTTAAGTAAATGTAAAATGAAGCTTATTGTTTACAATTCTTACAATTACATGTATTAATATAATTATGTACTTATTCATATACACAATATATTCAGGCATACTCGTATACAAACATGTACACTGCCATTCAAAAGTAATGATGCTGAAAATTCAGCTTGGCATCACATGAGTATATTACATTTTAAAATAGAAAACAGTTATTTTAAATTGTAATTATATATTACGAGATGACTTTTTCTTTGTACTTTTATTGAAATAAATGCAATTAACTATTTACAGCAATTCATGAATACATTTTTAATAAATGTAATAGCATGCCAAGCATTTTGTATGTGTCCTTTCTTTCATGTTGTCCTTGCATAGTCTCCACCATGGTTTGCTGTGCTGCATGGGGATGCTCCACTCGGTCAGAGGAAGGTGTGCGAATGTATGGCTTCCCCGCTGACATGGAGAGGAGAAAATAATGGTTGGATCAAGACAGCAGCAGCAGCAGCAGCAATCTAAATATAAATAAAAATTACAACAACAACAAAAAAAATTCTAGGTAATTATACTTAAATTTATTTAAACCCAGGGAGCTGAGACATTGCAGGGAGTCATCAGTGTTACCTATAACTGTGCATTTAATATGTGGGTAGACAAAAAAAAAAAATGTTGTGTGTGGAAACTAAACTCAAGTCACTCTGCAGGCACATTTTGAGGAAAACCAATTTGTAATGACCAAAAAATTAAAGAGTAGGCTGAGACCAGGTGCTATTCCGACAACCTTTGTGGTCAAAAAGAGGAGTGCCCCTGCTCCACGATGCACCCCTAGACCTGTAAACATACAGCAAATCGCTGCTGATTACAGCTATTATTATACGAGAGATTTAAGCATCTCTCGGGGAACTCCTTCAAGACTGTTGGAAGAGCATTTCAGGTGACTACCTCTTGAAGCTCATCAAGAGAAAGCCAAGAGTGTGCAAGCAGTAATCAAAGCAAAAGGTGGCTACTTTGAAGAACCTAGAATATGACATATTTACAGTTGTTTCACACTTTTTTGTTATGTATATAATTCCACATGTGTTAATTCATAGTTTTGATGCCTTCAGTGTGACTCTACTCTAAAGAAAACTCTTTGAATGAGAAGGTGTGTCCAAACTTTTGGTCTGTACTATATATGTATATATATATATATATACATACAGTGGATACGGAAAGTATTCAGACCCCCTTACATTTTTTACTCTTTGTCATATTGCAGCCATTTGCTAAAATCATTTAAGTTAATTTTTTTCCTCATTAATGTACACACAGCACCCCATATTGACAGAAAAACACAGAATTGTTGACATTTTTGCACACTTATTAAAAAAGAAAAACTGAAATATCACATGGTCCTATGTATTCAGACCCTTTGCTCAGTATTTAGTAGAAGCGCCCTTTTGATCTAAAAATGATTTTAGCAAATGGCTGCAATATAATAAAGAGAGAAAAAATTTAAGGGGTTCTGAATACTTTCTTTTTAAGCTTTAATTGATGAATCCACCGATGTCTGGTTACTAGAACATACCTCAGTAACACTTTACTTTTACTTTTATTTCTATTTGTTCCTCTAAAAGATTCAAGACAGATAGTGGAAAGGTCACTGGATGGTCACATCAAGATCTAGCTGTTTATATATATATATATAAATTAATAAATATATGTGCACGTATACGCACACACACACCTGCTACGGCTGAACTTTCAGGTTCAGCTGCTGAGATGTGCAATTATGTGCTAACTATTGTGTTAAGTTTTACTTTCACTGTGTCACATGATTTACAGTAATGTGCATGCATTCAAATTAAAAGAAGTGAGAGTACAACATTGACTGTTTCACTTTAATATTTACAAACAATATAAATGTTACAGTAGCTTATAAACACTGATGTTCCTTGGATCAAGAGCTGTCAGAACTAAAAATATCGATTAAGATACCATGAATTCAGTCCTCTCTCTCTTTTAATGTTGCAGAATAAAGCACAGTGAACAATGGATGTATTTAATAGTGACAGTGAATTAAAAAATACTGTTTTAAATGAACTCAAGTCACTTATTTGGAATTTATTAAATCCAATGCCATTCCTGTAAAAGATGCAAAGATTTTGTTAAATAATTTGTGTAAAATAAACTAAAGCAAATTTATTGTAATATTATTATGCTGTAAAGATATTTTACTGTAAAATTCAATTGTGGTAAGCCAGGGCCAGTAACAGTAACTTACTCTCAACAGTGCTGCCAGTAAGATATTTCAAAAATACAATAAAATGTAACAGTGTGCAGTTGTAGGAGCAGTTGAAGGAGGAATCTCTGGATGGAAAGCAGCAGAAGACGCTGATTCAGTGTGTGACGCCACGAACAAGGCAACAACGACTATCTATAAGACTGCAACAGCTACAGATGAGAAAATACAAGAACTTGTTGAACTTATACTTTGAATTAAAAATAAATACATTTTGAAAATATACTGCCACTAAAATTTCAGAATTACAAAATTGTCTGAATATTTTCCAAAAGAAAATAAAAAATATAATAATAATTCTGTACTAAATATCCATAAACAGAGTATTGACTTACTAAGCATGAACATCACTGGCAAAATGCTCAAGTTGGGTGCTCAACATCGGAGATAATAAGAAAACAGAACAAATTGTGGCAAACCAAAGTTTTTATTTATTTATCTTTAATTCATTTATGTATGTATGGGATTAATAGTATAAAGGCTTGTTGAGTAAAAGCTTTAACTGTCTGATGAAGATGCTACATGCTCGATAATGCATGTGTTTTGAGCGTTGGTGTGCCGAATTTTATTATATTTTCTTTCTTTTTTTTTACTTTGCATTTTATATTACTGTTTAAATTAGTGTTCCTTGCTGCATTGTAAGTGTAAAAAAATGTATAATTTCAATGTCTTCAGTGTCCAGTGATTTTCAATTATCTTTGCTTTTTGATAGCTCTTCTTGAATTTATGCTGATCAGACAAAGTGTGTCTAAGTAAAAATGATTTAATAAATTGCTATTTTTTTTGCTATTCTTCTCCTTGCTGACAATGTTTTGGCTCTGAACTTTAGTTGTTATTTGGACTTTGCCTCAATCACTGGCCGCTCCTGTTTAAGCTCTTAACTCACCCATACTCTTGATACTGTGTTACATTAATCTGTTGTTAATAAAGCTGCAGATGGATCCGCACTCCACTGACTCATTACACTTTCATGGTTTTATTACTTCCAAGGTCACCATTTGCAGATACCAGAAACTAAGTAGTGTCTGAGTAGGAGACAAAATGAATATGTAATGGCCAACATGCTGTATATTATTGAACAACCAGTCAGTTTATTATGATGAGCCATTTCAAATCAGTGGACTGACATATCTTCTCCATCGACTTTTTTATTCACTTAAACAGTTTCTAGTTCAATGTTGGTGACTGTGTTAGTTGGATGTGTGCACTGGTTAGAAAATTATTAACTTAAAGTTCCTGCCCAATAGGCTCATATAAGAAGAAAATGAAAGCTTCTGTAGATCTCGGTCTGGCCATCCATCAACACCTCCACTTTCTTTCTTTTTTTTTAATTCCTTTGGTGGAATAAAGAAACAGAGGTAATGTAAGTACTTTAGTTTTCCATATTTACAGATTTGCATGTGATGTTTTATTAGGACATATTACACTGTAGAGGCATATATATATATATATATATATATATATATATATATATATATATATATATATATATATATATATATATATATATATATATATGTATGTATGTATAGCAACTTGTTCAGTAAATCATTAAAATTGCTGTACTGAACTGTGATGTTAAAAAACTGAGGTACATTCTGAACCATCATATTTGTGCACCGTTACACCCCTATTATATATCTTATGGTTTGGTACGCAGGTGTACCCAGAGAATACTGTTTTGTTTATTTTCTCAGGAAATTCAAATAATAAATGGCTTTTTGACAGTCTTTGAAGTGGCATGACATATCGCAGTATAACCTCCTTTGAGAGGTACAGTTAAAAAACATGCTGGTATAATCCCAACATAAGCACTGACTAAAGTGGCCACGATCAGCTCTGGTTCTTGTGTCTGAGCCGTGACGCACCACAGACTTGTGCAGAACAGTGCACGAGTGAATGCTTTCATTTTGTGATATAATAATTACACCATACACTCATTATATTTTTCTAAACCTGTTAGTCTTAATTATTTAATGCAAAGTATTTTTTTTTATTAATCTGTTAACATGCAATGGCAGCCATTGTGTAATTGAATATATTTTTACAAATAGCTTAGAAATTTTGTAATTTATAAGTTAATTTAAAAATTGCATTATGTGCAATTTACATACAATTATTATTATTATTTTATTAAGTTGAGTGTTGATCATCTATTTAAAATAGTAATTAAATTTAAAGGGGTCATATGATGTTATTTCAGTTTTTCTTTCTCTTTGGAGTGTAACAAGCTCTTGGTGCATAAAGAAGATCTTTGAAGTTGCAAAGACTAAAGTCTCAAATCCAAATAGATATTCTTTATAAAAGACTCATCCACACCCCCCTAAAACAGCTCGTTCTAACACACCCCACATCTCTACGTCACTATGTGGGAAGATTTGCATAACGCCACCCAAATGTTCAAGCAAAGAAAGAAGGCATACCTTTTTATTCTCGTTGTAGTATTGTTGTTGCTGCCGCCACTGCCATGTTGTATAGATGCTGTGTGTTTCACTGTGAAAGCGAAACTACTTTGTTTGGCCTTCCAAAAGAGCAAGATATAATGCACTGGATAGCTGGCCAATCAGAGCACACCTCATTTTTCAGAACGATAAATTTTGTAAAAATCTACACGTTTGAGAATGTGGGCATGGAGGAGAAACAATAATGTACAGTATGTGAAAATAATGTGTCGTAAACACATTTCATTACACAAAATACATCAAATCAAAAAAAAAAGTCACCTTTATTTATATAGCGCTTTAAACAAAATACATTGCGTCAAAGTAATTGAACAACATTCATAGGGAAAACAGTGTGTCAATAATGCAAAATGACAGTTAAAGGCAGTTCATCATTGAATTCAGTGATGTCATCTCTGTTCAGTTTAAATAGTGTCTGTGCATTCATTTGCAAATCAAGACAATGTTATCGCTGTAGATGAAGTGACCCCATCTAAGCAAGCCAGAGGTGACGGCGGCAAGGAACCGAAACTCCATCGGTGACAGAATGGAGAAAAAAACCTTGGGAGAAACCAGGCTCAGTTGGGGAGGTCAGTTCTCCTCTGACCAGCCGAAACCAGTAGTTCAATTCCAGTCTGCAGCAAAGTCAGATTGTGCAGAAGAATCATCTGTTTCCTGTGGTCTTGTCCTGGTGGTCCTCTGAGACAAGGTCTTTACAGGGGATCTGTATCTGGGGCTCTAGTTGTCCTGGTCTCCGCTGTCTTTCAGGGCAGTAGAGGTCCTTTCTAGGTGCTGATCCACCATCTGGTCTGGATACGTACTGGATCCGGGTGACTGCAGTGACCCTCTGATCTGGATACAGACTGGATCTGGTGGCTACGGTGACCTCGGTATAAGAGAGAAACAGACTAATATTAGCGTAAATGCCATTCTTCTAATGATGTAACAAGTACATCAGGTGTTATGGGGAGTGTTCCTGGTTCCGTTTAACCTAATTAATGCAGCCCAAAAAATCCTTTAACGGATTTGGATATTAAAAACATATTAGTATGTTATGTGTAAGCCAGGTTAAAGAGATGGGTCTTTAATCTAGATTTAAACTGCAAGAGTGTGTCTGCCTCCCGAAAAATGTTAGGTAGGTTATTCCAGAGTTTAGGCGCCAAATAAGAAAAGGATCTGCCGCCCGCAGTTGATTTTGATATTCTTGGTATTATCAAATTTTTTTGAGAGAACGTAGTTTTGAAAAAAAAAAAAAAAAGTTTTGAGAACGTAGCAGACGTAGAGGATAATAATTTAAAAGGAGCTCATTCAAATACAGATGTGCTAAACCATTCAAGGCTTTATTAAATAAAAAGCAATATTTTAAAATCTATACGATGTTTGATAAGGAGCCAGTGCAGTGTTGACAGGACCAGACTAATATGGTCATACTTCCTGGTTCTAGTAAGAACTCTTGCTGCTGCATTTTGGACTAGCTGTAGTTTGTTTACTAAGCGTGCATAACAACCACCCAATAAAGCATTACAATAATCTAACCTTGAGGTCATAAATGCATGGATTAACATTTCTGCATTTGACATTGAGAGCATAGGCCGTAATTTTGATATATTTTTGAGATGGAAAAATGCAGTTTTACAAATGCTAGAAACATGGCTTTCTAAGGAAAGATTGCGATCAAATAGCACACCTAGGTTCCTTACTGATGACGAAGACTTGACAGAGCAGCCATCAAGACTTAGACAGTGTTCTAGGTTATTACATGTAGAGTTTTTAGGTCCTATAATTACCACCTCTGTTTTTTCAGAATTTAGCAGTAAGAAATTACTTGTCATCCAGTTTTTTTTATATAGACTATGCATTCCATTAGTTTTTCAAATTGGTGTGTTTCACCGGGCCATGAAGAAATATAGAGCTGAGTATCATCAGCATTACAGTGAAAGCTAACACCATGTTTCCTGATGATATCTCCCAAGGGTAACATATAAAGCGTGAAGAGTAGCGGCCCTAGTACTGAGCCTTGAGGTACCCCATACTGCACTTGTGATCGATATGATACCTCTTCATTCACTGCTACGAACTGATGGCGGTCATATAAGTATGATTTAAACCATGCTAATGCACTTCCATTAATGCCAACAAAGTGTTCAAGTCTATGCAAAAGAATGTTGTGGTCAGTTGTGTCAAACACAGCACTAAGATCCAATAGAATAGAGAGATACAACCACGATCAGGTGATAAGAGCAGGTCATTTGTCCTCTCATATACCATTTTTCTCTAAGAAGGAATATAATTGTGAGGATATCACCTTTTCTAGTATCTTGGACAGAAAAGGGAGATTCGAGATTGGTCTATAATTAACTAGTTCTTTGGGGTCAAGTTGTGTTTTTTTGATGAGAGGCTTAATAACAGACAGTTTGAAGGTTTTGGGGACATATCCTAATGACAATGAGGAATTAATAATAGTCAGAAGGGGATCTATGACTTCTGGAAGCACCTCTTTTAGGAGCTTAGATGGAATAGGGTCTAACATACATGTTTGTTGTTTTAGATGATTTAACAAGTTTATACAATTCTTCCTCTCCTATAGTAGAGAATGAGTGGAACTGTTCCTCAGGGGGTCTATAGTGCACTGTCTGATGTGATACAGTAGCTGATGGCTGAATGGTTACAATTTTATCTCTAATAGTATCGATTTTAGATGTAAAGTAGTTCATAAAGTCATTATTGCTGTGATGTTGGGAAATGTCAACACTTGTTGAGGCTTTATTTTTCGTTAATTTTGCCACTGTATTGAATAAATACCTGGGGTTATGTTTGTTTTCTTCTAAGAGAGAAGAAAAGTAATCGGATCTAGCAGTTTTTAATGCTTTTCTGTAGGATAGGTTACTTTCCCACCAAGCAATTTGAAATACCTCTAGTTTTGTTTACCTCCAGCTGCGCTCCATTTTTCGGGCTGCTCTCTTTAGGGTGCGAGTGTGCTCATTATACCATGGTGTCATACTGGTTTCCTTGACCTTCCTTAAGCATAAAGGAGCAACTGTATTTAAAATGCTAGAAAAGAGAGAGTCCATCGTTTCTGTTACATCATCAAGTTGTTCTGAGGTTTTGGAAATGCAAAAAAAGCAGTCTTTTGTGGTAGAAGTGATGGTTCTTCCATACTTGTAACAAGAAGTAGAATTTACAACTTTGGCTATATGAAGTTTGCACAAAACTAAATAATGATCTGAGATACCATCACTTGGCTGCATAATTTCAACACTATCAACATCAATTCCATGTGACAGTATTAAATCTAGAGTATGATTTTGACAATGAGTAGGTTCTGAAACGTGTTGTCTAACCCCAATAATCCCCAGTTCAGAATGTCTATAAATGCTGTTCCCAATGCATCTTTTTCATTATCAACATGGATATTAAAATCACCAACTATTAAAACTTTATCTGCAGCCAGAACTAACTCGGATGTAAAATCACCAAACTCTTTAATAAAGTATGTATGGTGCCCTGGTGGCCTGTATACAGTAGCCAGTACAAACATCACAGGATCCACTGTGTGTGGCACATGCACGCATGAGACAGGGCCCTGCCCCCCGCTTTCTTTGGAGACTCAGACGGCCTGTCTATCGTAAGGGTCCGCTACTGGCGGTCGGAGAGGAGGCGCGAGGCGCGCAGTTTTTAGCAACATCATATTACCCCTTTAAGTTTGAATTAAGTTGTTAGGCCTAATTGTAACCTTATCATGTAAAAGGGCTTCCTATAGATTTAAGCATGAACTGAGTTAGTTTTTTATCACTAAGAAATTTTTAACTAAAACTGAATGTATTTAAAGAAAGAGCAACTTCTTCAGTAAACCATTTAAAAAAGAAAATAAAAAGGGTTTTCCCCCTGATGTACTGAAATCATACTGAGCTGTGATGTTAAAACCGAAGTACGTACCGAACCGACATATTTGTGTACCGTTACACCTATATATATATATATATATATATATATATATATATATATATATATATATATATATATACATATATATATATATATACATATATATATTAGATTTAGAAAATCCCAATTTATCCCACAATTTAGAAAAGAGCAAGGTTGATCTTTAAAAAGATTCATGGCACTCTGCTTTATGTTGTGTGCGATTTTTCAGTGAATACAGTTCAGATTCACAGATTGAATTAGTAATAAGCATACATTTGAGATTTGAGAAATCATTCATCTGAATCTACGGTACGTTATAACAAACTGGTGTTTGGTAAAATGTCAAAATGTTTATATAAATGAAGATGGTTCAAAAGTGAAGAATAACCTTTATATTTACCTTATAGACACTGACGTCATCAACAGACAAGGATAATGGGATGTAAGCCAATTCACTAATAATAATGATCACTAATCATAATGTCACACTTACAGAATATTGTCTTTTTTTTCAATAACTGTTCATAAAGGTTCATATACTTTTTTTCTTTTTTTTTTCATAGCCTGTGTGTCTATGCCAGAGAGAAGAATTGTGCTTTTAGGAAGGAAAGGTGATGGAAAAAGCAGCGCTGGGAACACAATTCTTGGAGAAAAAGTATTCACCCCTCAAGCTTCGGGCGATTCAGTAAAAGCTATATGTGAAATAAGAAAGAAGAGCCGATATGGAAGCAAGATCACAGTTATCGAAACGCCTGGATTCTTTGATACAGATCATGATGATAAGGAGATGAAATCTGAGATCATCAAAGCTATGGTTGAATGTGCTCAAGGTGTTGATGCCTTTGTGATCGTACTAAAGATCGGAGAGTACACAAGCCAAGAAATGAAGGTGCTACAGCAATGTCTGAAAACACTGAAAGAGGATGCGTTTGACCACACAGTGATCTTATTCACTTTTGGTGAGCACCTAGAAGACCAGACCATTGAAGAGTTTCTGAAGGCCAATTCACAGCTTCAGGAGCTGGTTGATAAATGTGAAGGTCGCTGTCATGTCATCGACAACAAACACTGGAAAAAACGTAAACGGGACAACAAGAGCAACAAAGTACAGGTGAAAAATCTGCTGGAGACTATTGCCAAGATGAGACATAAGAACGGCTGCTTCACCAATGAGCTTTTTCAAAAGATGGAGGAACAAATTCAAGAGGAAATTGGAAAAATGGCAGGGGAAAATTTGCCTCCAGAAGAGAAACGAGAAAAAGCAAAGAAAAATGTTCAGGAAAGAATACTGGAGAAGGCTGCAGGAGTGACAACAGAATTGCTGATTGGTGCTCTTATGGGCACATGTTTTGCAGTTAATTTCATTCTGGCTTTCTTACAAACGACCCTCCCTTTAAGTACATTACAAAATGTAGCCTCAACTGTTGTAAGAGCTGTTGGAGGAGCTGTTGGAGGAGCTTTTGTAGGAGCTGTTGGAGGAGCTTTTGGAGGAGCTGTTGTTGGAGCTGTTGGAGGAGCTGTTGGAGGAGCAAGAGAAGCAGAGACAGGAGTAACAGATCCTGAAGAAGCAGCAGTGAAAACAGGAGAAAAAGCAGGAGGAACAGCAGTTGAAGCAGTAAGAGCAGCAGCAGTAGCAGCAGTTGAAGCAGGAGGAGCAGGAGTTGCAGCTTTTGCAGGAGCTGTTGGAGAAAGAGTCACTGCATGGAATGCAGGCAATTCAGTGAATGCGGTGATGGAGGCAGCACAGCTTAACTACGAGAAAGCAACAGCTGTGACTGAAAATATACAACAATTTGTTGGAAATCTTTTCAATAATACAGCACAAACAGAAGAGAAAAAATAATTGTCACTCTATTCAGTGACCGGTTTAGAACAATCAGCTATATTAATTATTGGGCACATTAACAGTTGTGATTCTGAGTCATTTATACTTGTTTTTAATATCTTGAAATGTTTGATTCTTTATTATAAGCTTGCTATTATTTCTGTGACCACAGAAGAGAAAAGGTTTCATGTACAATTGCATTTGACATTATACGAGCTGTATTATTATTTTTCTAAAGAATTCTAAATACCTTTTTGTAATGCATACTTGAATATATGAATAGCGTTGAATAGTTTACAAGTGTACATTTGGCATGTAGATATGGGCTGGATTAAAGTAGTGCAGCTCTTAAACAATGTGCACGATAAATGAGAATAAAATGCCTTTAAAATAATCCAATATGCACTCTGTACAACTATAGTTTCAGTTAAAGCATAGCTTGTTGCAGCTGAAGGATTCACACCTTTGTAACTGTTGTTATTTGCATTGCATTGGCCACATATACACCACAAAGATCAGGAGTGAAGCAGGAGCCAATCCATCAATTTATCTGTTTGTGTACAGGAAACACTTGTAATACCCAAATTATTAAACCCATTGTAAAGCAAGTGGATTGACAGTGTGTACATGGTCAAATCCTCTTCTCTGTGTAGGTAAGATCATACATAATTTAGTGATGTTTCTGCAGTAGAGTTCAACAGTCTTGCTTTATGGTCATAATGACTGTTAGATAACCTATCATAAATGTAAATAGGCTGTTTGCCTACAATATGAAGTTTGAAACATTGCGTCCAAATGCCATACTATCATAAAAAATGCATGTATTTTTGGTGCACGATTCATCAATCTTTGGGTGCAATCAAATTCTTCTGCTTCATAAGACAATGTTTTGGAGATTTTGACTGAATTGTAAATTGGACTTAACTGAGAATCAATTTAGAACATTATGCAAAAAGCATAAGAAAGAAAAAGTGGTCCATTTCCTATTGTCACTATTGTAGCGATGAGTGAAGTGCTGCTTCATGAATGGAATCCGTCCATGAATTAAATTTCACAGAGCAATGGTTAATGTGACTGCACCTTAACCAATTTGACCAAATGAAAATAATAAACAAAAAATCAGTTGTAGTATTCAATAGTGTACAGCATCATCATTTTGAGTCCACATATAATAATATAGAAGTTATAAGAAGTTCCTTTGTTTGTGTTTGTGAAGAGGTTGACATTTGTGAAGGTTTCAGTAGATCAGATGGAAGCTACATCCAACTCCTTGCATTGTTTTATGACTGTCATGATTGTGATCACGGGTTGTGTTTATCTATTAGAAAATGTGGTGCAAATCGTTACAAGTGGCTGATGTAGTGCTCAGATATTTCGAACATTCTGTGAAATAACCTTTATATCTTTAATATTGACTGAGTAAGGCCATGTCAAAGATTGAAATCATAGTGAAATTATTTGTTGAATTCAAGCTTTGATGCTTGATATCTCATAATTAGATTTTGAGACTTTAGTCTGGATTTCACAGACAGGGTCACAAATGGTTATGCTGTAATATTCACAAGAGCGCTGTCCACAACTCCGGTGCTCGGGAGAGGACATGGTCGGCTCACTTAGTTTTGTCGTAGCCACCACGTAATAACTCGTGGGAATGTGATAATATGTTGTGGCCATGAGATATTAATTTGTGGGAACATCACATTAAAGCTGCAGTCGGTAACTTTTGACGCTCTAGCGGTTAATAAACAGAACTGCCTGCATCTTGCGGAAGAACATTGTAGCCGGAGCTACTTCTCTCTGTTTATGTCTATGAAGAATCACAAAGGTACCGGGTTACTCCGCCGCGGTACCCCCGAAGCAATGTAAAATAGTCCGAATACAAACACTTATTATAGATGTACCCTAGTGATTCAGGACAGGCTAAAAACACGGTTTGGAAAATGGATTCATGGTGTACTCACTTATTATATACAATTTGTAAATCTTGAACACAAAAAAAGTTACGAACCACAGCTCTGATTGGTTGTTTCTTACCGGGAGCGGTGAATTTCTGCAAATGGCAATAGGACCACTGGGAGGAGCCAGAGGAGCTTGATTTTTTCACAGATTATCTGTCTCATATTCTACTGTCAGGACATAATGACAGGTTTCACAAAAACATTTTTACAAAAGTTACCTACTTCAGCTTTAACTCATGGGAACATAATATTATGTCGTGGCTAGGGCTGGGTATTGTTCAAAATCTTTCGATCCGGTGCCAATTTCGATACCTCAGTTTCAATACCGGTTCCTAGCGATACTTTTTTCGATACCAATTTTATGAAACCCATTTTAACAAGACTACAGAACACAATACCTCAGAAAAACTTTGGTTTTATTTTTTTCAGTTTGACTCATGCTCCTTAGCCAATGCACAAAGAAAGCACAAAGGAACAAAAATTGTTTTATAAAGAGCTCATGCTCACCAAAGCTGAATTTATTTTAATAAAAAAAATACAGGAAAGCTTGTAATATTGTGATATAGTATTACAATTTAAAATCTTATAATAATATATTTTAAAATGTAATTTATTCCTGTGATGTCAAAGCTGATATTTCAAAATCATTACTTCAGTGTCACATGACCCTTCAGAAATATGAAAACAGTTTACTGCTTAATATTTTAGAAACTATGATACATTTTTTCATGATTCTTTGATGAATAAAAAATACAAAAGAACAGCATTTATTTAAATAAACTAAATATTTTCTAACATTACACATTTTAATGTCACCTTTGATAACTTTAATGCTTCCTTACTGAAAAAAAACTTCTGACTAACCAACACATTTTTGAACGGCAGTGTACACTCAGTAGGTTATTATTTATTGCAATATAAACACTGTCAGAGTGATAAACAAGGTATCTCTTCATTTACCAGTCGAAGATGGAGCAACTTTCTGCTCTTATGTTTACTCCGTGCACTGTCAAGGTCTTCATCATATTTGTTGCGGTACTGGTCTTTGCAGCAATTATTTTACCGCAAATACTGCATCGTGCGCTGTTGGCATAGACCCTGGAGAAATGTACCCACACTTTTGATCAACTTTTCCACATCTTTAAGGTATTATGTGTCTGCTCGCGTCTCATATAAGTATGCGCGTGGAGAGTTTGTGCGTGCGCACTCGTCTCATATAAGTATGTGCCCGGAGAGTTCCGTGCGTCTCGTGTGTGTAGAGTTTGCGTGTATGTGCGTGAGTGACTTTATGTGTGTTGTTTTGCATTTCATATGTATTTGTTTGAGCACCGACATAGACGAGTTAACTCCTTAGGTATCGAAATCTGGAATCGAACAACATGTCATTTTTCGATACTCAATAGTATCGAGGCAATTCGCTCGGTACCTAAAAAGTATGGAACTCGGTAACAACATCATATGTCATGGACTTCTAGATGCTTTGTTGATGGAACAACATCCATTTACCATGGCCACGACTACTTATGTTGAGGGAACGACATGTTTTTCTTGTGGCCACAAGTTAAAATTGTAAACAATCCAGGTATTATCTGAAGTATTCATTCATATTTTATTTTAAATTAAGAAATTATATTATTTATTATAGAAAATATTTTATTGTTAAATTTCATTAAAAACATTATCAAAGTAGTCCATGTGACATCAGAGGGTCAGTTAGAATTTTTTGAAGCACCGAAAATACATTTTGGTCCAAAAATAGCAAAAACTATGACTTTATTCAGCATTGTCTTCTCTTCCGTGTCTGTTGTGAGAGAGTTCAAAACAAAGCAGTCTGTGGTATCCGGTTCGCGAAAGAATCATTAGATGTAACCGGATCTTTTTGAACCAGTTCACCAAATCGAACTGAATCGTTTTAAACGGTTCGCGTCTAAAATACGCATTAATCCACAAATGACTTAAGCTGTTAACTTTTTTTTAATGTGGCTGACACTCCCTCTGAGTTCAAACAAACCAATATCCCGGAGTAATTAATTTACTCAAACAGTACACTGACTGAACTGCTGTGAAGAGAGAACTGAAGATGAACACCGAGCCGAGCCAGACAACGAACGAAAGACTGATCCTTTCACGAGTGAGAGAGTTAGTTGGTTTAAAATCCTTTAACAGATTTGGATATTAAAAGCATATTATTATGTTATGTGTAGGCCAGGTTAAAGATATGGGTATTTAATCTAGATTTAAACTGCAAGAGTGTGTCTGCCTCCCGAACAATGTTAGGTAGGTTATTCCAGAGTTTAGTTGCCAAATAGGAAAAGGATCTGCCGCCCGCAGTTGATTTTGATATTCTAGGTATTATCAAATTGTCTGAGTTTTGAGAACGTAGCGGATGTGGAGGATTATAATGTAAAAGGAGCTCATTCAAGTACTTAGGTGCTAAACCATTCAGGGCTTTATAAGTAATAAGCAATATTTTAAAATGTATACGATGTTTGATGGGGAGCCAGTGCAGTGTTGACAGGACCGGGCTAATATGGTCATACTTCCTGGTTCTAGTAAGAACTCTTGCTGCTGCATTTTGGACTAGCTGTAGTTTGTTTACTAAGCGTGCAGAACAACCACCCAATAAAGCATTACAATGACTGGTAACCAATTAAGAGACGCCAGGACAGGAGAAATGCTTTCTCTTCTCATATTACCAGTCAGCAACCTTGCGGCTGCGTTCTGGACCAACTGCAAGCGATTCAGCAACGAATGCTTGACACTAAAGCGCATTACAGTAATCAAGTCTAGAAGTAATTAAGGTATGATGAGAAGCAATCCAGTACCATGCCCCTAATGCCAACTTCATCCCTTAGACGAATACGAAGGGTAACATGATCAACTGAATCAAATGCAGAACTAAGATCAAGTAGCATTAAAATAGCAGATTTTCCAGAGTCCAAAGCAGGGAGTAGATCATTTGACACCTTCAGCAGTGCAGGCTCGGTGCTATGATGGGCTCTAAAACCAGACTGAAATTTATATAAAATATGGTTTTATGAGATAAATGAAGATAACTGATTAAAAACAATATTCTCTGAAATTTTAGACAAGAATGGCAACTTAGAAATAGGGTGGAAATTTTTAAGATTGGTTGTGTCTAAGAAGAGGCGTGATCACTGCTTGTTTGAGGCATATAGGAACATGACCACTGTCTAAGGATCTTTTTATAATAGCCAATACACTAGGGCTGATAGTATCCAGGACCTCTCTAAAGAACCGGGTGGGGATAACATCTACCAGAGAAAGGGGTAGGCTTAATCTTGTGCACTATATCGCCAAGCTCAGAAAGGGATATTGGATCAAACCGTTCGAAAAAAGCATGACAAATGGGTGGTTCAGAGGGGTCAAGACTGCACATAGTAACAGTGGACCGTATGGCATCCACCTTTCCCATAAAATAATTTAGGAATGCTGCACAGGTCTCTGGAGTACCGTACTGTCCAGACCAGAAGTGTTAGCAGGAGAAAAAATAGTGTTTAATGTATTATACAGAATTTTTGGATTGTGTTAATTTATTGATATTAATTGAGAGAGATATTTAAAGAGACATTTTTTACAGAGTGCTGGTAAGCAGAAAGAGCATTTTTCAAGAGTTCATAGGAGACTTGCAGTTTGTCTTCCATTTGCGCTCTGCCTTCCTACATTCCTGTCTGAGAGCTTGTATATTGTTTTTTATCCAGGGTTCTGACCTTCGTTTGGGTTTTGAAACTTTAAAAGGAGCAACAGTATCTAAGACACAAGAGCAGGCATTATTAAAAAGCATTATCATCTCTTCTATTCCAAGATCTGAGTCAGGTTTTAACACACTTTCAGAAAAAGTAGAGAAGGCCTCAGAGAAAAGACTGGCTGTATCTGAGGTGACAACACGAGAAACAGACAGTGAGGAAAATTATTTCTGAACTAGACCAGACATTGTGGTCTAGAATTATATGATGTTTATACATTTACATTACATTTACATTTAATCATTTAGCAGACGCTTTTATCCAAAGCGACTTACAAATGAGAACAATAGAAGCAGTCAGGTCAACAAGAGAACAACAACAGTATACAAGTGCCATGACAAGTCTCAGTTAGTCTAGTATAGAACGCATAGGTAGGTTTTTTTTTTTTTTTATTATAAAATTAAAAGACAAGAAAAGGAAAAGTGCTAGTGTTAGTTGGTTAAGTGCAGGCGAAAAAGATGAGTCTTTAGATGTTTCTTGAAAATGAGTAAAGACTCAGCTGTACAGGTTGAGATTGGAGGTCATTCCACCAGCTGGGCACAGTCCAGGAAAAGGTCCGTGAGAGTGATTTTGAATTTCTTTGGGATGGTACCACAAGGCGTCGTTCACTTGCAGAGCGCAAACTTCTGGAGGGCACATAAGATTTAACCAATGAGTTTAGATAAGTTGGTGCCGTGCCAGTGGTTGTCTTGTAGGGTAGCATCAGTACCTTGAATTTGATGCGAGCAGCTACTGGTAGCCAGTGTAACCTGATGAGGAGAGGAGTAATGTGAGCTTTTTTTGGCTCATTGAAGACAACCGTCGCTGCTGCATTCTGGATCAATTGCAGAGGCTTGACAGTACATGCAGGAAGGCCAGCCAGGAGAGCATTACAATAGTCCAGTCTGGAGAGAACAAGAGCTTGGACAAGAAGTTGGGTTGCTTGCTCTGACAGGAAGGGTCTAATCTTCCTAATGTTGTATAAGGCAAACCTGCAGGACTGGGTAGTAGTAGCAATGTGTTCTGTGAAGCTTAACTGATGATCCATCACAACTCCTAGGTTTCTAGCTGCCCTCGAAGGAGTAATGGTTGATGAGCCCAGCTGTATAGAGAAGTTGTGATGAAGCAATGGGTTAGCTGGAATCACCAGGAGTTCTGTCTTTGTAAGGTTAAGCTGAAGGTGATGGTCATTCATCCAGCTAGAGATGTCACTCAGACAGGCCGAAATGCGAGCAGCTACCGTCGGGTCATCTGGTTGGAATGAGAGGTAGAGTTGGGTGTCATCAGCGTAGCAGTGATAAGAAAAGCCATGCTTCTGAATGACAGATCCTAATGATGTCATGTAGATGGAGAAGAGAAGTGGTCCAAGTACTGAGCCTTGAGGAACCCCAGTAGCAAGGTGGTGTGACTTTGAAACATCACCCCTCCAAGACACACTGAGAGGTAGGACTTAACCCACAGGAGTGCTGTTCCAGAGATGCCCATCTTTCTGAGGGTCGACAGGAGAATCTGGTTACTAACAGTGTCAAAAGCAGCAGAAAGGTCCAGTAAGATGAGTACCGAGGATTTTGAAGCTGCTCTTGCTAGTTGCAGGGCTTCAGTAACCGAGACCAGATTAGTCTCAGTTGAGTGGCCACTTTTGAAGCCAGATTGGTTGCTGTCCAGGAGGTTGTTCTGCACAAGGAACATAGAAAACTGGTTGAACACAGCTCGCTCAAGTGTCTTTGCAATGAATGGAAGAAGGGATACCGGTCTGTAGTTTTCAAGATGCGCTGGATTTAGAGATGGTTTCTTGAGCAGTGGGCTTACCCGAGCCTGCTTGAATGCTGAGGGAAATGTTCCAGAGTGAAGAGAGGAGTTGATAATGTGAGTAAGCGAAGGTATGACTGAAGAAGAGATCGCTTGAAGGAGGTGAGTGGGGATCGGATCAAGTGGACAAGTAGTAGGATGATTGGACAGGAGAAGTTTGGAGACGTCCATCTCTGAGAGTGGGGAGAAGGAGGAGAAAGAGTGTGCGTCGGTCATTGTGAAGTTGTCCTCAGTCTGCGGTGTGGAGAATTGGTCACTGATGGATCTTGTCTTATTTGTGAAGAAAACTGCAAAGTCGTCCGCTGTAAGAGTCGATGGAGGAGGTGGTGGCGGCGGATTAAGAAGAGAAGAGAAAGTCTTGAAGAGTGTCCGGGCGTTAATTATAAAATTAATATGATGTTATTAGAAATGTAACTATTTTTATTTTATTTTTAATTCAGATTGAGATTTATCAGTTAAATAGCTCATCACTTTCTGTAATCTTTGAGCAAAGATTTGAGCTAGAATATTATAATCAGTGTTAAAGGTCCTGTTCTTCGTGATCCCATGTTTTAAACTTCAGTTAGTGTGTAATGTTTTTGTTAGAGTATAAATAATATCTGTAAAATTCTAAAGCTCAAAGTTCAATGCCAAGCGAGATATTTTATTTAACAGAATTCGCCTACAACGAACGACCCGTTTGGACTACATCCCTCTAGTTCCTGCATTAATGACGTTACTAAAACAGTTTTTTGACTAACCTCCGCCCACAGGAATACACAAAAAGGGGGCGTGGTCTTGTTGCGCTCCGATGGAGAAGAAGAAGAGCTGGTTTGTGTTTGTCGCCATGTCGTAGAAACGCTGTTATTTTCATCTCGGAGTCCAATAATCTTTGTTTTGGGCTTCCCAGGGACGCTGTACTTGGAGATTAATGGTTACAATTTATGTTTAACTCGGTTCCCGAAAATTATAATCCACATGTAAAACTATGTGCAGCACATTTTGCTGAGGACAGCTTCCTCAATCTCAATCAGTTTAATGCCGGATTCACACAAAGATTACTCCTGAAAGATGGAGCAGTTCCCTCTTTGTCTGGAGAAGGGGTTGTTTATGGACCACAGCCGGTAAGTGTATTTTATTATTTAAGTTGGTGCGTTTAACAGTTTCTGTAACTTATTACACAAAGGGCAACACTGTTTAGCTTTGTTAACTAGATGTTAGGGCTGTGCAAAAAAAACAAATGCGATTTTCATGCGCATCTCATCAGTAAAAACGCTCCTGTGATTATAAGTACATCTCCAGCACATGCTCCTGCCAACTTGCTTCACAAAACTAGTCCAATCGCGTTTACAGGAGGGCAGCGCGCGCTCAGCTGCTGTCGAATCACAACACAGGAACCGCTGGCCCAATCAGAACTCGTTATGTATTTCTGAAGGAGGGACTTTATAGAACAAGGAAGTCATCGGCCCGTTTGTGACAGTGAAAACAGCGGTATACAGATAGGTGAACTGTGTGAAAAATATTGTGTTTTTTTACTCGCGAAACATGAACACATGTTATATTGCACACTGTAAACACAATCAAAGCGCAAAAAACGGGACCTTTAAGTTAACAAATTAGATGCCAATTTTCAATAAGAAGTGGATCCTTTTTGGGTTTTGGAATCAGAGTAATAGCTAGGAATAAGAGACGTTCTCAGAATCTCAGCTCTCTGCGTAAACCTCTGCAAGAAATGGAAAAGGGTCTAGAAATGACCTTCTTAAGATCTGTCATCCTCATCAAACCTAGAGGTATATAACAACTTATAAAACTTATAGCAATAACTAGAAATTGTCTTGGGGTTATCTGTTATGACACCATCAACACTTAGTTTAGTCATGCTATTATAACTGGCATTAGACTTCTCTAACTGGCATTAGACTTGAAGTGAAGTGAAGTGAAGTGACATTCAGCCAAGTATGGTGACCCATACTCAGAATTTGTGCTCTGCATTTAACCCATCCGAAATGCACACACACAGAGCAGTGAACACACACACACACTGTGAGCACACACCCGGAGCAGTGGGCAGCCATTTATGCTGCGGCGCCCGGGGAGCAGTTGGGGGTTCGATGCCTTGATCAAGGGCACCTAAGTCGTGGTATTGAAGGTGGAGAGAGAACTGTACATGCACTCCCCCCACCCACAATTCCTGCCGGCCCGGGACTCGAACTCACAACCTTTCGATTGGGAGTCCGACTCTCTAACCATCAGGCCACGACTTCCCCCTAGACTTCTCTAACATGAAGAAGTATGCAGAATTATTTTCACCTTGCTCCATCCATCTCCTCCTAGAACTCACAAAGACACCTTCAACTTTACAGAGCGTTCATTTCCATGGGAAAACCAAAGGTCATTACCCCATTGTGATCTCCAGAGTTTTACGTCATTAACAGATGAATGGGATTCTTGGAAAAGAATCAGGCTTCAGTTGTTTCGCAAAACAAAATTACCATCCGTCTGTTCATTTCATGAAAAAAATAACAACGCAGACTACACCGGTTACATTAAGTGAACCAAATTATCATACAACATCTTGACAAGTTCCAGACAAAAGGTTTTGGACTATACTTAAAAGGATATTAAGGCACAAAATCCAGAGGACATGGCCAAACAAAAGATCCTGGACTAGCCAGCCACAGACGACAAATTTCATGGTGGCCGAATGATTTCTTTGCCTTCATCAAATGCTCGGGCTCTGAGCTTTTTTTCTGCATCCCTCGCACTTTTAACTGCAGGCCACAGCTTTATTCTCCTTTCTCTGTCTCTGTCTTTCTCCTGCTATCACAGCTGGTCTCATCCTGAGTTCAAAGTTTCATGCATTTTCTACTTTTAGATTAGTTTCCTGCTCTTGTACCTCGTATGTAAATACATTTTTTGTGCTATATTATGTAGCTTCTGCTGCTGTTCCAGAGTAAAAATGGTGAAAGTGAACATGAACTTTAGAATTAAAAATGAACCTTTTTATCTGCCCTGACGCCATGTCTAGTCATATGCTAGTAGATCAGTGAATTAAAATACAGAGAGATAATGAAATGCAAGCATGTTTTTTTTTTTTTTTTTTTTTAACTCCAGCAAATTTAAATTACTGTTATATAAGTTGGCATTATATGAAGAGAGCAACAGTGCATAGTGCATAGTGCATAAGAAAATGGAAAACAGAAATCTAAATGTTGAGGTTGTTCGTGTGAGTACACTTCATTTCAGAACATACCACACTCCGTCTCCACCACATTCAAATGAACACACTTCCACAGAATTACAGCAACAAAGTCCAACACAGACATCAACAGCAACAGAAGGAAATACATGTGAATGAGGAAGAAGAATGAAAAGGGCTTTTGTTTTAGAGGAATAAACAAATGAAGTGACGGATGAGAGCAGATAAAATCATCACAGAGTTTGAAGCTGAAGACAGAAACATTAGACTCAGAACAGAAACACACAACCTCTAAAGTAAGAACAACTCACTTCTTCATTCTTTAAATATAATTAGACTTTGAGATGTTAATATTGTCTTAATGATTGTGTGTGATGCATTTATGTTCTTGTTATTACGGATTTTTAATTACCACTGAAATAATGATTTAAACTAAAAGGAATTAGTGAATTGTTTGTTTATATGTATTTCTTCGCCCTCAGAAATGGAGCAAACTCTATATTTCATTCTTCTTCTCGTTGGTGAGTGTGTTTGTGGTTTTATTTATGGTTTCTAGTTTCATTAGGTTTGATCCTGTTCTGAAAAGCATTAAAGCAGCGTCTCTCTTTCACAGCTCTCTGCTCCGTATCTGAATGTGTTCAGCGTCAGTATCACTTTATAAATGAGAAGAAGACCTGGACTGAAGCTCAGAGATACTGCAGAGAGAATTACACAGATCTGGCCACCGCTGACAACATGAACGACATGAACGAGCTGATGAAGAGTGTGATTGATGAACGTTTCTGGATTGGGCTGCAGAAGACGGGTCGTGATCAATGGCAGTGGTCTTCAGGTGAACCTGTTATCTATCTGAACTGGGGATATAAACAACCTGATGGCAGAGATGAGTGCGCTGGGATGAAAAATGGACAATGGCATGATTTGAGATGTAGTGATGATAAATGGCAATTAATCTGCAACAACAGTGAGTGCAGCTATTTAAAACTAATTCATAGAAATTCAACAACCATTCAGTTATAGATGTGCAAATACCAAATTTGTATGCAATACTAACCCCTATTTTAATTTAATTATGAATATAGAGGTGCCTGTATATTTTCACTTTCATTGTTAAAACAATTTCTGTACAGACACAATATTTTCCAGAAATAATAAGACTTCACGATATGGGGTAATTTGTCACAATGATAACCTGCAGTTAAAGAGATTATAGAGAAATAAATCACAGAGAGAGATATTGATATGGCTCTAATTATTAATAATCATAACAATAATCGGTAACACTTTAGAATAAGGTTTCATTAGTTTATGTTAATTAATGTATTAATTAACATGAACAAACAATGAACAATACATTTATCACTGTGTTTATTAATCTTTTTTATGAAAATACAGTTATTTATTGTTAGTTCATGTTGATTCACAGTGCATTAACTCATGTTAACAAGCACAACTTTTAATTTGAATAATGCATTAGTAAATGTTGAAATTAACATTAACTAAGATTAATAAATGCTGTAGAAGGATTGTTCTTGCTTACTTCATATTAAATAATGTAGTTAACTAACATTAACTAATGGAAACTTATTCTAAAGTGTTACCCAATAATCATCTGACAATAATAATAATGTTTATAAGAAATACACATAGCAGTGACTAGAGTTGATAAAGTTTGTTATTTCAGTCTTCTGTATCTCAAAACAAACCTGTAACATCTTTATTTTACTTGTACATGAACTCAAGTCCAGTTCATGGTACTCCATTAAAACAATTTATTAACTATTAATCTATAAATTAGTGATCTACAGTACAAATGAATGTAAACGATCATATTTAGCTGCAGTGTAATATCTTCCTCTGTTTAATGCTTCTCTCATCGGCTCTTTGTGTCTGAGTCAAGTGTTCATAATGGATCAATAGAGAGAGCTTTAAAATCATCACAATGTTCCTCAGTGTTACTTCATGTTAGATCTTTAATATAATCCTGAAAATATAGTTAATATTCAATAAATCACCAGCTGAAGAAGCAGCTCAAGTCTTTGAGAGACGTGTTTCTGATGTTTCCACCGCTGCTCCTGTTCACATCCAAAGCAGCGAAAGAATAATGAACAAACTGATTCATGAATCTTTGTCCATTTGTCTTTCTTAAAGGAAACACAAGACTCGTCTTCATCAATCAGACGATGAACTGGAGAAACGCTCAGAGTTACTGCAGACAGAATCACACTGATCTGGTCAGTGTGAGAAACCAGGATGAGAATGAGAAGGTTAAGAAGATCATTAGTTATAATAACTCATCTGGATCATATGTCTGGATCGGTCTGTTCAGAGACTCATGGCAGTGGTCAGATCAGAGTGACTCTTCATTCAGATACTGGATGTCTGGTGAACCTAATAATGTTGGAGGTGATGAAAACTGTACAGTGATTGAACCGAAAGCTCAGGGAAGATGGATTGACATCTCTTGTAACAATCAGTTTCCTTCATATGACCGCCTATTTCCTTTTGTGTGTCATGAAGGTGAGTAGATCCTCACGAAACACACACAACCCATCATCTCCTCCAGATCTCTTAAAGTTCCCGCTACATGTCTGACATGACAAATTCATCCACAGTGTTTGTTCTGATGTTGTTTTTGGTCAGTCTCTCTCTAGTTTCTGCTTGTGCTCTGTTTGGTTTCCAGATAAACTGATTGTGATCAGAGAGAATCTGACGTGGTCTGAAGCTCTGAGATACTGCAGACAGAATCATGTGGATCTGGTCTCGGTTCATTCAGAAGAGATTCAGCGTCGTGTGATGAACGTGGTACACCTGGCGTCTACTGCGGAGCTGTGGTTGGGTTTACGTCACTCTCATATTTTGGGCGTCTGGTACTGGGTGAGTGGAGACACTGTGTGCTATCAGAACTGGGCTCCAGGGAACGGCACATCAGAGGAGGACTGTGAACACACAGTGAGATCTGGAGCAGTTCAGTCTGGAGGAGATCAGCGCTGGATCAGCCGTCCTGAAACTGACAAACTCAACTTCATCTGCAGCAGATATTAAGAGTGAAAGGATACACAGACCTTCATAAGAAAACAAGTGCTTGTGTGTTCACTTCCTTTAACTTCATTTTCATTCATCACTTTGTTAAACAATAATTTTTCATATAATAATAACTTGAGTCTCAGCAGGCAGTCGCACCAGAGGGGAATCTCTTTCTCAGATGATTTTTTTTTTCAGTCAGGATCTGTTTTCCATCAGGTAGATGAGCTTCTGTTGATGTATCAGTCTGATTCCTGTGGGTTTATTTGATCCATTTTATGAGCCCCGATGGCAAGAATAGCTGTTAACATGTTTTGCTTTTACAAACTTTATCATGTCTTTTTGTTGTTTACTTACTTCAAAACTATGAGACGTTAATCTGTTAACTGCATTTTGTGAGGGGTCAAAGGTTATCATTTACTCATCATTGGATATACATTTACAAAGTTTCCTTCTATTATACTATAAGATATTTTATGAATTTAAGTTTTACATTTATGATTTAAGGATCTGAATTTGCTGTTGTGAATTTGATTTATCTTTTTTCTTATATTACATTTGATGTATTAATCATGTCTTTAGATTAGAAATGACTGGTTGAATGTGAGTTAGCGAACACATGCATTAGCTCAATGAAATATTGTTTATTCTTAAAGGTTTAAAGATCATGTATAATATATCAACTATCCTTTTGTACTAAACATAAAAACATGTCAACAACAGCAGCTCAAATAAACTACAACCAGCAATCTCATCTCTTGACTCTTTCCCAACGTCAGAATGATCATTAAATTATAAAATCCAACAAAAAGGTTTAAAAACCTGTTTAACTTCTGAGGCATAGTGTAACTCTTCTGTTGTTATTTTTTAATACGACTGACTTTATATTAAATGTGAATTTAACATGAGAAAGTTAATGTGATATAAAAACAGCGCCAGCCAGTGAACGCAGATCTGAATTTAGCAGCTGATGATATGACCCAGCAAACATTGGTCCGACGGCGACGATGTGATCCCGGCCACATGTGGTAGGACGGCATAAATCGGTAAAAATATGTAACACAGAACATTTCCTAAAAATGCATTCAGATACATTTGTACATGTCTATAGTTCTGTGGGGTTGCATGTATAATTGTTACTTTGACTTTTATCTATGTGTTGTTCAATATTTACCCGTGTTGTCTATTTGACGTCTTTTACACGTGCATTACACGTCCATCATGACCCTCTGTGAAATCCTTGTGGAATTTGCAAAAGCTGTGCTTACACCTTGATTAATACTGCAATAGTTAATTTAAGTGCACCAAGTCGTTTTTAAGAGGTTTTCAAGAGGTTCTGAAAAGACGTCAAAGCATGACTAGCAGGAAAAAAAAATTATATACAAAGTAAATATATTTACTTTATCTTGTTTAAATAAATTATAATCACAAAGTGCCCAGTGTGGTTAAGTGATAGCAAAGCCACGCTTCAATTTAGTCATTATTTCAACCTGTTTTATGTATTTGTTTTTATTATTTTTATGGAATCTATGCATATACTTTTTCAGTGATTTCTATAACCTACACTCAGTCAGTGGTGAGATGAAGGTTATCTTCATTCACAGCAGCTGTATGAGATCATTCAGTTATACATGACCCACTCATCATACTATTCTATAGATAAAACTAGACCGAATTCAAAAATACAAACACTCAAGTGGCAAAGCTATAATTTGCAGAAAAAACTGATACCTATATAATGGTGAGCATGAATAATGAGACTTATCATCGTTCACTTATTATTAAAAAAAATGTTTTTAATGAAATCATATGCCTTGGAAGACATGCAAATAGTAATAGCCTAAAATAAGCACTGACCAACCTCATCTCGCATGTTATGTGTTTTATTATTTGCATTATTAGTCCTCTGTTGATGGCCTCCTCGGGTCAATGCCCCATTCAGATTTTACTTGTTGGTGGTTTGTTTTTAATAAAGGACACATCTGCAGACTCTCCGTGCGACTGGACTAATCATGTTGTAGTTGATTATGATGACAAAAAGATTTAAAAGTTAATTTTTTAGGCCAGTGTGCCTCAGCAGTGCTCGTCAGTATCATGATTGAGATGGCAAATCAAATTGAAGTAGGCGGGGTTTACTGTCCACTCAAGCAGAGCGTGAATTGAAAGAGAAAGACAGTGAGATAAGCTGATGAGAGTAGTGAAACACTTAATTACATTGTTGATCACGGGGGTTAAATATGAGTGAAATGTATTCTTGTGCATTCTCATAAGTAGCTGCTGCGCCCATCTTTACAGCATCAGATACAGAATCAGCTTCTCTTGCTTCCCATCCTATAGCTCCTCCAGCGATGAATCCTGAGAGCCCTGCAACTGAGAGAGTAACACCTGCAGCAGATAAACCAATCCCTGCACCTCCTGTGAGCCCTGCCTTTAGTGCAGCTGCTTCAATACCTGTCCCAGCTGCTTCTGAAGAGCTGGCTTCTATTAGGCAGGTCGCAGCTATTGCAACACTACCAACAATGCCAAATAAAGCACCAGTTAGAGCCCCTATTGATGCACCTGCAAGTTTCATCATTTAATTTCAGACCCTGTTGCTTTTGAACCCACAGCTACAGGGGCAATGGAGACATTTTCTCCAGTATTTACTGTCAATGATGTGACAGCGACCTCCACATCTGTCAACAAGCTCCTGCAGCTATGGACTTCTCTGAACAAATTATTCGATGGTTTGACCCTCTTGATCTTCGCCGTGAGTGAATAAAACCACTGCATGTCTAAAGGCTTCCTCTCCACAATACTTTATTATTTCATTCACAATCTCTCTTTCGTGTCTTGTGTACCTTTCAACTTTTAGTACAATGAGAAAAGCATCAACGCCTGGAGCACAATTAATAATGGATCTAATGATCTCAGATCTGATGGACTCATCATCTCGATCTGTGTCAAAGAGTCCAGGAGTGTCGATAACTGTGATCTTCTGTCCATAAACCTTCCTCTCTCCTCTCATAGATAGAACTGTAACTGAATTTGGTGAAGCATCAGGGGTGAAAATATTTTTTCCATGGATTGTGTTTCCAGCGCTGATTTTTCCATCTCCGGTTTTCCCAAGAAGTATGATCTTCCTGCCAGGTGAAGACACATTGGCTATTTAAAGAAGATGTTTGTTATTAGATCACATAATGTACATCTGTATATAGTTAATACATGCATTATGTTTGAAATTCTATTGCTACATCAGCAGTTATTCAGTTATTCAATGTGAATGTTTTCCTCAAGCACTCGAGAAAAACTCTAGCATTGATTCTCAAAGTGTTGTTTAACTTACCTCCCATTCCCCGAGTCTATTGATGCTACTGTCTGCAATAGAAATAGTATGTAACAATGCATAACATTTGTCAATTCAATTTGCCAATGATTCATATTTTAGAAAATAAAACGAAGAAAAAGAACAATGTGCTGTTTCGCATGTCTTTACCGTTGCTCTTTTTTTTCAAGAAGATATTTAAATGATGATGAATATATGTGTGATCTTATCTTGTACTAAACATCATTGCTTAATTTATCACATACACATTGATGCACTGCTGTACAGTGCCAGTGAAAGTGTTTTCTAAACTGTGCAGATTCATGTGCAATAATAGTGTAGACCAGAGTGTTTCCAAGTAACAAACATGATGCAAGATCGGGGCTACCAGGTAACCAGTACAAGCAAAACAATTCATGTCAGGTTTAGTAACACAGAGCTATTACTGAGAAGACATTTTCATGAATCTTGAGAACAAAGCCAGTAAACAAGATCAGAAAATGCTGGACAGGAGTAAATGAATCATGGCATCACATCAGACAGAGCTGTAATTCATATCTGATCAATTATTTGTGCTTCTTTAGTTAAAAAATTATATGCACTGACTAAACACGGTCAAGAAGGCCATGTCTGTATGTTTTCATAACACTTAAAGTGCATTTTATATATTCCCTTATATATTCCATTGTATATGTTTAAATATATTTAATTATTTAGTTTTTATTATTATTAATATTATTGTATTTATTTATTTTTGTATAGTTTTTATAAGTAGACACCTGACAAGAACTTCATGGCTGTGAATCATTGAGTTCAAAAGTGACTCTTACCTTCTCATGAATCAAGACCGAAGCTGCAGAGGATGTTTACAGCTGCAACATCAGACTTCAGAGCCCTGACTTTCACTTTCTCTTCACTTTAATGTGGAGCTCTATTTAGTTTCATTCTCTCTGTTTCCTTGTATTCCTTAAACTGATTGGTGGATGCTGCTTCTTTAAGGACTACAATAAAGCTTATAAGTTACTCTAGGGGTTTCATTTAATAATGTAACAATAGGATACAGAAAAAAAGACTACTTCTGCAGACAGATTTCTGTTCCAGCTGTGATTTTCAAGTAACTCTGAACACCTTGAGCAGCTGCTTTAGCTGTGATTGGTGTTTGATCCATTACTGATTACAAATTACATGATGAAAACTCTAGTTATTTTAACATAATATGATTTACTTATTTTAGGTCATGTATTCTGACTATTCATCTACCTTGTTTTAAAGCTGAAGTAGGTAACTTTTGTAAAAATGCACCAGCGCCCCCCTCTCGTTCCCGGCTGGATGGTAGTTTCCTTTCGGATGAGCGTACTTCTCCGAACTCAAAGCCAGCCCCATTTCTTCCTGAGCTTCACGAAGAGGTGGCAAAGGTTTGGAACGCTCCATATTCAGCGTGAACTCGTTCGTCTGTCTCACTAGCATTCTATAGCGTATAGGAGACAGATAGCGTCGGGTCCCATCTCGTCCAGCTTACGGATCCGCGCGAGCAGAGATGACAACATGCGGCAGGCTTTAGATGGCAACACCGCTTTCGTCCGCCGTCCAGCAGAGGGTGGGCAAATGTGCGTCGCTATCGCCTGTTCCACTGGCGGAAGTGACTGGTAGTTCCTGTTTTTAGCATCATCCAGTGTGGAGAATGCTAGTGAGACAGACGAATGAGTTCACGCTGAATATGGAGCGTTCCAAACCTTTGCCACCTCTTCGTGAAGCTCAGGAAGAAATGGGGCGGGCTTTGAGTTCGGAGAAGTACGCTCATCCGAAAGGAAACTACCATCCAGCCAGGAACGAGAGGGGGGCGCTGGTGCAGACCACTCGAGGCCGAGGCTCGTCGCGGCCAGCGTGAGCACTCGCATCAGCTCCTTCTCGATGTTAGCTCATCTGCTGGGCTTCTGAGCAGAAGGCGCGAGATCCTCGGAACTCGCCCAGCCCTCACTGCCCGAAGCTAGCAGAGAGACCACGGCAGAGGATTACGGTGAGGCCGGAAGCCCCAGAGCCATCCAAGCACTCCTAGGAAAGCGCCGGTGTACGAGTCCCACCGCGGCCGAACTTTCACCCAAGCGCGCCGCTGTTTCAGTTCCAGGGATTGTGACTGTCTCAGCTTCTTTTGCAATGCGCAAGCCTGTACAGTTGCCCGCTTGCCTGCACACAAAAACCGTTATCACGGCTACCCAGATATTTCCCGAAAAAGGTGTAATTTCTGGTGTCCCGGCCACGGCCGATGGTGCTATAAATGTAGTGACGATGCCCACTGCTCAGTGCCCATCTCCACATATAAGCACAGCCCTTCACACAGGGCTCATGCCCATAAAAGCGACTCAGGTCGATCGCGCGCACTACATAGTAAACGTGCCCACTCCTCAGTGCCCACAAACACTATGTCACACACGTCATGTGGTTTCTGTAAAAACGAAACCCGTGCACGTTCGTTCTGCCCAGGCAGACAGCGAGTCAAAAGCAGTAAATGTGCACGCTTACAGCCCAAAATTACTCACAGACAGCACAAGTCCCACGGGACCCGCTCAGCCCTCCCTCACTAGGTTAAGCACCGTGGAGAGGTCGAGGACGAGCGATCTGGCTGCTGTGATCAGCGCACTCCCCGCCTCAAATGTCACAGGCATAACGCCCATGTTACAGCACATCGAAGCGCTGCCGTTGCCCAGCCAACAGAGCGCGCTTCGCATCCAACCCTTAGCCATTCATGCAGACGCATGGTCAGCGCTTCCAGGGGTTTCGGATTGGGTGCTAGACATTATAAATAGAGGCTACTCGCTACAGTTTTTTCGACGCCCTCCGCGCTTTTTAGCACGCATCGAAACTACGGTCAAAACAGAAGTAGCACACCTACTTTGAGCCGAAATATCAAAACTGTTGAGCAAAGGGACTGTGGAGCCTGTATCTCAAGCTCAAAGCGAAGGGGGGCTGTACAGCAGATACTTTCTAGTGCCCAAGAAAGACGGGGGTTTCAGACCCATACTGGATCTAAGACAGCTGAACAAAGCATTGGTGAAACGCAGTTTCAAAATGCTTACAACCAGGAGACTCCTCGCGCATATTCGCAGAGGAGACTGGTTCATGTCGATAGATCTGAAGGATGCGTATTTTCAAATACAGATAGCGTCACGTCACAGGCGATACTTGAGATTCGCCTTCGAGGGCCAGACATACCAGTATACAGTCCTGCCGTTCGGCTTGTCCATGGCTCCTCGTACGTTTACGAAGTGCATGGACGCAGCGCTCGCTCCTCTCAGACTCAGAGGCATGCGAGTGCTGAACTATTTGGATGACTGGCTGATTCTGGCTCAATCACGATCAGAGCTCGTGGAACACAGGGCCATTTTACTCGATCACCTCGAGAAACTTGGTCTCAGTGTCAACTGGACGAAGAGTTTGCTGAACCCCAGTCAGGCGATACTGTTCATGGGTATAGCTCTGGACTCACGCTCCATGACGGCGCGGCTGTCGCCACAGCGTGCGTTGGGCATTCAGCGCACAGCGAGCTCTCTCCGCTGCGGCGCGACCTTCCCGCTCAGAGAATTTCAGAAGATGCTAGGTTTCATGGCCTCAGCATCACCAGTTCTTCAGTTGGGCCTGCTACACATGCACCCCTTGCAGTTCTGGCTGAAAGCGTGAGTACCGCGCAGAGTGTGGATATCCGGTCAGTTGCGTCTCAAGGTCAATCAGAGCTGTGTTACAGCCTTGAAACCCTGGACAGCGAGCGGCTGGTACCAATCAGGTGTAAGCCTGGGGACTTCCTCGAAAGTGAAAATGGTGTCG
Source organism: Carassius carassius (assembly GCF_963082965.1). NCBI lineage: Eukaryota > Metazoa > Chordata > Actinopteri > Cypriniformes > Cyprinidae > Carassius > Carassius carassius. Next base: position 4,141,189 of record NC_081756.1, read on the forward strand.
ACGGACGCCTCCACTTCGGGATGGGGAGCGCTGCTCGAGGGCAGATCGTTCTTTGGCCTGTGGTCAGAACGGGAAAAGCTCCAACATATCAACTGTCTGGAAATGCTGGCAGTAGAGAACGCGCTGACGCGCTTTTTTCCCCGAATCAAGGGCCACCACGTCTTCGGACAATATGTCTGTGGTGTCCTACATAAATCGCCAGGGCGGTCTCAGGTCCTGAAACCTATACAGGCTGGCGGAACGCCTCCTGGTTTGGTCTCAGCACAACTTGCGCTCGCTGAGAGCAGTTCATGTGCCTGGGCTACAGAATCTGGGTCCAGACAGACTGTCCAGAAACAACATTCCCACGGGCGAATGGTCTCTACACCCACAGACAGTCCAGCTGCTGTGGGAGAGATTTGGCAGGGCGGAAGTGGACCTCTTCGCGTCCCACGAAAACGCTCACTGCCCCGCGTTCTTTTCCAAGAACGAAAGCGCGCTGTCTCAAAGGTGGCCGCGCTGCCCGCTCTATGCTTTTCCCCCTGTCTCCCTCCTTCCGCAGGTGATAGAACGGGTGAGGGAAACAAGATGCTCAGTACTGTTTGTAGCACCACTTTGGAAGAACCAACCATGGTTTCCAGATTTGATGCAGTTATCAGGCACTGCCCCGTGGCCAGTGCAGTTGAGGAGGAACCTCCTCTCGCAGGCCAGGGGCTCGATTTGGCACCCTTAAACCGGTGTTGTGGTCCCTCCATGTGTAGGCGCTCAACGGTTACCCGCTGATCTTTCAGTTGGAGTGCTAAATACTATCACTCAGCACAACTTGCGCTCGCTGAGAGCAGTTCATGTGCCTGGGCTACAGAATCTGGGTCCAGACAGACTGTCCAGAAACAACATTCCAACGGGCGAATGGTCTCTACACCCACAGACAGTCCAGCTGCTGTGGGAGAGATTTGGCAGGGCGGAAGTGGACCTCTTCGCGTCCCACGAAAACGCTCACTGCCCCGCGTTCTTTTCCAAGAACGAAAGCGCGCTGTCTCAAAGGTGGCCGCGCTGCCCGCTCTATGCTTTTCCCCCTGTCTCCCTCCTTCCGCAGGTGATAGAACGGGTGAGGGAAACAAGATGCTCAGTACTGTTTGTAGCACCACTTTGGAAGAACCAACCATGGTTTCCAGATTTGATGCAGTTATCAGGCACTGCCCCGTGGCCAGTGCAGTTGAGGAGGAACCTCCTCTCGCAGGCCAGGGGCTCGATTTGGCACCCTTAAACCGGTGTTGTGGTCCCTCCATGTGTAGGCGCTCAACGGTTACCCGCTGATCTTTCAGTTGGAGTGCTAAATACTATCACTCAGGCTAGAGCTCCGTCGACTCGACGGCTATATGCCTCGAAGTGGTCAGTATTCTCCAGCTGGTGCACAGCTCGGGGAAGTTCACCCCTTAGTTGTGAGGTGACGGAGGTTCTCTCCTTCCTACAGGAGCTGTTGGATAAGGGCAGAGCCCCCTCTTCGCTCAAAGTTTACGTGGCGGCTATCGCAGCGTTTTCTGAGACAACGCTCGGTCAGTCAAAAGGAAGGAACGATTTGGTCATCCGCTTCCTTAGAGGAGCTAGGAGGCTGAATCCTCCCAGACCTCCGTCAGTCCCTGTATGGGACCTCTCGACAGTTTTGGAGGCCATGAAAGGTTCCCCTTTCGAGCCTATCCAAACGATTAGCCTCAAATATCTGTCATTCAAGACAGTGTTCTTGTTGGCTCTCGCTTCAGTGAAGCATGTGGGTGACCTGCACACGCTCTCGGTGAGCCCGACGTGCTTGGAGTTTGGGCCTAATGACTCAAGGGTCATACTCAAACCTAGGCACGGTTATGTGCCGAAATCCCTCAACACGCCGTTTCGGGCTCAGGTTATTTCCCTGTCTGCCCTGTCAGGAGAGGATGGAGACTCGAGTCCTCTTTGCCCCGTTAGGGCTTTAAGAGCTTATGTGTCTCGCTCCGCTGTCTTCAGACAGACTGAGCTGCTGTTTGTCTTGTTCAGTGGACGTTCCAAGGGAATGGCTGTTTCGAGGCAGAGCCTATCCAGATGGATAGTTGATGCTATAGCGTTAGCATATGCTTCCAGGGGCCTTCAGTGCCCACTGGGCGTCAGAGCACACTCCACAAGAGGCGTCGCCTCATCGTGGGCGTGGTCTAGTGGGATCTCCTCACGGGATATATGTATGGCGGCAGGATGGGCCTCGCCGTCTACATTTATCAGGTTCTATAACCTGGAGGTTCCCGCCCTGCAAGCAAAGCTGCTGTCGGTATAGTTGAATCAGGGTCCTGATTGGAACTCTGAGATCGCAAGCGCTATGCGCTGCCGACTGTTATATGGGCAGTATTGCGTAAGACCCACATTACCACATTGGTCAGGCCTTGCCTTGATTATGTGATGTCATATTGCCGCGTCTAAAGACGCTGCTAGATATGGGACGGAGGGTCCCCCCCTCCTGTTCTAGGACTCTCTGTGAGTAAATCCTGGGCGTCGCTTCCAGGTTTATTGGTGTGTGATCCCTGCACTTAGCTAAGCATCTTGTAGCATCTTAGCTAAGACGCAGTACAAGAGAACTCTCGTAAGAGAACTAACGTAACCTCGGTTCTCTTTAGAAGAGGGAACGAGTACTGCGTTCTCTGCCGTGCGTACGATTCACTCTGGTTTGCTTCGGCGATGAAATAAATCAAGTGAGTCAGCCTTTTCGAGCTCCCTTTATAGGGCTAGTCCACACCCGTTTCGGCGGGAAGTGGCATGGAGGGCGCGAAGCACCCTCATTGGTCTGATGTTGCATCAGCCTGCGCTCGATAGGCTTATGCAGTTGCCGCAGAGCAGCCAATAAGCGAGCGAGCCGTCTCGCCTATGGCTGTGTGCTGCGTCAAATGCGCTTTGCAATAATTCTAAATTAAGGATAATTTTTTGCTTCAGTGTATCGTGAAAAGAGACTTTTCCCGTAGCGTCTTAGCTAAGACGCAGTACTCGTTCCCTCTTCTAGAGAGAACCGAGGTTACGTTAGTAACCGAGTACGTTTTACTGTATTGGGGGGGGGCTGATTGTCCAAAAACCAGTCAGTATCTGGTGTGACCCCCATTTCCCTCACACAGTGCAACACATCTCCTTCACATAGAGTCCTGTGGGATGTTGGTCCACTCCTCTTCAATGGCTGTGTGAAGTTGCTGGATATTGGTAGGAACTGGAACACACTGTCATATACGCCAATCCAGAGCATCCCAAACATGCTCAATGGATGACATGTCTAGTGAGTATGCTGGGCATGCAAGAACTGGGATGTTTTCAGCTTCCAGTGATTGTGTACAGATCCTTGCAACATGGGGCCATGCATTATAATGCTGCAACATGAGGTGATGGTCGTGGATGAATGGTACAACAATGGGCCTCAGGATCTCCTCACAGTATCTCTGTGCATTCAAAATGCCATCAATAAAATGCACCTGTGTTCACTGTCCATAACATAAGCCTGCCCATACCATAACCCCATCGCAACCATGGGCCACTCGATTCACAATGTTGACATCAGCAAAACAAGATGCATTAAGAGAAATTTGAAGATCAAAGTAAATTGTACTTAATTTGTGTTTGGGGAAACATACAAGTATCTTCTGTTGCTTATGAAGGGCAGAACTTAATGGAAAAAAATTATATTTCAACAAAATAAGAAAACTTCATTGTTTTCAACTCTTAATGCATCTTGTTTCCTTCTGGAGCATCAGTGAATTTAAAAAATGTATGGTTAAATACTTTTTTTCAAGATGCCATACATTAACATGATACTAACATGAGGATGATGTCATTATTGGGTTTTACTAATAGAGTGAAATTATATTTTAAGATAGGCTGTTTTAAATTTGACTGATTTGGATAACTGTACTGTTATGTTTCTATGGTGTGTGTTTGAATGTAAAAATGCCCAAAATGTTCTGTCGTCATGAAAATTGTATTCTTATAATATCAGGGACCACAATGGAAAAGAGTCTTGTTACTTTATTGTGTTATCCTTGACAAAGAAGTGCAATGCATTTCTATTGTCACTTTTTATGTCTAATAAACTCAAACTCATAACTCAGACATCACTGTTTTCTCTACTAAAGCTGCTTTATAACCAAATTAAAATAATAATTAAATGATGATCTTTACAACGGAACTGAATCAACAAAGACACTATTTTTTCTTGAACTCTATTTGCATTATTGAATCATATTTTCCTGTTGATTACCATATGGGTTAAGGCTTGTACTGTAAATTACAGAGTACAGCTCAATGACTTTTGATACTTTTGGTCGTACAAATATTTTTGATTCATTTGGTCTGCGTAATTTAACATATTTATCTGCTTTTACATGGTGAACATTCTCAATCAAATTTATTGCCATCTCAAAGTTGCAAACGATTGTCCTGATCAAGGCATCATACACCGAATGAGCTTCTTGTGCGGCGTCCAATCCAATGACAAACCCTACAGCTGCTCCTACAAATGGAAACAGTAGAAGAAAGAGAACCAGGAAAACTGGCCCGGCAGCTAATGCTGCTGCTCCTGTAACAAGTGTTCCCATGAAAACACAGATGTTCACACTTTGTGATTTGGATCCACAAATAGAAACCAGAGTTGAAAACAACAGAACTGTAAAGGCCAGACTTCCACCGATCACCATCCCTGCCATCGCTCCTACAGTGTCATGAGATGGTTTGGCTGTTAAAAGAAGACACATGTTATTAGCCAATTGCTAATGTTCCCCATTCATCCTGAGTTTTTACGTATTGATAATGTAACAGCAGACTCAGTATATAGGTGACACTTCACCATACCTGCCATTGTCCTTGTCTGATGGTTATAGACCCTATTCAGCAACCATAAAAATGTAAATGTAAGCCGACAACATCTCATTCTTCTGCTGTCATGTGTTAAATATCAAGAGACTGCGGTGAGGGGAGTTAGACAAGTTTACTTATATACATTTTGTCAACACTTTCACAAACATGCTGTGGAACTGGTGGAAACTGTCCTGGGCAGGTTTTCCAGAAAGCAGTTTACGTGCCATAGGTGAAGTTTAGGTAAATGTGCAGATGCAGATAACTGTAACTTTTAGCTTTTTTACCTTTATTTGGCAAATACGGTAAATATAGTGGCCAAAAGTGATGTACGGAGGGGATTTTTGCTTTTAATGAGACTAGGTTCAGTTAAACAATCAAAAAATACGGAGTAGGAGTATGTTATATTAGGAAAAAAGAAGACACTACATTTGGTTTAAATGACTGGATATTTGGCAATAAAGCAATTTCCAACATATCATGGAATATGGGTTTTATTGCAACAACAAAAAAATGCATAGTATAACAAAGAGCTTACTGAAAATGTAAATGCATTAATATTAATACAATTTAATAAATGTAACTAGCTATTAATATTTAGTTTGTTTCGCCATTGTTTTTGATTACAGCAGCCATTCTTCTAGCTGATATGTCATGATTAACTTCTTTCAGTCCTCCTGAAGTTCTTCCCAAAGTTGAGCATCATTAGAAGACCTGCATGACTTACAACAGTTCAGCTTTAAAATGCCCCACAAGTCTATTAATCTACAACATGTTGGCCATTTTAATATTAATTTTGTCTGTTATGTTGTGACATTAATTTCCAGGCACTTCTCCTAGTGTCTACTATCTGCAAATGCTGACTCTAAAAGTCATAAAACTAAGTAAATCAGTGATATCAGGCCTGTAATATGATCTTTATGTCTTTATCTATAATGCATCTGTGTGATTTGTCAGAGAGGAAAAACCCCTTTCACACATCTGATGCTCAGTAATCAAAAAGGTTGTCCATAGGTTTACTACAGCAGAATTTGTTTAGTATTTAATCTAAAGTTCAAGTATTTTTATGTTATTGTGACATGTATAAAAGAGATTAATTTATTTTTTATTAATAAATATTTCCATTAAGTTCCACCTGGTGATGGCTTTATATCGAAAGTGCATTAGTAATATTTATCTTGATGCTCCCTCTTGTGGCCTTTTCTTCACCCTACTGAAATTATGCATTTTAAATGCGAATGTTAGTACAAAATACAATTTTAGTTTTTCAGCCGTTTCATACACATGCAAAAGAGACAAATTCAAAATGGCCATGTTGTTGTGGTCCAATTCCACACATTCAATTTAAAGACTTTTGGCCCTGTCTGCCTTCCACAACACTTACAGGTAACAAACATGTGCTTCAAGTCACATGAACAGCACAGAGATGTACAGTAGTTTAATACAGCGATGCAGACGTGATACTCCATCATAAGGCAGCAGTGGCACAATCAGAAAATGCACTAATCACATTAAAGATACAATCAATGGTGCACTCAGGTCCTCCTGGGGAGTTCGTATTTATGAGCTAGGAATCATAATTCTGATGTCAGGTGAGTTCAGATCACTTGACAAGATATTGATGATGTTTTCTATGAAAAACAACTCTACCAATGTTTCCAGTACATAAGAAAGATTCTTAATCAGGGAAAATTAAAATTTGAATACCACTTAAAATTGCGTAAATCTGTTTTATTTATTTATTTATTTATTTATTTTTTGTGTGTGAGAGAGAGATAGTTCTACAAAATTAAAAATTAAGAATTTGCATTATTTTATTTTTTTTAATAATTTCATTATATTTCCAATTGCTGTAAAATGAATTGTTAAATATTATATCATAAATGAACAATAAAATACAAGTATTTTGTTCATGCAGCATGACTAGGTTTAATTTAATATAATAGTGTATATATATATATATATATATATATATATATATATATATATATATATATATATATATATATATATATATATATATATATATATATATATATATATATATATATATATATATATATATATATATATATATATATATATATATCAACAAATTTATCATCAATACAGATGCTGCAAATATTGTGTCTGCCATGTCGGAAACTCTTAAAAAATACAGCTTCAAAAAAAATAGCATTTACTAAAACTTAGACTAAATTTGAGAGTTTTTAACTCATAGGATCGTTCTGGCTTGAACACAACATTAATCACTGAAGATTTTCTTTCTGCTCAAGAAACTTGAAATGAAAGCTTGAATTCATTAAAAGCACAGACTGAAAAATCTGTCAGAGATTTCATTAAAGATGCACTGAAAGGATTTTTTTGGGACCGATACCAAACAAGTGTTTTAACAAACACTTATTGACTGATTCTGATACCGATACCGATTCAGGTATAGAAATAAAGTAGACAAATGTAAAATAACACTTCACTGTATAAATAAATACATATTAATCATTCTTTACTGTAACAGACTTTATAATGATTAATCTTCTAATTTGTTTTTTATACATTTTAATATCTTAATATCTGTAAGTTTAAATCTGTATGAGATCTCAGGACTCTTATTTTGATGTGTTTTCTAGTCTACGGCGATATATGGGTAATGAAAGCACACTGTTCTTCAGATTTAAAGTTTGTCAGTTTATTAAGCACCCCCCGAAAAGGCACGAGATCTGTATATATTTGTTAACTCTTAGTTGCAATAAGTGTTTGGTGTAATTCACTGTATGTTGATGATAATGCAACTGAGAGAGCAAGTTTAATGTGCACTTCTCATACTGAGAAGTGTTTAGCTCTTATGCTTTTTTTTTGAGTATAAAGGATGCAATAAACTTAAAACATCAGTAAAGGCAGTAAAACATCATTCAGGTGAGGTCCATTACACTTATGAAAGTTACAAAAGTTATTTAATCAACAATAGTGTGCAATCTTTTGTCTTTTGCTATTTGATTAACATTAAAGTGCAGACAGCAGTGTTAGGATTACACAACAGACATTATACAGCTCAGTGCCTTCAGTTAATTCATAAACCATATGTTTGTTATATCAGCCTTTTCCTTATATAGCCGATATGTCGATGGTTGTATATTGAGGAAAAATCGGCCGATAATTATCGGTGGCCGATACATCGGTGCATCGCTACACTCTCAGAAATAAAGGTACAAAAGCTGCCACTGGGGCATTACCTTTTCAAAAGGCACATTTTGTACCTAATGGGTCCATAAAATGTACATATTAGTACCTAATAGGAACAAAAGTGTGCCTTTTGAAAAGGTAACACCCCAGTGACTGCTTTTGTACCTTTATTTCTGAGAGTGTAGATTTCATCAATGTCTGGGAAATGATGACTGCTTACTCTCTCACTCCTTGACAAACAGCAGTCGGGCAGAATACACCAGGTCTGCCAGGTAGATCAGGAAGTTAAGAGCGGTGAGAACGGCCACGGTGACCAGTTTATTCCATGGACACAAACCATGACTGTTTCAGAAAATTGAAGATTGGCCAAATGATAGTGGCAGTGAGGTACATGACGACCGCCAACAGGCTGTAGGAAGAGAGGAAGCGGTTGAACGACATCCACCCAGTGCATCCAGCGACGCACATCACCACGATGGCTGCCGAAATCATGAAACAGATGCAGTAGACAGCCCTACACCACTTCAGAGCCCAGTGACTGTCATATGAGACGGGGTCGCTGACAAACACGAATATGACACTGGCCACGGGTGGAGAATTCAGCCGGTTGTGCTCGTGTCAGACTCACTTCGATGAAATAAGTCACGGTGGCTATCCGGTGGTCTCGCACCTCGTTCTGCCGCACCTCGTTCTGCCGCACTTCATCCTTCAGGAAATACTCTGCTCTTGATTGTGTTATTAAGACCACATGCTCAAGAGCATCGTTTCAGCCGTTTGTTTGAACATGTGGCCCATTTAAGAGGTCCAATACTTTTACGAGGAGCTATGTGGCCTGTTTGCTGCACTGCATTGGTTTTATTAACGTGTGCAGTGTGCATTCATGCCTTCGTTACAAAAATATTACGTACTGATCCAGAAAACAAGACAAAACATGAAAGATGTGCACTGAGTGGTTTTATTTACTCAGCCGCATGTTGTTCCAAACCTGTAGAAATGCCTTTCTTTTCTGCTGAACTCAAGAGAAAATATTTTGAATGTTGTTAACCAAACATCTCCTGGTAGCCATTTACTTATATTGTTTTTTCCATACTATTGCAGTCAATGGCTACCAGCAACTATTTGGCAAATAAATTAGTACAAATTGAGGGTGAGTAAATGACGACAGAATATTAATTTCAGGGTTAACTATCCCATTAATGTAGCTCAGAAGCAACACAGGTCTGAAAATACTTACTGTAACAAACTCTTTCTCTGATTTAATGAACAAGACGACTTTTAAAGCAAAAGCTCACAAAACAAATCATTATTTACTTAACCTCTTATTGTTTCTAACTCATCCAACTTTAGTCTGTGGAACCCAGTGGAGTTAAGTGTTATTCACACTGAAGGTAACAACTAAATATACAGTTTTAATAATTGTTTTAATAATTGTTTTGATTCTATGACAATCACACAGTTCACAGCTCAGCTAACTGCTCTCAATGGATCTTGGCTGTAAAGGACCAAATTTTAATTGTACAAGTTAATCATGTGCTCTTCCCATCTAAAATAACTCTCAAATCTGATTCAAAATAGTGTGCATGAGCGATTAGTTCAGCAAATGACTTTCTAAATGTAGGTCTACAAAAGTCAGCCAGGACATTCTGCCTATGATCTCCTTTTTAACTTTAAGATCAGTTTGGGTTTGAGTTTAAATTTTTTCACAGGTCACAGTGTTATGGATCAACTGAGAATCGAGATGAGGAATGTGCATGTGAGCTATTTGACGTTTAATTCAAGCAGATTCGTCAAAAGCGACTGTAATGAAAAGACGTTGGCGCATTCTTTATGTTCTTAATAAATGTTGGTGAAATTATTACGCTGTGTTGTTTCTTCAAAAACTGTTTTAATGCATGAGACAGTTTAAGTGTCATTTTAACATGATTTGACGTGGTGATATTGTTCACAAACCACGCACACGTTATCATGGCACATTCACTTCTATGGAAAATGAGAATCACTCAAATAAACTTGTATTTAATGTGTAATGTGTTGTTTGCACTGTGCAAATAGCGATATATTTTATTCACGTTATTTATAAATAGAATTATGTTTGCATTTAAGTGTTGATAGGCAGATAGGCTATATAAAAAGTATGCAGTAGTTGGCGGAAAGAAATCTCATTAATGTCATTTTTGAATTTGCATTAATAATAATAATAATAATAATATATTATATATATATATATATATATATATATATATATATATATATATATATATATATATATATATATATATATATATATATATATATATATATATATTAAACATTAAAAATGTACCAACATATTTTTTCATTACAGCTTTGCTCTGTCGCTTTTGCCGAATCTGCTGGAATGGGACGTAAAACTGCTAGCTCACATGCACGCGCACGTCCCCAGTTGATCCATAACACTGGTCGTGGAGTTGGTGTGATAGTTGTGTTTTATGGCTCTGATGAGATTGAGATTAACTCAAAAGTCATCCTTTATGGGGTTGTGAGGTCCCCTTCATAGCGACGCGATCTCTGAAGTAAACGCATTTAACAGATTCATCACAGAACTTGCGCTTAAAAGTTGCCTGATGTTCAGCTAACTACGAAATATACAAATAGATTTATATCCAGCGCAGACTGAAACTGAGCGGTTTTATTGAATTGAGGCGCATTCCTCAGACTGACGCTTCCTGTCTACAACAATAAACCAATTTTTCTTAATTACTAAATCAAGACCAAAGCAAAGGCAGACCGAACCAACAGAAAATAAGAAATCAATCGAGACTTACTCTGTAATAATTTTTTCCCGCTTTATTCCAGTTGAATGTATGATAAAGGAGATTCGAGCCCCTCTTTGACTCACTTCAGTACTCCACACCCATGTACCCAAATTCACTGCCTTTCTTTCCTTCTCCATCTGACCTCTCCAAGCAGTCTAGAGAAGGGGGTGTAAGAATGTTAATGTGATCAAACTGTTTAAAATAGCTGGATTAAGATACATAACTTGAGATATGTTATGTTGAGATATGTATATGTTTCACAACCCCCCCCCCCCCCCCCCCCCCCAAAAAAAAAAAAAAGATTGATTGTTTCAACGGCTTACTAATGACATATCATTTGGATATTTTCATGACCGGGACGAAATTTGGGATAAAACCAGTTACGTAAGTAGCGTTAAATATTGAGGGCATGGAGCTAAACAATTTGGACAACAATAATAGGACTGTGCACTGACATATAACGAGAATAAAGGGGAGAACTCTCCATTTAGACAATCTAATGATATAAGAGTAGCCGAATCATGGTCACTGGTCGTCTATTCAGTTATGACACGTGCAGACAGCGCTCCCTGGTGGTCTAGTGGTTAGGATTCGGCGCTCTCACCGCCGCGGCCCGGGTTCGATTCCCGGTCAGGGAACAGTTGTTTTTTTTTTACAGTCGATAGAAAGCAAAATATCTGTTTCTTCTTGTCTTATGTATCAAGGGTTACTGAAATGGATTAGCGTGAATACATTGATTTGATTTGTCACTTTGCTAATTACGAACACACAGCACGACACAACATTTGGATATTTTCATGTCCAGGACGAAATTTGTGATTAAACCGGTTACGTAAATAACGTTACATATTGAGGGCATGGCGCTAAACAACTTGGACAACAATAATAGGACTGTGCACTGACATATAATGATAATAAAGGGGAGAATACTCCATTTAGACAATCTAATGAGTATCATAATCATGGTAGGATTTACACAATCAATTTCTTGCGCCTGTAAGTCAAGAGTGTCAGGTCATCTTGAGTTCTAGCGCACAATCACACAGCGCTCCCTGGTGGTCTAGTGGTTAGGATTCGGCGCTCTCACCGCCGCGGCCCGGGTTCGATTCCCGGTCAGGGAACAGTTGCTTTTTAGTCGCTGGAAAACAAAATATCTATTTCTTCTTGTCATATGTATCAAGGGTTACTGAAATGGATTCGCGTGAAATTGAATACATTGATTTTATTCGTCACTGTGATAATTACGAACACACAGCCAAAATAGAAGCAACATGTGTTAAATAGCTGGGCTAAGATATATAACATTTTTTTATGACTGCAGAAATATGTTATTTCTTTAGCCTATACTCATATTATCCTGACCGTAAAATGTTCACCCCCTACCCCCCAAAACAAAAAATAATAATTGATTGATTGTTTTAACGGCTTACTAATGACACATCATTTGGATATTTTCATGTCCTGGACGAAATAAGGGATTAAACCGGTTACATAAATAACGTTACATATTGAGGGCATAGAGCTAAACAACTTAATAAAGGGCAGAATACTCCATTTAGACAATCTAATGACATAAGAGTAGCCAAATCATGGTAAAAACAGGATGTATCCTGCGCCCGTAAGTCAAGTGTGACTGGTCATTTGTTCAGTTATGGCACGCGCACACAGCGCTCCCTGGTGGTCTAGTGGTTAGGATTCGGCGCTCTCACCGCCGGGGCCAGTCGCGGATAGGTGTAGAGCGCTGACTAGCCAATAGCAACGAAGGAAATTCCAGGGAGGCGGGACGAAAAAAATACACAGAATTAGAGGTTCGAATCCCGTCTCGGCCACAAATACCATAAAATGAGTTTGTATTCGTTTTTTCATCTAGATACACTTTAAGTGCGCTTAACATATAATAGACGAACTTTGTGAACAAAGATAAAAATAAATCTTGTAATAATTGTTCTTTTGTATGGTGTACAAAATGTGCAACGATCTTAAGAAACATATACATTATAATAGGGAATAGTTATTTTTAATATAGAAAAAATGTGAATAATTAAAAAGAACACTTTGATAATGTTTCAGGCCTTTATTTATAAAGATACGTCTATTTATATGTGTATAACTGTACAGAAAACCCATATATATGAAATATAACTAAAACTCACAAAAAAGTAAGTTTTTCATTTTATTTATAGTAAAGTAATATACTTATAAAAATTAAAAGAAAAAATAACAAAAATATATAATAATTAAATAAATATACATAAAATAATCATAGGTTATTAAACAACAGCAACAGATATAATAAAAATTAAGATGTGGAGAACAGAAAAAACAATACAAATATGTTTTATATTAAATAATTATGTATGTTTAATGGTAACAGTTATTAACATTCAGTGTTTACATATCTGAGCAAGTAAATAAAATGTAATATCAATTTAAAAGAAAATCAACAAAATGTATACATTTTTTAATCAATAAAACTTAACACACAGTTCAATACAGTTCAAACAAGGCCACATACTTACAGTATTTTAATTAACAAATTGAAATACATGAAAATATTTAAATGTATAGATTCAACAACAACAACAATAATAAAATCTAAAGTTGTGGAGAACACAGAAAAAAAATATATTACACTACCACTTAAATGTTTTTGAACAGTAAGATTTTTAATTCTCACCAAGCCTGCCTTTATTTGGTCCAAAATACAGTAAAAGCAATTATATTGTTGAAATATTTTTACTATTTAAAATAACTGCTTTCAATTTGAACATATAGTAAAATGTATTTTATTTCTGTGATGAGCCGCTGTATTTTCAGCATCATTTCTCCAGTCTTCAGTGTCACATGATCTTCAGAAATCAGAATAATCTGATGATTTACTGATCAAGAAAAAATATTATTATTATCAATATTTTAAACCCCCCAGGGATTCTTTAAATAGAAAGATCCAAAGATCTGCATTTATTTGAAATAAAAAGCTTTCTTAACAATATAGATTGTACCATTATTTTGGGGGGAAAGAAATGACAGAAATTAATGCCTTTTTTTTTAGCAAGGATGATTTAAATTGATTAAAAGTGATGATAAAGATGAAAAATGTTGATGATGAAAATGTAAAAAAAAAAAAATATATATATATATATATATATATATATATATATATATATTTCAGATAAATGCTGTTCTTCTGAACTTTCTATTCATATAAGAAACTGAAAAGATTGTACTCGGCTGTTTTCAACATAACATAACAACAACAGTAATAATAATAATAATAAATTTTTCTTGAGCAGTAAATCATCATATTATTCTGATTTCTGAAGATCGTGTGACACTGAAGACTGGAGGAATGATGCTGAAAATACAGCGGAGCATCACAGAAATACATTACAGTATATATTCAGATATATAGCCTTCCTGATAATGTTCGGGGTTCAGACACACTCTCTCTGTTTAAATCTAGATTAAAAACGCATCTCTTTCGCCAAGCATTCGAATAATGCATCTCTTAAATTGTGAGTGTAGTTGTATCTGATCAAATGTGCATTCTTATTCTTTAGCTTGTGTTAAACTAATTTTACTTTGTTGGAACAGCAGCTATGCTAATGATGTCTCTATATGTGTCTCTGTTTCTGCTGGGATCTTCATCCCGTGGTAACTAGGATTTACACAAGCTCCAGTCTGGATCCAGAACACCTGAGAAGAGATGATGCTGACCCTCAGAGGACCTCAGATGATGCTAACCCTGAATCAACAAACAGAACTAACAAATATTGCTACAAGTGTGACTGCATCATATAATAATTATTAATTATAAATAAAATTAATAATGTTCATCGTCTGGCTGACTACGTCTTGTATGAATTTTTCTACAAATCCTGTCGAACGTGCACAAACTGACAGTCACCACTTATAAGCTACTACTAAATATTGTAGAAACATAATTTTCTGTAAAGTTGCTTTGTAACAATTTGTATTGTAAAAAGCGCTATACAAATAAACTTGAATTGAATTGAAATAGAAAGCAGCTGATTTAAAATAGTAAGAATATTTAAAATGCTACAGTTTTTGCTGTACTTTGGATAAAATAAAGGCAGGCTTGGTGAGCAGAAGAAATTCTCAAAAAACATTAAAAATCTTACTGCTGAAAAACATTTGACTGGTAAGATTATTTTAAATAAAATATTTATTTACGGAGTTTAATAATAGCCGTTACTAACATTTAGTGTTTACAAAACTGAGCAAGATAAAATAAAGCAAGTCAATACAATTAATTAACACACTAAAGTACAGTGTAAACAAGGCCAATACTTCTGATGTTTTATTTAACAAATGGAAATCAATTAAATAATTTAAAATTGTAGATTAAACAACAACAGCTACAATAATATTAATAATAATACAATTTGTGGAAGACACAGAAAAAAAAACAAGCCTTCAACCTGTTTAAGAAGATCCTTGCTCCTATGTTGCGTTGCCAAGAGATGTTCAAGAGAGGCAGTTCTCAACAGATCTGTCCATCTATGGTCCAACACGAAGACCAGCCGTTCTGAGGGGTCCAGTGTGAGCTGAACGAGGGACGCAGTTATGGCAGATGGTGTGGTGTTCTACAGAAGATTAACAGCATTACTTTATTAAAATATTTGTCTTGGTGTTGTGTGCACATATGAGACAGACAGTTTACACACATAAGTGCCTGTATGAATTATTTATTTACCTGCATCCGGAAGAAACCCTTCCCTTCAGTGTCTGGTGTGATGTTATGGTGGAGTGAGACGGGTGGATGGGTCTTGACACAGCATGCATCATCTTAACATTCCTGAAATATAGATTCAAATTAAATATATCAAATGTATTTTATAATTCATTATATATATATATATATATATATGTATGTGTGTGTGTGTGTCTTTATTTTTACAATTTCTTTTTTATATTTGAATATATTTTCTAATCATTGTAATTTATTCCTGTTATGAAAAGCTGAATTTTCTGAATTATTACTCCAGTCTTCAGCATCACGTCAACCTTCCGAAAATAATGTGCTTTCATCATTGTAGTGACAATGATAATATCAACATTGATTACAATAAGAAATGTTTTGTGAGCAAATAATCATATAAATAATGATTTCTGGATCATATGACACACTGAAGAATATATATATAGGAAATAGTTATTTTGAAATTGTACCACAAAGTACATGTTGACAATTATATATATCTATATATATTTATATATTTGCACTAAAGTCTTGAAAATCACATAACATTCAAAACAGTTGCTATAATTAATCACATAAGTATGATTATATGATAATATAATAAGTAATTAATTTTGGTTTAGTTTTTTTAAAAGAAACACAGAATTCACTTTACCTGCTTGTTGGGAGTTTGGCAGCGTATGTTGTTCAAACAAAACAATTTCGTGAAGAAATCTCCGATCGTAAAACGCGTCTCCTCTCCTTCAGAGCGAATGATTGACAGATGAGTATCTGCTGTTTGAATTCCCCGCCACGGAAGAAGCGAAACAGCGCCAGGAAATCTACGTGTGGCCACAAATATATTGCATCCGTAGTGTTAAGCACTACCATAGAGAATGAATGGGAAAAGTTAAGAGACTATTAACTATTTTCGGCTCCCGCGCCGCCGCGGCCCGGGTTCGATTCCCGGTCAGGGAACAGTTGTTGTTTTTTACAGTCGATAGAAAGCAAAATATCTGTTTCTTCTTGTCTTATGTATCAAGGGTTACTGAAATGGATTAGCATGAATACATTGATTTGATTTGTCACTTTGCTATTTACGAACACACAGCACGACACAACATTTGGATATTTTCATGTCCAGGACGAAATTTGTGATTAAACCGGTTACGTAAATAACGTTACATATTGAGGGCATGGAGCTAAACAACTTGGACAACAATAATAGGACTGTGCACTGACATATAATGAGAATAAAGGGAAGAATACTCCATTTAGACAATCTAATGAGTATCATAATCATAGTAGGATTTACACAATCAATTTCTTGCGCCTGTA
Organism: Carassius carassius; assembly: GCF_963082965.1. Lineage (NCBI taxonomy): Eukaryota > Metazoa > Chordata > Actinopteri > Cypriniformes > Cyprinidae > Carassius > Carassius carassius. The sequence continues at coordinate 4,158,031 of NC_081756.1, forward strand.
AGTCAAGAGTGTCAGGTCATGTTGAGTTCTAGCGCACAATCACACAGCGCTCCCTGGTGGTCTAGTGGTTAGGATTCGGCGCTCTCACCGCCGCGGCCCGGGTTCGATTCCCGGTCAGGGAACAGTTGCTTTTTAGTCGCTGGAAAACAAAATATCTATTTCTTCTTGTCATATGTATCAAGGGTTACTGAAATGGATTCGCGTGAAATTGAATACATTGATTTTATTCGTCACTGTGATAATTACGAACACACAGCCAAAATAGAAGCAACATGTGTTAAATAGCTGGGCTAAGATATATAACATTTTTTTATGACTGCAGAAATATGTTATTTCTTTAGCCTATACTCATATTATCCTGACCGTAAAATGTTCACCCCCTACCCTCCAAAACAAAAAATAATAATTGATTGATTGTTTTAACGGCTTACTAATGACACATCATTTGGATATTTTCATGTCCTGGACGAAATAAGGGATTAAACCGGTTACGTAAATAACGTTACATATTGAGGGCATAGAGCTAAACAACTTAATAAAGGGCAGAATACTCCATTTAGACAATCTAATGACATAAGAGTAGCCAAATCATGGTACATTTGTTCAGTTATGGCACGCGCACACAGCGCTCCCTGGTGGTCTAGTGGTTAGGATTCGGCGCTCTCACCGCCGCGGCCCGGGTTCGATTCCCGGTCAGGGAACATTAGCCTTTTACAGTCGATAGAACACTAAATATCTATTTCTTCTTGTCTTATGTTACATTAGCGTGAAATTGAATACATTGATTTGATTGGTCACTGTGAGATTTACGAACACACATTCAAAATAGAAGCTAAATGTGTTTACTGAAAAATACAAACAGTCAGAATTTGTATTATTTCTTTTTACCATGTACAACTACTACAAATGTATGCATATAGCAAGAGGAGTTACCAAAAAGGAACGAAAAACAAATACAATACAGTAAAATAGGTAAATTTAGAATTTACGAGTTGTGTTCTTTAGTATCACTGAGAGATAATATTGTTTTTGTCCATATTTTTAATTAGATGATTCTCTGATTTCATGTTTAAATTTAGTTTCACTGAGAGATAATATTGTTTTTGTCCATATTTTTAATTAGATGATTCTCTGATTTCATGTTTAAATTTAGTTGGTAATTTTATGCTTTTGTCATTATTGTTTTTAGTTTTAGTAGTTTTTAATTATGTTTAGAACTAAATTAAAATTAAAATTGTAGAATTGAAAAACTAATAATTAATTAAATCATACAAATGTTAACATCTTAAAAAACGCTTAAAAATTATATATATATATATATATATATATATATATATATATATATATATATATATATATATATATATATATATAATTAATAACCTATCTTAATTTAATTAATAACCTATCTTACAATCTCAGAGTTATCAAGTAAATAAATTAGTTGGAAATGCATTACATGTAAATAAATGATAATATTAATTTATGCATGATAAAAAATGTCAAAAGTCTACCAAAGACAGTGTATGTACGTCTGCGAGACGTAATTTTCACAATCTGACGTAATACATATCAGATGTAATCAGTCATTGATCTAAAAACCTGATTCTCCTTGTTCATCCAGTTTGACCTGTGCACGAGGTTTACACGCAGTAGCACAATCCAACCGATTGAGGACGAGCGCGAGTCTGTTTGCCTTCCCAGTCGAACATAAACCCGGGATGATGGTGTTATTCCGGAATGGCGAACGCTCGCGCGTTGGGATTACACCACCAATAAAGACCATCAGAGCACACATTTTTGGGAAGCAGTGAGAGGACATCAACGCTAAGCGTGCATACACCGAGATACGGACGCGAGAGACGCGGATCCAAGAGCCTGCGGATCAAATGAATGTCTCTGGCCGCCAAACGAGCGTGTGCGAGTCGCCGAGACACGGACAATAATTGCGCCGCGAAAAGAGAACGTTCCGAGGCGGCTTTGTCGTGCCACGCGTGCAGAAGATCGCGAGCGGATCGAGCGGCTCGCCAGTGTTCTACCGCGCGCGCGTGAAGGTGAACGGCCGTCGGAGTCGCGCTCTGCGTGCGGCGCTTGTCCGGTACGCGGCGGCGGGGATGCGCGCCGTGCGGGCCTCGCGTGCACTGGACCGGCGGATTGTCTCGCTGAAAGCACGGGATCGTGTGTGTTTGCGCGTCGCACGGTATTGTTCAGTGAGTGCGTTGAGCGTCAGATGGTGCATGCATGCTGTCACTTCTGGGAACCTCGCTGCTGATTAATCATTTCTATGCACTTTATTTGCGTCCTATCACTGTGTGTTGAGTAGCTGCTCAGCCTTTGGATCTGCTCCTCTTGCATTGCACTGAACTCAGTAGCTCTAAAGTCCTCGCTAAAAACACAAGCAGCAACTGACTGTGAATCACCCCGAGTCCCAAAACACTGCAGTGAACCCCCAGGATCTCACTCGGACTGATCGAATGGTTTTAAAGCGATCCTAAAGTGGGACGATGACTCAGTCCGCAGGAATCTCTGTACTGAAGCTCCAGAGATTAAACAGAAGTGTGGTGTATTGATCCTGCATGCTCCCCTGAGAGAGTCTAGCTCTTATGAAGCTAACAAACACTACGAAGTGACCTTCACTCGGTGTATGTGCACATTTGGAGCTTGTTTATTAAATGGGACGATGCTGGTAAGGAGGATCACTGTGTTTCCCCGAAAGGAACTTTGACCCCTAAAGAACTGAAAGGACTAAACTCATCTCGAGAAGTGGGAAGAGGAAATAATACTCACTCCACACTAATGAAATGATCTCAGACTGACCGAGAAAACACTAGACTAGTAATCAGACAAACCTGACAGCCATGAGTGTTCGACAGCCGACCTCCACGCTGGATAGGTGAGGCTTTCTGACAATGACCTTTAGACCCACACCGATTCCCCGATAGAACAGAAACATCTCGGAGACGTCTATTTGACGTCTGCAAGACTTATTTTGTAGAGTGTTTGCTCATCTTCTATACGTCTACAGCACGTTTCCTATCAGATGTCAAATAGACGTTTATAAGATGTCTTTAAGATGTTTATGAGTTAGAATGCATGTAAAACTGACATCTTAAAGAGGTCTATCAGATGTTTGTACACCGCAGATCTTGCAGATGCGTGTGTGTGTATTTTCTCTGTGATACCTGACTTTAGTCTATTCCACAATGCAGAATCACTTAAAAACAACTGTTTTCAGTTACCATGCTTTATTTCCCACTAGCCACACAATTTATTTGTTTAGCTAGTGAAATTAGGACTGTAGTGAGTGTGTAGTATCCAGCTGATCACGTCACATCAACATGATGACGGCCCTCGCGAAAAATAATAGGCTACATCAGAAAAAAGTTCTTGGTAGAGCAGTGCCACATTCAACAATTTTAGCATGCATCCCAGTATAATAAAGGGAGAAATATTAAGATTTGAAACATTTTAAATAAGGAGAATTTTACCAAGTTTATGATTACGTTTGAGGATGGTTCTCGCAAAATTATATTTTTGTTTTTAAGATAAATGAAAACGTTTAATTTTTGAAAATGGAGGGAAAAAATTTAATTTATAGTGTTTTTATGCATGTGTAAATAACAAATCAAGCTGCAGTGCCAAACCAGACCACACGGGGGTGCCAACAGAGCACAATACTAGTCACCTTAACCTGACTATATATGGATCCATTCAGAATTATTAAAGTAAAAAACGAATAAAAAAGTAAATATAAACATTCAGAATTTGTTGAATGTGGTGACAGAACAAACGATATCGACTGATATGAGTTTTTCAGTGCCGATTATTACAGAACAAGTAGATTGATATTTCTGGTGTAAAAATATAATTAATATCAAAAGTTAGAGGAACAAATGCTCTGACAAACTTTTTTTAAAATCATATTATCAGCAAATCGATTTTGAAAATGACCGATAACCATAAAAAGCTTAATATCGGTGGCGATAATCGGTCGACCTCTGTTGAGAACGATTGAGAAAAAAGACACCAGATTTATCGGTAGACCTGATATTTGAGTATAAATGTGAGATTATCACAGTTATTGTGCCTCTAGACTATATTTCCCAGACTTTACTGTAGATTTTAGTCGATAGAAGAGGACACACTGGTAAAATCATTGTTTACAGTTAAAACACAGGCTAAATTCAAGGCTTTGTGGGCTTGCAAGGGTAACATTAAGTTCAGACGGTTACTGCCTCCTCAGATCACTGTCTCGTGTCCTCTGTCTAACAATACAGGTTTTTCCATTCGTCCAGTGTGCCTTCGTTTCCTCGTTGCTATTTTTACCGTCTCAGTGCATCAGTTTCTGTCCCAGCTGTGTGTTTGTGTTTAACTGATGAGTTGCTCTGGAGAAGATCACCCATCAGAAGATGCACTTCTTTAATGTCCACTTGTCTGTGTGTGTATTTCTGTTTTGTTCTGTCTCAAGATCTTTTGTTTCTCTTTCCCACTGACTTGTTTTTCCTGTGCATCCACTTCCTGTTTGTGTCATGTGACTGCAGGGCAGCCATTAAGAAACAAACACACCTGCCCAGGTATGACGAGTCAAAGTCAAACCCAACACAAGACATCTGTCAGTCATTAACACAGGTTTCCGCTTGAGTAGTGATGATGATGTTTAACTGTCAATCACACGAGCCTCTTCCACTATGTGCTTATTTGGGAGGAGTTACACGAGCTCTGAACTCTCTCACACGTCTTTCACTTTCTCACTCAGTTTTACAGTCCACCTCATGTTGAGTATTTGCTCTTTGTTTGTATTTCTCGCTCTCTTTCTTCCATCTGTCTCACTGTAATGTCTTCCTTCTCTCTTTCACGCTTCCTTTTAGTCCTTTTGCTGCTTGGTGAGTTTTACGGTTTATTTTCATGCTATAAATAGTGGCATACCGGGATGAAGTCTGTAGATTATGTATGTTTTTTTATTTATTTATTTTTTTTCCCAGTTGTGTAAAAGCAGTTTAAGTAATACTGTATGTGTAAAATGCATTTTTTTTGTCGCTCGATATTTGAGTTCCCTATTGAAAACACAATATTGGTCAACCACTGTTTTCTAATGCCAGCGCTGATGTGAAACTCTGGAACACGTCTGAAGTCTTTTACTTTTTGTTCAGTCTTCAGTCTGGTTAAATTCACCTACTTTCAGTTTTATTTTGCATCATGCATCAATTATGTTGCATGCATCCTTCCCTATTTTGTATTTTTTCTGGTTCTCTGTTCTTTTCTCCTGCTCTCTGGTGCCGTAGTTGTCCATTTCTCGTCTCATTGATTTTAATATGTCGTTGTCTCAGGTTGAGCAGTTTGACGTTGGGAGACTCGGAGCGCAGGTCTTCTCCCGGCCAGCAGAGGGAGACACTGTCTGATCTCCCCTCGGACAGCGCAGGTGAAGCACAGCTCTCGTATGCAAATGACCACGATCACATGACTTGATGTTATTGAAAGGTCCTCTGTTTTTGGTTCATAGGGACGGGTTTAGTCCAAAGATGTGTGGTTGTGCAGAGGGACAATCTGGGGTTTGGCTTCACCGTGTGTGGCGAGAGAATCAAACTAGTGCAGAATGTCCGGCCAGGTAATTAATACCTGTAATCAAGCCCGAGGGTAATGCACCTGTAAATGATAAACCACTTCCAGAATCAAACCTGCTGTCTTTGTCCTCGCAGGTGGAGCAGCGGTCAAGGCTGGAGTCCAGGAAGGAGACCGAATCATTAAGGTACGCTTTGCCATCGTAAAACAAAAGCGATTGTAATTGAATTAATAACTAATCTCATAATTGTCATCTCTGTTTGCGTTTCAGGTCAATGGTTCATTGGTTTCGTCGATGTCTCATCAGGAAGTGGTGAAAATGATCAAATGTGAGTCTGGCAGCTGTGTGTTTAGTTTGTTGTAGTTGTGAGGAGTGTCTTCACTGACGTTTGTTCTCGTCCTCGTACAGCTGGGACGTATGTGGCGTTGACTCTTCAGGGCCCGCCTCCTTCAGCCGCATCCATCCCGCTTCAGCCCCTCCCCACTGACCTCTTGCCCAATCACAGGACAGCTCCTGGCGACGCCCCGCCTCCTCCACAAACTCCACCCACAGGAAGCAGCACCCCGACTCAGAGAATCACAGGACCCAAACCCTTACAGGTGTGCCATGTTTTGAAGCTGTTATTGACTATATTATAGTTTAATAGGGGTCCAATCTGCCTTATGGAGTATTACCAGTGAGTATTAATAGACTCCAGAGCTGTCCTGTGAGTCATTTCACCAGCATTTCATCTTTACATGCGCACAGAAACTTAAAGATCTTCTACAACCCGCCAAAATAAAAGTTTGGTTTTACTTGAAGAAATTATGACAGAAATATATTGTTATTCTACAGCAGAATGTGTTTAAAGTAATAATACATTATTTTTGAAGAAGTATCACACACAATTGTTGTAGCTCTCTTTGCTAATTAAAGGATTGTTAAAATGTTATTTGATTTGAAGTTTTTATTCATTAACGCGCAGAATCCAGATAAAAATAAAACCGACAGCACAGGTTTTGAGAAATGATTGACACCTTTTATTATTAACTGTTTCACTACAGTTTTGATATATGATTAAATTGTTAGTAAAAAAAAAATAAACTGAATATAATTATTAAAACTGAATTTAATTAAACCTTTAATATAGATACCAAAAAATGAAAACAAAACAAAAAGAATAAAAATTAAAAATAAAAACTTAGTATTACATAGGAGTATAGAGTTTTTGTATTGTTCAAATGATTTTTATTTTTATTTTATATAAATTGAGTTGCATTAAACCATTAAAATATAATTTGTATTATTTTTAATATATTTATTTTAATATAATTTTATTATTAATTTCTATGAATTTAAACAGTAAGGCATTCATGTTGATTATTAAAATAATTAAAATGGAATCTAAAAATAAATAAAACAATCAACACAGATTTTGTCAGGGAAAACTATAATTAAAATATAAAAAAATAATAATTATAAAACATTTCATAGGGTACTACTATTGTTAATATTGTAATAAGTGGTTATATTGTCAAAGGTTTATATATTTAATTATCTACAGTTAAATAAAGGGGACGTAACTCACAGTTTCTGACAATCTGATGTAAATCTAGAGTTATACTCTTAACAGTGTAAATAAGTCAGAATGCATGACGGAAAACAGAGAATCTGTGAAATATAAAACAGTTTTTTAAAGAAATGAAATGGAGCAGGTCCCTGATAAGTGAAGTCCATCATTCAGATGTGTCTCTCCTGTTGTCAGGACCCTGAGGTGCAGAAACACGCCACAGAAATCCTGCGGAGGATGCTGGAGCAGGAGGAGGCAGAGCTGCAGGTATCAGTGATGCAGGACCAGCGCTTCTCAGGTGTGTTCAGACACTTCATTAATGATGTTCACCGCTCTCTCTGTGCAGAACCTCCTGGAGGAGCACTCCCGAAACCCCTCGTCTTCATTAGAGGAGCGGATAGAAAGAGCCAGACGAAGAGCCAGCCAAGTCCGAGTGAAGATCCGGCAGGATGTGGTACGAGTGCTGCTTCATACAATCTAACTCACTCACCCTCACATCGTCTAAGATGGAGAAATGGGGACCAGTAGTTGCATGTGTGTCCTTTCTGTGGTGCTTTTTGAGCTTCCTGATGTGATCAGGTACTCTTATAGTCGATCAGTTGAAATCTCTTCTCTGTTTCAGGACGGCACTCGATCAGAAGCGGTCGCTAGCTATCTCACAGCTGGAGAAGGTCACTATACCTTCATTAACTCGTGTCTGAAGAGCTGATGAGATCTTTATGATTCATCGGTGCTCGTGGTGTAATGCTGGTGTGATTTCTCTCTTTGAGCAGGTCGGTTATCGGTGGACTCCAGCGAAGGAGACGTCGAGGTGAGTTACGTTCATTACACCAAAATAAAAGTTGAGAAGGCAAGAACTGTTATAAATTTTCTTTAAATGTTAGTATTGTGATTGTACTGTTGTTCTGTAAAATAAGACAATAATAATAATTACAACCACTTTGTCGATGCATTTATTATAAAGTTCACACATAGTGTTCAAATCAGGATTTTTAAACAGTTTTGAAAGAAGTCTGATTTAACGGTCTCCTGTGTGTCTGTGTTCAGGCATGTGAGAGCCCCTTCTCGTCCCCCTCCATCTTCAGGAACCCTCTGCTCCGCTGGCAGGGGTCCGACACGCTCCCCTTGGACTCGGTAAGACCCTCAGAGGATCTCTGTAGCTCTCTCCTGTGCTCTGTGTTCAGCCTGAGGTCTGAGTGTCCTGTGTCCCGTCAGGGAGGGAAGAGCCAGATCATCGGCCCAGAGGAAGAGGAGGAGGAGGAGGATGGGTACTCCATCAATGAGGTCAGACCGTTCACATTTATCACTGTCTCTCAGAGCTAGTAATTAATTGAATGTAAAAAATTAAAATAAGGGATTTAAAATAGACACATTTGAATACGGTAAATAGTTCACCTGTATGCCGCCTTCAGAAGCATGCAGATGTGTTGTTAAATTATTAAAATAATTGTATAATATATAAATTATATATGTCAACGTTAACGCGTTAACGCATGCGATTAATTTTTGTCTGGTTTAACGTGTCAAAATATTTAACGCAATTAACGCAGCATCCGTATTTTCTGCCATCCGTTGGCTAGCTTTACATTATATGATCACGCTCTTATTCATTTAAATGCTTTTAAACATTTCAAGCGCGGCAAGACAAAAGAGAATGCGCTGTCTGTGAATGCCCTTATGTGACACACACACACAATGCATAGACAGGGCGCCAGAATCCAGTTCTCTTAAGCGCTTGAACTAACAATAAACATCCCAAAGTGCCAGTTTGTCGATTATCCTCATAAGAGCAATCTTAAATGATTTATATAAAGTCTAAAATGAACAAAAAGAGTTGTGAGAGAATGAGGGGAGATCAATAGACAGTGTATAAACGGTGAGATCCGCGTGTCTGTCTGCTCTTAAAGGGACAGCAGCCAATAAAGCTTCCTGTCAGTAAAGTTAAAGAACAAAGGGAACAGAGAAAATGACTCGCTGCTCTTGACTAAATAACTTTTGTAGCTTTAATAAGGATTAACTATTTAATTTATAGTTTATGCAGTGCAGACTGCATATAACTTTGATAACTTTATTAAATTTCTGTATATTTCCTAACTGTTAAGACTGGAAGGGCAGGAGTAAACATGACATTTATTATGGGTTTATGTTAGCATTGTTTTAAGTTTACTTAAATTAAAAACTGTTATATTTTTAAAAGCCTAATAATAAATGTAAAAAATAAAAAAAAATCAGTAGCTGTATTAATATCAGTAATACTGGCCTTCATTCATAAAAAGATGCCATTTAAACAAGTATTTAAAATATACTGTCTTTATGTTGTTTCTACATTAATTTGATTAACTGAAATTATTACATTAAAAAATATATTAAAAACGTACAAAAACATTTCTTTTTTTATTGCGATTAATTGCGATTAATCACAGGAAAATGTGTGATTAATCTAGTTAAAGTTTTTAATCGATTGACAGCACTAATATATATATATATATATATATATATATATATATATATATATATATGTATATATATTAGTAATTGAGTCAGTTGTTTTCTCTGAAATAAATATTTTACACATTCATTTGTATTTCATTTCTGAGTAAAACTATGTTAAATATCTCGGCGAGTGAAGTTGAGCGATGCTTATCTGTTGAGATTGTCTCTTTATAACCAAGACCCTTTCGATTTCTTGCTCTTATTTTATTGATCAGAGATTTGGATATGCACAATTATGCAAAGCGTAGTCATCAGAGTTTTTAATTTAATTTTCATATGCATCTTAAATGCATGCATTAAAGACAATCTGGGCTGAGTTTGGAATAGCATACTACTCTTACTGTTTCTGCCATATCTTTAGTGTGCTGTTCCTAATTCAGTGTTTAAATTCATGTCTTAAAGTTGATTTGGTCGACCTTTGGTATAATAGCACATGTAACTCTTCCTCACTGTTCATGACAGACGGACGGGCCGTTTCAGGACATCGAGCTGCTGAAGAGTCGTCCGGCTCACATGACGGTCTTCATGAGATACGTGTTCAGTCAACTACTGGATCCAAACCCGCTGGTCAGCCCTGCTTTCTCATATGATACAGGGGTGTAATAATAATAATAATAATAATAATTAAGCTATTAACCCCTTGAAGCTGTGGCTTACAGTGAATATATAACAGCTAGGGGGCATTGTTAGGCACAAAGGGAAGCTTTTATATATTCACTGCAAACCACAGCTTCAAGGGGATTATTGCTTTTATAAAACGGTTATTCCATATACGTAGTAAGGTTTCACAAAATAAAACCCAGCTAATAAAGTGTAATGCTATTAATAAGAACAGTATTCTTCTGCCAAACAATGTAGTTCCTCAGAAACAGGTGTGGTTCCAACAAAGTGGTTGCCGAGCAACACACCGAAGTAAACAAAGGTGTGTGTTTGTAGAGTAACAGTTTGGAACTTGGCTCAACCAATCAGAATCAAGGATGGAACTCTGTTTAATTAATTGTTACTTTTGATAAGAAACAAAGTCTCATCTTTCAAATAATGTTTTTTTTTTCAGGAAATTCAAAACCTAAATGCTAAATAGTTTTTGATGTGTCCAAAGATCGCTTTATAAACACCTCAGTTTGCGATCATGCCTCACTCTTTACTACTAGTTACAACACAAAATAAACATGAATGAACATATCCTCAAAATCGCTCAATCAGAGTTTCAACTGCGAAAAGACGGCAATAAAACAGTGAAAATAGTCATAAATAGTAGTTGAATTTAAGTTTGGTCTCTGTGGTTAATTGTAACGTTATAGTAATGTAAAAGGGCTACTGTAAGCCAAGGTAGATTTTTATCCCTAAGAAAAGTTTAATTGTAATTAAATTAATTTAAGGAAAGAGCAGTTTGTTCGGTACATCAGTTTAACTCCTTAACTCTCATCACCCTTTTTGAAACATAAACATGAAAGTGCGCTATTTAAAGTTACATTATTATAATTCATGAACACTTTTGAATACAAAGTTGGTCTCTTTCTAAACAAGACAATCAGCAGATTATTGCAAAAGTGAATCATTAAAAAAATAAATGAAAGTATAAAATAAGTTATAGAAGATTAAATTTACTGTAAAGAAATTTTTCTTTTTTTAACTTTATATAAAATATTTATGAAATCGTTTTTTAATCCAGAATTGCTATAAAGTGTTTCAAGTTTGAAATGTTTGAAGTTGATATCTAAAAATGATGATGTTCCTATGCGATTTAGTGTAGGCGTTATACAAAACCTGGCCACCAGGTGACACCCAAAGTTTTTTGAGATGCATTTTTCTGCCACAAACATTTCAATTTCTCTCTCAATATTACTTCTATCACAAATTGAACCACCAAATATGAACTCTTGAGACTCAGACCTTTCCAATAATGTGTATTTTGTCAAGATTATGCTCAGTACACCAGTTTAATATAAAAAAAGCCTTTTTCCCTTCCTGCTGTACCAAACCGTGATGAAAACCGGGGTACCCTCATGTTTGTGTACCGTTACACTCCTAATCTGAAATCTTAAAGGCCAGTCCGGTGAGCATCAGTGGCTGCCTGAGCACAGATGTGTGTGTGACGTGTGTGTTTGTGTTGATGCAGCTGTTTTATCTGTCTGTGGAGGCGTATCTGGGCTCGAGCCCTAAAGACGCCCGATCGCTCGCCCCTCAGATCTGCTCACACTTCCTGGACCCCGATGCGGTGAGTGTCTGATCTACAGTCCAGCAGCGCTGCATCTCTCACTCGCTCTCTGTGTGACTGTTCTTCTGTGATTCGTTTCAGCCTGTGAAGATTAAAGTCCGGGAGGAGATCCTGACAGACATAGGTGAGCTCTCGTGAACAGAAACCCCGTCTGGAGCGGCTGATAGAGCGGTGGTTAACCGTGTGTGTGGTTTGTTGTGGTGTAGAGGGTCGTCTGCACGCTCAGGAGGACATCAGAGGACCTCTGTCTGAGCTCCAGCAGCAGGTGCTCCCAGACATTCAGGAGCAGCTCCAGGACTACAGGTGCGCCTCCAGATTCACTGCACTATTCATAGTGGAGCAGGTTCATCTGACACTGCTCAGGTGGGATGGAACCATTCACTCAACTCACGAATCGATTCATGTTGTTTTTTTATTGGTTTTTTTTTTTACAAAATTTGATTTAAGACGGATTATTAATTAAATGTGAAATTAAAATATAACACTATAATAATACACTAATATAGCACTTGCTTTTTTGTCGGTTTTGATTGCTTCTATTGTCATCATTTGGATAAAAGCGCTTGCTAAATGACAAAATTGAAATATAATGTAAATGTAAATAACACAACTAAATGTACATATTAAAACAAGCCCCAAATCAAATAAATAAGTAACACAAATAAATGAAATCTCTTCATATAAACAAAGGCTTTGTCTGAGCTCTTTCCATCTAAAACGAGAGGCAACCTCTGCAAATCCTGATCCGAACAAAGATGCTGCATACATGCAACATGAGCAGTTATTAATTTAAATCACCAAAAGCAGAATGATTTGACTTCAGCTGTGTGAAACTATACATAAGAAATATCAGCCTGAAACAGAAACAGCAGACGAGCTGAGCGAGACGCAGATTGACTCTCTGCCAGCAGGTGGAGCTTTAAGCATTTCCCTGGTTTCTGTACTTATGAACTTTAACTAGTGACAATAAAGGGCTACTACTACTTAATATGACATACAGATGGACTCCTACCTCTAACTAAATCGTGGTTTGTTTAGCATCTCAACCGATTTTAATCTTCACATATTGGATGTTTTTTTCAACGGTCTTGTGGTTAACCACACACACACACACACACACACACACACACACCGTTGACGGCCGTCTGTGTGCTGCAGGAGTAAGCAGACGATGGGGCTGGGCTCTCTGTAACACACACACACACACACACACACAAACACACACACTGATGTCTGTGTGCTGCAGGAGTAAGCAGACGATGGGGCTGGACTCTCTGTAACACACACACACACACACACACACACACACACTGATGTCTGTGTGCTGCAGGAGTAAGCAGACGATGGGGCTGGACTCTCTGTAACACACACACACACACACACACACACTGATGTCTGGTGTCTGTGTGCTGCAGGAGTAAGCAGACGATGGGGCTGGACTCTCTGTAACACACACACACACACACACACACACTGATGTCTGGTGTCTGTGTGCTGCAGGAGTAAGCAGACGATGGGGCTGGACTCTCTGTAACACACACACACACACACACACACACTGATGTCTGGTGTCTGTGTGCTGCAGGAGTAAGCAGACGATGGGGCTGGGCTCTCTGTAACACACACACACACACACACACACACACACACTGATGTCTGTGTGCTGCAGGAGTAAGCAGACGATGGGGCTGGACTCTCTGTAACACACACACACACACACACACACACACACACACACTGATGTCTGTGTGCTGCAGGAGTAAGCAGACGATGGGGCTGGGCTCTCTGTAACACACACACACACACACACACACACACACACTGATGTCTGTGTGCTGCAGGAGTAAGCAGACGATGGGGCTGGGCTCTCTGTAACACACACACACACACACACACACACACACACTGATGTCTGTGTGCTGCAGGAGTAAGCAGACGATGGGGCTGGACTCTCTGTAACACACACACACACACACACACACACTGATGTCTGTGTGCTGCAGGAGTAAGCAGACGATGGGGCTGGGGTCTCTGTTTGGAGAGGGTGACCTGCAGCAGTTAGATGGAGACCCAGTGAAGGAGCGGACGGTGGTGGACAGACAGGTGCTGGCGCTCTGGGACATCCTGTGAGTGGAGAAGACCTGCACACACACACACACACACTAATGTGTGACGCATCATTGCACCCGAGTTACTGTCTTTATGATATTACATCAGAAATCTGCTTCTCATTACTTTCTTCTTTGGGGAAAAAAAACAATTAATAGCATTGCAATATTTCTGTTCTTTTTTTTTATACTTATTCTTATTAATCAGTTATTAGTATTATTATATTTACTAAAATTAATAAACACTATTACTATAGTAATACATTTATTTATTAGTTTTGACTTTTAAAAGTTGATAGTAACAACATTTTTAATTAAAACATTTCTTTAAAGGTATTATAATGTTTGCTATTATTTTCTTAATTGTATAATATTATATTATGATTATTAAATACTCAAGTTTTATAATACAACTAAACAGTAGCAGTACAACACTGATAATGATAGTAATAGTTATCATTCATTTATATATATATATATATATATATATATATATACTATTGTAGTGATACTTTTGTAATAAGAATGTTTTTATTATTAATATAATAATTTTGTGCAATAAAATAAAACAGTATAGTAGTATTATCACGATAGTAATGCATATGGATAGTATTCCATTTTATAATTTAATAAACTATTATAGTTATGATTATTTTATAGTACAAAGGCATTACAGTAGCAATACAGTTGTTCATTGGTGTAATTTTTATAATTGAATTACTACACTAGTACTGTTACTCTTTAAATACTAATATTAATTTTACTGTTAAGGTTTAATAAGTTAGAATGGGTTTCATTAAAAAAAAAAAAAAAAAAAAAACATGGATCCTCATGTTAAAATTAACTTATCTTAACTATTTCAAATTCTATTTGAAAACACTTCTTGCCAGGGAAAGTGAAGAGAAAAGGCACACATTATACCCCGTCTGGTTAATATGCTGTAAAACCAACGGGAGAATCTACCATAAACCTGCAGCACGGGTTATAAAGCCGTCAGGTGACAGAAATAAACTGAAAGTGAGCTTGCATGAGATACAAAGGTCCCGGGACACGCCTGGACGCGGAGCAGTCACATGACCCACAGACAGGTCACATGACCGCTGTACACACAGCATGAGGCGTCCGTCACGGGACCCTGTCTCTCTTCAGGTGTGTGTCTGTGTAAATCCAGTCATCTAACACCAGCTTCCTCTCCTTACAGCTCCAAACATGAGGAGGACCGAAGGTATGAGCTTCAATCCTGTGGCTAGCGCTGATTTCTGTGATTATATTAGATTGGATGAGGATAGTGACCGTTGTTCTGCTGTCAGCTCTCCGCTAGCGTCTGCGGTTCATCTCTATCTCAGACACTCGGGCATTAAACTCAGAGACTCCAAAGTGTTCCCCGGCTTGATGTCCGAGAAGGAAAAGTGGCTTCCGTTCTTTCCTAAAGCGAAGAAGGTAATGTGTGATGTGCTGTGATTGGAGCAGCTCTGCTTCTGACTGGATCCTCATGATGCGCTTCACATGTCACACACAGCTGAGCAGCGCCAGACGAGAGAAGGACGGAGACGACAAGAAACGCAATCCCATCCTGAAGTACATCGGCAAACCCAGAAGCACGTCCCAGTCCAGTAAACACACACACAGCACGTGTTTGAGTCGTTCAGTGTTTATTTTCTTTTCTTTATTTTAGTTTGAAATGCTGTCGTTTGTATCATTTTCTGTTCATATTTCTCATGGTTCGTTTATTTCTCCAGCGTTCCATGTTCCTTTGTCCCCGGCTGAAGGTACACATCCTTTACTTTGCATCTTCATTTGTTTGCTACTTTTACAGACCTGATGAAATCACTTTCCTGTCTTTTAGTATTTAATAAAAATATTTCATTTATTATTTGTACATTACATAATTTTTGTGTATATATCCATTTTTTATCATATATATATTTTATTATTATTATTATTTTTGATATACAGGATTTTTGCGGGTCTTAAATAGACTTAATTCACCTTTCCATAAATTAATGCTGTAAATGTCTTAAATCAGAGTAGATAGTCTAGAAGGCATTAAATGTTGTATGCATTGCAAAAAAATAAATCATCTTTAGTGCTTTGTCTTGTTTTCTAATTTAAAAATCTATTCGATTTATTTCTTAACATTTCTTTACTTGGTCTTAAAAACTGTATATTTCCCTTCATAAAACCTGCAGAAACCCTCTATATATCTGACTGAATGATTGTATTTGTAGAGCTCAAGGACACAGTGTCACACAATACACAAGTGTGTTGTTCCTGTTATGGGGAAAAAATTGGAGCAGGAATATTAATGACTCTTTATTTGTGTCCACAGTTCGTCCTGGCAGCGTGAGAAACATCATTCAGCAGTTTGAGAATAATTCAGACTCGGTTGAAGAAGGGGATAGTGAGGGACAGACCCTGTCTTCCAGCAGTTTTGGAGAGGACAGCATGGAAAGGTCACAGATGTTATAAACACAGTTACACGTCATCCAAGACGTGCAGCTTTAATGAGTTGATGCTGATGGCGCTGGTTTATTCTCCTCCTCAGTCCGACCATATCGGTGCGATTGGCTCGCAGCGAGTCTCTGAAGGCTCAGGGGGAGGGGCGTCGGCGAGGAGGCGGGGCGGGGGCGGAGTCTGTCCCTCGTTCTCGTAGTGATGTGGACATGGAGGACGTTGAGGAGAGGGAGGGGCCTGGACTGAGGCTGTTACATCACAGCGCTTCGTCTTCAGCCTCCAGCAGCTCGGCACGGTACACACACACACACACACACACGGGACACAAATACAGCTAGGGCTGCAGCCATCCAAAACAAACTGCATGTTATGAACACACACTGTATGATTAATATACCTCTGTGCTACACATTAATGGTAAAAAAGCATTATAAAGCACAGTTTAAACAGTCAGTTTAATTCCCCATATTAAAAATGGAAATAATAATGGAGGCGGTAAAGAAAAACACAAACTAAAAGTGTTAAAAGATGGGAGGAACATTCTGCATCATTTTACTATCTGTCAGGTGCTAGCTTCATGTCTCAGTGGCTTGTTTTGTTTTGCCCATATTTAAAAAAGGCAGATAGGGATAGATTCCATTTACACTGTTAAAATTGCCATTATTTGCAATAAATTGTATAAAATCTCACTGTTATCTGCACCGCAGTATTGTAGTACATTATAAAACAGTATGCAGTAATAACGTATTGAGGGAAAATTATAATTTTAATTCAAATTATTAAATGGGTGCCACCTTATTGGAACTATAAAGCCCTCTCTACATCTAACCTAACCTTACCTGATACTTTATTTTCAACTGTTTGATTATTTCCTTAATTTTTACTGAAAAGAAATGCATTTCAATGTGATATGAGATTTGAAAAGGGAGAGGAAAAAAAGTGGATTCGAACCCGGGCCAATCGCGTCAAAAAGACTACGGTGTACGCTAGCATCTACGCCACTGAAGCTAATGATTGTTGGCCATCTTTAATAGTGTTGACCCTCCCTTTCACACGTTTGTGGGAGGAGCAAGTGTAAATAGACCATCCATTAAAATAACGTCTAAATATCGGCCGATATATCGGTCGACCACTATTTTCATTAGCGATTTTTATCGATTAGTTGTTGCAGCCCAAGCAACATTCAATAAATAAATCCATTAAATTAAATTACATTTTCTTTTGTGTTGAGTTTCTAACTTTATTAGTATTGTTCTTTCAGATCACTGGAGAACCCGACGCCGCCGTACACGCCTCGCTCTCAGCGCAGGTGAGGTTTATCTGCTCTCGCTCTGCTCTGGTCTGTCTCTGCTCGTGCGTCTCACTCTCTCTCTCCGTCCTCAGGATGGTGGACGCTCCGGTGGCTCTGTTACCGGACGCTCCGGCCCTGGACGAGGACGTGGTTGACTCACACAACTGGCAGGAGACGGTGGAGCCACACGTCCTGACGTCTCTCAGCTCACGAGAGATCGACCGACAGGCCGTCATCTACGGTATACACTTACACAGACACACACTGAAGTCAGGTCTCATCACACACGGTTGCCTGAGCAAAGGCAGGAGACTTGGAAACCTGTTTGAAAACAGTCATTTTGTGGTTACAGTTTGTGGTACAGAAACGACTCGCTTCTATTTAAACATCTGCTTTAAAAGAAACATTTCTAAAATAAATATTTCCGGTTCAGTTCAACTTTACAGCATCTGTGACACGACGTCAGTCACTGCAGCTCATTTTAAGACACTTATAATGGGAAATATTACAGTAAGCACTGATTTAAAGTACCGAGGCATCCTAGGTGTATATGACTTTCTTCTTTCAGACGAATCCAGTCGGAGTTATATTAAAAACGGTCTTTGATCTTTCAAGCTGTTTCATGATGGGTGTTGCATTCCTTCAGTCAAAAAAGAAGAGAAATAAAAAGCACCCTTCTGTAAAGATGTTTTTAAAAAAAGTCTCACTTTTTCCCGGGTGAACAAATGCCTCCTGTAGCAAATTTATGCATTTTTGTAAGAAAAATGTCCACATTCAAATCACTTTAATCTAGTTGGTGTTCACTGCTGTAAACGAAGCAGTTTAAGACTAGGTTGCTGTTGGGAGAGGTGTTAGTGCGGCCAGCAGGGGGCAGGATTGTGAAGCGCTTTATAATATCACATCAACTATCAACAGTTTAATACACTGACTGTGTGTCTGCCACACACTGGACATCTTTAATAAGTGATATTAAGCATGTAAATATGTCATTAGGAATATTAACTGTCCGTTTACAGTGTGAAATCTCAGTGCATGACTTCCTCCAAGTAATAACCAGCTCAGGGTGAAGCATGAACAGTGTAATACGAGAGAGCAGGGTTGTGTTTCATCAGATCCGTCAGGCGTCTGTGTGTCTGTAATGAGCAGTGTTTCTCCTCAGGACGGAGAAATGAGCTTCCTGACAATCTCAGACACGCTGGAGATGTTTAGTTTGTTTTAAGATGATACGTCTGTGAAAATTAATATAATGATTTCACATAGCCTCGAGCCTCAGACTTCAGTGGGTTTATGGGTTATATGGAAGAACATGAACAATTTTAAGAAGATGTAACCCAAATCTCAGGATGTTTTGAGACGCACTCAGCACGGACCGTGAGAACAAACTCAGACAGATCTGAGGAGATTACACTGTCAGAGCCTCGTCAGGTTTGGTGTGTTTTACGTGGAGCCTAGTTAAACATCTTTAACTGTAGCTCAGTGGTTTAACGCTGTTCTGCAGAGCTGTTCACCACGGAGGCGTCTCACCTGCGGACGCTCAGGGTCCTGGACCAGGTGTTTTATCAGAAGATGCAGAGCGTCCTCAGTCCTGAAGAGCTGTCCTGCATCTTCCTGAACCTGCGGCACGTCTACGAGCTCCACGGTCAGTGCTGGTTAAACACAGAGACACTGGGATCGGTTTCTACTGTTGTGTTTGTGCTGAATGCTGTATATTTTGTCTTGTAAGACACTTGTATTCATGCAGGATGGACATGAGACTTAACAAACCTATGAACTGAATGCAGTGCTCTGATGAATGCATGCATGTAGATGTAATACTCGAGGTCTGATGATGTTTTTCTATCCCAGCGAGCTTATGTGAGGCCATGAAGAAGCGCAGGGAATCGCCGGTCGTTCAGGGCATCGGAGACATCATGCTGGCTAGAGTGAGTGCCTCGCTCCTCTTGTCTTAGATGAGTTCAAGGAAAAGGTCATCAAAAAAAATGACATTTTCTGTAAATCTGCTCTCTCTTGGGCCTTCCAAGATGTTTGTTTCTTCATCAGGTTTGGAGAAATGTAGCATTGCATCAGTGTCTCATCAATGGATGCTCTGCAGTGAATGGGTGCCGTCAGAATGAGAGTCCAAACAGCTGATAAAAACATCACAATAATCCACAGCTCTCCAGTCCATCAGTTAATGCCTTCAGAAGACAAAAGCTGCAACAGATCCATTATTAAGTTTTTAACCTTAAACTGCAGCTTCCATAATAACGCTTCCTCTCTTGAAAAGTCATTGTCTGAATCAGGAGAGAAATCTGCACAGATCAAGCCACGTTTACAAGCCAACACAGATAAAGAACTTTTATACTGGAGGAAGCATTATTATGAAGTATAATATCAGCCTTAAACAATTAATTTGGTTAAACGCATCTCGATTATGGATTTGTTTCTCATAAACATGCAGTTTTTCACTTCTCAAGACATTAATTGATGCACTGCATTACTTGTGGATTATTGTGATGTTTTTATCAGCTGTTTGGACTCTCATTCTGACGGCACCCATTCACTGCAGAGCATCCTGAACAAGTGATGCAATGCTACATTTCTCCAAATCTGATGCAGAAACAAACTCGTCCTAATCTTAGATGGCTTGAGGGAGAGGAAACTGTCAGAAATTTTTATTTTTGGGTGAGCTGTTCCTTCAAAAGTGATGGTTTTGCTGTGTGTGTGTGTGTGTGTGTGTGTGTGTGTGTGTGTGTGTGCTGCAGCTGGAGGGAGAGGCTGGAGATCAGTTCGAGGAGCAGGTGTCTCATCTGTGCAGTCAGCAGAGTCAAGCGCTGGAGCTCATCAAGAGCAAACAGCGTAAAGACCCTCGCTTCGCTCACCTCATACAGGTAAGGCCTGCTCCACGGCCCTGTGCTGCTGCTCCAGCCGCCCGTGACTCGTGTGTGTGTGTGTGTGTGTGTGTGTGTGGCAGGAGTGTGAGGCCAGTCCTCACTGCCGCAGGTTACAGCTGAAGGACCTGCTGGTGGCTGAGATGCAGCGCTTGACTAAATACCCTCTTCTGCTGGACAACATCATCAAACACAGCGAGAGTGAGTCGACACACACACACGTCAGGAGCAGGAGAACGTGAAAAGACTCGCACTAATCTTCCTATGTGTGTTATATCTGTGTGCAGCGTCGTCTCCGGACCTGCCGCTGCTTCAGAGAGCTCAGGCCCGCTGTCGTGGTATACTGCAGGCGGTCAATGAGGTGGTCAGAGAGACAGAGCACCGGCATCGGCTCGGACAGTACCAGCGCAGGCTGGACCTGACGCCTCTGGAGCGGCTGGCCAATCCCCTCGCAGCACAGTTCAAGGTAAGAGCGGTTCTCAGTGCTCCACGAGCCCCATCCCATCACTCACTCACAGTCAGTGAGATCTTCATGCTGTCGCTTCTCTCTCAGAGCCTGGATCTCACCACGAAGAGGATGATCCACGAGGGGTCGCTCACCTGGAGGGTCAGCAAGGACAAGGCCATCGGTACAGATGTGTGACGCACACAGACACAGCAGAACAGAAACAAAATTAAACTAACTCAAAATCACCCTTTACCATAGTGTCTGCTAAGATGCATTACTCCATATAGGAGCTTTTGGTACAATCCAGTAATGCACATATTGATTTGCTTTAAGAGTAAAAATGATATTTGTTAGGATTAGTTATTATTTGCTTCTTTAGCCCTTAGCACATATCACATGCCTGATTATTATATTATATAAATTATATTGTATTATATTAAAAAGAAAATATTTGATTGTTAAATTTTAATTAAATGTAATATTAAATACATTTTCTGAATATAATTTAATTATTTTAATATTTTCTTTTTAAGTTTTTTAAATGTACATTTTATTTAAATAATATAATATATTTTTTTAGTTTTTATTAGTGTAGGCAATGCTTTAGTAATTTTGTGGGTTTTTCTTTTTTTTTAAGGTATTTGTTTTATTAATTTTATTAATAAAATCTATTGATTATGAATACATAATTAGTAGTTTAACAATTCATTTTTATTGATAAAATCTCTGTTTCAGGGGTATTTATTTTAGTACATCAAGTGTTGCCTTGGGAAAAAGCTGAAATAAAATAAGTTGTTTCTCATATTTTATTTCAGTTAACATTTATTTTAAGGAAAGTGTTTAATGGTTTGAGTTAAGTGTAATAGCACATATCTGAGCTCAGAGCTTGTAGACGTGAGATAACGTGTGTGATGTTTGGGCCGTCCCAGAGGTGCAGGCGCTGCTGCTCTCAGATCTGCTGGTGCTCCTTCAGAGGGGTGCAGACGAGCGCCTCGTCCTGCGCTGTCCGTCACGCTCGCTGGGCGGAGCTCCAGACCTCAAGATCCCCTTCTGCCCAATCCTGCGCCTCGACTCCGCCCTCGTCCGATTGGTTGCCACCGGTGAGAGTGGAATCTTCATGAGCTTCTTCATGTTTTACGCTCACTGAGTGTAACTCTGAATCTTCTCAATACACCCTTATTATTTAAAGTATTTGATGAACTTATTTCCGTCTTGCAGACAATAAAGCGCTGTACGTGATCAGCACGTCTGAGAGTCAGATCTACGAGCTGGTGGCCGGGACGTCGTCAGAGAAGAACACGTGAGTCTCCGCTCGGCCCTCATTGGCTGCTCATGTGATTGACAGGATTGCAGCCAATCAGGGAGCTTTATTTATTCCTTCATGTTTCCTCACAGTTGGAAAGATCTTCTGGAGAAGACGATCGCTGCTGCCAGTCTAAGAGCAGGATCGAGCAAACAAGGATCGCCACCGCCGTACGTCACACCATCAGCACACAAACACTGACATACACACATATCAACACTAGATCTGATGAACTCACGTCTGCTCTGTTTCAGGTCCTCAGGTGCGCGCTCATCTGCCAATGCTTTAGGTGAGAGCAGTGTGTGAAGTGTGTGTTGTAACTGCCAAAATCAGGAAATTGAAAATATAATGCCAGCATATATACTACCATTCAAATGTTTGCTATCGAGGAAGCATTAAATTTATCAAGTGACATTTATAACACTGTATGTTTCAAATTAATGCTGCTCTTTTAAATGTTCTATTCATTAAAAAATATTGGATGCTCAAATACAATGCATCACCATTTCCACAGAAATGAGAATCAGTGCGTTTTCAACACTGATGATGATCAGAAATGTTTGTTGAGCAGCAAATCAGTATGTTAGAATGATTTCTGAAGATCATGTGACTCTGAAGACTGTGGTCGACCGATATATCGACCGATATTTGTCATTTTTCAAATAATGGCATCAGCCGATAACTTTTTCTGCTTGGGCGACGTGTTCGAGGTGGGATTTTATTTTGACCGAGCTGAGAGCGGAGGTGCCAGACACTTTCGAACAGTAGTACATAATGCAATTTAATACATTCAATAAAAACAACCAATTCCACATGTGCAAATCTGCTGAAATTAAGTTATTTTACATTCAGTTATTCAGTCAAAAGGCTGAAGATTTTAGACACAAGTGATTTTCTTGGAAAGTGCACATTAATCTGAAGGTGTTTGTAATATTTCATGCAGTAATTAGCACAGCTAAGCTCAGACGTTTCCTGTGCTGTTTGATGTAAAATGCCTCAGAGGGTCATGACATGATTTCCCCCGTGTCTGTCAGATGTGCTGGAGTCGTCCGTGTCTCTGGAGCAGGATTCTGTCAGTGATGATGAAGCCGCTCTCACACCGACAGACGGATCGGACACACAACATCATCAGGATGGAGACGGGTTCCCCCAAACCAAAGCTGCTGTCGCCGAAGCTGCTCTCCAGGACGGTGAGCCGTGTTCGCTTCGGAGTTTATCGTAAATTTCATTGTCAAATTTAATGGTACAAGAAAGTCTTAATTATGATTTCAGCAGGTTTTAAATTTGAGGACAGGAAGATGAGAATTATTATGGCTTAATGTGTGATTTCATGAAATAAACATGAGTGCTGCACATTTCAAAGTCAGGGAAAACCGCTGTGTTCACTAAATGTCTGCTGTTCCAAACGCGCCACCTGCTGATAGAGAATGGACTTGCCTTTTCAGTATTTGTTCAGACCGATTGAAAATCAATGTTTTTTAATTAATATAATAATTGATACTTTGATTAATTTTCTTATTAATGGTTTAAAGGCTGAAATGTTAAGTTTATAACACCTGTAGTTTGAAAACTTGCGTATCTGAACTATAAATCATGCTTTACAGTTTAAACGCACAGTATGGAATTTTTGGCCACCAGGGGTCATCAATCAAAATAATAACATAAGACGTACTTTGATGACGTCGGGAAAGAGCGTAGGCTCATGGGAGTTGTTGTTCATTGGAACACGCGCTCTGTCGCTCCCCACATTCCTCACTCATTTTAACTGAGGCCGGCGACACACTGGATGCGTGGCGCAAGCGTCTCAGCTGCGTGGCGTGTCAGTTTAATTCGGCTCCCATGTTAATAGGTTAGAGCTTGCAGACTGCCTGCGTGAGACGCGTGTCTCAGGCGCGGCTCAAGGCGCGCGGAAAACGCGTGCTTGCTAGAAATAGAACCGACGCCTATTTTTCACGCGACACGCACGCGTGTTGGAAGCGTTTCCAGGCAAAATATGTTTATATGTAATTTTGTACACAAATACATATTATTTCATGACATTTTGATGTTTGAAGTCTATAGGTTGACATAAATTCAGATATAAATGTAATTTAAACAATAAATAAATAATTATCGATTTTCAAATATTGCACCTGTCAAACATCGTCTATTTTGCCGTCAATACTGTTGACGGTGTCCTTTATCAGTAGGCTTTATATTTATGTTCAACATGAAGTATAGATATTGTTGTCATGAAGACAAGAGCCTGGTCTGTCAGCGGTCTCCCTTCACCTACAGCAGCAGCAGCAGCCTAGTATTTTGACAATCACGTCTTTTCGAACGGAGAGATATATGAATTATCAGACCCCTATCAAATCAATATTCCATCTAGCTTGTAGTAATATATGTGTAAAACACAATATATGTTATAAAAGCTACTTTATCCAGCTAGATATAGAACACATGTAGATTTACATTATACTCTACATGAGAGCTAGTCCGTCTGCGTTTTACACAAGACATCATCGTTTCACAAAATATACAGATAGATACAGTTAGCTGAATGGATGCATACCTGTTTATTAGAATGCAAGCATCTCTCTGTAGTTTCAGCTTGTCACGAAGCTCTCTCTATCTTGGAAATGCAACTCCAATATTTACCCGTGTCTTGTTTGTTCTCTTGTTATTACAATTACATATTGCGCCTTTAATATGTAACTATACACATTGCCATACTCCACTCATATGGTATTGATTTTATTTGTGCAGGTCTTAGAAATAGTGTTAAAAAGTGTTAAATTTGAAACGCTTGTATGTCAATCTGAAATTGAGTGAGCCCTGAATCAAATCTTTTCATCTAAAGCAAGTTTTTGTCTGAAGGAAACATTAAATGGGTTTCTAAATGGATCTTTTATGCTGTTTCAACTTGTTTCTCGCCATGAAAAGAGCCAAGAAAGCTGGACCCAAACACCTGTTAAATAAATAATAAATAAAAAATAAATTATTAATAATTAAATAAATGTTGACACAAAAACTATTATAAATATATATTTTTAACCGAAATAAAGCTTAAAGTACTAAATGTACATATTAAGCGGAAATGTTGTTTTGCCAACTAACTTAAAATAAGTTGAAGTACTGAAATGACTAGAACTGAAAAATATATTAAAGCTAAATTATTTTAAAAAAGGACTAATTGTAAAACACTTGATGAGAGGAGTTATAATAGTTTTGTGAAGTCCATCCAAAAGTCAGTACAAACTATTTTGCACATATATCTGATAAAAAAAACACACAACACAGTTCAGCTCTTCAATATCTTGTTTACTGGCAACTTACAATGTTTTTCTTGTTTTCTCAGTGGAAACCCTCCGGCAGCTGATCTTCAGAGACCTTGAGGATGGGTGGAGTCAGGATTCAGATGACACGCCCACAAATGAGACGGCCAATGAAAGGAGTCCTTTGACCGACGGAGCGGGGGCGGAGTTCTCTGATCCCGCCCCCAGTGAGAGGCCCAGCCAAGGGGGGGAGGAGTCTGTAGAAGCTCCGCCTGTAGAGGTGCTGCAGTCGCCCATTAAGGTGGTGAGGAAAGGTAAACACAGCGCACCATATTACATGATGATCATAGTTCTGCAGCAAAATACCATACAGTGATTAAAATCATATTTATCATCCAGTGTTTAGATTTAAAGGCATAGTTCACCCAAAAATTTGAATTACCCCATGATTTACTCACCCTCAAGCCATCCTAGGTGTGTATGACATTCCTCTTTCAGACAATTCCACTAGGAGTTTTATGTAAAAAAAATGCCCTGGCTCTTCCAAGCTACATTATGGCAGTGAATGGGTGTTATTTTTCAATGGTCCAAAAGACGTCAAATAAAGCGCATCCATCTATAGTATAAGCACCTCACACAGCTCCGGTTTGTTTACAGGAGTTTGTTTACACTTAAACTATGGATGGATGCGCTTTATTTGATGTCTTTTGGACGATTGAAAAATAACACCCATTCACTTCCATTATAAAGTTTGGAAGAGCCAGAGTGTTTTTTAATATAACTCATATTGGATTCATCTGAAAGAAGAAAATCATACACCCCTAGGATGGCCTGAGTGTGAGTTAATCATGGGTTAATTTTTATTTTTAGGTGAACTGTCCCTTTAAATATTCATTTCAGCTTTATTTTGAATAATGAAAATGTTTTTTGATTTCTCTCTCTCTCTATTTTCAGAGAATTGAAGCGTTTGTCTCCTCTCTCCTCTGTCTCTGTCTGTCTCTCTGCATGTGCTCAGATCTCACTGTGATGAAGCTTATGTGATTTAATACTTCTCTCATCTCTCTTTCTCTCTCTCTCTGCTACTTCTCAACAACACACACTTTCTCTCTCTCTTTCTCTCTCCCATGTACTGCTGCTGTGGTTTCTTTTATTTGTCTGTTTTCTAACTACACGCACACTTCTTTCTGCACTCCTCTCTCTCACACACACACACACACACACACACACACGTCCTCTCGCTGTCTTTCACACACAGTTGTGGGTGCGGGCTGTTCTCTTCCTGATGACATCACCGATGATGTCACTGCTGGCCAGTCCTCTCGGGACGGAGGTGGGGCTAATGTTTATCATGTAATACTCCTGACAGATGCATTCTGGGCCGGTTTCCTGCAAACAATTGTGACTGGTCTCTAACTTCGTGGCTTGTTTTCAGTCTCGGCCGACTGTGAAATATTGAGAAATACTGTGAAATTTTAATGAAATTATTTTATTAGGTTTGACTAGTAGTCGACTAATGTTTTTCATACATTAAATGATATATATGTTAGGGCTGGGCAATATGGCCTAAAAAATAATCTCGTAATTCTTTGACTGAAATGCCATATATGGTATTTGTATAAAAAAAATAATAATTATTATTTTTTTTTCAGTTTGAGTAATTTTACAGGCACCATTTCTAATTAACATTTACTCTGTTTTCAGCTGATATTAAGATTCAGTTTTATAAATTTCTATCAATATTATTTTTCTCCACTTTATTCCAGTTTGATTTCTTTGTACGTTTGTGTTTTAAGTGTTTTGTTGCTGTGCTGCTTCCAGGGAACATGTTTTATCTGGTCATGCCCAAAGAGGCGTCCAGCGCTCTCTCAGACGAGAGCAGCACAGACGAGCTCAAAGACTCTGACGCGTCTCACAGCATCCATCAGACTCCGGACACGTCCTTCATCAACGAGGAAGAGGAGCAGGAGACGCCCTGTCTCTCTCCAGCTGACCAATCACTGACCGAGACCCTGAGTCACAGGGACAGACCCGGCCAATCACCACCGAGCCTCCAGCGTCATGTGATCAGAAACGTGGACGAGATCTTCAGCACCATGGAGGAGTTGATGAGGAAACTGCAGCACCTGCGGGTAACACACACACACACACTGTACGGTCCTTCTGTTGTCTGTTTGTGTGTTTCTATATCTGTATCTCTCTATCTGATATTGCAGGACATTGAAGCTGATCACTATAAACTCCTGAAGAAGTTAAGAAAGCCCCTTCCTGTGGATAAAATGTCCAGTGATTTTGTCTACAAGTCTCCCACAGCGGCCCGAATGCCGTCACTGGACCGCGGAGCTGGAGACGGTGAGGAGAACAGCCTCAAAACTGATGTTTAAAGGCCTTTTCACACTGAACGTGAAAATTCAGCGCGATAACGGTTTGAATCAAACATTAGATCCCTGCTCACACCAGGCATGATCAAAGATTTATTTTTTCAAACCCGTGTTGATTTTTTTTCCCCTGTAGGCATTCAATCCATTATAAAACATACAAAGAGTGCATGTCGGACAATTATAGAACCATTTTTAAACAAATGCATTAATTATAACATACATGTGGCTAATTATACCTCTATTTCTATTTTAAGATATATTCTTGTATATAGATAGTTTGTGTTTCTGGTGTGGAAACAAACTTTATTTGTCTTAATTTATTGTTGGTGAGCAGCAGATGATGTTAAATCCATACAAGCTATGGGTCAAAGGTTTGGGATCAGTAAGACTTGTAATGTTTTTAAAGAAGTCTCATCTGCTCATCAAGGCTGCATTTGATCAAAAATACAGAAAAAAACTGTAATATTTGCAAAATGTTATTACAATATAAAATAATGGTTTCTGTTTAAATATCCTTTAATATAGAATTTATTTCTGCTATGCAAAGCTGAATTTCCATCATCAGTACTGCAGTATAAAGTGTCACATGATCCTTCAGAAATCATTGTATTATGATGATTTAATATTAGATTTATCCATGTTGGCTGCATTTGTGCTTCCAATTTTTTTTTCAGGATTCTTTGATGAATTAAAATTTAAAAAAGAACAGCATTTATTCAAAATGAAATTTAACACATCCTTGCTGAATAACAGTGAAAAGAATTCACTGAACCCAATCTTTTGAACGGTAGCGTATATTGATTATTTGAAATAAATGTTTTTTTCTTTTTATTCATCAAAGAATCCTGAAAAAAAGTATTACAGCTTCCAAATAAATATTAAGCAACACAACAGTTTCAACAGTGATAATAAATCAGCATATTATCATGATTTCTTCAGATCATCTGACACTGCAGTCTGAAGTAATGAAGCTGAAAATTCTGATTTTAATGTATATAAAATTTAAAAAAAAATTATATTACATAATAATATTTCACAATATACATTTTTTTCTGTATTTTTGATCAAATAAACGCAGCATTGATGAGCAGAAGAAACCCCTGTAATAAAACATTAAAAATCGTTGTGATCTCAAAAAAAAAAAAAAAAAAAGGATTGTTAAAGTGTGAATTGGCAGAAAGCGATCAAGCGTTTCGCACTCAGTGTGAATCAGCCTTAAGAGTTAAGTGCAGTTTTTAATGCACTTTAGCATGTTTAAATCAATTTCCCAGAGCAAAAAAATGTTCATAAAGTCTGCAGATTCTGTGTTTAATATTTCTGTGTTGTTCGTTCAGGTAAAGAGGGCGTCTCGACAGAACGAGCTCAGCCCGAAATCCAGTCCACTGGTTTCTGATGGTTTACACTGGACCTGAAAGAGGACTTTCATCTCACACACACAGACTCGCGCAAACACACACACCGCACTCTATGATGTAGCCCCTTCCCAGCATGCCTTGCGCCTGGAAGCACCATCCAGGCTAAATTATGTGTTGTTTGTGTCAATCAGAAATTTGTGTCTGGGGACGGACGACACTTCGGCCAGCGCTGAGAAAAGAAAGGACGAAAAAGAAAGTGAGGATTGAAGTAGCGCATTCGAAAGGGAGAATGAGATGTTTTTGCCGAAGAACGAAATCGTGAAGAGATGCGCGAAGAACAGGAAAAATGCAAGTGGAAAGTGTAATAGTGCGGCTAAAGACATGACTCTGTCCTATGAAGGAAACCGAGCACTTTACCTGCTGTTCGTCTGTTCCTCGTCAGGAAACTCTTGAATCCAAACGGGCGACGTTTTGTCCGCATATATCGCGAGTCGCGTCTGTTTAGGGATAAACTGCGTTGACAGATTCAGGTTCTTTTGCACTGGGACCCCTGTGGAAATACACATGGGTGGGAGGAATAAGGACTTCTCATGAAATTACTGTTCGTTCGTTAATATCGTAGCTTGTTTTTCATTGCGTAACACTATGCGAAGAAAAAAAAAAGGAAGGAAAACGAAAAAAGATGGTTTTATTTTGAAGATTTGTGCTCCAATATTAAACGAACGTACGTTTGTTCGGTTTCTACGCACAGTTTAACACTATCGCACAGTTCGTAACTGGACTCCTGTTTGTATCGCAACGGAAAAAAGGGGCGTGTCTGTGAATTCTGACATCATGTCATGTGACCTGCAAGCTGACACATCTGTATTACGTGTAAATACTGTGAACTTTTGTCGCTCTTTGTTTGCGGTAGTTCATTCGTAGCTCAACGGGTGCTTGAAACACAAATGAAGGGATTGGGAACTCTAACAAAATAAAAAATTACGCGACTTTGCGTTTGAAACACAAGCGTCTTTATAAGTATTTAACTTGTACACCTAACCTGCCAAAGGAGGATTGTTACCTCACCTCCTTTAAAGTTTGTTTCTCTTTCTTATTTTTTATTTTAATTGTTTTTGCGAGTTTATGTGTGAGTGCAGAACGTGTTTAACACGGATTGAATTCGGCGACGGTTGCTTGTACCGATAACTACTGTTAACTCAGGTGGAGAAATGTAGACGTGATTTCTCTCGTTAGCTTTAACTCTTTCCCATCGTGACTTTGGTTCTTCGTTTCATTCCTTCATCGTTCTACATTAATTCATGCGGATTGACTATTTTTACGCTGCACAACGAAGAAACCCATACTCGTGCGAACTACTGAACGTAAAGGTTTGTTTTTATTTTTATTGACATTGACTCATGTAATATAGTTGACGGCCTGTTTTATGTGTTCATTTTCTGTAAAGCTCTAGTCATTTCTTTAATTTTTTTTTTTTTTTGTAGATACGACAAACGAAAAGATGTGTAAATTATTTTCTCTTCCTCTTTTTAAAAATGGCGCGATTGTTAGATGCACAGAAGGAAAATGGAAACCCATGTTAAAACTCATTTGTTTTGTGGAATTAAAAATGTAAAAAAAAAACAAAAAAAAAACAATAAAAATAAATTGTGCAGTGTGTTTTTTGGTGGTGAATTTTAAGAGGTTTCTGGTATTCAAAACCTGTCCGGACCGATTTTCTTCTCACATTCCAGTAACTTTATCTCTTAATGGGGAATGAAAGGCTGCTTTGGAATTTGATATTGCTTTTGAAAACAGATTGAAAGCATGAAAATTGATATCCGTCAATATTGTTGTGACCACTAATGAGATATAGCATGAAAACTTAGCATTTCAGAAGCATTATTTTTTCTTTTCGTTTTTTTTTTTTTTTTTTTATTTTTTTTTTTTTGATAAAGGTTAGTACAGGAATGCAGTTTCTATTAAATTTTCTTGTTTTCCATTTTTGGTGTATGGATATTTTATATAGTATTATTTTTTAAAAGGCTTATGTCAAGACTGGAATTATTTGAGGATTAATTGATATTTTTGAACGGATTTGTTCTCAGGAAGAGAGTCATAAATGTCAGATCAGGGCAAGCCATCGCTTGTTTTATTACAACCTGTAATTTTATACCGTGAATTAATTACTATTTCAGTTGGCCAAAGCACACTTTATATGTTACCTTTTAGATTTTTGCTCTTTCGAGAATCACATTTTGCTTAATTTGTGAAGCTGCTGTTTATATTCTGCTGAGAAGTCTGTGACAGCCCATTATAGGAATAGTATGTTAAATTCATAGAATATATATATACAGTCTACAAATAGCAAAACAATTGACTGGTCAAATCTCGGAGATTTCAAAAGTAAACAAACCCATTTGTTCAAACAAATAACAAATTCTAAATAAAGTTCCAAAAGTGAGGTCATTCCTACATGTTTTCCCAGTAATCTCAGTAATTAATGTGGTTCCCATGACTAAAGTATAGTGTGTGTGTGTGTGTGTGTGTGTGTGTGTGTGTGTGTGTGTGTGTGTGTGTGTGTGTGTGTGAAGGCGGAGCAGGATCGTGGGGGAGGTCGGGTGAGTAGGGCGTCCATTCGGGGCGTGTATCAGCTCAGGTTTGAATGGAGACGGAAATATGTGAGTTTCTGTGAGAGAGAAAAAAAAAAGAAGAAAAAAAGTAAAGCCCGGACGCGGAGTAGAGCCGCAGTCAGAGAACATTTCACATTCACAGATCCGAAGAGATTCAAGAAGAGGATTTACTCACCTGCAAACTGTGAGTTTACGAAGAGAAGAGGGTTGTTTCTTCTTGTTTTGTATCTTGTGGATTATTACTCATGGAAAAGAGATCGAAAGAGGCGAGTGGAAGCGGCTGGTGCATGTATCATTCACGGGATGCAGAGAGTATCATTATACTTCCGTTTTAAATCATGTTCTCATTAATATCTCTTTTGGCTTGGTTTCTACTATAGTCAGTTTAGTGTTGCATGAGAGGTTTAAAGTAAAACAGTTGGCCGTGAATCTATCGTGTACTTTGCATGTAAATGCACGTTGAAGGATCCTGTTTCATTGTTGTGTGCGCTTCTGATGAAGGTTTTCTGGAGCGTTTTGTTTCGTTTATTTCGGACTCTTCTTTGTGTTCAGAGATCCGCAAATTCAGCCGTTTGGAAGAAAATGTACAGCCGGTTGTGGCCTGATACGTGTTGTGTGTTAAATCTCTTTTTGTAACCACAATCGATAGTTTGAAACTGCATGAAAGTAATGTTTTTTTTCTTTTGGGTTGAGTCTCAGTAAAGTGATATTTAGCATAATGATTCATTTTAGTGAATCGATTCGTTCCAGTAACCGCTTCGTTCGGACTCCCTCCTAGAAGTCTTCTTGCGTTTGATTTGTGTTTTTGTGGTTTATCTATATTTAACTAGTTATTTTAACACGTGTTTGTTTGTGATTCCAGCACACCACATATCACGCATTCTAGGGATTTACGAATGTGGAGCTAATCGGTTCATCTGAATGATCACTTTGAATCGGTTCAATAGAATGAATCGTTGTCCAATCAGGCATCGCTGATGATAATTATTCACTGGATGCTGTTAACTTAATGATTCTAGATAGTGTGACTAAAAGGTATAAAACATTCATACAATCACTATTTATAACTTTTTAGATTTTATTTTTTTAATCGTTAGTGTTTTCCTCGAAACTAAACTAATTGCATAGTTTCTCCATCTGAACTTAGTGATTTTCACATTTTGAGTGCATAATCATATAACATAAAACAAAATCGCAAGTTTTAAGTTATTTTTTTGCTTATTGTTTGTATTTCGCTTTCTAAAGCGGTATCGAGACCTCAATAAGAAATGCTCGTTCTACTTAATATGTAATTGCGGGTTTTGTTGTAAATTGTTTTTTATTATTTACGTGCAGAACGTACACAAACTCGACATATTTGTTTCTTAGTTTTGTTTGGTTTCGTTGTATCTAGGTGACGGTGTCACGTCAAGTATGGTCGCATGAAGGCCCGACAGCCTCGGACTCTCGTAGGCGCAGTCGGCGGAGGTGTCGCGCATGTCACGCGGCTGTGATTGACACCGCCAGTCCGAGGCTTTGAGGCCCGCGCGGAGCGATGAGCTCAGATGTCTCATGTGTCGTCTCCCTGGAGACTGTAACCCGAGCACTGCATCGAAACACTCAATGGACGCTCATTTAAAAACAGTTAGACATTCACCATATGCTTTCCATTCTTCATAAACGAAAGTAGAGTGTAGGTGATTTGTTTTAGGCTTAATTTGGTGCTTGCAATGTGTCTTGTGACACTTGAACATGTGTTTGTTCAACTGTGTTGTTGGTTAAATAGGTCAGAGGAGATCAGGAATAACGGGTAACTGTATACGCAGGCCTTATCCACACCTGGGACCGTTGTGTGTTCATAAATCACATCTGCCACGCCTCACCTCTCCTCAACACCCATCACTGCAGCTGCCGAACACGTCCACAGCGAATACCAGATCAACTTCTGCTCCTCTACAGTAAAACTGTCCAGGAGTCATATCACTGAGAGCACACGCACATCTATCTGATGTCTGCATTACATCAAGACAGATTTTGTTTGAATATATCAGGACATTTCCTATCATATGTCAAATAGACATTTAGAAAATGTCTAGATGTTTATGATTTATAATGCATGTAAAACAGACATCTTAAAGACGTCTATCAGATGTTTGTACACCGCAGATGTTTTCCAGATGAAGCGATCTTTAACAGACGTCTTGTATCTGGGAAAGCCCTTTTCTTTTCTAGAACTGGAATAATGTCCATCGTATTACTTATTGGTCATACACAGAGTCATATAGATTTAAGTTTAGCGGACGAGTGTGTGCTTCGAATAAACAGACGATATCTGTGGCATTTTGAGCAGTTTAATGAGTCAACTTTAGGAAGTGTTACCCAATAATTGCCATATTTTCCAAAAGTCACACGTGAATAAGTTGCACGGCTCAAAATTGCATTGAGGAAAAATGTTTATGAAATATTTAAGTTCCCCTCACTTCACAAAATCCTTTCAATTTAATGGTAAGCGGAACAAAATTATAGTTGTTCCTTAATATCCTCATTTACTGTACATGCCAAGTCTAAACGAATTTAAAGTGTGTGCATGTGGAAACTGCACTATATGAATGAATTAAGTGAATTAACGTCGTCAACCAAACTGATTTGTGTTAGTAGTGCAAGAGCTGATATGTTGTGTGTGTGCTACTTCATGCTAATGAGTTCTGAGATAAGTTATAGCATGTTTAAGATGATTAAAATCCTGGCTTGTAGTCTAAAAAGTGTATCGGGAATTCCAGCGGCGCTTGAGGGTCTCCTCAGACTGATGGGTGACACATGTTCAGGATCCGTCCGTCCGGGACAGATGGTGTCTTCAGCTCTGTAAACACCTCCTGACGGCCCACACACACACACACACACACGAGAGACGCGTCTGTCTGTTTCCGTCTCACATGAGTCCTGTTAGGAGACAGACGTGTGAGTGCTGGCTCTTATTTAGATAATCAGATCGAGCTGTTACCTGTTTGCTGATGAAAATAATGCAGAAATAGACCCAAAAACAGTTATTTCTTCACACTGGTGTGCGTTTCATGCATTCATATTCGGTGGATGTGTAAAGGTTAGGGGGCCATAACCCCCCCCCCCGACCCATCACACATTCATTCCCATAGCAACAGCCAAGCTCAGTTGCCGTGGAGATGACAGGCGATGGCTGGGGAATGTGTGTGTGAGTGTAATGGGGTTTTTATGGGGATGCTGAAGTCTTTGTGCGGGACGCTCGGCTGAGATTAGTTAAAAAGTTGTTTTTTATGTTCTTAAAGTGTTTCAGAAATCCCTGTCCAGCTCAACAGCGATCTCTGAAGTTATTTCAGACTGATGAGTGCTGATCGTGTGTGTTTGTGAGGTGTCTGAACACAACGGCCGTCGTTCATTCACACGAGCAGAGCCAGGGTTGTGATGTTTATGTGATTAACTGAATGAGATGGTTTACGTGAGCGTGATTTAAACACATCTTCTGTTTCACAAATGAAGGCCGTGTTTTTACATGGAGGTCAAGTGTTGGGTTTCGGCTGTGAATATGAATGGAAATTAGGGCTGCATTATTACCTACATGCTCGATTTTCAAACTGCTCGAAATACTGGTTGAACTATTCATTTCTCCTTGAAATTTGGTGATTATGTCTGAATTCGGGTCATGAATGTGCATGCAGAGTTTCAACAACCGAGCCGTGTTGGTTTGCATGCAGTTTCACAAAAACCAGTGCTTTAGAAAACACTGAAGAGTCCGGTAAAGCAAACAGAAAACTGGAACTAGACAAACACTAAAATATGAAATGCAAACGTAAGACAGAAAGTTTCCTCAAAACTGAGACTTCTCAATCGTCCAAGAAAAGTTGAGTTTTAAATTTCACAGTCAGAAACAGTATCTGTCAAATGGTTTTGGATCTCAAATAATCTGTTGCAGCAACCGAAAAGTGTCTGAAATGAACGAGAAAAAGAGGAAGTAGAAATATCAATGAATACTAACATAATGCACTGGATATTTGACTTCAGTGTAGATTTCTGGCAAATTACATGGAAACCAGTTTGGATAAATTTGACCCCAAAAGTCTCAGTACTCAATTGTTTGAGTGTAACAGGAAGGTTAAGTCATGGTATATGCAACTCGGTAATGCTTAAGTGTGCAAAATCAATTTAGATTATATTTGAGTTACATTGAGGTTAGATACAAACCATTTTTGAAGCTGTTGCGATGTGCATATTGCAATTTTGTGAAGCGGCGTGTGTTGTGTTCATGCTGAAGCCGTGTGAGATGTTGACGTGTTGAGTGTTGTCCTCACAGGGCCGTCCTCTTCCTCTCCGTCAGCCTCCAAGATAGATTCTCTCAGGAGTAAAGTGGAGCTGCTGAAGCTGCCCTTGAGTCTGTCGTCCAAATCCATCTCGGAGCGCAAGACTCGGCTGGGCGGAGCCTCAGAGCGCTCCAGGGGCGGAGCTGGGGCCCACAAACCCCGCCCACCGGCCCCAGACATGGACAACGAGTCGCAGTACTCGGGCTACTCCTACAAGTCTTCACATTCACGCAGCTCTCGCAAACACAGGTGCATACTGAGCACACACTCAGACCAAATCACAAACACACAGTACACCGATACAGTGAACCCGTGAAATATTATTACAGATTAAATTAATTATTTTCTATGTGAATATCTGTTAAAAAGTGATAAATTTGTGATTTTCAGCATCATTACTCCAGTCTTCAGTGTCACATGATCTTGTCAGAAATCATAATAATATGCCTATTTGGCACTCAAGAAATTATCGAAGTAGATTTTTTATATAATTATTATAGAGAATTATTATATGTTATTATTTCTGATCATTATCAATGTTGAAAACTGTTGAGCTGATTCATATTCCTGTGGAAACGGTGATGCATTTGATTTTTTTCAGGAATTTTTAATGAATAGAAAGTTCTAAAAACAAAAGACCGGAGAGTTTTAGCTCAGTCGTTTAAATGTGTCGTGTGTGTGTGTCTTGTGTGTGTGTGTGTGTGTGTGTGTGGTTCAGGGACCGGAGGGACCGGCATCGCTCTAAGAGCAGAGACGGTAGCAGCAGAGGAGATAAGTCTGTGACCATCCAGGCCCCCGGAGAGCCACTGCTGGACGCCGAGAGCACACGAGGAGATGAGCGGGTCAGTAACACACCACACACTGACCGTGGACCTGAAGGAGAATCACCTCTGACAATAATCAGAAGTACCAAATAAATGATATTCTCAAAGCACTTGGTCAATATCTTGTTTTTAATGGTGCTGTGCATAGATACAGTGTAAAACATCACTGCACACAGATATTGTTTCCTTAGACTTCATTTTATGCTTCAGAATACAATGTTTGGAAGGAAATGTCTTGATGAACAGAAAGGACCAAATCAATATAAAGTACAATTAAAGTGCCATAACATCAGTCCACGTGACCAGTGCTGATTTGATCATGTTTATATAACTTATATTTTTACTTGGCTTTTATTTTTGTTTTTTGAGCTGTAGATATGTGCTTATTTTATTTCAGCTCTTTCAGTTATTTTTAATTATATTTTTTATTTATTTATTTTTTTAGAGGGTGTTTCACTCATTTTATGTTTGTTTTGTTTTTATTTTTTATTTAGCCGTTTTATTAATTTTAGTAATCTAACTTAAAACACTTGCCTGAAACAAGTGCTGTTGTTGTTGTTGTTTTCCTTTAATTTTCTTTTTTTTTCTATGTTATCTGTTTTAGTATTCCATAGTTTTTCATCTAATGTTTTTTTTTTTTATTATTATTTTAGTGGACGTTTCACTCATTTGATATTGTTTTGCCATTGTTGTATTCTTTTTTTCTTTCTTTAAATTTGTAATTAGTTTAGTGATATAACTTAAAGAATAGAAATGTTGCTTTGGTGAGTTTAATCCTCATGTAATCTATCAGGATGATAACTGGGGCGAGACCACGACGGTGGTGACGGGGACGTCGGAGCACAGCGTGTCTAACGAGGACCTGACGCGGGCGTCTAAGGAGCTGGAGGACTCGTCTCCGCTGGAGTGCGGGCGGTTCGTGGGGCCGGTCCTGAGCGGTGTTCTGGGTGTGTTTGCGCTCCTGACGCCCCTGGCCTTCCTGCTGCTGCCCCAGCTGCTGTGGCGGGACGCTCTGGAGCCCTGCGGGACCCCGTGCGAGGGCCTGTACGTCTCTCTGGCCTTCAAGCTGCTGGTGCTGCTCATCTCGTCCTGGGCTCTGTTCCTGCGGCCGCCTCGCTCCACGCTCCCGCGCTTCTTCGTCTTCCGCTGCCTGCTGATGGCGCTGGTCTTCCTCTTCGTGGCCTCGTACTGGCTCTTCTACGGCGTGCGGGTGCTGGAGCCCCGCGAGCGAGACTACAGGGGCATCGTGGGATACGCCGTGTCTCTGGTGGACGCGCTGCTGTTCATCCAGTATCTGGCGCTCGTGCTGCTGGAGGTCAGGCACCTCAGACCTGCCTTCTGCCTCAAAGTGGTGCGCAGCACTGATGGAGCCAGCCGCTTCTACAGCGTGGGACACCTCAGGTACAGAGGGACTGAGCTCACATGTGTGCACCCCTGTAATAAAGCAGAGAGTGATGTGATGACCTGTGTGTGTGTGTGTGTGTGTGTGTGTGTGTCAGCATCCAGCGGGCAGCGGTGTGGCTCCTGGATCACTACTACACTGATTTCCCGGTCTACAACCCTGCTTTACTCAACCTGCCCAAGTCCATCCTGTCCAAGAAGATGTCTGGGTTCAAGGTGTACTCTCTGGGAGAAGGTACTCCTCGTGTTCATCGGGTCAGAGCCGCTCTGGGCGAGTGAGATGTGTTCATGTCCTTTGCTCTCTTCTCCAGAGACCAGCACTAATAACTCGACGGGTCAGTCTCGGGCGATGATCGCCGCCGCCGCACGCAGACGGGACAACTCTCATAACGAGTATTACTACGAGGAGGCCGAGATGGAGCGCAGGGTGCGGAAACGCAAGGCCAGGTCAGAGTCCTGACCACAAACGAAAGAGATCCTGGGTGAATCGCACTGAACTCAAACTGTGAACTATTACTGCTACCTTACTGACAGTCTAATCAAAATAGTCCATGCTGAAAATCTTACATATGCATGTTATTTAATTGTTGTTGTTTTTTTTGTTTTTTTTGTATTTATTCATTTATTCATGAATTTATAAAAAAAATATATATATTAAAAAATAGTTAAAAATATTTTTTTTAATGTTATTGTATTTATTTTGTATTATTTGTTTTCTTAAATTAATATATATTATTTTCAGCTTAATTCACTATTTAATATCAGTATAATCATTAAATATTCATTAAATCATAAACACATTTATCTGCATGATCAACTGATCTGATCTGTTAAAAAATCTTTTTTATGTTTTGTCTTACTTTTTAATTTTTTATATTTGACCAAGTAAGCATTTGTGTATATGGGTAAATAACATTAAAAACATGTGCAAAGTTTTTTTTTTGTAAATAATAATTTAATAATATTTTTTTGATAATAAATTATTTTAAATAATTAGTGTTTTAATAATCAATGCAGAAAAACTGGTGTATAAATATTTTTTTAAGTTTTATTATTTTTGAATTATTTCATTTTTATTTGTATTTATTCAACCTATTTTATTTAATATTATTATTATTTTTTTTTATAAATGTTCCTTTTCTCTTTTCTCTGAACTGTGACCAGCACGTGTTTCCCTGAAGCTCTTCTGTTGTCCTAGACTCTTGTATCCTGCGGTGTTCGTTTGCTCAGAGTTGTGTTTC
The DNA here is from genome assembly GCF_963082965.1 of Carassius carassius. Lineage (NCBI taxonomy): Eukaryota > Metazoa > Chordata > Actinopteri > Cypriniformes > Cyprinidae > Carassius > Carassius carassius. Next base: position 4,197,703 of record NC_081756.1, read on the forward strand.
CTTCTCCAGGCTGGTGGTGGCAGTAGAGGAGGCCTTCACTCACATCAAGAGGCTCCAGGAGGACGAGGCGTCGTCGCCCAAACACCCGCGTGAGGTGATGGACCCTCGAGAGGCGGCCCAGGCCATCTTCGCCCCCATGGCTCGGGCCATGCAGAAGTACCTGCGCACCACGCGCCAGCAGCCGTACCACAGCATGGAGAGCATCATCACACACCTGCAGTTCTGCATCACTCACAACATGACGCCCAAGGTCTGCAGACACAGCCCCCCGAGTGTGTGTGTGTGTGTGTGTGTGTGCTGAGGATCAGTGCAATGCTCCATCTACCCATCACATACTGTACATGCACTTTAAGTAGATCTTATATCCCACAGTGCAGTGTGCTCTGCATGACCTGACATGATTAGGATCGATCTCTTTCTTGACTCAACTGCTGAAACGTAAGATTATTTTTGTCACAGAATTGGATTAAACGAGTAGACCCCTCACGCTGAGTCAGATGTGCAGCAGAGTGAGCTCAAGAGACACAAATACTACATACTGTTCTGTAGGGAATTGTTTTATTTGACTAACATTTTTTTTACAATTCTTTTTGACCTTTAGTTTTTAGCAAAAAAAAAAAAGTTTTTAAAAGTACAAAAATTAATAGTTACAATAAGCACTTTTTGTTATTGCATTTATTTTTTTTGTATTAATATTCTTTAATATAAATGTATAAATATAGAAGCTATGTTTCATTTATTTTTTGTATATGGGTAAATTATGTGTAACATTGATAGCATAACTGTAATTAGCATTAATCATTTTATTTCATATATATTATAATAATCTAATTATTTTAACCTTATTTTCATTGTCACAAACAAACCATTCAGGCCTTTTCTTTAATTGTGTTCATGTCTTTATGATAATGATATATATAGATAATGCATAACGTGGCCAGAGACCTGTTGTAGTTTCTGAATGCATGCTGAAGTGTATATTTTACATCCTTCTCCTGGTCAATATTTCATTTTTTCTCACAAGTTTTAATCCGCTCAGTTCAGTGTAAATGGTCCTGTGGTGTAAAAGAGTCATTTTTCAAGGGGTCATATGATGTGATTTTCAAGTTTTCCTTTCTGTCTGGATTAGCTTCATCTCTTGGTGCATAAAGAAGATCTGTGAAGCTGCAAAGATTAAAGTCTAAAACCCAAAGAGTTATCCTTGATCAAAGTTAAGTCTCCACACCCTCCTAAAACAGCTCATCATATGAGAAAATATCTGCGAAGTGTCGCCCAAATGTTGACACAGAGAGCAGGCGTTGTTTCAGTAACACAGTTAGTGTTGAAACAGTCATGTCAGAGAGATGTGTGTGGATCTAGGAGAAAGAAAAAGCACTTTATTTGTTCTTTCTTCTGAAAGTTGTTGCATTTAGGAATCTTTAAGATTACTTACAACAGAACAGAAACACATTTTATGGACGACCTTTTCATGAACCTCAGAGAGGAGGTCATTCTGACTTTGCTACGACAATCTGAATCAACTACTGAAAGTGTGTTTGGTTATTAGTTTAAGTATTTGCTATTGAATCTTCAAATGTGGAGGTGTGTGTGTGTGTGTGTGTGTGTGTGTGTGTGTGTGTGTGTGTGTGTGTGTGTGTGTGAGAGACAGGGTCACACAGTGTTGTCAGCTGTCTTAACCGTCTGTGGCTTGTGTACCACAAACACATACGAGCTCCATCATCGTGTCAGTGTGTGACTCAGTTTCACCATCAGCTCAAGCTGAAAGAGGAACAAAGGACATTATTAACTGTCTTTACACTTATTTTGAAAGATGAAGCTCATGATTATGGAAAGGGGCGTTACATTCACAATCACAATGCACTGGGTCAGCTGGCCAATCAGAGCAGGCTGAGCTTGTCAGAAGGAGGGGCTTAGTAGAGAGGCGGGGCATAGAGGACCTACAATAATGTACAGTATTTGAAAAATAATGTCTTTTGAACATTAACGCACGTCAACATATTCTGTTACACCAAATAATCACATCATATGACCCCCTTTAAAAACACTTCTACAAGAAGTCCAGTGTAAAGTGCTTTTAGGCAGAGCATAGCATGCAAATAATCAAGCGTGTGACCTCAGGAACACCGATGCAGTCTCTCTGTGTGTCATTCAGGCGTTCCTGGAGCGTTACCTGGCCCCGGGGCCCACCATGCAGTACCAGCGAGAGAAAGCCAGCAGGGGGCGTCAGTGGACGCTGGTGAGCGAGGAGCCCGTGACCTCAGCGCTGCGGCAGGGTCAGGTGTTCTCCCTCCGACGCCTCGACTTCTCTCTGGTGGTCACCGTCACCCCCCTCCCGTTCCTCACCCTGGGGGAGGAGTTCATCGACCCCAAGAGCCACAAGTTCGTGATGCGGCTCCAGTCAGAGACCTCAGTGTGAGAGCACCACGAGAGACGCCGTCACAAGGACCCAACCACTCGACTTCTGTCAGACATCACCGTTTGGATGGTTTGTGTTACACTACTTCGATCTCGAGACGGTCTGGAGGACTCTGGACTGACTAACTCTTATAACACTTGTCTGGATGACTTCAGTGCTGCACAGTATATAAATACAGATGATTTACCAGCAGTCATTTACACTTCAAAACCCCTGACACATTACTCGAAAGTGATGCAAACACTACAAGGATGTAGCTGAGCGATCAAGTGCTTTACTCTTTATAAGAGCTCACGAGAAGCATGTCTGTAACTCGAGCTCTGTATCCGTCGTGAATGTTTTTAAGATGTGGTATGTATCTTTGTTTGAATGGATCGAGGGGCCTTTATATATCATCCGTTTACGTTGTGTTGAAACTCATTCTGTACACCAGCACACTCGCTGTTTTTTGATTTGTGAGTCTGTCATAGATGACCAATCAAATGTGAGCTTTACAGAAAATGCACAAACATGAATGTGTTAGATGTGCCTCAGGACGATGAATCCTTCCTGGTTTGGGTGACTGTTGTCCCCTCCCACTCACTTCTTGTACAGAACTCATTCTTCTTGTATACAGGAGGGATATGAAGCGATGTGGCTCTCTGAGCGTTTCACCTTTAGGCCTGATGCATGTGTGCGATGCAGTTTTGTACTTTTTTTTTTTTTTTTTACTTTTTATCACTTTTGTATGGAAGCTAATCTTTTAACATTTTTTTTTCTCAAGAAATGGTTTGTTGTAAAGAGATTTGTAGATTTTTGGTTATTGTGTGAAGACTTTTTTTGGCATCTGATAATTTTTAGAACTAAAAATGTTGCAGCTTTTTGTAATAAATGATCAACTCGACTCTACTTTTGGAGAGTTTGGCTCGTGTTTATAGACGTATGTATGAAGCTGAGTGTCTGATAACAGGATGTGGGTGGACATGCAGCATGTCTGAGTAGTGTTCTCTGTTTTTCTGGACACCAATTTCCAAAGGCCCCTTCAAATAACAATAGATTTTAAAAACCGTGCTATTAAGGATAAAAAAAAATCCAGTTTCTATCCAGTTAGATATTTGAGAAAGTGCTTGGCATACATTCATTATAAAAAGCCCTTTGTCAAAGTTGATGGGGGTTGAAATTAAATTGAGAAATGTCTTGATTTTTCATTTTAGCTGATTAACCGTCTGGTGCCATTCAGTCTTTTTTGATCCTTTTTTATTTAGTTTTTTTAAGAATTTGTTAATGGTACAAACATTGTTTTTAGCACTTGTGTGAATGAACACACACACACACACACACACAAACATCAACATGATTCAAAAAGGTTAAATAGTAGGCTAAAAAAAAAAAAAAACTTTTTTTATGATATCAACCTCAAATTTGGTACTAATTTGAGATATGTATATATATATATATAATAGATTTGTAATGGATTTAATAGTAAAGCATGTATTTCATATATAACTTGAAAATAATAATTTATTACTATTATTCATTAATTTCACTTATTGAAGTATAGGATTTTTTTTTTACAGCCACCTGAGGAGCCCTAGACGGGTTAAAGCTTGTTTTAAATTATTTTAATCATATTTCTTAGGACTTTTTTTTTTATCTTTTGCTTTTATGGTTGAGCCATCTTATTTTATTTTAACTGGTTTTATTGCCACAGATATGTTTGCTCTGCATCCAAATATAGTTCCTCAAACCAGAATGGCACTGACCTTAATGCCATTCAACATCATGTTTATTTATCACTGACCACATGACGTGATGCTAGAGAAAAGAGGAAGAGTGCTAGAGAACCGCTCATTGTATGATCATGACAGATTAACAATTACTTTGTATGTAGCAAAGCAGCAAACATTCTACAAAACACAGTTTGTGTTCCACAGGTTTGGGTCAACTTTGGGGTGATTCCTTCATAATTTCAATAAAAACTGATCAGGACTTATGCGATGGATGAAGCTCCAGATTCAATCAGAAGTGGGCGGTTGTCGCATAAAATCATCGTGGGTGATAGAGGAAGTGTCTCATGTCTGAGAGGATGTTCATGCGGCCTTTTTATAACTTTTACAGAAATGCTAGCGTCATGACAGACAGTGGCCATCACATTGATTGGGAAGGTCTCTTTATTAGCTTCCCTTGGATCGTTTGCTCAAAAACACAGAAGCTATTTCTTGTACTTTCCACAATTGGCGAAACGTTTATCACAAGATACATGCATGTGTGGCTTTACTTCCTGTTCTCGAACAAGTGAAGTGTTAGTAGCATGACTCTAGAGGAGTCAGAAGGCAAGTAACTTCAAGGACCTCGATGATTTACGCCGGCAAGCCCACGAGCAATGAGTCTGTGTGGAATTGTGCTGCTTTGCGTCGTGTGCATCCATCAAGGTGAGTTTACCAGAATTCACTTTTACATCACGCAGTTTGTTGAGCTAATGTTCTAGAGTTTGGTCTCGTTGGCGAGATTACTGGACAGTTTTTGAGAAGAGAAGAAACTGTCAGTGAGAATCAAATAAAGTTAACCTACATTCTGCATTAGTGGGTATTTCCCTTTCTTGTGAAGCAACAGAAATATTTCCTCTCGCATGTTGGGGTGTTTCATGCAAACCAATGGGTGTTTGTTTAATTTTTCAGTACTTGCCAACGAGGACGTATATATTTTTGGTTACAGTGGCCAATCAGTCGTCCTGGAATCTGGAGCGGACCGCTCATGGAAACTCACCAGAGTTCAGTGGTCCATTTATCAGAACACCACATTCATTGCGAGTCTAAAGGAAGGCCAAGTGATTATATACAAGTTTTGGAGACACCAGGGTCGACTTCAGCTCGACCCCAGTACAGGAGATTTAACAATCTTTAATGTGACGGTGGATGATGGTATGATATATAACGTGGCTTTGGTCACATCAGACCACACACGGAAACAAGTTAAAGTTCATCTCTCAATTCAAGGTAAGCAGTCTTCAGTATAGTCACAATCTACGTAAGTCTTGCTCAATGACTGTCTGAGTAATTTATGTAACGTCCTGCAGAACCTCTCCAGAAACCAGTCATCAAGAAGATGCTTCATTCTCTCAATGACAGCCAATGCTGCGTTGGCCTTGAGTGCACTGCATCTGGCCAAAGTGTCAGTTTGTCCTGGATGCCTGATGGCGAGTTCAACGGATCGTATATTTCAGGAATCCCAAACTCTGTCGACTCATCGCTGGTTCTTTTCGCATCGATTAATGGGAAAATAAGCGTGACGTTCAACTGCACTGCCTCCAGTGATCAACAGACAGTGACCAGACAAATCACAGTGCAATGTTCAGGTGGGTCTCAACAACACTTTACATTGACTTCCACTTCCAAACACTAGCCAGACTCCAATCATTCAGTCCATTTAAACTCCAACCCTGCGGTCAAACTCAAATTTAAATCATTGCCCACATTTCAACCAATTCATACAACCATGATCCCACTCTATATTTTTTTCTTTTTCTATCAAGCTCAAAGTATATTTTAGTTTACGCTAAAAGCACATACACATCTCGGAGATGTATATACAGCATGACATCTGCATTTCCATCTTTTATGTAAGTGTTTACCTATCTGCAATACGGCTATAAGACGTTTCCTTTCAGATGTCAAATAGACATTTATAAGATGTCTATGATTTAGAATGAATGTAAAAATGACATCTTAAAGACGTCTATCAAATGTTTGTACACAGCAGATGCTTTGAAGATCAAGAGATTTTTAACAGACGTCTTGCAGATGTACGTGCACTCTCTGGGAAGTTTTAGATTTTTCTAACCGCTTGTACTCTTGTTGCGTTCAAGTCCATGATAGCACACGTACATCTTAGAGACGTCTATTTGACGTGTGCATTTACATCTGCAAGACGTATTTTTTTTTAGAGTGTTTGCTCATCTGCAATACGTCTGTAGGACGTTTCCTTTTAGATGTCAATTAGATGTCTATAAGATGTTTATGATTTGGAATGTATGCAAAACTGACATCTGAAAGACGTCTGTCAGATGTTTGTAGAGAGCGGATGCTTTCCAGATCAAGAGATCTTTAACAGACTCTTCCAGACGTACGTGTGCTATCTGCGGTCCTCCTGATAACTTTGTATTAACAAGTATATCACATATTCGTCTATTTGACATCTGCAAGATGTCTATGATTTAGAATGAACGTAAAACTGACATCTGAAAGACGTCTGTCAGACGTTTGTAGGTAGCAGATGCTTTCCAGATCAAGAGATCTTTGACAGATGTCTTGCAGATGTACGTGCACTATCTGGGAATAGATTTTCCAACCGCTTGTGCTTTTGTTGCGTTCAAGTCCTCCTGAGAACTTTGTATTAACAAGTTATCCTGATAGCACACATATATCGTGTATGCGTCTATTTGACGTCTGCATTACATCTGCAAGACGTATTTTTTAGAGTGCATCTGCAAAATGTCTATAGAACGTTTCCTACCAAATGTCAAATAGATGTTTATAAGATGTCTTTCAGATGTCAGTTTTACTTGCATTCTAAATCATAAACATCTTAAAGACGTTTGTAGACAGCAGATGCTTTCCAGATGAAGCTATCTTTAACAGACGTGCATGTGCTATCTGGGTAATGTCATAAAAGTTGCATTTAATTTTACATTTATCAGATGCTTTTATCCACAGCGACTTACAGTGCATTCAGGCTATAATTTTATTTTTTTTTTTTTATCAGTATTTGCTTGGGAATTTCCCTGGGAATTGAACCCACAATCTTTTGTGGTTCTAACGCAATGCTCTACCACTAAGCCAAAGGAACACTGTCATGTCAGGCGTATTCAAGTCACTCTGGTCGGAACAAGATGGCAATGTACAAAAAAAAATCATCATGATAAATCTACTTCTCAAACATTATAAATAAAAATGGGCTTAGAGTAGGGGTCGGCAAGTAAGCTTGGCATCAGGCCAAAAAAAAATTTTGCCACTAGATGGTGGGCCAGAACACAGTCAAAAGATAATTGAAGAAATTAATTGATAAAAAATGCAACTAGAATCACCTGTAAGTGGTAGTGAGCTGTTACTCCAGTTAAATCCCGTAGTAGGAAAGTCATAAAACAAAAAGCCAGATTTGTTTGGCGTAATCCTGGTTTTACACTGGATAAATTAATAAAGCAGAGTACTGACACACAACCTTGCAAGTATCTTCATTCACCAATTTGCTACACAGACCGCCTTGCTAAGATAAACATATGTTAGAGATGTGGAATTGATAAAAATAACTCAAAATATAAAAGAGGACTTGAATAAACCTAATAATGGCATCTTTGAGTCATGCTCTTATGTTTTATTTCCTCTTTTCATACGTAAGCGGGGTATTCTGCGTTGTTGTTTTTTATGGAAAGACCAAGCAGACATCAGATGACGGCTCGACTCTTAACATAATATTATTTTAGACTGTGTGGATTCGCCCTTTTTTTTATGTAAGGTGAATTCAGAGTGCAATGAAATAAGCACGTGCTTAAGAGTTCACATCTAACAGAAAAGTGATCAAACTTGATGAAAATATGAAAATAATCAAATACAAAAGTACATTAAAAACAAAAAGATGTAATTAGATTAATCAGAGCTCTTTAGAAACCCACCTCTCACATGCAGAGACAGAGCAGAAAGGGAAGAGGAGGGGCAAAGACAGGAAATTAGGATCAACACTTCAGTCAGAAATTTAAAGGGGAATGTACACACACAGTGAGACAGGCATATCAGGTACACATTTGGACCCTAACTTATTGTAATAATTATTTGGCATAGCCTACTTTTACTCTCAGAATTATTCTTTGGCATCCTCACGTACTAAACTTCATTTTTAATTGTTTGTGTGCTGGAGATACAGGGCATACAAAGAAGAATAGAAAGACAGCTATGCTTTCATCCTACCTAGTTTTGTGAATGTGACATATAAAACAAAGTTGTCACTGTTCGCAAAGAATATAATATTGGGCACGGCAAATTAAAAGCTTTTCAAAATAAAAGCTCTCAATTCATCTCAAAATGTAACATTGCTACAAAAAAGTTATTTTGAAATCACTAAAGATGAAGTGATTGAGTAACTGTTGCTGTCATGATCTATTTCAGAACCAGCTGCTATAAAAATAATCTGACTCCAGATATTATTGCCGGCGGGACAGTTTTGGGGCCGCCTGTTGCTGACCACTGGCTTAGAGTTATATTTTTATGTTTTAAGATTATTTTATTCTTATATTGTATTGTAATATGTTTCCTTTCATAATTATCCACCATTCTGTACATGCAACTTTGTTTTATTGTAAATGAAGAAAAAATATTAAATTTCATTAATTTTAACAAATTTACCAATGCAATTTCCCAAGTATCCCACTCGTAATTACATCTTTGTAGTGGCATTCATGTGCGTTCAAGACATAAATACGATCTATCCGACATGACACTGACCAAGTGTGCAGCACACGGCCTGAAAAGGGAAGCCAATACATTACAAACTTTTGGCTTAACTTTTCTTTAATGGAAGGAAGTGGAGATGCATCTTGCATATGTCTTTTTACAAAATCACATACTTCCTATATAGGCGAAAAACAGTATGTGAGGGTGAAAAAAAAGTCTGTCCAAATTCACTGTACTCATAAAAGTAACTTGACTTACTTCCAGACACTTTAGTAGAAAGGTCATGAATATATTTTGGGGTTGAGGTGTGAAATGTAAACAGTGAAAATAATGAATGCAAAAGATAGCAGAGACTTTGTTTGAGCTAAAAACACATAAAACCTAGGCTTTACGTGTTCCGAAAACTGTTTTTTTTTTTTAATGAACTAAAAAGTAAGGGAGACCAGTTATATATGATTTTTTTTTCTTTGTCCTAAATAGGTTTTAAATTTAACTAGTGGTTTAGTGGTTGAGCAATGCATTAGCAGTGCAAAAGGTTGTGGGTTTGAGTCCCAGGCGAACACTTGTTAGGGTAAAAAAAAAAAGAAAAAACACATTTTAGCCTGATTGTAAGTCGCTTTGGATAAAAGCGTCTGATAAATGTAATGCAATGCATAAATGTAACTTCATAAAGCCTGCAGAAACTGTGATCATATGAAAAGGGCCTCCACTGACAGCAGAGACATTGTTCGTGACAGAAACAGCCTGTAACTTCACCGCACTGGACTCTTGTGACACACGTGTGGATATGAAGAGTTGTTTGATGCTTCTCTTTTTTTTCTAGAGGAGAAGCTGATGTGTGAAGTCTGCATCATCTTCTGCTCATGTGTTTCGTCTGTGATGCTGAGTATCGTGTTTACAGCTGCAGTCGTTTTGTTTTTAGCATATGCATTCAAAAATAAAGGTACAAACATATCTCATAATCCTCTTTACAATACAACTTTTACATGAGTCCTGTTGTGTTAATGAACTGTGCTTGATGTTTTCTAGACACAATTTTTGCTGCCTGCCCTGAAGGCCTCCTCAAGTTTCCTACAATATATACTGTCACACCACGGACAGAGACGTAAAGGACTCAGTTTACCGCAGTACTTGTCCTGGACATTTGTTTTTTTGAAGCACCAGTTTCAGTCCATTTTCCTGTTGAGTTCAAGGGAAAGCAGATGTGGTGTAAGAAAAAGAAAACTTCATTTGCAACCATTACCTGATGGAAAAGAACATATGATGTTATCTTTGACATTTATTTTTTTTTCGCTCTGTTTGACTTTTTTCTTTTTCTGAAGTAGTTTCCTTTGAAAGCAAATAATGAGCGTAGGATGTGACTGTTGGTTTGACCTCATTGGATGCGGTCTATGAAATGTGTCATCAGTCACCTGTGTAAATGATTGTTTCTGCTAATTCAGGCAACCTTTTCAAAGATCTTCAAAATCTGAGTCAAGGATCTCAAGGCTTGAGCTCCTTCAGTTTGAACTAGGGGTTGCACGACTACTGATTTCTACTAGTCGATTTTTTATTTAAAAAATACTCTAGTTACTCGACTACTCATTGTACATGCTACTGTAAATGAATTTTTTTTTTTTTTTTTTTACAATAAATGTTTATTTATTCATAGCCTTATGCAACAATTACATATATAAATTGTCAAAACTATTATGACATTACATATTTAAATTTTCATGTAACAGCCAGTATTTGTATCTGTAACAATCACAACATTTTTCGTATGCATTCAGATACAACGTCGTACAGTACTTGATAAGACCGTTATGGCTATCTTATTTTTCATAGTTATCACTGAACAAGTATGCCGTGTTAAACTAAAATAATTATTAATTTCTAAAATAATATTTATCATGCAAGCAGAGAGATGTCATGACAAACATTCAGTGATCATTTGAACACGACTATCAATTCAATGTGCACATTTTCATTACATTAACTCTTTAAGCGAGTCTTAAAGTTTAGTGAACTTCACTAAACAAATGTGTGTACGCCGCGCAAACCAGGAAAAGATAAAGATGCAAACATGTAGAACAAATAGACAATGTATCCATATCTAAGTTGATTATTAGCCTGCAGTTTTTGAGAGACTGAGACGCGCAGCGTTTGATTGGTGAGCGCGCTGTGCTTATTCCATTAATTTGTATCATATCGTAGTAGCCCAAGGTTTAAAGCATTGCATTTTAAATATTTACAATAGAACGTGTATGATGTATTATTAAAGGTGATATTATTCTTGCCAAGCTCTGATATCTGAGAGATGCATGGAGAGGAACACCAATGCTGTGTTTGATTTGCGCTCTTTTCACTCATAAAGTTTGCATTCATTCACTTCACACTCGTGACTTTAGAGGTCTGTGTATAATATTGCGCTGATCCCCTGACTCACCTGCTATCTAGCAAACTCCTGACTGTGCCAGCTTCAGCCGAGTATTCAGGCAGAATTATTTCTTGTCTGTGATTTGTTTTTGAAGCCATTATCCGTGCCGTTCAGAATAAGGTATTCGGCTTCAGGCACACCCCTATTTACATATTTTAATTTTACATGAAACATAGATAAGGTCATAGAAAGTAACAGCTACACGCAATTTTGTAATCCTAAAATTCACGTCGTACTTGCAAACTCTTTGTAATTATTGCTAATGCATGCTCGAGTAGTCGATTGTTTCCGACAGCGCTTACTAGTGGTTGAAGCAGTCGATCACTCGACTAATCGTCTATGCAAGCCCTAGTTTGAACGGACATGATGCTTCTGGTACTAATGGCCTTTAAATCTTGACTCAGCATGGCAGCTTTTTATTGAACAAATTGTCTAGCTTCTTTGCTCAAAACGTGTGTTAAATATGTTTTCTTTGTGATTTCTGGGTTGTTATCATGAATTGTAGCAGTGTCACTGTATTCTGAGTAATGAAACTTCTGTTTCCGTCTCATCAATGGGAAGTGGTCAACTTATGCAGACATCACATCTATTTCAGCAGAACTGAATTTGAGAAAATACTTCAGAAATGGGTTGCATTAAAAGACATTGCAATTAATCATATTCACACTTGTCCAAAATGCCCAGTGGCTTTACTTCAGAAGCTTTTCTTTGGCTCATTCACAGAAAGAACATAAAAATATAAAAAATTATAAAAATATATAATTAAACAAACAAAATACAAGGGATATCAGAGTAACACGCACACACATACATATACATATATATTGCCCTGTGTCTCATCACCTTTAACCTTGCACTTGTCAGTGAATCATAGCAAATAGCCTTAAACAGTTTGTGCATAGCACTTTACCTTTCATAACATGGCAATTTGGCCAAATGACAGACAAATCTAAGTGCTAACATAGCTCCAGAAAACTTTATAACCATTAAGTTTAAGAAAATGTAATGCAATGCAGTTACTGTCTCAGATGTTTCTGATGGACAAAACACACAGATGTCTGACATTCGCTGGTCAAAACCTTTTAACTCCACTTGAGCTTCACCTGATATGATGTTAATAAAATAAGGCACATGCAAGAGTCTGACCATATATTCAGTCACAATATTAACTGACACCTCAGTGTTTATTTAGTGATTTTTAAAATGCAATGTTTTACCATTTCCTGAAAAGTAGCGGTTTTGTACCTGGTTTCCGTGATGATTTGTGTATTCTGCTGCATAATGCATTATTAACAAGCAGAAAGATACAGCATCATGATACACACAGTCGCATTGTGAATTTGACCTTTTACAGTATTTCAAAGGACAAAAACCATGAACTGTGAAACTATTGGCTTTACATCATCAGGTCAGCTGTTACTGTATTTTGAGTCTTGAAATATCAAGTCCATATATTCTACTTATGAATGTCACCTATAACCACAGCAAAAAATGTATATGTAGTCTTATGACATTAAAAGTTAAATGGAAGTGGGCGTGGCTTATGATTAAGGTGTGCTGAAAGGTAGGGGGCGTGGCTAACAGTCTTTCTAATTGGTTAGATTTAGAGCCGTCACTTATATCTGCATCTCCATAGCAAAACCACACATGAAAACTAGCAACACGCATTTAAAACGTGTCAGACAACTAAATATGTTCACACATCACACAGCATTTTTTTTTTTGTTTGGTCAACACTGCTGAATACTTAAACTGCTGTCTGTCACTCTTGTAAATAATGTGTTTGAACTTAAATACAGGACTGACAGCTTTAATTTGGGGTTAAACCTGGCTTCTCAGTCAGGTTCGCACCACATTTCATTTTTGACAGGAATGAAAACGATTCTGTGACGGACAGAAGTGCCTTCAATACTGTTATAAGATGATGCAAAGAACGAGCACACATGCTTGTGTATCCCATCATGCATCTTGTTCTGGAATTAAATTGTGAGACTTTTTGCAGAGATCTCGTAAAAAGTTACAGAAACCTTTCCAATGCATGTTAAAATTTATCAATAATTTGATATTACATATAATTTGGTAGTAAAACACAGAGTTGCATGTTTTATTGGTGCAAATGAGCAGTGGTGATATTTATTTTGTACAACATTTGCAACTGCTTTTTATCACTTAATTAGAAGCACTTACAAAATTAAAGGTGCCATAGAATGGAAAACTGTATTCAACTTGGCACAGTTGAATAGTGAGAGTTCTGTACATGGAAATGACGCACCGTGAGCCTCAAACATTATTGTTTCCTCTTTTTTATGTCAATCTAATGCATGCAAAAGACCACTGAAAAATAAGCGAATCAGCATCTGATCTTGTAAAAGTGTGTGGTACTGTAAGGACTGCTGCTGTAGTTTACACAGAGCATGTGAGATCGCAAATCTTGAAAGTGAAAAGCGACCTTGCATTTGGAGTTTCAATTCCCCAGATATTAATAGCAGCTTCCTGATGCCCACATTTTTATATAACTGCGAGAGACGATATTGAAAATATAAATTTTACCTATATTTCCTTCCCGCTGTCTGAACTACGGAAATGAGTCGCACTGTGAAACAGCCAATCAGAGCAGAGCTCAACTTAATTATTCATGACCAATTCCATTCCAAATAAGGTAAAAACAGACTGTTTGATTCTAGGGACAAATCCTAGGGTTGTAAATGGACATGTAAAACAGTTTCGGGAGATTTTTTGCTCTTACCTAAACCACATACGGTCTATGCAGATATCTGAGATCAATTTAAAATATCGTACCAGTATGTTCTTCTGTCATAGGGACTACTAAACAAATAATTAGAAGCTGATTTTAAAATAAAAACAAAGCTTTGTAAGAACTTACATTTTAACAACACCATAAGTGGGTCCTATCAGATGAAGAAAAGTTCTACACACACTTGTGGTCTTTAAGCTCTCTTGAGCACTTGGACCAAATACAGGAAATACGTCATAGAAGTAGTCAAGTGGTCAAGTGCAAAGACCACAAGTGTGTGTATTTGGACAAGACAATAAAGGGAACAGACAGTGCTCTGTTTGCACGCAGAATGAGATTACCGTAAAACATCTACTCTGAGCCAAACACGACATTCTGACACAGGTGACACATTTACACACATCAGATAAATATCTAAAGTCATATGATACAATGTCTCTGGTCCCTAAAGAAGGTGCATGGATGTGAAGTTGTGAACGTTTGACACAAACTTGAAAACATGTGATCATCCCCTCCAGGTTCACAAACACAGCAGCCACTCAGAGAGCATTTCCCATTAATGATGTCACAGAATTTACTGCTATTTAGAGACTGATGTGTGAAAGGTACTTTACTGGTTAAAAATAGGGAGTGCATTGCCTGTGTAAACATTGCATCTTTGCATTTACTGGTAGTCGCTCTGGTAATTTCACAGCAATTTACTGGTTTCACTGTTGTTTAAAGTGGTTTTAAGGAAGTAGGTGCGTAAGGTCAAGCGTCAGGCTGATAATTTGGAAGTATTACTCATCTCAGATGGATGGGTGGCAACAACTTGAGGAAGAGAAATAATGGTGCTGATGAAGCAGAGATACTATGTTGAGCTATTAAGTGACCAAGCAGTAAATTCCTGACAGTGTAAATATAAAAAGGAGAAATGACTTTGATTCTACATTCTGCAATCTGAAATCTGAGATCAGCTGACCGATAGCAAAGGCTACATACGCCTACACAGACAGATTATCTATACATGATGAGATGAATGATAGCTGTGGACATGCTAAACGTGTTTAAATATCATTAATAAGCATGCAGAAACAATACATGCTTGGGCCATTGTGTCTTTGGTCTCAATATTATTGCGTCACTTTTGATGCATATCAATAAGTTTAACACATTTTAAGTATTTATTATATACAGACATGTTTGAAGAAAAATACATACATTACCTTTCAAACTTTTGTATTCAACAATGATTTTTAAAGAAATCCTAACTTTTGTTCAGTGAGGATGCATTAAACTGATCAAAAGTCACAGTTAAGATTTAAAATGTTACATTTCTATTTTAAATAAATAGAATGTTCAAAAGAACAGCATTTATCAAATAATCATGAAAAATAAAATGTAGCGCAGATTCCACAAAAATATAATAACGGTTTCCAACATTGATGTTTTTTGATCAGGAATGATTTCTGAAGATCATGTGACACTGAAGACTGGAGTAATGATGCTGAAAATATTTACATTTACATTTACATTTATTCATTTAGCTGACGCTTTTATCCAAAGCGACTTACAATTGCTATATATGTCAGAGGTCGCACGCCTCTGGAGCAACTAGGGGTTAAGTGTCTTGCTCAGGGACACACTGGCAGTTCACAGTGGATTCGAACCCGGGTCTCCCACACCACAGGCATGCGTCTTATCCACTGCGCTAACACCACCCCAGGTGTTAGCAATAAATAACATGACATTGCAAAAATATTTCTCAAAATTTACTGTATTTGTGATCAAATAAATGCAACCTTGCTGAGAAAAATAATCGGAGCCCAATTCAACTTTTGAATGCTAGTGTGCATGAGGTAATACTGAGCTGCATTGTGAATTGTGCATATGCAAAAAAAAAAAATGTGTTAACATGATACACAGCACTTTTAATGCTGTGTTCGAAGGACAAGCGATGCAGCCAGTAATAAATACTGACATCCAGAGTTGAGAGGACGTCTGACTGTCTCACTCACTCACTCACTCACAGGACTTCCTGGTAAGAGTTGGCTGTGCTGGTGCTGGTGTTGCCCGCTGGCTGACGCTGATAGTTGATTTTGTCATACAGGGTTTGAGGCTGCAGGGAAGAGTACGTGAGGTTACCACAGTTACCAGGCAAATGCATCGCAACAGAGCCCCCAACTTCTCCAAACATGCAACAAGGCTCTTACTCTCACAGATTCACTGCACATGATGACTGTGACTGCCATATTCACTTAGCCTACTGTGGTATGTGCAATAAATAGGATAATGGTAGTAAATGCATGATATGAGCCTAGTTTATAAGAAAACAAACGGATGACAGCAATAATGGGTGTGTTTATGAAGCATGCATGCAAGTACTCACCAAGTTTTGTGAGAGTTTTGCATCATCCACCGTTTCATAGATGGTCATGCCGTTTACAACACTTTCAGATCGCTTCTGTAATATAGATTAAATCTTGTTAGCTAGAAGTTTATCACCATTGCTAATCCACAAATGAGGTGTGTCTAGGAAGTAGTGTCGTACACTGTAAAAAAGGTTATATTTTTATTTATTTATTGCAATAGTGGTATATTTTACATGAAAATACAACTGGCATCTTTCTCATTCAAAATCTCATGTTTAATTAATTATTTGTGAAACTTAATAGCACTTTTTAAGAGAAAATATTTAGTACCATTTTTTTCGCTTAGTAAATTACACAACAAATGACAAAGAAACGGCAAACAACACATTGCGTAAAACATGAAAATACTATTTCTATCCCTCTAAATTTCATGGAAAACTTACTCCAGTAATCTTTACTTTAATCACAGCTTCAGAAATGTATTTGAAATCTTTTTGCAGAGCCACAGGAACCTTAAAAAGCTGATTTAACCATTTAGACAGAAACGAGCCGCTCACCTTTGCAGGGGCATCAATGTTCACGTCTTCATACACTGTAATCCCAGCTTCACTCTCTCCTTGTCCTGAACGTGTGAAAACAGCTGTGAGCTTGTGAATGAAACGCTGTATAACTTCAGTAGTGTTTGTGACATTCACACTTATTGAACGCACCTCTGTTCCTCCTCCACCTGCAGCACACAGCGACTGTTCCACCCAGTATGACCACTGCGACGATACCCACGCCAGCCGCGATCAGCACATAATCTGGAACAAAACCGGCTTGTTTGAACAAAGTTGCATATTTCTTAGTGATCTTTATAGATTTCAGAGTAGGCTATAACATGTTTAAATCAGTAGAGAATTTAAGAAATGTTATATTTGATTGCAGAACTGTACCTGATGTCTCTGTGCACACTACAGTCTCAGTAGTGTACTTGATGCTGATGGTGTTGTTGGCTGAGCAGTTGAGTGTAGATTTCTCTCCTAAACGGAGACTGATGTTCAGCTGTGATCCTTGAGTCGTCTGAGGACTGATCCAGCTGTAGGAGGGATTCGGATCACCAGACGCCACACACCAGAGATGAAACATGCAGATGTTTTCTGATGGCAGCCACAAATACTTGTCCTCAATTTTTACATCTCTGATGAGCTCTGTTGGAAAATAATATGGAAATATGAATTATATAAGCATAATAATTCCTTCAATAAGTAGCCATTTATCTTCTTATATATAACCACAAAATATTCAGTATCAGTAATTAAATGTGGTGTTTTAGAATTTGCTATTTACATTCTGACAGAATAAATATCAAATAATTAAACTCACCATGAACACGAAGTACAAAGCCTTTTGTCTTAAGTTGTACAGAAGTGGTTTTATTTTCTGCAACAATAAAGAATCTTCCAGAATCCTGGAGGTTAAGGTCTGTTACTGTTACACTAATACTGTCCTTATTCATCTTTAACCTGTTTTTAAATAATTCAGGTTTCACTTTTTGGAAATCATCATTTCGATAGTCAGCAAATACACTCTGATTATATTTCCACAGCACTTCAAGATCTTTTTTTGGATAATCAGTGATTAATTCCAGCGAGTCTCCCACAGCTCTGTGCAGCTCAACATCTGGATCATCACAGGACCCTACAATACAGAACAAACAACAACACATGATACTGTCACTAATACATGCCATATACAATGGCTGCCGAGTCTGTTCTCACCGGAGCTTATGCTACGTCTACGTCTATGTCATCTGTTGGACGGCATTAGACTCGTTTGAGACGCACCTAGCCTCGGCTGATATATAGACAAGAATACACTGCTGCAGTGAGAGGACAGGTGAAATAAGCCTAAGCACAGTCAAGACGGACAACAGACTAAAAACACTTGCTATTTATTCCATTCGAAAGATGTATTTATCATCCATTTTAACTTTAAAACAAACAGGTATTGTAATATTTGTCAGAAATATGAGAACAATCACATATTTTACTCATCGTGAGATCGTTTGAGAATATTCATGCAGAATTTAAAAACACAATCATGTGATATCAGATAAAAAATAAACCATTCTAGAAGGGAAGGAAACATCACGGCTGTTTGAACCAATGATCATTGTTTCCATCAGCTGTGTATTAACATGGACGTTGTGTTTCTGAAGAGCATTTCTGAATCCTAATGTGAGTGGAGCTGGCCGTCACCATCTTGGCAGCCTTTTAACATGGGGGTCTATGGGATCGCCTCCCTTTTGGAGCCAGTCATCTCAAACGAGCCTACTCTCTCGTGTCCGCTCGTACCAGTCAGCGGAAGCTAGAGATGACCGTTTATAAAGTTTAAATATTAATATTTGTCTTACAAAATCACATAATTTCATGTCAGGAGGCGCTTATTAATTTCCAGAACTGTGCTGAGCACTTTTTTTAAAATTATGGATTGGCGCAGTTTATTGGACTTTTGTTGGACTATTGAATAACACCCATTCACTGCCATTATACACTTAAGAATGACTATGACATTTTTGAATATGACTCTGACTGGATTCATTTGAAACTTCCTACACTCTTAGGATGGCACGAGGGTGAGTAAATTATGGAGTAATTTACATTTTTGGGTGAACTGTCCCTTTAAATTTTCTTCCTTGAAAGCGCAGTTTTCTAACATATTTACTTGAACTTCTTTGGTAATATCAATGGTATGACATTTCAGAACCACACACACTATATATATATATATACACACACACACACACACACACACACACATACACACACACACACACACACACATATCAGGACCATCAGGATGAAGAATAACTTGATTCCTACCAAATCTGGATGATCTGGATACACATGGTCTTTAATGGCATTGATCATTTGTGTTTTTTGGTTATTTGTGCTCATTCGCTCTCTGTAAGGAAGTGTTTTACAGCCGCACTTCCACCCACCACACTGCACTGTTTTTCTTCGTGTGACGCTTTTCATTTTAACATCTTAATTTTATTTTCTCCTGTCCACTTATTTACTTTTCACCACATCCCCTCAACAGCTGCATGTCATGTGTTCATACCAAATGACAAGTCAACATTAAACCATGTTTTTATTTATTTATTTAATCATGGTGAATTCAGGTAAATTGGGACACTTTTTGCCACTGAGATGTCCCAATTAACCTGATTTTAGACTGTAATACTGGTTGCAACATAAAAATGTTCTATTACAACTGGCCACATTCTCTAAAGATAAGGCTTGAGGTTTCCTGAGCCGAACTGCCTTTTTCTCACAGATGAAACACTGATATTACTTAAACGTGCAAGATCATTTCCCTCAAAAAATAAAGTTCAAATACAGTCAAGTAAAATAGCTTTGCATATGCATTGCATTAAACACAATTAGTTTTGCATTTATTAAACACAAACATTTAACTTCATTTACTATGTCATAATGGAATCAAGAGCATTGTAAGTATTAGCATTGCATGTATGGAAGCTAGATGCACATTCATTTCCCATTCATATAAGCGTCTTACAACCTGTGGGTTAAAAGCTCCTTTGACTGCTGTATTTCTGGAGTCACTCACCTTGGAGAAGGAAAACCAGGAGAACTCCTAAGATGGAGCAGCGGGAATCTAGAAAGATGTTCATGTCCAAACGTTTAGACGACAGACTGAGGCATTCGTGACAGCAGATACAGTGAAACAGAAGAGACAGAAACAGACTTCCTCACACCGACTGCTCTGCGTCTCTCAGTTTTTGCATATCTGCACAAATAACAACACACAAAGCACTTTGGTGACGAGACCTTTAAGATGCACCTCCTGAAAGTAGTGCTTGAGGTTTAGGGGCTTTTTTCTGGTCTAAATTCGTTTGCACCTCCCACTAAGTTCTAGTGTAAGAGTGCAGGCATTACATCCACTGTCATGCGGGAAGTGAAGGTTAAGCACTTAGATATGTGCTACTATAAATGACCCAAAGTACTGGCAGTTCATCGGGGAGTTAAAGTGAAGTGAAATCCCAGATGGAATAAGGAAGTTTTACTTAGAAAAGAGACTCTCTTTGTTAAAGGTCCTGATCTGTGAGAGTCCCTGTTCCTGTTTGAGTTAAACGGCAAGATGAATTGGCTGATGGTGCAGTGAAAGTACAACATTAGTTTTTATATGGTGCTTAGGTGAACCACAGCGTACAGACTCATGTAACCACACATCCACAGCGAGCCAGAGCATCATCTCACATCTCATCCAAAATGAGAATGTGTAAAAAAAGTACATTTATTCAGATCACATGCACAAAGACACACTCTCTGTTGCTTCTACATCAGAATCAGTTATTTTAGACTGTGCCGGACATTGCAATGCAACAACAGCAAGTCCATCAGAGGAAGTGAAACTCAGTACACTGAGGTTTTAGTTCTAACCGAAAGTATGAGTCAGACGGTCAACAGAAAAGTCAGAACTGTCAGGAAAAATAACTAAATACAGTACACAAAGCAGTGCAAAACAGGTTTATTCTAGTAACTGTTCAGCAGGCTTTTTTCATAAGTATTACATTTTACTAATTTAAATAATTAATTCATAATAGGTCAATTCTAAACCTTTATTCACACAGCTTAAAAAGCGAAGTGTCATGACTTGTGGCCAATATGGTAACCCAAACTCTGAGCTCACAGCAGTGGGAAGCCATTTTTGCCACAGCTCCCAGGGAGCAGTTGGGTGTTTGTTGTCTTGCTCACGGACACTTCAGATGGGGGAGTGAACGGTTCAATAACATTTCCTGCCAGTACTGAGAATCAAACCTGTGACCTTCGGGTTATGAATCCAACTCTCTAACCAGTAGGCCATAGCTGCCCATTCAATTGGGGTAAACCATTACACCTTTCACATGTGAGTTTAAAATATTCTAGCTGAGCTCGTATGGTGAGTTGTTTTTAGGTGACCGTTATTTTAGAATGTATTGCATTATTGTTTTCATTGTCATGTGCCAATGCAGCCACAATAGCACTGTCTGACACATGGATTGCTTTTATTTAGATTTCCTTTTTATTATTAATATTCATAAACAAACTCACTATATTATGGAATATCTTATATTCCGATTCTGAAATATGTGCATGTATTTGGTAATTAAAACATTTTATATCGACCGTGTTAGTTGATCTATTGCATGATGGGCACAGCTGTGGGATTTTCAACACGCAGATTCATTTTATTTCATCCAAGTAAGTCTCCGGTAACCTAGGAGGAGAGCAGATTAAACTTTATAGTGCACCAATCTGTACATGATATTATTAAAACATATCGTCAGATTATATTTGTAAGAATCGTTATTGATACCATAGACATCAGCTCTATTTTACAAACTATAAATTAGTGATGTGTCATTCGTGAACGAATCATTCTTTTTGAACGAATCTTTTAGGTGAATTAATCGTTCTCGTTCACGTAATCCACTGACTCATATTTCACGTTCACTGAAGTTCCTCCCTCCACAGCAGCATGGCGCTATTAGCAGCGCATGCACAGCTCAGTGAACCGGGTAGCTCTGTGAACTGTTTCATCCTGTCAAAGAGTTACTCATGATAATGAGACAAGCGCTCAGTGTGTCCAATCTGGGACTGCACCAGCAAAAGCAGATTTGAAATCAGCAGTTGATCAAGTGATGCTCTGTACCTTCTAATCACACTGGTGTGATCGTATGCGTCAAAGGGTTAAAGGGCACCTGTTATGCCCCTTTATTGTAATATTGGTCTTGAGTGTCCACAGAATGTGTCTGTGAAGTTTCAGCTCAAAAATTAAATATTGAGGATGTGTCTGAAAGAGCTGTTTTGGTGTGTATCAATTTAAATGCAAATAAGATGCGTTTATTTGCATCAAGGTGTGGCGTATACATCTCTGTGTTTAGCCAAACATGTTTGAATGTCTGACACGGAGACAAACCAGCCATGCCTTTAATTATGAATTTGCTTTATTTTTGCATGCCAAAGTAAATTTCTGCATAGAAATATTAGAATACAATTCAGAGAAGAATCAGAATCAGAAAGAGCTTTATTGCCAAGTATGCTTGCGCATACAAGGAATTTGTTTTAGTGACATAAGCTTCCAGTAAACAGACACACAACAACACAAAAAAAAAAAAAAAAAAAAAAAAAAAAAAAAAAAAAAAAATTACGGGAGAATTACAAATTGGCAAATAAATAAGTGTATAAACAATTGTGCTATAAATGATAATGGAATAGGATTGAGTGAGATGCAGGAATGTTCTAGGATGGAGGGGTAACAAATAAATATAAGGATATTGCACATTTTTGCATAAGCATAAGTTTAAGTGGGAAACATTTAACTGTTCATGAGGTAGATTGCCTGGGGGAAGAAACTATTCTTGTGCCTTGCTGTTCTTGTATTTGCAGCTCTGAGGCGCCGGCCAGATGGCAAAAGTTCAAAGATGGGGTGACTTGGATGTGAGGGATCCAGAGTGATTTTCTGAGTCCTTTTCCTCACTCTGGATGTGTACAGTTCTTGGAGGGTGGGCAGGGGAGCACCAATAATCCTTTCAGCAGTCCGAACAGTTCTCTGTAGTCTTCTGATATCTGATTTTGTAGCTGAACCAAACCAGACAGTAATTGAAGTACACAGGACTGACTCAATGACGGCTGAGTAGAACTGTTTCAGCAGCTCCTGTGGCAGGTTAAACTTCCTCAGCTGGCGAAGGAAGTACAACCTTTGTTGGGCTTTTTTCACAATGGAGCCAATGTGATTGTCCCACTTCAGGTCCTGAGAGATGGTGGTTCCCAGGAATCTGAATGACTCCACTGCAGCCACAGTGCTGTTCATGATGGTGAGTGGGGAAAGTGCAGGGGGGTTTCTCCTAAAGTCCACAGTCATCTCCACTGTTTTGAGCGTGTTCAGCTCCAGGTTGTTAAGACTGCACCAGACAGCCAGCTGCTCAACCTCCTGTCTGTAAGCAGACTCGTCACCGTCCTGGATGAGGCCGATGACTGTAGTGTCGTCTGCAAACTTCAGGAGCTTGACAGAGGGGTCTTTAGAGGTGCAGTCGTTGGTGTACAGGGAGAAGAGCAGAGGGGAGAGAACACATCCCTGAGGGGCACCAGTGTTGGTGGAGCAGCTGTTTGACATGAATTTCCCCAGTCTCACTAACTGTTGCCTATCTGTCAGAAAGCTGGTGATCCACTGACAGATAGAGCTAGGAACAGAGAGCTGGGTCAGTTTGGTCTGGAGGGTTGTTGGGATGATGGTGTTGAAAGCCGAACTAAAGTCCACAAACAGGATCCTCACATAAGTCCCTGTTTTGTCCAGATGTTGCAGGATGAAGTGCAATGCCATGTTGATTGCATCATCCACGGACCTGTTTGCTCGGTACGCAAACTGCAGGGGGTCCAGTAAGGGTCCAGTGATGTCCTTCAGAGAAGCCAGAACCAGTTTTTCAAACGACTTCATGACGACAGACGTTAGAGCCACAGGTCTGTAGTCGTTAAGTCCTGTTATCTTGGGTTTCTTTGGAATGGGGATTATGGTGGAGCGTTTGAAGCAGGAAGGCACTTCACACAACTCCAGAGATCTGTTGAAGATCTGTGAAAAGATGGGGGCCAGCTGGTCAGCACAGGTTTTCAGACAGGCTGGTGTAACGCCATCTGGGCCTGGTGCTTTTCTTCTTTTGTTTTTCTTGAAGACCTGGCGCACATCATCTTCACAGATTTGAAGAGCAGGAGGTATGGAGAGGGGGATTGCAGGAGGTGTTAATGGTTGTGTAGGGAGATGGTCAGAGTGGGTGTTGGGGGTTTCAAATCTACAATAAAACTCATTCAGGTCGTTAGCAAGTCGTTGATTAGCCTCAGTGCAAGGGGATGGTGTCTTGTAGTTTGTGATGGCTCTCAGTCCTCTCCAAACTGAAGTAGAGTCGTTGGAAGTAAACTGGTCTTCCAACTTTTTAGCATAGGTCTTTTTAGCCGCTCTAATCTCTTTGTTCAGTGTGTTCCTGGCCTGATTGTACAAGACCCTGTCCCCATTTCTGTAGGCATCCTCTTTGGCCTGACGAAGGTGTCTGAGTTTTACTGTAAACCATGGCTTATCATTGTTGAATGTTAAATAAGTCCTGGTAGGAATGCATATATCCTCACAGAAACTAATATAGGATGTTACAGTCTCTGTGAGTTCGTCCAGATCGGTGGTAGCAGCTTCAAAAACGCTCCAGTCTGTGATGTCAAAACAAGATTGTAAATCCTGCTCTGTTTCGCTGGTCCATCTCTTCACAGTCTTTACTACAGGTTTAGCAGATTTAAGTTTCTGCTTGTAGGTCGGTATAAGATGAACCAGACAGTGATCAGAACGTCCCAAAGCTGCTCGTGGAACAGAGTGATATGCATCCTTTATTGTGGTGTAACAGTGATCCAGTATATTACTGTCTCTGGTGGGACAGGTAACATGCTGTCTGTATTTTGGCAGTTCACGGGAGAGATTGGCTTTATTAAAGTCCCCAAGAATGATTAAAACAGAGTCCGGGTGTTGTTGTTCTGTGTCTGTGATCTGATCAGCGAGTTTCTGTAAAGCCAGACTTACTTGCGCTTGAGGAGGGATGTAAACACTAACCAGAATGAACGAGTGAAACTCCCGCGGCGAATAGAACGGCTTGCAGTTGATAAACTGCGTTTCTAGATCAGGACAGCACATCTTCTTTAATACAGTTACATCTGTACACCACCGTTCATTGATGTAAAAGCATGTCCCGCCGCCGCGCGATTTCCCCGTTGATTCTGCGTCGCGATCCGCTCTAAACAGCTGAAAGTCCGGCAGATGGAGTGCGCTGTCCGGTATGGCGTCATTCAGCCAGGTTTCCGTGAAACACAGAGCAGCAGAGTGAGAGAAATCCTTATTTGTCCGAGAGAGCAGAAGAAGTTCGTCCGTTTTGTTGGGTAGAGAGCGGAGATTTGCGAGATGGATGCTAGGCAACGGCGTTCGAAATCCGCGCTTCCTGAGTCTGACGAGCACTCCCGCTCGCTTTCCCCGTCTGCGCGTCCTGAAGCGCTTGATCAGCGCCGCTGCTCCTCCGATAACAATGTTCAGTAAAACGTCTGTATAATAGAAATCCGGAAAAATATCATGTGGTGTGTTCTGCCGAATGTTCAGCAGTTCATCCCTGGTGAAACTGATCGTGTTTGTTAAACAAAAAACAGGAAAAACGAACAAAAACAGTACAAACACTGGAGAGCCAAGCACTGAAGCAGCCATGTGCGGCGCCATCTTGGATTTTATTCCAATAGAATTCTAATAGAAGCAGAAAATCATGCTATATGCACTTTCATGAGATCGGGTTAGCCTACAACAATTAATTTGTTGGCTATTTTCGAAATGGGAATACAACAAATTCATGACATGGGATTAAAAAATAATAATAACAAAAAAAAAAAGAAATATGCACAACAGAACAGAAAAAGCAGCTCTACTCTTATAGGGCAAAGTTTTACATAGCCTATATTATATGCCGTTATAATAATAAAATACAATGCTAATTATAATCGTACCTGTTTTAGGCTTTTCCTTATTTTTAGATATCCATCAATGAAAAAAATGACTCCTCATCTTATTGGACGTGCCTTTGAAGAGAAATGCATGGATTACAAAAGAGTTTTTATTTTTATTTTGAATAATTTTGTTTTAAAGAAGGCTAGTAATTTAAGGCTTTCTATATATATTTTTTATCAGGTCTGTGAGCGAATTCACTGTGTTTAGGTTCGTCATTGTGAATCGTTCCTGTTCAAACCCCAGACAGCAGAAAACATGTTTTCTTTATTTTATAAAAGCACAACATTTTGTTGCACACAAATAAAACTAGCCCATTAACAGTTTAGAAATTAGATATTACTTTTACCTTTATGGGCAAAAATGACTGCATATTAAGTTGTTTCCACTGTTAGAAAAAAACTGCCAGTGATCGCGGTGATGTGTCCATGTCCTGCAGAACATGTTTGAATGTCTATATGTAATATGGGCTAGGGCCTATATTTGAGGCCTATGCAGAGCTCTACTCCACTTCATCAAATGCTGTTTTGTGAGCATGCTCTTGTATTTAAAGCCATTTAACTTAACATAAAAAATGTAGAAACATTGTACACAACTATGGGGCACCATTGTGCAGCAGCAAGCATCAAAAGAAAAAAAAGGAACCTCGAGGTTGATCTAAGAAAATGTATAGGGCTCCTTTCCTACATTTTGTCTGGGGCACCCAACTTACTAAATCCGCCCGTCTCTAAGACAACAATAGCTTTAGCCACATTTGTTGTGGAACTGACTAATAGGCACATCGACAGAAATTGTGATTTACAATAAAAACATCATAAAAAATAAACAGTGTAGCACTTACTTCTTCTGGAAGTAAAGCTGGATCACGAACAGTTGGTACAGATCCATGCTTGATTAACAAGCCTGCCGTGTATTGCCCCTCATTCACAAAGCAATCTCCAGTAAAATGATTTGTGAAGACATAAAAAAAAAACAATGGGTTGTCTTTTCAAATCTTCTGTCGCTGGCTTGTGTGGTTTAGCATGTTTAGCACTTTAGATGCTGACGTACTTTCCAGTAAGGGAGCATAGTGCTCTCTACATGTTGCAGTGCATCGTGGGATTCTTTCAGGGAGCAAATGTTCCAGTGCACTGGAAGGATTTTACGATTATGATCAGTGCCCTAACTATGGAGCATATTGAGACGCATCAGTGTCTCAACAGAAGATAGTGTCTACAGCTGAATCATCCATCCATTTAACAAACCACTGATCCAATGAGAGTTAGATCAGCGGTGATATCCTTCAGATATAAATGTATTTTAATTGATTATTAAATAGTTTAATCAGTTTATGCTAGTTTCCATGACAGAGTTCAACATAAATCTTCTCATTGCTACTTGAGCTTCCTATTTGATAATTTTTCAAATGATTACCAAAAAGCACAAACTATACAAAAGCAGCAGCTCTTCCAATTCACTCAGTGTCTTGGACTAATTTAGGGAATAGTGAATGAGGAGGTGGTTTCAAACATAGCAGAAGTAAAATGCGGGAACATCAGAGTTGAAACATCCCACTATAAACCTCATGAGTTTCAACCGATCACACATCACCTTCACATGTTAACCAAATGACGCCAAGGGGGCCAGTGGCTAGAGTGGTCTGTTACCGCTCCGCCAAAAGCTGTGCAGTTTCATAAAACATAAGAAACAGACACTGATCGGAGCTTAGCTTGAACACATCTTAACTGCGCAATTGCAAATTATAACATTCAACATTAGAGTGTGCAAATGCAGAATGGTTTCTTTTTAGTTACTGACTCAATGCACAACAATTCCTCCCCTCCAGCCTTGATATACTCACTTCAAGGTGCACATAATTACATTGAACACAAAGAACATGAAGAACATTGGCATACAAAACAGTCTCTTACTTTTCTTTTAAAAAACAGCGAACAGCTTATTGAGCTATGTCAACAACTATGACCATTATTTTCATATAACTTCACTTGTTTTGTTCATGGCATCTGTCACCGTATATACAATTACAAGTCCAGCATGTTAGGTGGTCTACGGATGCACTCAGGATAACGTCTCGCCTGAGACTCGACATTTTGAGGAAGAGATAGTGTGCTGGACGGTTCAACAATTTCTGTTCTAGTCACCTCAGTGGCTGTTGATGGAGCCTCTGCTGTCATAAGGGAATACTCCTCCGAGCATTGTGAGGTTTCCGCACTCTCTATGGTTTTGTGAGGAAAGTTAACCTGTATTGTTGTTGCATCCAATAGCTGATCAATGTGTCTACGCCAAACCATGATAGTACCCAGTGTACAGTGTAAGTGAGAGGACTAGTCTTAGACAATATTGTACCGGTTGCCACTTTGGGTGTGATTGTGTATAATCTCTAGCAAGCACATTTTGACCAACTTGCAGGGTCCTAATCACAGATCGTTTTAGATTTTGGCTACACTGCTTGAATTGTACATGTCGGCGTAAGACAGGCTTAATTAAGTCTAGACGTGGGCGAAGACTTCTTCCCATAGAGAGTGTGGCTGGAGACTGACCTGTGTTTGAGTGAACTGAGTTCATATAGGCCAAGAGAAAGTTTGCTACTGTTACTCTCTCTCCTCCCATGGCTTTCAGAGACTCTTTCAGGGACTAAATAAAGCGTTCAGCCAGGCCATTCACTGCAGGGTGGTAAGGAGTAGATGTAGTGTGCTTAATTTCATTGCCCTTAACAAATGACTGAAATTTGTCTGAGATAAACTGTTTACCATTATCGCTGACCAAATGCTCTGGTAGGCCAGCCCAGGAGAACAATGTGCGAAGCAGTTCAACAGTCTTTGTGGACATAGCATTTTGATAATACCTAGAATATCAAAATCACCATAAACTGCGGGCGGCAGATCCTTTTCCTTTACGGAGGTCACTGTAGCCACCAGATCCAGTCTGCATCCAGATCAGAGGGTCACTGCAGTCACCCGGATCCAGTACGTATCCAGACCAGATGGTGGATCAGCACCTAGAAAGGACCTCTACATCCCTGAAAGACAGCGGAGACCAGGACAACTAGAGCCCCAGATACAGATCCCCTGTAAAGACCTTGTCTCAGAGGAGCACCAGGACAAGACCACAGGAAACAGATGATTCTTCTGCACAATCTGACTTTGCTGCAGCCTGGAATTAAACTACTGGTTTCGTCTGGTCAGAGGAGAACTGGCCCCCCAACTGAGCCTGGTTTCTCCCAAGGTTTTTTTCTCCATTCTGTCACCGATGGAGTTTCGGTTCCTTGCCGCTGCCGCCTCTGTCTTGCTTAGTTGGGGTCACTTCATCTACAGTGATATCGTTGACTTGATTGCAAATGAATGCACAGACACTATTTAAACTGAACAGAGATGACATCACTGAATTCAAAGATGAACTGCCTTTAACTGTCATTTTGCATTATTGACACACTGTTTTCCTAATGAATGTTGTTCAGTTGCTTTGACACAATGTATTTTGTTTAAAGCGCTATATAAATAAAGGTGACTTGACTTGACTTTTGACAAGAAATATCTCTGGCCATTTTGAATATGCATCCACTAATACAAGGAACATTTTGTCAAGGAAATGACCTGCATAGTCAATGTGTACTCACTGCCAGGGAATATTGGGAAATTCCT
This sequence comes from Carassius carassius, assembly GCF_963082965.1. NCBI lineage: Eukaryota > Metazoa > Chordata > Actinopteri > Cypriniformes > Cyprinidae > Carassius > Carassius carassius. The sequence continues at coordinate 4,227,271 of NC_081756.1, forward strand.
ACACATGCAAAGGTGCTACTTGTGGCTGTCATTGAATTTGTTCACACCCACAACATGTTTTAGCTAGATCTTCAATTTGGTGGTCTAGGCCAGGCCACCAGACATAGCTTCTAGCCAGGATTTTCATTTTAATGACACCTAAATGTCCTTCATGTAGGGCAGATAGTACCCTGGCACTTAGCTCGGGTGGCATGATCACTCGGGAACCCCACATAATGGTTTGAATAGTTAGGAAGCTGTGGATCACCTTTTTCTGATCAAACACCTTGGCCAATACAGGATCTCGATTTGTCTCCCGTTGAATTTGAGCACTCGTGACAGGCAAGGGCTCCATTTGAGTGATGTGAAACATCTGTGTCATCCTCGACCTCCTCTGGTTTCTGCTGAGGAAGGCGTGACAATCCATCTGCATTGCCATGGTACTTTGTGCCTTTGAACTCAATTGAATAATCATGACCATTAACGCCCAACGCTGTAGTCGTACTGCTGCCATCACTGGAACACTTTTACTAGGGTTAAAAATAGCCACTAAAGGCTGATGATCAGTAATAAGAGTGAAGTGTTTCCCGTACAGGTAATGATTAAACTTCTTCACCCCCGTATCAAGCTTAGAGCCTCTCGATCAATCTGGGCATAGTTGCGTTCTGCAGCAGTCAAGGGCCTAGAAGCAAATGCGATCGGTCTCTAAGATCCATCATTCATTTTGTGAGACAATACAGCGCCTATTCACATTTGCTTTTGTTTGCTCTCAGTCCATACTATTTCAAGAACAGCACTCAAATTTGGTAGGTGGGTATCATCGTCATGGCCAGTGACTATAATATCATCTAAATAGCACTGTGTGCCTGGAATCCCTTGCAAAATTTGATCTATGGCTCTTTGCCACAGCGCTGGTGCTGATGACACCCCAAAAATGAGTCTGTTGTAGCAGAAGAGACCCTTATGCGTATTTAGTGTCAGGTAATGACAATTACAACTAAACAATTGGAACTAGAGGTGTGGCTCATCCAGTCCAGGTTACTTTAGACAGGATTCCTTGGTCTTCAAGTCGCTTTAGCTCAGTGTCCACCTGTGGGCGTAACGAATATGGCACAGGGCTTGCCTTGTGAAATTTGAGCTGCACATCGCTCTCAATAGTGACGTGACATTCAGCCAAGTATGGTGACCCGTACTCGGAATTTGTGCTCTGCATTTAACCCATCCGAAATGCACACACACAGAGCAGTGAACACACACACACACTGTGAGCACACACCCGGAGCAGTGGGCAGCCATTTATGCTGCGGCGCCCGGGGAGCAGTTGGGGGTTCGATGCCTTGCTCAAGGGCACCTAAGTCGTGGTATTGAGGGTGGAGAGAGAACTGTACATGCACTCCCCCCACCCACAATTCCTGCCGGCCCGGGACTCGAACTCACAACCTTTCAATTGGGAGTCCGACTCTCTAACCATTAGGCCACGACTTCCCCTTGCCTTTATGTGCTTCAATGTTCCAAAGCCATCTTGGAAGACCTGTGCAGATTGCTCTAGCACATGCTCTAATTTGTCTTGTACAGAGCACACGGTTACCTTGGGGGTAACTTGCATGGCTTTTATGGACTGCCAATTGAGCTCAATGCTTCTAAACAATTCACGTTCAAATAAGGGTACTCCACCCTTTTTCAGCACATAAATGTCCAGATTGTGCTTTTTGGTTTTCACATTGGATCAATTTTCTCTTCTGTGTAGGTCTTAATCATTATGGAGTGCGCCTCAATTTCAGTTTGCCAAAATGGCCTTTGTAGTCTTTGAATCCTATTAAATTATTGACAGCGCTGATCCTGTGTCAAGTCCCATCTTCAATTTTACTCCTTTAATAATAGGAGTCACCCAGATAACTTTGCGATCTGTCTGTCTAAGAGAATGCAGCTCTATTTATGAAAACGCCTGCCATATCAGAGTTGTCTGAGTCAGGTTCATCCAGTTCATTTATCTTTGCATTTGTTTTTGCAAACGTCCTTCTCTTCTTCTCAGTTGGTTTTAAACATTTTCTGTATGTGTCCCATTCTGTTACATTGTCTGCACTCCTCTTTAAAGCAGCATTCAGCATGGTCATGTGACTTTTTTACCACATCTAAAACATATTTTGTCACATTGCTTTGTTGCAAATTTGTTTACGCAATATCCAGTTGATTATGCTTATGGAAGCGAAAACGCTCCATAACATTGGAACGTTACATAACATTGGAAACAAACACTCTGATCGGAGTGTAACTTGAACACGTCTGTGCAATTGCAGTTATTACATTCAACACTAGAGTGTGCAGATGCAGAATGCTTTCTTTTTAGTTATTGACTCAATACACAACAGTGAGAGAGGTTCAAATATGGCCCTTGGCACAGTCTTGTCACCAAAGATAGTCTACAATAATTTTCTGTCAGTTTCAGAAATCCAGCGTGTTCATCGCACAGTGTGTTTGAAATCACACATGAAATCAATGCGACATGGCACTAAAACATAAAACTGCTTACCTCAAACTATTATTTCTACACATAAAAACTACAATTGTCAAAGTTTGAACTAAGTGTGAGCCGGTTGAAAAACGCTTAAAATATGTGACAAGAGGTTGAGAGGTTAAACAAAGGGAGATTCTATGAATATAAGACTTTATATGAATGCATGTTTGAGGGAAACTTACTGTCTTTAGAGAAGTTTTGATGGTATTTTTTTATTCTCATCTAGCCTCTGAAAAAAAGGGAAGCGCTGTTTTGTTTACAACAGAAACCAGGGAAAGGCTTCAGGCGCCATCTGCTGCATGGTCCGCTGTTTAATGCAGATATTTTCATCTATAGTCAAACCATTCTGTTTTTGCTTCAAAATTTCGAAATTATACAATCTAATTTAGATTAAAAACTGCTTATGTTGCATGCAGCATTTTTGTTTGGATCATGATTAAATTGCAGTGTTTGCCTCTCATTTTAAATGGAAAGAATACAGACAAAGCCTTATTTTGTTTATATGAAGCACTATATATTATTATAGTTATATATCACAAAGAAATGTGCAGCATTTTGTCAAAGCAATAAAAAATGACATATTTAATTTATAATTTACCTTAAATCTATTTTTGTTTAAAATAAAATAAAATCGTGAATTGAATCGAATCATTAGTTGAGTGAATCGTTTCATTAGATTAGATTAGATGTCACTGCACATGTAAGATACAAGGCAACGAAATGCAGTTAGCATCTAACCAGAAGTGCAATAAGCAGTAAGTACAGAATATACAAGGTCTATAATATGTACAATAACTATACAGATAAGTATTATGGACATAATTTACAGATTTTAAATACTATAAGCATGATATACAGGTAGGTGTGCTATGAACATACTATACAGATGGATTATGTAAAAGTGTATGTACACTATAGGCAGAACTATGAACATATGAACATAATTTACACTAGTGCAATGGACAGTAAAGTGCATAGAAAATATTTCAGTGTGCAAATTGATTACTCAGTGTCTCTGGATGAGTAGTGCAAGTAATAACAAGTTTACTGTTTTTTGTTTGTTGTAAATAAATAAATAAATCAGTCAGATGCAGTGGTGAAGAGGGGGAGGAGTCTGTGTGTGTGGTGTGGGGTGGTGTCAGAGGGCAGAGTTCAGTAAGGAGACATTTGTAGGGAAAAAGCTGTTCCTGAGTCTTGTGGTCCTTGTCCGGAGGCTCCTGAAGCGCCTCCCGGAGGGCAGGAGGTTAAACAGTCCATGGTCAGGGTGAGAGGAGTCCTTGAGAATGCTGCAAGCTCGACGTAGACAGCGTTTCCTCTGGATGTCCTCAATAGCAGGAAGTGGTGTCCCTGTGATGCGCTGGGCAGTTTTCACCACCCTCTGCAGTGCCTTGCGGTCAGCCACTGAGCAGTTCCCAAACCAGACTGTGATGCAACTGGTCAGGATGCTCTCGATCGCACACCGGTAGAAGTTCACCAGGATGGCTGAAGACAGCTGGTTTTTCTTCAGTGTCCTGAGGAAGAAGAGGCGCTGGTGAGCCTTCTTGACCAGGCTGGAGGTGTGTGTAGTCCAGGACAGTTCCTCCGAGATGGTGGTTTCCAGGAACTTGAAAGTGGGAGACACGTTCAACAACCATACCATTAATGTGGATGGGGTCATGCGTGCCTCCTTTTTTCTACCTGAAGTCCACAATGAGCTCCTTTGTTTTAGTGGTGTTAAGGAGCAGGTTATTGTCAGCGCACCATGTGGCCAGGTGCTGTACCTCCTCCCTGTAGGCAGTCTCATCGTTGTCTGTGATGAGGCCAATCACCGTGGTGTCGTCTGCAAACTTGATGGAGTTGGATCCATGCACAGGCTTGTAGTCGTGGGTGTAGAGTGAGTAAAGGAATGCGCTCAGCACACAGCCCTGTGGTACGCCAGTGTTAAGTGTGATGGTGGTGGAGCAGGTGTGGCCTGACCTAACATGCTGAGGTCTGTTGGTCAGAAAGTCCATAATCTAGTTGCAGAGGGAGGTGTTAATGTCCAGGTCTCCAAGTTTTGTGGTCAGCTTGGAGGGAATGACGGTGTTAAATGCTGAACTGAAGTCAACAAACAACATCTGTACATATGTGTTGTTATTGTCCAAGTGTGTGAGTGCAGAGTGCAGCACTGCGCATACTGCATCCTCTGTACTCCTATTCCTACGGTAGGCAAATTGGTGTGGGTCCTGTGTGGGTGGGAGGCAGTCTTTGAGGTGTGCTAGGACCAGCCGCTCAAAGCACTTCATGATGATGGGTGTGAGTGCTACGGGGCGATAGTCATTCAGGCACATTGGGGAGGAGTTTTTTGGTACTGGCACAATGGATGTGGACTTAAAACATGTTGGCACAGTTGCTTGGGTGAGGGACAGGTTGAAAATGTCTGTGAAGACCCCTGCAAGCTGCTCAGCACATGCCCTAAGCACACGTCCAGGAATGCCATCCGGGCCAGCAGCTTTGTGTGCTTTGATCTGGCTCAATGCAGTGTGGACATCTGTGGAGGTGAGTTTGAGAGGGTGAGAGGGTCTGCTGAGGGTGAGATTTTGGTGGCCATCTCCTTGCTGTCGCTGTTGAAGCGAGCATAAAAGTCATTTAGCTCGTTCAGGAAGGAGATGTCCGTGACCGTTGGAGCGGAGTTGCTTGACTTGTAGTCACTGATGACCTGGATGCCCTGCCACATGCGTCGGGGGTCAGAGTTAGAAAAATGTTCCTCTTCCTTCAGCTTGTAGCAGTACTTGGCCTTTTTGATGCCCCTTTTCAGGTTAGCCCTGGATTTACTGTAGGCCTGAGCGTCATCTGACCTGAAGGCAGTGTTGCGGGCTTTCAGCAGAAGTCGCACCTCCTTGTTCATCCATGGCTTCTGATTAGAATATGTTGTTATCTGTTTCTCTGTTGTAACACTGTCAATGGTGGTGTTGATGTGATCCAGTACAGAGGAGGTGTAGATATCAATGTCCGTGTGAGAGCCACAAGCAGCCTGAGAAGCAAACAAACTCCAGTCGGTGTGTTGAAACCTGTCCTGAAGTAAAGAGTCTGCTCCAGTTGGCCACACTTTCATCCCACACTCATCCCTAGTGATTCATTATGCTCTTTTTGTTTAGCACTACTAGTGCATGCCAGTGACATTTTATTCTTCGTGCATCATCAATAGGTGTATGCATGTCATACCCAAGTTTATTATGTAGTGTTTTGAGTTTGACCATTCCAGCAAACTTAAAATTTTCCAAGAAATTATTTTTTATTTTTATTTTCATGTTTCACCATACATGTCACTATTAACAAACTTGTAGGACTATACGGAAACTGTGTATTTTGGTTTAAAAATAATGTATAGTATTTTATGTTGTGTGATGTCAGTTCGTTTGGCGTTATTTTTTAGTATATTGTGAGTTTTGTGTTAATGAGCTGTTAATGAGTTGATTCAAGTTACCGCCCGCGCCATTTTTATTGGCGGTATTTTTATGATAACTTTGGTTCTTAAATAAAATAATAAAAGTGGATTATGTTCTTAAAACGTCATGTAAATCTTTCCAGCAATGTAGACACTAGTGAGTATTACTGCCCTCCACAGGTCAAAGTTTGAACTCAATTATTTTATACAATTCTTTATCATGCAATAACTTCCTCAAAGATCAGTTCATGCTCATCACTGTGTCCAAACAAAGAAATAACAGAAAACAATTTAACTTTAACACTTTAATTTGTCAAAAAGTGCTTTTCTTTCTGCATTATACTTAAAAAAAAACAAAAAAACAAATACAAAACATGCCCTACTGTTCCCATATTCTGGCAGCGGTTCTTAACTCTGGACCTCAAGCTCCACTTTCCTTCAGAGTTTATCTCCAACTCTAATCAAACACACCTGAACAAACTAATCAAGCTCTTCAGGATCATTACAGACAGGTGAGTTTGATCAGGTTTGGAGGTAAACTCAGAGCTGAGAGCCCCTGATGTAGATCATACTGCTACTTCAGTATTAAACAATTGCACCTGATGTGACTGCTGTGCCATATTGTAGTTAAAAGTAGTTTGTGGTTTGATGATGAGCACAAAAGTGTTTTAGATTCACTGAGCAGCATGTGACACATGACAAGGTGTTTGCAAGTTCATTTAATCAGAAATAAACAAGTAAATAAGATAAGAGATTTGATATTTAATCATGTCCATGTTGTTTAAATGTACAGATCCTAAAATTGCTTGTGTATATATCATGATGAATTATAATCTAACAAGATCATTTAAGAGCAAATCAACAAATACATATACATCTCCATTCAAATGGATCTCCAAAAATGAGCGGCCCGTTTCTAAGTTTGTCTTTATTTCAAAGAAATCTTTCTGTAAATTGTATAATCCTTTAGCGAAATGAATCATTTAAGTTTTTACACAGAAGCGCTGACCCTCAGATATCTCTGTGCACACTACAGTCTCAGTAGTGTACTTGATGCTGATGGTGTTTTTGGCTGAGCAGTTGAGTGTAGATTTCTCTCCTAAACGGAGACTGATGTTCAGCTGTGATCCTTGAGTCGTCTGAGGACTGATCCAGCTGTAGGAGGGATTCGGATCACCAGACGCCACACACCAGAGATGAAACATGCAGATGTTTTCTGACTGCAGCCAGACATAATTGTACACAATCTGTACATCTCTGATGAGCTCTGTTGGAAATAAATATACAAATGTTAATTAAATAAGTAATTAAGCATACTAGTACCTTCTTTAAGAAACAATTTAACTTCATTTAAATGAACATAAACATATTCAGTATCATTTCTTAAATTTGTTGTTTTAGAATTTGTGATTTACATCCTAACAACATTAACACAATAAATATCAAACAATTAAACTCACCATGAACACGAAGTACAAAGTGTTTTGTCTTAAGTTGTACAGAAGTGGTTTTATTTTCTGCAACAATAACAAATCTTCCAGAATCATGGAGGTTAAGGTCTGTTACTGTTACACTAATATTATTCTTATTCATCTTTAACCTGTTTTTAAATAATTCAGGTTTCACGTTTTGGAAATCATCATTTCGATAGTCAGCAAATACACTCTGATTATATTTCCACAGCACTTCAAGATCTTTTTTTGGATATTCAGTGATTAATTCCAGCGAGTCTCCCACAGCTTTGTGCAGCTCAACATCTGGATCATCACAGGACCCTACAATACAGAACAAACAACAACACATGATACAGTCACTAATACATGCCATATGTTTTCACATTCAACAAATGATTACATGCATCGATTAACACATTTCATTAAATAAATAAATATAATTAAATCAGACATCTGCCCTCGGCTGGCTGGTTATAGACACTAAGTTAGGAGAGACCTGACACTTTGTCAATGTCAAGGTCAACTTTAAAATCACCAAGAGGGCAATTAGTTCCAACTTTAAACAACAAAATAACAGGCTACTTTCATTTGAATTAGTCTAAAGCTGGCTGCAACTGACATAACCGTTGAAAATGACCTCATTCTCTAAAGATGAAGCTTGAGGTTTCCTGAGCTGAACTCTTCTCACAGACGAAACACTGATGTGACATAACTGTTCATGATCATTTGTTTCCATCAGTAAAAAATAAACACACAATACATTTTAATTTTAAAACCCTTTTAAGTATGGATTGCATTAAACACTTTTAGTAATTTAATAAACATAAACATATCCCCAATCTGGACAGTAATAGTTTCTCAGAGTTTTGTGATCAAACACACATGATCACATGACTGTCTGCTGTAAATAACATGTCAAATGCTTTGAATAATAATAGATTCATATTAAATAATATCCTATTCATTAATTATTTAAACTTCCTGTTTTAATATAGGAAGAAAGACGCACTATAGTGGTTTAATTATACAGGATGTAGTTACTGTATATAATAAGGTTACATGTTTTAAAGTTGTATTGCACACACACCTGTTAATAATGACACATTTCAAATATATATTTTAATGCTGTTAAGTAAGCTGTTTACTGGAACAATATTTGATAACTGCTCCACAGCGAGCAGGAGCTGTTAAGAACAAGAAGAAAAGTATGTAAACATTTGAAATGTGTCATTATTAACAGGTGTGTGTGTGCATGTATCTATGTACATTCAGACATCAGTGGAATCACACATCTACACTAACTTTCTGTCTGGATAGGGCTATATTTAATTGATTTAACATTCATATTCATTCCCCATACAGGAATAACTGCTGTATTTCTGGAGTCACTCACCTTGGAGAAGGAAAACCAGGAGAACTCCTAAGATGGAGCGGCGGGATTCTAGAAAGATGTTCATGTCCAGACGTTTAGACGACAGACTGAGGCATTCGTGACAGCAGATACAGTGAAACAGAAGTGACAGAAACAGACTTCCTCAAACTAGCATCACGTGTGAGAGCACAAGCGTTTCATCAACCAGCACAAGTGAAGCTTTTAGACACATGTTGATGCAGATGAGAATCAGAACAACTCTGTGATGATTTACTTGCATTTAGAGGTCTAGATATATGATTTCTTCATATTTGTTATGCACATGCAGTATGGCCAGTTCTCAGTTACTCTTGAAACTCACAAACTGACACAATATTCAGGCCATTTCACTATATATAATATAGTTTATTAATGTTGCTGTGTCATCTGGAAGAAATGGCAGGTTGGTTTTGGCTGAGTATAATTAATAAACACAGATTTCTGAGAAGATGAGAGTAATGTTCATCAGCTTGCACTCATGAAATCTGTTGTTGAAGTTTACTTAAATAAGAAATGTGTAATACAGATGTTTGCTCTGTCCTCCGTCCTTTGTGGAGCAATTTTTCAGATTTCCAGGATTGGAACGTGGAAGTTAACTGTTACAGGATAAACTTGTGCATGAGAGACCACAGATATCAGTTTTGAGTTCCCACAAAATCTTTGGACCTTCTGATGTACCTAATATTTTATTTCAGAGCTGAAAGACTGTGATTATTAAATCTGCTCTCTGCTGGCTGGTGATAGACACTAAGCATGAGAGACCTGACACTTTGTGTCAACTTTACTTTTACCAAGAAGACAATTTGTTTCTCAGCCAGCAGTAAACCATAAAATCAACAAAACCAGCACACACTCCACAACACACAGACACAAACAAAGACTTCCATTAATCATTGACACAAACGTATTTATAATTATTACTGCTGCTGGTATAAAATCTTTTTTAAAATCTATTAGTCCTACATAAAGGCAGGTAATATCTACTAGTCAAATGAAGCATCTGAAAAACATTCTGTGAGGAATCATTCATAATAAACTCAGGCTTCTTTAAGTACACATACCAGCACTAAAAAAATAAATAAAAAATTGACCGATGACAGATTCAATACAAGAAGTATAACACTTTTCATGAAGGTACTGTCTACACTAAAACGCTGATGGGTTATCCTAGTGTAGTGTATCAGAGTGAATCAGACAATTTAAGAATCGATCAGAACATTGCTGAAACACAAAGAGCCAAAGTCCACAAAGAGACCCAAGACAACATGTATGATCGTAAATCAGATCCTAGTGTCAGCGAGTCTGAAGCAAGCCCAGCCAACCAACTCTTTCACAGCTTTGAACAACTTACAGCATTAAAGCAACATATCATTTATCACGCATCAGCATCATGACCATCTCGACTGAAATCACAAGATAAAATCTTCATTACCCACTCAGGACAAAGACCAGACTCATACTCCTTCTAGATCTTTTGATCTTTGTTCCTCACTGAACCTGTCCTCATGTTCCCAGAGCGGCACAGAGAATGCCTTCACACACACACACACACACATTTATATATATGTAAATACTCCAAAATGATCTCAAACAGACTTATGAGCAAATATCAGTCCGTGGCATGACTTGACTTCATGTATGTAAGCCACATATTTGACTATCATGTCATAATCACTCATTGTTTATGTCTTTTTGAATAACTATTGAATGGTTTATAGGTTTATACTCATGTTTGTTATGTAAGAATTTGAAAATATTAACCTTAAAATGTTTCTATAAATCTTCTGAATTCTGAATTCTAAAAATTCTTTGTAAACTGTATCATATTCTGCAAGAGCGTGACAATTTGGCCAATTTATGTTAGCGTGTTGATTTATGTGTTGAGATGAGAAACATAGCAACACCCTGAGCTAATAAATAGTGTTTTCACTATACTTCAGATAGAAATATTCATTGCAGAGTTTATCTTATACGGTCCGTTCAGTAGATCGCTGGCCAGTTCAGCTGATCAGCCATGAAACAGGTGAATCTGTCCAAATTAGCTTTAAAATCATAAATAATTCCCTTTTCCTTAAATTTACCTGTTTTCCTTACACTAGGAACCAAACCCACATGTTTGAGAGACATATATGCCTGCTACAGTGCAGTGAGGCTATATCATTTTCACATTTTCAATTCATTCAGTTAGTATCCTTTTTTTTTGCCTCAGATGTCTCTGAACTCACTTATAGTTTAATCTTGGTAAAGTACAACAAATCTGAAAATAAAACAATGACTGAATTATGATTGCTATCGGTTTCATACTCATAATGTGTATAACTGCTTTCTTTTTACTTATGACATTAAAGAAGAATCTGGAAATACTCAGAAAACACCAGAGAGATGCAGTGAATTATCCAAAATATGGTTGTTTTATTCATAACAATAACTGCATAATCAACAACAACAAAAAAAGGTTGACTAGTTTAGAGCTGATAACCTGGAATAACTTTTACCTTAAGAGGCAGAAGATTAACAATTGTGAAAAACTCAGGCAAATAAAACTTTAAACATAAAACTTTACATTTTTATTTAATATAAATCTCACATTTCATTAATGAAAAAAAATATATTAATGTAAAAAGCAGTAAGTGGATAAGAGAAATCTTTATCCATCCTAATGACTTGGCAAAAAGACAACCATTATTTTATAAGACAATAAACATTTAACTATCAACCAAGTGTCTAACTATACTTTACTATTTTATAATATTTATTCAATATTTTTTGATTATTCATTTAACGGTTGTTCATTACCAATAGAATAATGTATTAATTGTTAGGACAATTAACACTGAATTGTGTCAGACATGAGTGCTCACTGGTAAAACTGTTTTACTATATGTGTAGATAGATTTGATTGCTTGCAATTGTACATATAATACAGTGCATAAATATCTGTAAAGTATTTCAGTCAAGCATGTTCATAATCAGTTCACTCATTATCATTTCTGAAGCAATGCAAGCGTTACTGTGTCTGCTGCTGTGAATCTTTTAGTCGTCTGGTGTCTTCTCTGAACTCAGGGACCTTTAAACAGATCAAAGATGATGATTTATGCAGCTGATGTGAATAATGAACTTATTCATTTGACATTTTATAGTCATCACAAACAACTGAACCAAATAACTTAAAGTTTAAAATGTATAAGAACCAATTCATGCCACGATCTGCAGGAACGAGTGTAAATTATGAGCGTGTTGTCAGTTATTTAAAAATTATTATACAGTTTAACAATTCTTACGCGTTTTATTCTTCTTCCTAATAAGTTGAGCATACGTTGCATCACCAACTCCAGCATCAGCATCTGAAGAACACAACTGATCAATAACAAAAAAATTATAAAATGTCAGATTTATACATTTCTTCAATGAGCCACGTGACTTTAGGAGTCATTCTGATCTGATCTGTAGCAGAACCGGTGCATGATGGTTAATACTATAGTTTACCACCCAAAATGAAAATTATCATAATTTTGCATACGTTTTCTGTTGCATTTCTTTATATTTGCGTGATTTCTGAGTATGTCACATTATTTGACTCTGCCATGGTATCATCTGCCAATTTTTTTTTTTAATTATATATATATATATATATATATATATATATATATATATATATATATATATATATATATATATATAATTTTTTTATTTTTATATATATATATATATATATATATATATATATATAATTTTTTTATTTATATATATATATATATATATATATATATATATATATATATATATATATATAATATTATGCAACATACATAGACACAGCATCAAAGTTACAGGTTAATGATTGATAAGTGAAGAGGGTTTTTTAACCTTTATCCACGGATATATTTTTCTTAAAAATGACTTCTGAATATGTGACCTCCAAAAATGGCTCTGGATCATCTAAAACAAAGTCGACATGAGTGAATGATATTTGCTAATTTTGAACTGTATGTGTTTAGATGATTTAATACTCAACCTTTGTCTCTTTTATTCACTTCAGTCACATCGTCATAAATGTGATCAGAATCTGCTGGACAGCAAACATTTGAGACATTTGAGGAAAAGAGGTAAAAAGCAAAGCAGGCTTGAAGAAGAAGAAACAATATTATGAAGATTAAAGGGATGGTTCAAAAATATATTTTTTATACTTACTGTATATATATATATATATATATATATATATATATATATATGTGTGTGTGTGTGTGTGTGTACTATCCCTTTTAATAATTAGTTACTGAGGCTGACCAGACTGTAGAGGAAAGTTCTCCAGTTGAGATTGTGCAGATTTATTTGGGACTGATGTCTGGTTAATGTTACGCCGCTGATCTATAACAGAAACAAAGAGCATTATGATCACTCGAGAGGATCTGCAGTGACTCTTTAGTCTGATATTTAGATCTTCTCATGATTCTTTACTCAGAAACTTTATTGCTGCTGTTCAGTTGTATTAATCATGTTCTGAAGTGCTCCACACCTTTGTTCTTCTTGTATCTCCACATCAGCAGCAGTGAGAGGAAGAACAACAGACAAACACTCGATCCCACAACCACACCAGTGACCAGAAGAGAAGATGAAGCTGCTGAGACTGGAGAACATGACAAACATGTAAATACAGTTGCATATTAACATATTTTCATAAGCCTCTATTTCAAGGCTTCTAACTTTACCCCCCATGCTCCTGCTGGGTATAACATTAATTTGAACAATTATAGCATTAATATGTACTCAAGTAGAACATCTTTAATAAACGTTATTCCTCCTATTGGTCAAACCTTTAAGCCACACAAAACTGATAATTACTTAATTGTAAATGCATCAGTTCATATATTGTAGTGTCTGGTAATGTTGAAGAACAGCTGAGTGTTTATCACAGTATTTACTCACCATTAACAGATAGATTTATTCGTTCACTCTCCTGTGATGAGTTTGGTCTTTCATCTCTCTGTCCTCTACACGTGTACTGACCCTCATCAGACTCACTAGCTCCTCTGATAGTGAGAGTGTCTCTGTTTACAGTGTAATGCTCAGACGACTGTAACTTTACACTGTTGTTTGCTCTTTTATACCACTCATATCTCCACTCAGTATGATTAGACTCAATCACACACTTCAGTTTGACCCTCTCTCCAGTGAAGACAGGACTGTCTGGAGTCACAGTCAGTTTAGATCTGGGGAAATCTGTAAAACATAAAAGCAGACAAAGATAAAAGAGACTTGCAATGAAGTATTAACAACACAGTAATTGTGTGTTATCTATATTATTTTATATATATAATTAAATTGTTTAAGAATCGACCATTAAAACCCCATAATGGTTGATTTTTAAGTTGAATGTCTATTACATCTCTGGTACTTTGGATCTAAGGGAAAGTGTCATTTTTTGTTTTAAGTTAATCTGTTTCTTACCTTGTGACATTTTTCAGGCAAAAATAGGTGCTTGTTACAGTACATAGGGACCGGAGGCATAGAATGACAGGGAATGATGTTTATTTGACACAAGCAGAGGTAACGGGGAACAATGGTGAGTAAGATTGGAGGTGAAGAGTGAGTAATGGGTGCAGATACTGTCTTGATGTCTTGGAGGAGTGATGATCCGAGAAGTGGAAGCTTGAGACGATGGAGGACGAAGACACACACACACACAAAATGGGAACAGGAGGTAACTGGAGATCGTTGGAAGTAGTAAAGTATAGAACACGGTTAGTCCTTGAAGTTAGCAGGTAGGCTTGACCTAGTTGCTAATGAGACTGGACAGTGACTGCGTGTGTGAGAATGTCTTTTGAGTGCTGGAAGATTGGCAAGTTAATGAGGGGCAGGTGAGTGTGATCAGCACTCTGGTGATGGCGTGCACTGTGATTGGGTGGTGTTCGAGCCTGGCATGTCTGTGACAGTACCCCCCTCCCCACTGCCCGCTCCTGAGGGCCGAGGACCCCGATGTCTTGGTGGTCTTCCTCTTCCCCGCAGGGCAGGTCTGTTGAGGTGATTCGTGTGGAAGGTGTCCAGCAGGTTCGGGTCCAGGATGTTGTAGCATGGAACCCATGAGCGTTCCTCTGGACTGTAACCTTCCCAGTCCACTAGGTACTCAAGTTGTCCACCACGGCGTCGGGAATCCAAGATCTCGCGAACCTCTTAGGCAGCACCATCATCCAGGATGAGTGGAAGGGGGGCTTCGGATGCAGCTACGCCAGGCTCTGTGGAGAGGGAGACAGAAGGGTGGTGAGGTTTGAGGAGTGACTCATGGAATGTGGGGTGGATACGATACTCAGGTGGGAGTTGTAGCTTGTAGGTGACCAGGTTGATCTGCTCTGTGATGGTGAATGGGCCAATGGATCTGGGCACTCATTTTGCGGCATGGTAGACGCAGGCGAATGTCCCTGGTTGACAGCCAGACCTTCTGTCCTGGTTGGTAGGCTGGAGCTTCGGAACGGTGAAGGTCTGCTGTCATCCTGCATCTACGTTTGGCTCGTTGTAGCTGGTGGTGGGCTGAGTCCCAGACCCTCTTGCTCTTTCGGAACCAGTAATCAACGGATGGTACGTCCGAGGGTTCTCCTGACCAGGGAAAGAGCAGGGGCTGGTAGCCAAGCACACACTGTAATGGTGTGAGTCCTGTGGAAGATTGGCGCAGGCAGTTCTGTGTGTACTCGGCCCACCCCAGGAACCTGTTCCAAGAGTCCTGGTTGCCATGACAAAAGGTACGGTGGAAGCGACCGATCTCTTGGATCTTCCTCTCTGTCTGCCCGTTCGAGTGCTATCCTGATGACAGGCTGACGGCCACACCTAGGAGGGAGTGGAAGGCTTTCCAGACTCGGGAGATGAATTGGGGACCTCTGTCGGAAACGATATCCTGAAGGATGGTAGAGTACCGGAAGACGTGGTTGAACATAAGCTCCAAGGTTTCCATGGCCGTGGGTAGTCCCTTTAAAGGAATCAGACGACATGATTTCAAAAATCTATCAGCAATTACAAGAATACAGGTACAGTCTTTAGAAAGTTGCAGGTCCGTGATGAAATCCACCCCTAGGTGTGATGGTTAGGAATGGGCAGAGGAAGGAGTTTGCCGGATGGTGGATGATGTGGACTCTTCGAGATGGCGCATTCCCTGCATCCTTGCACGTACCTTCTGATGTCAGATGCCATGTTGGGCCACCAGAAGCGTTCCTTCAGCAGCGAGAGGGTTTCATTGACCCCTGGGTGGCCAGTGCCAAGTGAGCTGTGAGCAGAGTGAATGAGTGGAGTGCGCCGTGTCCTGGTTATGTATTGCAGGCCTGGTGGGCAACCCGGCGGAGCATTTGGTGGAGGAATTGGAGGAGGGTAGAGTCTCTGTGGACCAAGTGATTGGGCTGACTATTAGTTTTTCAGTGAGTACAGCTTCAGGTTCCTCCAGGTTTTCTTCAGGAGTGTAACAATGGGATAAGGCATCAGCCTTGATATTCTTGGATCTGGGTGATAGGAAATTGAGAAATTAAAGCGGGTAAAGAATAGCACCCATTGAGCTTGCCTGGGGTTAAGCCTCCTGGCCAAGCACAGATACTCAAGGTTATTGTGGTCTGTGAGTACCAGGAAAGGATGTTTGTCTCCCTCCAGCCAATGCCTCCACTCTTCAAGTGCCAACTTGATGGCTAGAAGCTCTTGGTTGCCGATGTCATAGTTTGCCTCCACCGGGTTGAGCTTGCGGGAAAAGAAGGCACATGGATGGAGTCGGCTGGGGTTCCCCTGCTGCTGGGAGAGTACTGCTCCTACCCCTGTGGTGGAGGCGTCGACCTCCACGATGAAAGGCCTGACGGAATCGGGATGGACCAGGAGAGGAGCGGTGGTGAAGGCCTCCTTCAGGGTATTGAACACCTCCATGGTGGCTGGGTCCAGGACAGAGACTTGGGCTTATTACGGAGGAGACTGGTTAGGGGATTGCTGATGGAGCTGTCACCCTGAATGAAGCGGCGGTAGAAGTTTGCGAAACTGAGGAATCATTGAAGTTCTTTAATGGTAGTGGGTGTTGGCCAGTTCCTGATGGCATCAACCTTCCCCTCGTCCATCCGGATGCCACTGCTATCGATATTATAACCAAGGAACTGTACTGAGGGCTGATGGAAGGACCACTTCTTCGCTTTCAGATAGAGTTGGGACTCCCTCAGGCATTTCAGGACCTCTGCAACATGGTGTCAATGTTCCACCAAGCTCCGGGAGTAAATGAGGATGTCATCAATGTAGACCAGGACGAATTTGTGGAGAAACTCCCGGAGCACCTCGTGTATGAAGTCCTGAAATACGGAGGGGGCGTTGACTAGGCCATACGGCATCACAAGGTACTTGTAGTGTCCAGTAGGGGTTATAAAGTCTTTTTTCCACTCGTCCCCTTCACGTATTCGGATGAGGTTATATGGGCTGCGGAGGTCCAACTTGGTGAAGACAGTGGCACCATGGAGATCTTCCAGGGCCACTGGGACGAGAGGAAGTGGGTATCGGAATTTCACGGTGATATTGTTGAGGGAGCGATCAATACATGGCCGCAAGCCTCTGTCCTTTTTCTCCATGAAGAAGAAACAGCAGCAGGTAAAGTTGATGGACGGATGTAGCCTTGGGCCAGCACCTCCTTGATGTATTCCTCCATGGCCTTCTCTTCCAGGATGGAGAGGGGTTAGATCCTTCCCCTTGGCACTGGCTCACCCGGAAGCAGATTTATAGTGCAGTCCCATGGCCGGTGTGGAGGCAGCTTGGAGGCTCGTTTGGGGCAGAAGACGTCACTGAAGGGGGCGTAGCATGATGGGATATTTATGGACCGTTTTTCAACTGGACTCTCAATGGAGGTAGTGCAGACAGACATTTGCTCCGGGAGAGGAGAGGATGGTACCGGAAACCCAGACTGACAGTTCTGGAAACAGGTGTTATCCCACTTCAGGAATTCACCAGTCTTTCACAAGATGACTGGGTTATACTGCTCCAACCACAGGATTCCTCCAGAACCAGTAAATGGATCTTCTAAGATCTTCTTGAGTGCTGGGAGATTGGCAAGTTAACGAGGGGCAGGTGAGTGTGATCAGTACTGTTAAGATGAAGCTTTTAAAGGGTTTATGAAACAGTAAATACAATGTTCTTGATGTTTACACACATGAGTTTACTTTACTATACAAAATACTGTTGTGTTGTTTCAGACATGTGAAAAAATGTTTGTCAACAAATATTTTTCTTCATAGCTTTCACTAGTTCACAACAAGTGAAGCCCAAACAGTTTGATCATCGTCTGATGGCTGCTGTAGTGTTTTCTTATTATGATTTTAAATCTGTATTTAACCTCAGAATAAGGGCTGCACAATTAATCATATTTCTAATCGCGATTATGATTATGGATGCCACAATCATATAATCGTTCAAAGCCGCGATTACAAAAATAAAAATAAAAACATTAAAAATGACCATTTGAATTATTCTTTGTGCTTAAGGGGTGTTTGCAGAGCAGGTTTTAACAACTAAAAAACACTGGATAAATGACATTTTGTCTAACTGATAGTTGTCACTCTGTTGTGCATGATAGAAAATATTTGAGAGATACGGGTTTAATTAACAGGATATTATTTCTGTTTTCTTCCACTCATCGAGGCTTCACACTCATCCCAATAGGTGCCGCAAATGCACCTGAAGCTTGTTTGCCAACCGATAATAAACACAAAAGAAGAAGCACTCGAGTTCCACACAGAGTTCTCCAGTACAAATCATGTCTCTTTAATTTAAAGTAGTTTAAAGCCAAATAAATTGGAGTTGTAATGGTAAAAATGGTCCGGTAGCAGAAATGTAGAATATTCATATTGATATATGTTAAAGGAGTAATGGAATATAATAACATTATTAGGGCCCAAGCACCGAAGGTGTGATCACTTCTCCTTTGCCGAGATAATACATCCACCCCACAGGTGTGGCATATCAAGATGCTGATTAGATAGCTTGATTACTGCAGTCAGGTGGAGACCCCGATGAGGATGACGAGCATGCAGATGTGCTTCCCTGAGACAGTTTCTGACGGTTTGTGGATAAATTCTTTGTTTATACAAACTGTTTGTTGCAGCAGCTGTCCGGGTGGCTGGTCTCAGACGATCTAAGAGGTGAAGAAGCCTAATTAAAAATGTGTTTCGCCAATTCGGTGACGATCAGCTCCACGTGATCAGCGGGAGCTCAGTGCTTATGTATCCGCCAAGAGTAGTCTCACGGTAAACATAAAACCTAACAGTTAATTTTTGGTATTTATTCAATTAATCTATTAATATGTTAAAATAAAAATAAAAAGAGACAATTCTCTTTGATATAATATTTTGTTTCATTGTAATGTAACGTTAGGCTATATACACATTTCCCTGAACTACATTTCTGTGACTATTATTATGTTTAAATAATAAAAAATAAAAACTGTTTGATATCGTATTTCATCTTATTGTAAATAAACAGTGAGGAAAATTGCAGTAGCCAAGGAGAGCTGACTGATGTTATCAAGTACCCTGCTGTTAGCAGATTTACCAGACTTGTGTCATCCCATCCACAGGGAGTTCACACTCCCGAGTGGAAATCGTACGTTCGTAAGTTCAATAACCGAGAATGGAAGTCAGAAATTTGCTTTACTTTGTATCAAGAAACACGCACAGACCTACGTCACCAGACTATATTTATCTTCACAGTACTTTAGGCTGTGGTGGAAATGCAGAAAGCAACAGGTCTCGGGGGGAAAAGTTCCTGTGGAAAAAAAAAATAAATAAGTGGAAATGCGGCTTCTGTTTATCACTTTGCACTTGGCTTCCAATAGCTGCTCACATAAAATATAAGACATTGACGTTTGCCTACAAAACCACCACTGGCTCTGCACTCTATTTATTTACTAAGAGCTTGTTTTCTTTAAAGCTTACCATCATCTGCCAGAATGCTATCGCATACAGCAGTCAGCAGAAGTGAGAGAAAAGTGTTTATTACGTTTAAAATATGGATATTTTCTTACGAAAACACATGGACTTATGAAAACACAGGAGGCCTTTATTCAACCCCCGGAGCAGTGTGAGGCACGTTTTTTTATGTATGCGCGCCTTATTTAAGGTGTTTTAGGCTGTTGAACAGAAACACCCATCCACTGCAATGATAGAGTTTAGAAGTGACAGGAAAATTTTTTATATAACTCTGAATGGATTTGTCTGAATGAAGAAAGTCATATACACATAGGATGCCTCAAGGGTGAGTAAAACACAGGCTAATTTTCATGTTGGGGTGAACTACCCCTTTAAGCTGACTACAAAGTAATGTTTTCTTTAGAGAAATGAACACATAAAAGAACACAGAAACATACATTTTTATATAATACAGTCTGGTATAATGTTTATTTTTGGCCCACGACCCTCAGTCAAGTTTGATGTTTGGCCCTTCATAATAAAAAGTGTGTGTTGCACTCACTGTACATACTCTCTCACTCTACTTCAGTGTTAAACACAGTTTTTGTGACTGTGAACAGAATACAGTTTCTCCAAAAAATGACTGTCTACATTTGCTAAAATATGGAATGCCCAATAATTATTAACCAAAATAATCAACTACAATCATTATTTATAATTTGACCTCCAGTTTGAATTAAATTTGCAAAAGAACCATTTTGGTTGTTGAGCTGAAATCTAAATGCTGTGTGATCATGCAGTAAAGTGAGTTGTTAGATGAATAAAATTCAACTCACCCGTCACAGAGAGAGAAACAGCAGAGCTTGATTGTGATGAGTTTGGTCTTTTATCTCTCTGTCCTCTACACGTGTACTGACCCGCATCAGATGTAGTTACTGCTCTGATAGTGAGTGTGTCTGTGTTTACAGTGTAACGCTCAGACGACTGTAACTTTACACTGTTGTTTCCTCCTTTATACCACTCATATCTCCAGACAGTGTGATCAGACTCAATCACACACGTCAGATTGACTTTCTCTCCTGTGAAGACAGGACTGTCTGGAGTCACAGTCAGTTTAGATCTGGGGAAATCTGTTAAAGATAAAAGCAGACAAAGATAAAGATAAAAAATACTTGCAATGAAGTATTAACAACACAGTAACTGTGTATTATCCATCTTAATTTATATATAAAATGAAATCCTTTGAAAGGGTTCATGGAATAGTAAATCAAATGTTCATGTGTTTAAACATCAAAAGAGTTTACTTTACAATACAAAATACTCATTCCAGTCATGGGAAAAAAAGCTAGTCAACAAACATTTTTCTTGATAGTTTACATTAATGAAATTAATACTAGTTTAGAACAAGTGAAGCCCAAACAGTTTGATCGCCGTGCGATGGCTGCTGCAGTGTTGGTCATAAACCCTGTCCTCTCCATGTAACTGAATGGACGTGAGCCAAAGTAAACATCAATTTACACTTCATAAAAAAAAAAAATCCCCAAAAATGGTTTACATCATTTTGTGTAGTTCAATTGTTTTAAAGTAAACTTTTTCCTTCTACGTTTTCTTTTAGTTCATTATTTGATGCTATAAAAACGGGGTGAGGTGTCTTGATGGTGAGTTTGGGATTTGTTCTGCGAGAGTTTGGATGGGGTTTGATACCACAGTTTCAGCTCATGATCAGTTAATACTCCTACTGACTCCTATCACTGGTGCAAGACAACAGCGGCCATAATGAGGATGTTTTGGCTTCACTTTTCTATAGTGGAAGGATGTAATTAATACTTTTACAAACTAACCTCGCTATAGATCTGAAGCTTCCTTTCATGAGCATCATGACCTGTGATCTGTGTGTGATCGAGTGGATAATAAAGATGGTGTAAGGGGTGAGGGTTATGTATTTATTTTGCCCTATAAATAGCTCAAAGTTTGGCAGGCTGTGTAACTTCCTGACGTTTTGATCTTGATGTTGTGACTCTGAAGCACCAGAGCGAGGTATGAGCTTGGCATTTGTTTAGATGCTGTAAGAGCTTGCAGAAGGACGTATTATTTTTTTAAATGGTCTATTCTATGTTAATTGCCAATAGATAAGCCCCGATGTAAGAGTGTGCATGTGTGGGCTCTATGTAATATTATGCAAGTTGTGGACGTCGTGTTTCGCCTACAGTAATGAGCTGTATCACGCAGTGTTTCTATTCCAGTCTATTATGCAGCATCCACTCTTATTATTGGTTGTGTTGGTTGAGTCCTGTTTGTACCAATCATTAAGGGTCTATATGATGTGTGGAGAAAAGGAGAGTTTTTAACCTGTTCTTCTATATTCTAGGAGCCAGTCTGTACTTTTCTCTGGGCTCATCTGGGTCTTTCCTTCACTGCATGGGTATTGATTTGAGAGTGTAGAGTTATTTGCATTATTCACTACATCTTTTTAAATTTGTTGGTTGGCGCACGTTCTTGAGGTTGTGGGTTCTTGACCCAGTGACTCTTTCTCTTCTTCACGCAGGCTTGGTTGATCTTTCAGGAATTGTGGGTTATGATTTAAATATTTGATTTAAGTGTAGACATCTTAAAATAGTCATTCTCTCCTTTTAGATGGTTATAAATGTGAAGTTGACTGCTTACTCAGATTTCAGTACTGATTGTTAATAAAAGTGCATTGTAACCGAATGGTTGATCTTTTTTTTGTGATCAAATTACCGTATTTAAACTCGCCAAACCCCGTTTTTTGCCATTTGTCCTTAAACCTCTCATTGAATAGAGTGTGTAATGGCAATTAAATCCACTGGATGACACTGCAGCAAAAATACATTGTTGCTGTAAAGCTCCAATAAAACCAGGAATGTATTGATGTAATGCCTCTCTTCAAACACTAGTTGCAAGTAACGTCAGAAATTGAGATTAAAACAATTTATTCAAATTTTTATGTTGTAGACCTCCTAACAGTTAATTTAGTTAAATTGTGAAATGTGCTCGACCGCTCGGTTGTGTTGTCCAGTTATGGGTAAAGTGAACTGGATGCTAGCTATACTCTGCAACACGATCATAACTTGGAATAGCAGTGCACAAGATTATAGATTTTCTTTGTCTGAACAAAAATAATTCAATAATTTGTTCGATTTATATTACATTGATTATTTGCTTTTTACCTTAAATTTTATACAGTACATATTGTCACTACGTAGATCCAATATTGATTATTTTTATTATTTGTAATGTGATTATTATTTTATATTTATTGTTTGTATTATATTTTGATGTATTTGCTTATTTAGTTTACCTTATTTAATTTATATTACTAACTGAATCACTATAACTGAAAGGTTTCTCAGTGTGGTGTCAGGAAAACAATTTTTTTGATTTTTGGTATTTCATAGGAAAACATTTGGGCACCTCTGTTTTAAACGGTGTTCTACATTCACTGTCTCTCAATCTATTTCAGTGTTAAACACTGTTTTTATTTACACACAAAGTTTGTTCATTCACAGACTGACAAATTTATTCTGAACTGAATTTAGCTGCAGTATGTGTTTATGAGATCTGAGGTGTTAGGTTTAGTATAAAACACAACTGTACGACCCTCACTGTCTTCAGTTTATGTGTAAAGTGTGTACAGAACTTCAGCCTCCAACGCCTGAAGTGGACTGTGAACAGAATACAGTTTCTCCAAAGAATGACTATTAATATTTTGCTAAAATATGGCATGCACAATAATTTACCACAATAATCAACCACAATCCTTATTCATAATTTGGCCTCCAGTTTGAATTAAATTTGCGAAAGAACCGTTTTTGTTGTTGAGCTGAAATCTGAACGATGTGTTCATGTAGTAAACGGAGTTGTTAGAAGAAATACAATTTAACTCACCCGTCACAGAGAGAGAAACAGCAGAGCTTGATTGTGATGAGTTTGGTCTTTTATCTCTCTGTCCTCTACACGTGTACTGACCCTCATCAGATGTAGTTACTGCTCTGATAGTGAGTGTGTCTGTGTTTACAGTGTAACGACCAGACGACTGTAACTTTACACTGCCTTTATTCCACTCATATCTCCAGTCAGATGTCCAGTAATATCTCCAGTCTGTCAGGCCATTTCTCTGTCTCCAGACACTGTTAGACTCAATCTCACACTTCAGACTCACTCTCTCTCCAGTGAAGACAGGACTGTCTGGAGTCACAGTCAGAGCAGATCTGGGTGAATCTGTGAAGAAGAAGCAGAGCTCTTTCAGTGAACTAGTCAGAAATATGATCTGATCATCTGAGTTCCTGTATTTGTGTGACACTGATGTTAAAGAGGAGAGATGTGGAGAGGAGACTGATGGTGATGGAAACATTCCACTTTCTTCCAGCTCTATTTTTCTCTGTAATAGTATATATATGTGAACCGTGTTGGTCCCACATAGAAATTAAACATCTGAAAATTTGTTAATTTATAAGTTTTTTTATGCTCACTACTTTTTGTGTTTACCCTCAGCACAAGTTTGGTATTGCTGTACAAGCTCAACAGTCTAAAATTGTGAATATTCATAGCGAATTCTCGATCTCATGTGACCGAACTCCATTTTGTTGCAAATGCAAAAATACTTTGTTTGGTCTTCCAAAAGAGGACACAACTAGAACTCAGTGGTTAAGTTATATTTACACCATTGTTCCAGTTCAAGCCAAATATTCAGATGTGAGCAGCACATTTTATGGAGGACTGTTTCCTGATTCTGGGAGAGAAGACTATAATGCTGGGTGTTCTGACTCACAGTCTGTAAGTACGTTTTCATATTTAAAGGATTTGTCACTGATTATTGAAACATGAGTTTTGAGCAGTGTAGAGTAGTGCTTGTTGTTTCTCTGATCACAAATGCAGACATTGTTTTCGGTTTACACAGCGCAATGCAACACATTATGTTCCCACTGGATGCAACAAATGGCTCATTTATAATGGGTTTTTGTCTCGTTGCACTTGTGTTCTGACTGGGACACACGCCATCACAGTATGATAAGGGGAGTAACATTTCCATCACTCTTTTGAGGCATTCAGTCAATCACAACGCAATGGGTAGGTGGCCAATTAGAGCCCGCATCACTTTCCAGAACAATGAGCTTTGGAATTATAGATGTGTTTCAGAAAGGCGGGCATAGAGGAGAAACAATAAATGTACAGTATGTGGAATTGTTTTTTTTTTTTAACATAGACCACATGAACATCTCATTACACCATTTACACAAAAATGTAATGTTCTTTTAGCAGCAATAGATGACCCTTTAAAAGAACAATTTTCCATAGTGTAAAGAACATTTTACAGAATTAAAAAATTAAGCGCTCAAATGAAGTGTAACAATTATATTTAAGAGTAGCTTGAATATAACATCTGAGAATTTGAATATCTTTTGATTGGATGTGTGATAATTCATGTGTTACAGAAGGACAATGATATTAAACTCACCCGTCACAGAGAGATAAACAGCAGAGCTTGATTGTGATGAGTTTGGTCTTTTATCTCTCTGTCCTCTACACGTGTACTGACCCGCATCAGATGTAGTTACTGCTCTGATAGTGAGTGTGTCTGTGTTTACAGTGAGACGACCAGACGACTGTAACTTTACACTGCCTTTATACCACTCATATCTCCAGTCATATCTCCGGTCTGTCAGGCCATTTCTCTTACTCCAGTCTCTGTAAGACTCAATCACACACTTCAGTCTCACTCTCTCTCCAGTGAATACAGGACTGTCTGGAGTCACAGTCAGAGTAAATATGGGTGAATCTGTGAAAAAAAGAAGACCAAGCTCTTTCAGTGAACTAGTCAGAAAACATGATCTGGGGTGCTTTTCCCAAAAGCATAGTTCGCTAACTATGGTCGCTAGTTCCATTGAACTATATTGGTAATGACTGAACTCACATCCGTAGTTGCTTTTGGGAAATGCACCCATGATCATCTGAGTTCCTGTATTTGTGTGTCACTGGTGTTAAAGAGGAGATATGTGGAGAGAAGAGTGATGGTCTCTTCTCTGAACAATTTCAAAATTAGATAATCTGAAACAGGGTCATTCTACAGAAACGTCCATTTTTCTGTCCCTAGCCTTTACAGGAATATTACAATTGAAAAACACATTGGGGTTACAATTTTTTAGATTTTAGAATAAAACAATGTGTTATTTGAAAAATTAGACATTCTTGCACCATAAATGTGGCAATATTTGTTTTTAGTTAATAATAAAGAACCACAAAACTGCTTTTCCCCACAGCCATGTACACAGAGAACGTGCTTTATTTTGTAGTCAAATCAAGGTTTTCTACCATTTAAATTACAAAAATGTATTCATAACTATCAAATATATGATTTAAATGGCATAAGAAAATAAAATGCTGAATAATTATAAAATATATGGTGAAAACGGTGGTCCCCAGGATTTGTGCCACTGGTGTTACCGTTTGATAAAAATCTGTCATTTTGTAATAAAAATGACACCGATGACATCACTTGACTTCCTCCTTTCTATTTTCTAAAGATCTATGAAAAAGGGCCATGTTAAGTCCACCGTTTCTTTTCAGTTATCAGAAACCTTCTCATTTAACTCACGATTTCATATGAAGCTTTCAGTTGACGTCACTATTGTGAGAAACTATAATAAAAATGGATTAAACTACTAAATTTAGTGAGTATACCTTGATTGATAACATATGGTTTGATACCTTACAGCAGAACTTTTTTTAAAAGGCTTTTTTCATGAAAACATTCACTGGTGTCACCTTCCTTATGGGTAACACCAGTGAAGATCAGTGTATCAGGTCTTATGTCACTGGTGATTCATTCTGTCACCGGTGTTACTGTGCTGTGTTACCGTACTGTTTATTTCTTTCAAATTAAATAAAACATAATCTTCTTATTCCTTGCATTTTCATTACTTTTTCTGTAACTCTGTCTATATGTGCTGAAAAAAATATCAAGAAAAAATATTTCAAAAAATCTTTTTTTATATTAATAAAGAAGGTAGCACCGGTGGCAAAAAATGGTACATGTGGTCTTGAAATAATTGCACAAAAAAGCTAAATAGAAAAATAATTAAGCTGTCATTTATATGTATTCATAAATTCAAAAGGTAATCTAATAATGTGGTCTAAGTTTAAATGTTAGAAAAATAAATACATTTTAAGACATTTTGCCATACCAAAAGTTTCTGTAGAATGACCCAACAACATTCAGACTCACGAGCAGATATTGATCACCAACAGCATCACTGTATCTATCACATCACTGTTATGAACTCAATACCTCCTCACGAGAAAAAAATCTTAGTATTTTAGGCAAATAAACAATTCCAACCATGGGTGCATTTCCATAATTGTCCATAAAACAATTCACATTTGTTAAATCAAATGTACTGCAAGGTGTCACAGTACCTTTAGTGAGTCCAGCTTGGATGAGGAACATCAGCACTAAACGCAGAAGAAACACAGATATG
The DNA here is from genome assembly GCF_963082965.1 of Carassius carassius. Classification (NCBI taxonomy): domain Eukaryota; kingdom Metazoa; phylum Chordata; class Actinopteri; order Cypriniformes; family Cyprinidae; genus Carassius; species Carassius carassius. The sequence continues at coordinate 4,254,433 of NC_081756.1, forward strand.
ATGCATTTTCAATCATTCAACACAATGCAGTGAGACGTCTATTTTAGTTTATTTTACATGAACTGAAAGTGTCTTTCTGTGTTTTGATGAACATCAACAGACACAATGACGTCACAGGACTCGATGCGAGAGTCGATTCACTGATGGATTCACTGCTGCACAGAGAAGCACTGAGGTTCACAATATACAACAAATGACAACATTCCCCTCAATCAATGTGATGTCAATCTCTGTAGTGCTGTCTGTTCAGCTTTCAATTGCTCCTTTTATTATTTGGCTCGTTTTTATGTATCATACATGTCCCAAATGAATGTTGTATGGTATCCTCTGTTTGCTTCCATGGTTTATTTGCTCATTTTTTCAAAAAACATGAAAGATGCAATTGAAAATATATCAAATGCAGAATCATGTAATTTTCACTCCAGTAACTATAGCATTATATCATAGTACATTGTAGTGATTTTGTGCTCACTGAGCTAGGGAGGCAAAATAGTGATGGATATTCACGTCACCGATGATGTTATGATTTTTGGATCATGTGTCAAAGACTACATCAGATAAGAACGATTGGTGGGATACCTAACTTGAAGTTTTGAGAATTACATAAATATTGGAAATTGGAAAAGTTGCTGCTTAAGTTTTTATAATAGCAATTTGCATATACTCCAGAATGTTATGAAGAGTGTTCAGATGAAATGCATAGTCCTTCTTTGCCATGAAAATTAACTTAATCCCAAAAAAACCTTTCCACTGCATTTAATTGCTGTCATTAAAGGACCTGCTGAGATCATTTCAGTAATTGTCTTGTTAACTCAGGTGAGAATGTTGACGAGCACAAGGCTGGAGATCATTATGTCAGGCTGATTGGGTTAGAATGGCAGACTTGACATGTTAAAAGGAGGGTGATGCTTGAAATCATTGTTCTTCCATTGTTAACCATGGTGACCTGCAAAGAAACGCGTGCAGCCATCATTGTGTTGCATAAAAATGGCTTCACAGGCAAGGATATTGTGGTTACTAAGATTGCACCTAAATCAACAATTTATAGGATCATCAAGAACTCTAAGGAAAGAGGTTCAATTCTTGTAAAGAAGGCTTCAGGGTGTCCAAGAAAGTCCAGCAAGCGCCAGGATGGTCTCCTAAAGAGGATTCAGCTGCGGGATCGGAGTGCCACCAGTGCAGAGCTTGCTCAGGAATGGCAGCAGGCAGGTGTGAGCGCATCTGCACGCACAGTGAGGCGAAGACTTTAGGAAGATGGCCTGGTGTCAAGAAGGGCAGCAAAGAAGCCACTTCTCTCTAAAAAAACATCAGGGACAGATTGATCTTCTGCAGAAAGTATAGTGAATGGACTGCTGAGGACTGGGGCAAAGTCATATTCTCCGATGAAGCCCCTTTCAGATTGTTTGGGGCATCTGGAAAAAGGCTTGTCCGGAGAAGAAAAGGTGAGCGCTACCATCAGTCCTGTGTCATGCCAACAGTAAAGCATCCTGACACCATTCATGTGTGGGGTTGCTTCTCATCCAAGGGAGTGGGCTCACTCACAATTCTGCCCAAAAACACAGCCATGAATAAAGAATGGTACCAAAACACCCTCCAACAGCAACTTCTTCCAACAATCCAGCAACAGTTTGTTGAAGAACAATGCATTTTCCAGCACGATGGAGCACCGTGCCATAAGGCAAAAGTGATAACTAAGTGGCTCGGGGACCAATATGTTGAAATTTTGGGTCTATGGCCTGGAAACTCCCCAGATCTTAACTTGTGGTCAATCCTCAAGAGGCGGGTGGACAAACAAATACCCACTAATTCTGACAAACTCCAAGAAGTGATTATGAAAGAATGGGTTGCTATCAGTCAGGATTTGGCCCAGAAGTTGATTGAGAGCATGCCCATTCGAATTGCAGAGGTCCTGAAAAAGAAGGGCCAACACTGCAAATACTGATTCTTTGCATAAATGTCATGTAATTATCGATAAAAGCCTTTGAAACGTATGAAGTTCTTGTAATTATATTTCAGTACATCACAGAAACAAAGATCTAAAAGCAGTTTTGCAGCAAACGTTTTGAAAACTAATATTTATGTAATTCTCAAAACTTTTGGCCACGACTGTATTACCAACCCAAGGAAGACACAAGTTTAATAAAATCATTTTTATTAAGATTAATCAAAAACTGCTAAATGAATAATGAATGAAGAAGGAATAAAGTAAAACTCTGGACGTACTTCATTTGTTGTTGTCTTGCTGGACGAAGACTCTGAATGCAGGGTACAGTATCTCTTTCCTCACAGGCTGGAGACTCAGAACGAGTGAATCTGCTAATGTCTCTCCTTACAGGACTGAGACTCAACAAGGAGTGTCTTCTGGAAAGGTACCTTTATTCCTTTCTGCTGACGAGGAGATTGCATTTTGGCGCTTCTCCATTTCCGTTTACATAAGAGTCTGGAACACAATGAGGTCAACCCTTCTTTCCTCCTGTGGAACTTATTTGCATTGTCCAAATACACATTTAGAAAACTGCCACTTAAGCTGAAGTAGTGTGTTGTCTTCAAGCCAGTTGTCTTTTCTTATTGACGAGGCTACATATCTGAGCCACAAATCTGCCATGATTTTCAACTTGAAAGTATTCCTGGAGCTGATTGAGCTGGAAAGCCAAAGGGCGGAGAATATAGAAGATGCTCTACTTAACTGTTTGGACACTGCAGGCTTCAGTGAAAAGAGGCTTTAAAAGAACTGGTCTCTTTTGTTTCTGATGGAGAAAGTGTCATGTTAGACAAGAACTCCTGTGTGGCAACCAGACTGACTGCAAGGTACCGTAAACTCTTCTCATGGCACTGCATGAACCACTGTTTGGAACTGACTGTATCTGATGCTGTAGAAGAGGTTCAGGCAGTCAACCACTTCAAAGCATTTATGAAGAAGATCCACAATCTCTTCAGTTAGTCCAATACAGATTCACCCAGCAAGAGCTTCAGGAAGCAGTGCAAGGACTCAGATGTCCTGATACTTGGCAGAGTTTAAGTAAGCGATGGATGGTCAGCAGCTTGTGTTCTGTAAAGACTGAGTGTAGGTCATATAAAGCACTCAACAGACACTTTGAAAATGCTGCAGGAGCCCAAACAAGAAACAGCAAAAGAGATAAACGTACAGAGGTCTTGCACGTTGTGTGCAAAGCAAGGCATTTTTGTGTGTCCTTGGTCTCATGTACGATGCATTGTCTGAACTTGCAAACCGGTCTCAGGAACTCTAGGCCCATTTAAATATACTCCTGAGAGCAGACCAGCTTCTGAAGTGCACCATCAGAGTGCTTGCATCCTTCAAAGATGCCCAAGGAGATTAATAATGCTTTGGGAGATTTTGGATTGGTTCTCCTGGTGTCAAATACAAAGCTCACACCAATCAATGCAAAGAACTTCCTACAAAGTCCAATCAACAACTTGGAAAAGCGCCTCTCATTTGGAGGTGAAATGCTTCATGATCTCAGGATTCTGGATTTAGCAAACTTGCCATCAACACCTGGCATATGGCAAGCAGAGGTGCAAGTGAACTAAATTATAAGTTAGATGGTTATTAACTCTTCCTCCACCAGACATTTTTCCATTATTTATGAGAAAATGCTTCCCTGCCAAAATAGATTATTTCCAAGGATTCTTACAAATCTCCTCAATGAGTCCACAATCTCCCAATCAAAAACACTGACTAGGAAGATGAACTCATATGTAAACAGATGCAAATTAAAAATAATGCAATCATCAACAACAATAGTAGTAGTAGCACTTTATTGTCACTAGTCACAAGTACCAGCAAAATTAGCCATCAACCTGTTCATACACAAAAGCACATACACCATAAACACATGACTTTGCGACTTGGGATGGAAATGTGTGGGGGGTGGGGGTATGGGGGGGTTCCATTCGCCATTAAGTATGGCCATTAGACTGGCCGTACAAAGCGGCGAAGGCGAGGAATGGGGGCTGGGGGAGTGAATGCATATCTGCATTTACGTATGTGTGTGTGTGTGTAAGAGTTTGTGTATTTGTAGGCCTGGAGAGCTGGCATCAGATCTAGTGCCTCAGTCCGCAGATTGTGATAGCGTCACAGCAAGTTGCCATGGAGAAGATGGTCAAAAAGATGGTGTCAATTGCATTGAGAGACCAGTTGATTAAATCCATAATTTCTGTTTAAGAGAGCAGTGCAGAGAGAGTCTCTCAGAATAGACAAGACGAGAGATCAAGCTCTCAAACACTTAACTACATACAAGTGGTGATAAAAAAAGAATGCTTGAAGCTAGAATACATTTTTTTTTAAATGTAATGCTCTGTTCTTTATTTTGATGTATGACATGTTCAGATATTCATACAACAAAATATTCTGGAAGCCATGAAATGATCAAAATGATAAAAAATGCAAGCAGTGGATGGCAACTTTTTTCAAAAACACTGGCGGGAAAATAATTAAATGGTTAGTTCGCTCAAAAATGAAAATTCTGTCATTAATTACTCAACCTCATGTTGTTCCTTCATTCATTTTCATAACACAAATTATAATATTTCAGTTGAAATCTGAGTCTCATAAATTTTGGTTGAACCGCTGATGTGGCACATGGACTTTTTTAACGATGTTCTTACTACATTTCTGGGCCTTTAACGTGCTAATCCCTTTGCTGCCTATGGTGGGTCATAGAGCTGTTGGATTTCATCAAAAATATCTTAATGTGTGTTCTGAAGATGAATGAAGGTCTTACCGGTTTGGAACGACATGAGGGTGAGTAACTAATGACATAATGTTTTTTTTTTTTTTTTTTTTTTTTTGAGTGTATTATCCATTTACCACTAAACAGTGGAAAATCAGTTCAGTCTCCCCAGCTTGTCATTGGCTCTTGAAGTCTTGTGCTGCTAATAATAAATTGACGTGCTGATAACACATAAGCAATCTTTCAGAATGCCCTCAGTTACATGTCGATGCATGCGGCATGCATTAGTTACAGTAGCGGTGCTTATGGGGTGTCGCTCTGGGACGGGTGAGTATGAGGCCCGGAGGCAATGATCACAGTCTACTCACTAAAAAAAACTACACTACACCACTGGTTAGTCCACCAACATCCATTTAAAATGTAGCAAACTTTGTCCACTATTGTGGTCAAAGAAGGGCCCCACAAAAACTGGGCCCTGAAATGTTCTGTTCACTACAACATAGAAAAAAAAAACACTTTTGTATTTAAATATTTGCAAACATGTTATGTGCAGTAATGTGGTTCTACAAAACTCCTAACCAAATGAGGTCAAAGTGTTATACAAAGTGAGATACACACAGCCTCACTTCCTGTTTGACATTGGTACCATCAACTTAATTGTGACTTTACAGTGGCCGCAAAAATAATTTAGACACTTAATTTAGATAAACAAATTATATGTTAAATGAACCAAACTCAGTTCAGTTAAAGTGAACCAGAAAAGAGTACTGTTGCAAGTGACCTCTGTGCTTTTAGTGTTCACAATGTAAATATTTGCAACATAACAAAACAAGTGGCCTTTACTTTAAAGAAATATAGCAAAAGCTCGGTTTTCAATTCAAACATTTAATAAAAAAACATTATAATAAATATGATATATAATAATTATGTTTTTCAAACTGAAGTCCAAAGTCTTTCTGATTGTTAAGCAATAGTGGAACATGTTCCTATGCTAACGTAATGAACTACAGCTGTGGTTTTCTGATAAGAATGTGAAAAGGACTGACTTCACACATCCGCTAAAAATGACACTGAGACAAACTAGTTAAAAATAAGTAAAAACATTATCTCAGAAAACAGAAATTTGTTATAAAATAAGCTTGAGCATCATCTTTTATTGCTATCTGGTTTGAAATGTTGTGTCTAATCCGGGTCCTCACGGCCCCTGCTCAGCACATTTTGTATGTTTCTCTTATCGCTTCATCTGTTTATTCTATTCAACCATAAGCGCCCTGCGAAGTGGACATCATATTCCGCCATAATTCGATTTCGAAAGGAGCATATATGTTCCATTCAAAGGATATTAAAGTGTGCAATACATGACTACTATGCAAATCTTATGATTATGGTTAATTACCGTTATCATCTTCACACTTCCATGTGAATTCACATTTAATTCATAGAGCTCTCTTCTAACAAGCTGGCGATTTAATTCATGTGTATTAAACAAGACAGACATGCAAAATGTGCAGGGGGGGGGGCAATAAAGAATACAATTAGCATTGAGACTAAAGACACAAACCCTTCTACACACAGCACAACCTGTTGAAATATATCTTCAACTGAATACAATATATTAGAAACAGAAAATAGAAGATACTGTAGAAGATGGGAGCTAAACTCAGTTCCTGGAGGTCTGCAGCCCTGTGAATTTGCGCTGATTTGAGAACGACAGGTAACAATGTTGGAAACGCTGCTGGACTGTGGCCTCTTAGGAGCTGAGTTTTGCACTCCTGGTATAGAATATAATAAAGTACTTACAGAGGATTAGAAGCAGTGCACCGGACTCCATACTGACATTAATAAAAATAGCTGCTGCCCTGTGTGCTCATAACCAGAACACTTCCTGTGTTTAAACTGTAATTTCACACCTTAAGAAGAGATGAGAAAGGAGGAAACAAAACTCTTTACAGAAATACATGAAGAGATTCAAAGAAAAAGAGATGCATTCTAAGATGTTTAGCTTATTTTCTCTACTTGAAAAGACTTTCACAGAAAAGTTATTTTAGAATTGTTCTGTTATTTTATTGTTTAACAGTTATTTTACTCAATCACACCCACACAAGATAAGAACAGTTCAGAAAATATCAAGTAAAATCACAAGGTGACATCTAATGTAGACCTTTTCATGTAATTTGAGTTATATTTTGAGCTGTAATATGCAGCTGAATGGCGTTTCATTCTGGTGAGATTGTGAGCTCTCTGGTCTCGGTATGTCGGCCAAAAGCCTTGCCTTCAATATAGACGACAGTAAGTAGCTGCAGTCAAGACGGGTGAAAAAGAGCTGCAGAGAACAAAGCAGAAGAAAACCACAACTATCAGCTCAATGCCACCATTAGACCTCTTAAAGGGATAGTTCAGACAAAATTTAAATTGATGTCATTAATTACTCACCCTCATGTCGTTTCAAACCAGAAAGACCTTTGTTCATCTTCTGAATACAAATTAATGTATTTTTGATGAAATCCAAGAGCTTTCTGACCCTGACAGCAACACAAATCAAAGGCCCAGAAAGGTAGCAAGGACCATTAAAATAGCCCATGTGACATCAGCGATTCAACCGCAGTTTTATGAAGCTATTAGAATACTTTTTGCAGTTTTTTATTTTTGCAAAAAAAAAAAATACATGAAAAAAAGAAAAAATATTTTATTAATCAATTTCTTTTTTATAGAGACTGTGTCTGTTCCCCAAAATAGCAAATACAAAAAAAAAATGTAGAAAACAATTTAAGGGTAACAATTTAATTGATGTTCAACAAATAATAAAAAACCTGATATAATACAGATAAACAAACAATAAAACTTGGCTTAATGAATATTAGATCCCTTTCTACAAAAGCGCTTTTTGTAAATGATATGATCACAGATCATAACTTTGATATTGTAGCAACTCATAATGTAATGTATTACATTATTCTTTTTATAAAATCTTCAAAATGTAGTATTTCTCAAAACGTACTAAAATCTTGAGCTCATAATGTAAAAATGTTTCAATGTAATTTTTCACATGATGTAATAAGTTATTTTCTGAGATATTTGTTACATTATGAGCACACTGTGGCAACTTATAATTTAATCATAGTTCATAAGATTATACCACCCTCCAAGGGAATCCTTCAGGGTGGGCCACGAGGCAATGGCAGAGCAGGCAGGTGGCCCCCCATGGGCATATGACCATATTTAAAGTAAATATGTCAGAAAACTGCGCTCTTTCAAGTATGTGCATTTAATGCATGGCCAAATTAAGAAAATAGAGTGTTTAAAACATGCAAAGTACAATGTAAAAAGTTATTGTGATTTTAACAGTAAAAGACAGTACAGTAAAATTGGTTATCAGTAAGTTTCCAAACTATATACCGTGAATAACTGTAATTACATTTAATGTAATTGGGATCAGCATTTATAGACATTCTGAACTCCATTGGGGTTAGACAACACGTCAAGGCCTACTCATCGTCCTAGTCATACTTTAGATTTAATACTGTCACATGGAATTGATGTTAATTGTGTTGAAATTCGGCAGCAGAGTTATAATATCTCAGATCATTATCTAATCTCATGTAAACTCCATATAGCTAAAGCAGCAAATTCAGGTCCTTGTTACAAATATGGTAGAACCATCACTTCTACCACAAAAGACTGCTTTGTAAATACTCTTCCTGACTTGTCTCAATTCCTCAGCATATCCAATAGATCAGAAAAACCTGATGTTGCAACAGAAACAACTGACTCTCTCTTTTCTAGCACTTTAGATACAGTTTTTCCTTTACACTTAAAGAAGATTAAGGTAAACATCTTGACACCGTGGCATAAAGAGCACACTCGCACCTTAAAGAGAGCAGCCTGGAAAATAGAGCACAGCTGGAACAAAACAAACTTTACACTTTTCACCCTTTACATGTTACCCTTGGGAGATATCATCAAGAAGCATGGTCTCAGCCTTATTGTTAATTTCGTTAACAAAACCTATGACAAAATATGTTGGTGAATTAAGTTTTTTCCCCTGACAAAAAACTAGCCAATGGCAAGCCAATAATAAGGTCATTAAATGGTAACTAAGACTAAATGAACATGCAGAATCGTTGACGAAAAAGACAAAACTAAAATGTATTTAAAAGAACAAAAAATTTACCATGATCTTTTTATTTTTGTTGAGTATTCATGTTTGTGGTTGCCAGATATCAAGAGATGAAATCCCCCAATCCGAGCTTTTCTGTTAACCCTCTGGAGTCTAAGGGTATTTTTAGTTCACAATATGTGAACTAATCCAGTATAATCAATGTGAATCTAGCCATTTATGTATCAAGTTATTCTACTGTTATTATCATGCATTTTTCTGTGGATAGAGGCCTGCATGAGAATGGAATGTGCAGAGAGTGCATGGGTATAGTATATGGTGGAGCTGCACACCCTATTTGGACATAATACAAAATATATGATGAGACTTCCTTGGTGCAGACATTACTAAAGTACAGTATATGGTAAAGTTGCATGTCGTGTTTTGACATAAGGCAAAATATATGATTATGCCTCCTCGTTTCACTTTAAATAAATTCTACATCCTAAAAGCAAGCTGGCAACACTTTTTACAAAAAAGGTAAAAGAGTTGGTAAACAGAACCATATGTATGAAATGTATTGAACATGGCATGCCTTCAGAAGCACTGTATAAAATAGGGAACTGACACAGACTCGAGAGACTGTTCTGCAAAGCTTTCTCGGTTTTATTTTCTCTTGAGAATAAAATCTAAATTCTGGCACCGAAACCCCAAGACTTCGAGAGTGATTCTTCTAGACATGGCAGAAGCCACCACATTATCCAAAGCGATTTACAAATGAGAAGAGAAGTAGAAACAGTTCAGATCAATAGGAGGACAACAGTATACAAATGCTGTAACAAGTCTCAGTTAGTCTAGCACAGTACACATACCGTTTTTCTTTCAGAAAAAGAGACAAATATAATAATAATAATAAAATGTTAGCATTAGTTAGTCAAGTGCTGATGAAAAAAAAATGTGTCTTTAGCCTTTTTTTGAAGATGGCCAAAGACTCATATGCTCATATTGAGGCAGACCATTCCTCCAGCTTAGAACAGTCCAGGTAAAGGTCTGTGAGGGTGATTTTGTGTCTCTTTGGGATGGTACCACGAGGTGTCATTCACTTGCAGAACGAAAGCTTCTGGAGGGGTGGGGGGTGGCGGGAGGTGGTGGCTGCATATGTCTGAACTATTGAGGTAAGGTACTTTGGTGCAGAGCCAGTGGTTGTCTTGTAGGCAAACATCAGTGCCAGTCAAATTGATGTGAGCAGCTATCAGCAGCCAGTGCAAACTGATGAAGAGAGGTGTGATGGGCACTCTTATAATATTTGATAACAGGTTTTTGTTACACCAGTTTTCGTAACGTAGATGGCAAGTGTATATCTAACATCTTGGGTGTTTATTTAGCCTCCAGTTGATAGCCTGTTATATATCTGTACACTACATGAGGTAAAATAAAGCATGCATACAAGCTGATTTGTGCTTATTGGTGAAAGAGCAACTTCTGATGAAATGTAATAATCAATTTCCCAAATGACATCAACCATTGCAATTAACATTGAACAAAATAATATATTTTTAAATAAGTTTGTACTGACAAAAACTAGACTAAAATGCAAAAAAAAAATTGTCGACTAAAACTAAAACAGGACAAGTTGACTAAATATGATAAAACCTAAAAGTTATATTTGACACAGGACTAAGGCTAAGATTACATTAAAAATAGCTGACAAATTTAACAGTAGTTCTTCCAGGACCACCATCACGAAAGATAACTTACAATTAGCATACACTTTAGGTTGAGAGTATGGCTCTGTTCTGGGCAACACTCCCTGCCCATCCATGCGGCCTGTAGCGTATCAGACCCGAACTAGACAAATTAAAGAGTCGATCAGGACCATGGTTGAAACATGAACCGAATTCCTCAGAAAGGCAACAGAACGTTGTAAATCAATTCCTAGTGCCACAAGTCAGAAGCAAGTCCACTAACCAACCAACTCTTTCACAGAAAAGCTTTCAACATAAACACCATTAGAACAATTGTTGACATCTTCAATTCGGAGAAGAGATTGTCAAAAATTCAAAAACTCATGAGAGTAAACAAGATCGTTGGATTGACTTCCCCCCATCAGCAGAGACAGACTGAAATTCCTAAGGGACCTTTTAACCTCTGGTCTCCACAGAAAATCCTTATGTTGGCACAGAATGGCACAGGAACTGTATTTTATAGATGTACATGCACCAAAATGAACTCAAAAGGACTTATAAATGAATATCAGTCCATTGCTTAACTAAATATTCATTTATATGTAACCAACACATTTGACTATCATGTTTATAATCACTTATTTTGTATGTCTTTTAATAACTATTGGATAGCTTAAGGATACATATTCATGTTTTGTATGTATGTGTTTGAATCTGCTTGCTTGAAACATTCCTGACCATCAGTTATTTGTCAAATGTATCATATTCTTATTGTAGGAATCATGTCCAAAATTATACCCTGCAAGAGCGGGAAAATTTGGACCACGTGCTTGATAAGATAACATATGATTTATGATACCCCGAGCAAAGACAATATCTGATTGGTCAAGACAACATTTGAGGTGTGGCCAAAAGGCCAGTTTAAAAACTCAGGACACCATTAAATTTTGCTTTTAGCTTTGCTTCTTAGCTTTTGCTATTAGTCATGCCTGCTTTTAGCCTTTTCTCCTAGCTTTTGCTCTCAGTCATGCTTTTAGTCTTCACTTTTAGCCTTCTTTGAGCGCGGTTCCAGCGTGCGTCGGCCTGCATGCCTGCTGCTACTTAGCCACGATGAGAAGAAACACAACCTAGTCTCGTCAAACTTTACTTCTGTTCTTTTACTTTAGTTTCTTTTCTTTTCCGTTGAGAGTTTTGTGTTCTGAGTTAAGTTTTGTAACGCCGTGTCTCCAAGTCTGACATTGAGTGCCTGTTCAACTTTAACCAGCCCACAACTTAACTTAACCACAGACTACCCAAGACTTCACTTCAATAACTACTGAATTTCCAGCCAATCAGCAACCTCGGGAAACCCCCTTTCAACGACAACAAAGGGAACCCCCTTTACACAGGCAAAGTACCTCCAGACTCACATCTGATATAACTTTAACCTCATTGAGGAACTCAGTGTGAGGGTCAATTAAGTGATTGATGGCTGTTCATGTCTATGAAATAATTTCACATTTTGCTGTAAACTTGGGATTCCACATTTTCATTCTCTTAAACTCATTCTTCCCTAACGTTCTATCTTCCTGCATCTTGTGTGAATGAGTGAGTGCGTGTGCTTATGTGTTAGATTAGCTTATATTTCTTAGATTTACAGGTGCTGGTCATATAAATAGAATATCATCAACAAGTTGATATATTTCACTAATTCTATTCAAAAAGTGAAACTTTATATTCATTCATTACACACAGACTGATATATTTCAAATGTTTATTTCTTTTAATTTTGTTGATTATAACTGACAACCAAGGAAAATCCCAAATTCAGTATCTCAGAAAATTAGAATATTACTTAAGACCATTACAAAGAAAGGATGTTTAGAAATCTTGGCTGACTGAAAAGTATGAACATGAAAAGTATGAGCATGTACAGTTGGGGCACCTTTTGACTGAATTACTGCAGCAATGCAGTGTGGCATGGAGACGATCAGTCTGTGGCACTTTTTGATGTTATTCTAATTATATGACCAGCACCTGTATCTAATAAAGTCTTAATCATATTGAAAAGAGAAGTATCTTGTGTTTTGTCCTTACAAGTTAATGTCTTAAACTGCCAATCTTGTTACTGTGCTAATTAAAAGTGTTTTCACTATACTTTGGACTGTCTAGATTTGATGTTAAACGGCTCGTTCAGTGAATCGCAGGGCGTCTCAGTGATCAGCCATGAAAATTATTCTGTTCAAATTGACGTGTTTCCCTTACAAGCCTGAGAGCATAAATAACCCCCCCCCCCATAGGAATAAGACGCCAATCATAAGGTTCTTTCAGTCATTATTCAGCAGCTATTACTTTGCTCAGGAGCTAATCACCCCAACTCCTCCACTCATCCAGTCAGGGCTTGGCATTGGATATTTCTTCTGCTACATTAATCATTAATGTTGGTTCTGTTCTTTTATTTATTTATTACCTTTATTTAACCAGAATAAAACTCATTGAGATTAAAAATCTCTTTTCCAAGAGTGTCCTGGCCAAGCAGCAGCACAATTAACAAGGTTACAGACATAAAAACATATAACATATAACATCAACATATAACAAATCAGAATTTCACATATTATTGCAAGCAATAAACAACAGCAAGGATCGTCCGTCATAACTGAGTCAGTCATAACATCTACAGCCATTTTGTGTAGCTTCCATGTAATTTAAAAGTAATTTAAAATCAGCCAATGAAACTGGCTCCTTAAGATACAGGACATTTTTACGAGTCAGTCTATTGTTTGTTATCTGGCTCGGCTCGGTGTTCATCCTCAGTTCTCTCTTCACAGCAGTTCAGTCAGTGTACTGTTTGAGTAAATGAATTACTCCGGGATATTGGTTTGTTTGAACTCAGAGGGAGTGTCAGCCACATTAAAAAAGTTAACAGCTTAAGTCATTTGTGGATTAATGCGTATTAGAGACGCGAACCGTTTAAAACGATTCAGTTTGATTTGGTGAACTGGTTCAAAAAAATCCAGTTACATCAAATGATTCGTTCGCGAACCGGATATCACAAACTGCTGTGTTTTGAAATCGCTCACAACAGACACGGAAGAGAAGACAATGCTGAATAAAGTTGTAGTTTTTGCTATTTTTGGACCAAAATGTATTTTCGATGCTTAAAAAAATTCTAACTGACCCTGAGATGTCACATGGACTACTTTGATTATGTTTTTTTTTACCTTTCTGGACATGGACAGTAGACCGTACACACAGCTTCAATGGAGGGACTGAGAGCTCTCTGACTAAATCTAAAATATCTTAAACTGTGTTCAGAAGATGAACGGAGGTCTTACGAGTTTGGAACGACATGAGGGTGAGTTATTAATGACGTAATTTTGATTTTTGGGTGAACTAACCCTTTAAATGTTAGTTAAAAACGCTGTAACAAGGGCACCTTAAAATAAAGTGCAACCATAAGTTCTTGCAGTGATTATGCAGTGCTCTGTTTGTCATTAGGATGATTAAAAAATGGTTTAAAATTATGTTTTAGGCTGGTCAGCAGTCTAACAGCATTTGCCACTGTCAAAGTAATTGAGATGTTTCATAATGCTCTGCAAAGTCACATGCAGTGAACTGTTAAATATATGTGATTTTATTATTATTATTATTATTATTTTAATCGTTTTTCAAGATTCAAAGCAAAAAGCTTGGTGTGTTCATTGCTACTAACATATAACTATTTTAACTTAACATAGAACTACACAAACTATTTAACTTAAAATGATAAAATGTGCTAACAATTGCAAAAAATATTTCACAAAAAACATAAATTATTGTTTTTATGTTTATTTAGGAAATATAAATTTCACCCTTGAAACATATCAGATATATTGCCACGATCACCAGCTGGAGTGCCCATGAATTCCAGTAGAGGGCACTCCACTCAGGACTCTTGCATTTGGTGTCCATTCCCTTCTTCATTTCCCATAATCCTGTGCTTAGGGCTAATCACCACTAGGTGTTCCCCATTACCACTCCCCTATATAAACTGTGTTTGGACTCAGTTTAATTGTGAGATGGCTGGATCCGGCAACACAGGCAACACAACTAGTTTAAAAAAAAAAAAACCCGCAGCAAACTAGTTTCTAGGTTTCCGGGGTGTGTGGTGGGATGCGCCGGTTGGAGAGGACGGAAGTTTTTGGACGAAGCGAAGGCAGATTGCAACCGAACTGTATTGTGAGTGTAACGATGGGAGATAGCTCGGATGGTAGCGATAATTATGGAAGGGTTTCAGATATGGAGATTAGCCAAACAAAAAAGGCAAGGAAAAAATCTTGGTCTGAAGCGAGTAGTGGAGGGGAGGGTAGACAAGTTAACAAAAAGATTAAAGCTAAATCTAAGGGGAACAGTAGACCTGACTTAGATGATAAGCAGGAAGAGTGGAAAGTTATTATCACGCTCAGTAATGATAAAGGTCATTTTCACCCAGTTCAAGTGACCAAAGCAATTGAGAAGGATATGGGGAAAATTAAATACGCTAAACTACTGAATAACAGAAGAATTCTAATTTCAGCAATAAATAAGAAGCAGCAGGAAATGATTTTGAAAATGAGTAATCTTGGTGGTGGAAAGATTAAAGTGCATGTACCAGGAATGGCAGCAAAGCTAAGAGGAGTGATCTCAAATGTTCCACTGGAAATGTCTGTGGACGAGGTAAAGAGTGAGATTAAAGGTGGGAAAGTATTAGAGGTGAAAAGGCTCCAAAGCAATAAAAGTGGTATTAAATCAGACAGTCTATCTGTATTGCTTGTTTTTGAAAAATCCTTACCTTATGAAGTTCAAATAGGCTGGATCAATTAAAAAGTTAGGGAGTATATCCCTCAACCATTGAGATGCTTTAAGTGCCAGAGAATGGGTCATACAGTACAACAATGTAAATGGAGACAAAGATGTGCGAAATGTGGAGGAGACCATGAATATGGAAAATGTAATAAGGATACCAAGCTAAAATGCTGCAACTGTGGAGGTGAGCATAGTGCTGCATATGCTGGATGTGTGGTCCAGAAACAAGCTAAAGAAGTACAAAGGTACAAGGTTGTGAATAAGATGTCATATGCAGAGGCTATTAAAAACATAGGCAACTATGAAACAAAGACAAATAGTCAAATAGAGAGTCATGAAAACCTCAATGAAAATGTAATATATGGAGCAGCAGGCCTACCTCAGAGGTTAAACATAAAGAGATGTCAGCCAGGAAAAGTAGGCCCAATACCCATTGCCATACAGCAACCATGTAAACATAAGTGTATAGTGGAGGAGAACACCTTGATGGTAGAAAAAAAGAGCTTTGTAGCTTTTATATGTAAAGTTGTGAATGTTGCCACACGACAAGAAAGGAAAAGTGACAGGATCAAGACAGTGGTAGAAGCTGCAGAGGAATTCTTGGGTATCAAAGATTTAAAAGCAGAAGATATACATGGCATGCTAAGCACTAATAATGATGGAAGGTCTCAGAGTATTACTTAAATTTATTATGGTATTCCATCTGTTACAATGGAATGCTAGGAGTCTGACTGCAAATGGACAAGAATTTAAGAAGTTTATAGTATAGAGTATAGTATAGAGTCTGAAGTCAAACCTGATACTATTTGCATTCAAGAGACCTGGCTAAGGCCTCACCTTGATTTTATTATACCTGGTTATGAGTCTGTTAGGTTTGATAGAGGTGGGAATCAGGGTGGAGGATGTGCAACATTTGTAAGGAATGGGATACCATTTAGAAGAATAGAAACTACAACAGAAATAGAATGTGTAATTACTGAAATTTATAAATCAGATGGACACTTAGTAGTAATAAACTTATATAACCCTTGTAAATCATTAAACCTAGAAACATTAGAGGGAATAATAAGTAGACAAGGGAACCGGAAAGAAATATGGTGTGGAGACTTCAATGCACACAATAGTCTTTGGGGAAGTAAGCATACAGATAATAATGGAGAAGCAGTGGAGGAAATGATGGATGTTAGGCAATTAGTTTGTTTAAATAATGGGAATGGTACAAGAATTGATATACGTTCTAACACACTGTCTTGTATTGATCTCATTCTGGTCTCTAATAAAATGTCACACTCTTGTGAATGGAAGGTGATAGAAAGTACAAGTATTGGAAGTGACCATTTTCCAATATTTTGCTCTATAAATATTGAAATAGATCTCCAAGAAAGGCCTAATCATAAGAAATGGGAGTTTGAAAAAGCTGATTGGGAAAAATTTAAAAAAATATGTTGTATTTCAGCAGAGACAGTCTCAATGCAGGGTGATATTGAGGAATGTGCATCTGAGGTTACACATTTAATAATGAATGCAGCATTAAAAAGCATACCATTTAAGTCAGTTGGGGGGAATAGGAAAATGGTCCCATGGTGGAATGATACATGTACAAAAGCTATTAAAGAACGAAATCGGGCAATGAGAATGTTAAGAGGTAATTTGAACCAAGATAACTTAATTGATTATCAGAGGAAAAAGGCTCAGGCACGAAGAATAATTAAGAATAGTAAACAAAATGCATGGAAGACCTATTGTTCTACTATAGGGAGGGAAGTTAAAATAGGAGAAGTGTGGTCAATGATGAAGAAAATGAGTGGGAAAAAAGTGTATACTAAAATACCTGTATTAGAGGATGATGGAATACTGGCAATAACAGATAAAGAAAAGGCAAATGCATTGGGAAAGAAGTTTGCCAGTATTCATAGTGGGGATCATTTGGATGATATACATAGATTACATAAAGAGAAGGTTCTTAAAGAAAATAGAGATGTGTTTATTAAAAAAGATTGTGAGGAATGTACTATGGATGCAGAAATAAACTTGAATGAACTAGTGATAGTATTAAATGATATTAAGAATACTGCTACAGGAGAAGATCAACTAAGTTACATCATGTTCCAGAAAATACCTGGGAAAGTATTGCAGATAATATTACAGTTATTTAATAAGATATGGGAAGACGGTAAAATACCAAAAAGCTGGAAAAGAGCATTAATATTGCCATTTAATAAACCTGGGAAAGACCCGAATAATGCTGGTAATTATAGACCTATTGCCCTTACGTCACATCTCTGCAAGTGGATGGAGAAGATACTAGTCAGAAGACTTAACTGGACCCTCGAATATAGAGGATTATTCGCACCATATCAAAGTGGATTCAGGAAAGGGCGTTCCACAATGGATGCGGTGGTGAAAGTAAGCAATGAAATAGAAAAAACTTTTAAAATGAAAGAAATAATGAGTATTGTGTTCTTTGATATTGAAAAAGCTTATGATTCCATGTGGAGGGAAGGGCTGTTAATTAAAATGAACCAAATGGGAATTAGAGGTAGGTTTTATAATTGGGTCTTAGACTTTCTGTCAGAAAGAAGATTTAGAGTTAGAGTGGGATCAGGAATTTCTGAGGAATTTGAAATTGGTAATGGAATTCCACAAGGTAGTGTTATTAGTCCAGTTTTATTTAATGTTATGATCAATGATATTTTTATGAATCTGGACAGAAGGATTGGATCAGCTTTGTATGCAGATGATGGGGCCATCTGGGCAAGAGGACGAGATCCTATAAGGGTAAGAAATAAAATCAAGGAAGCCATAGGAAAGGTAGAACAATGGTCGTATAGCTGGGGCTTTAAGCTTTCTCCAAGTAAGTCTTGCCATATGATATTTACAAGGAAGAAAGGGATAGAAAAACAGAACCTACAGTTATATGGACATAATATGGAAACAGTAGATCATTTTAAATATCTTGGTATGTGGTTAGACCAAAAGGGAACATGGAAAATACACATTGAAAAGGTGGAATCAAAATGCAAGAAAGTCATCAATTTAATGAGAGCAGTAGTGGGGAAAGACTGGGGAGCAAATAAACAATCACCTATATATATTTACAGGGCTTTAATGAGGTCAACAATCGATTATGGATGTTATGTATATGGAGCAGCAGCTAAAACACATTTACTGAAGCTAGATAGAATTAGTAACAAAGCATTGAGGATATGTGCAGGTGTAATGAGATCAACACCAATTAAAGCAATACAGGTTGAGTTAGGAGAAGTGCCGTCAGATCTGAGAAGAGATAAGCTCATGCTTACATATTGGAGTCGCTTAAGTGGATGTGGACATGAAAATCATGCAAAAAGTGTTATTCAAGAATGTTGGGAGTATAGGTCTTTTAAAGGTAATGGCTTTGGATGGGTAACAAAGACAAAATCAGAGGAATATAGAGTGAAAAATATATGGTTCAATTCACCTATACCTATTAGTAATATACCTATATGGTTATTTACCAAAACTGAGATAGACTTAAACATTTTGGAACTAAAAAATGAATGGGAAGAGAGTGAGAAAGGACACCTGGCAAGTCAATATATAAGGAACAAATATTATAGTTACTTAGAAATTTATACAGATGGATCTAAGGATGAGAAGGACAATGTAGGAATAGGAATATATATACCAACAATGAACATAAGTATTGGAAAAAGATTACCTGATCAGGCTTCAGTGTATACGGCAGAGATGATGGCGATTATTGTAGGACTACAGTGGGTTGAGGAAGTAAAACCAGACAGAGTGGTGTGTTGTGTTGATTCTGTAGCAGCTTTATATAGTATTCAAAATATGAAATCTAGTAGAGAAGATCTAATGCTAGAAATCCAACAAAGTTTATTTAGATTACAGAGACTACAGATAGATGTGAGATTATGTTGGGTACCTGCTCATATAGGAATAAAAGGGAATGAGGGAGCAGATAAAATCGCAAAAAAAATCAACCAGGACAAATGATAAAATAAATATACCCCTTGGAAAAGGAGAGGCTAAGGCAATAATCAAAAAAGAAATTATGAAAAAATGGCAGGACAGGTGGGATGTGGATAAAAGTGGAAGGAAATATTACAGATTGCAAAAATCTATTAATGCACAGGGGGTGAATAGAAGTAACAGAAGAGAGGAGAGTGTTTTAACCAGGCTAAGGTTTGATCACACAGGATTAAATAAAACATTGGTTTTAATGGGTAAAAGCCAATCTGATGAATGTATAGAATGTAGGTCCAAGGAAGATGGTGAACACGTATTATTGCATTGTAAGAAATATAGGGATGAGAGGATGAGACTAAATCAAAAGATAAGTCGGGTAGGAAGAAAGTGGAATATTGAAGGTTTGTTAGGCACAACAGGAGATGGGGTAAAGGATGCACAGAAAGCAGTTGTACAATATTTGAAAAACATTGGAATATATAATAGGATTTAGGTAGTATTTTTTTTTTTTTTTTTGATTGATGATATAGCCATGATAATATCTTCTCATGTTACATACTCCTATACAGTAGGTGGCGGTATGCACCTTTATAGTCATGGTTGCAATCTGCCATAAAACAAAAAGAAGAAGAAGTTTAATTGTGAAGTCTTGTTTAGCCCCAACTGACATCTCTGAGTGTTTTTCTTGTGTTTGTTTCCTGCCGTGTCTGATCTTAGATTGTTTATATCGCCTGTGTTTCTCTGCTGCCTGCCCCGACCTCTGCCTGTTACTGTTTTTGATTTTGGATATCCCTTGTCATATTTGACACTGTTCTCTGATTACTGCCTGTCTGACCCTTCTCAATAAATTCTGCAAATGGAATATATATAAGATATGTTCTGTATTGTCAAAAAACAGACACTATTTTATAAGAAAAAGAAAAAAACAGTATAACTATTTTACTCTATTGGTGATGCACAGTGATTATATAATGTAGCAATAAATTTACAGCATTTTCACCTAGAGCTGTGTTAAACAAGTTTGCTTATAAAACATTGGACCCCATTGATATTGAAAAAATAAAACCTGATACAATTTTCTGTGTGTGTGTGTTCCACAGATGTAGATTTGGGTTTAGGTTATTAATTCATGTTTTATATGTTAACTATGCCTTTTAATAATTAGTTACTGAGGCTGATCAGACTGTAGAGGAGAATTCTCCAGTTGAGATTGTGCAGATTGATTTGGGACTGATGTCTGGTTAATGTTACGCTGCTGATCTATAACAGAAACAAAGAGCATTATGATCACTCTAGAGGATCTGCAGTGACTCTTTAGTCTGATATTTAGATATTCTCATGATTCTTTACTCAGAAACTTTATTGCTGCTGTTCAGTTGTATTAATCATGTTCTGAAGTGCTCCACACCTTTGTTCTTCTTGTATCTCCACATCAGCAGCAGTGAGAGGAAGAACAACAGACAAACACTCGATCCCACAACCACACCAGTGACCAGAAGAGAAGATGAAGCTGCTGAGACTGGAGAACATGATCAGATCTGTTCATTAGTGACACACTGTATCATAATATTACAATAACACACGAAATCACTCATGTTATAACATTAATTTAATCAGATAGTATTTATGTTTATGCATCCAGCACATTCTAAAAAACCTTGTTTACTTAAAAAAGGAAGCGTGTTAAAAACAAATAAACAAACAAAACTGATAATTGGTTAATTGTAAATGCATCAGTTCATATATTGTAGTGTCTGGTAATGTTGAACAACAGGTGAGTGTTTATCACAGTATTTACTCACCATTAACAGTGAGATCAATTCGTTCACTCTCCTGTGATGAGTTTGGTCTTTTATCTCTCTGTCCTCTACACGTGTACTGACCCGCATCAGATGTAGTTACTGCTCTGATAGTGAGAGTGTCTCTGTTTACAGTGTAACGATCAGACAACTGTAACATCACACTGTTGTTTCCTCCTTTATACCACTCATATCTCCACTCAGTATGATTAGACTCAATCACACACGTCAGACTCACTCTCTCTCCAGTGAATACAGGACTGTCTGGAGTCACAGTCAGAGTAGATCTGGGTAAATCTGTAGAGAAAAAAAACAAAGTGACTCAAAAAAAAAAAAAAAACTCTTGTATTACAAAGCTTTGGTTCATACAATGTTATGTCATATTTCTTAAAGTTTGTTGTTTTTTTGCTTCTGTGCTGTCGTTAGTTTTCTGATCTCAGTGTTTTCTGGAGGCTCTAAGCAGAGGTAGTCACTCCATCAATCGTGTCGGATGTTTTCTCTTATCTCGGTTTTGTCATAATATGCTGCCACATTACTGCATTAACTGATCATATAAATATATTTCCAGGCTTATGAAAACCATACAATCTTATGACTGCTTGATCAGATGTAATCTAATGATCAGATGTAATTCTGCCTTCACAGCTGCACCTTATCCTAATTAGTGTTCCAGCTCACACACACCTGTCTCTCAATTTCACATTGATTTTCTTCTATACTTATGCATCTCTCTTTCTGTGCTTCTCTGTCAGTGTGTCTTGGCTACCATCCGTTTCACTACTGCCCTTAAAACTATCTTGCTCTAGTTGTGCCTAGTTTTCATGCCCTGTTTGTTTATTTAATCTTGTTTTTTTGTCTTTTTGGTGTACCCAGTTCCCGTACACAGTTCAGTTTTGTATTCCTTACCTGGTTGCTGATTGTCAGCGTTTGTTTTGGACTATTGCCTTTGTTTTGGACTATTGCCTGTTTTTGTTCAATAAATTAGGCAAATTGCGAATCTGCTCTTGGGTCCCTTTTTCTCCCAGAAACCGTAACCGTACACACTGACCAGGATGGATCCAGCAGATCAATCGCAGTTTCGCTCAGCTTTGGAAGCGCAGGGTGTGCTGCTCGGACAGCATCAGGGGAAGCTGGCGGCGGCTCATCATGCCATGGACACATTAGCCAGTCAAGTCTCTGAGCTAACTGAAACCGTTCGACGGATGGATACTGAACGTAACCTACTGTCAACAGCAACTGGACGTTCTTCAGTCATCCCTGAACCACGCATCAACAATCCTCCCAATTACTCCGGTGAGCCTACAGAATGTCGATCATTTATTATCCAATGTGAGGTGATTTTCTCTCTGCAACCCCTCACTTATGCCTCAGATTCAGCCAAGGTGGCGTTTGTCATCCCCCTTCTTACCGGTCGGGCTCGGGAATGGGCCACTGCTGTATGGGCTGCTAAGGCAGCATGTTGTATGGAGTTCGCCAGCTTTAAAGCGGAGTTTGTCAAGATATTCGACCACTCAGCACTCGGTAAAGAGGCATCGCGGCTGTTGGCAGCACTTCATCAGGGGAGGCGTTCGGTGGCGGACTTCGCTATCGAGTTTCGCACTCTTGCTGCGTCTAGTAAGTGGAATGATGCAGCACTGGCAGCCAGGTTCACGGAAGGCCTCGAAGATGAGATAAGGGATGAGATGTATGCTCACGATCTTCCTGAACATCTAGATGAACTTGTTAACCTGGCTATCCATTTGGATAATCGACGGGATCTTCGTCGGAGAGCTCGGGCTTCTACATTCTTGCCTTTTGTAAACCCTGTGTCTGCCTTTTCAGGGTCCGATACTCCCGTTCCCTCATCTGCTCCAGAACCTATGCAGTTGGGCAGGTACCGGTTATATGCAGAGGAGAAACCGAAACGTCTTTCAAAAGGATTATGTCTCTACTGCGGCCGTCATGGACATTTTGCTTCTTCCTGACCGGCAAAAGCCAACGCTCGCTCGTAAGCAAGGGGGTACTGGCGAACGCTACTTCCACCACCCCGTCTACTGGTTCAAGCTCTATGATTCCAGTCTCAGTCACTTATGAAGGTGCAGTTCATCAACTCTCTGCTCTCATCGATCCAGGAGCTGAGGGGAATTTTATAGATTTTTCTTGGGCTTTGAAGAAGGGCATTTCTTTTTAATCTCTCTCTCCTGTCCTTACTGCTCATGCTTTAGATGGCCGCAAACTTACCACCATTTCTCAGGCCACAGTTCCATTAAAATTTAATCACGTCTGGTAATCATAGAGAGGAAATAGTATTCTTTGTCACTCGCTCACCCCTCACTCCGGTGGTCTTAGGTCATTCCTGGTTAACCACTCACAATCCACACATTAATTGGTCTGAAAGCACCATCTTATCATGGAGTCCCTATTGTCATGCCCATTGTCTTGTGTCTGCCTTGTCTTCTGTCTCTTCTTTTCCTTTGTTGCAGGAGGAGCCGATGGATCTCTCCAGTGTTCCTAAGGTCTACCATGATGTGCAGGCGGTTTTCAGTCATTCCCGGGCCGCATCTCTCCCTCCACACCGTCTCTATGATTGTGCCATCAATCTTCTCCCTGGCACTTCTCCTCCTAGGGGGCGATTGTTCTCCTTGTCCGGTCCTGAAAGGGCGGCCATGGAAAGGTATCTGTCTGAGTCTCTGGCGGCCGGTGTTATTCGCCCCTCCTCTTCTCCGGCGGGGGCGGGGTTCTTCGTGAAGAAGAAGGATGGTTCCTTGCGTCCTTGCATTGATTACCGAGGGCTGAATGACATCACCATTAAGAATAGGTATCCCCTACCTTTGATGTCATCAGCCTTCGAGATCCTGCAGGGGGCAAGGTACTTCACGAAGTTGGACCTTCGCAATGCCTATCATCTGGTTCGGATCAGGGAGGGGGATGAATGGAAGACGGCTTCTAATACGCCCACGGGGCATTTTGAGTACAGGGTCCTTCCATTCGGTTTGACTAATGCCCCAGCCGTCTTCCAGGCGCTCGTCAATGACGTGCTGAGAGACATGATCAACAAATTTGTCTTTGTGTATCTGGATGACATCCTGATTTTTTCTCGTTCACTCCAGGTACACATTCAGCACGTCAGACAAGTGCTGCAGCGGTTGGTAGAGAACCAATTGTTTGCTAAGGTGGAGAAGTGTTCCTTCCACAACCAGTCAGTTCCGTTCTTGGGCCACATCATCTCGGTGGAGGGGATCTGCATGGACCCTACAAAGGTAAAGGCCATCTCTGACTGGCCCACACCTGGCAACCGTAAATCTCTGCAAAGTTTTATTGGATTTGCTAATTTCTACTGGCGGTTTATCCGTAATTTCAGCCAGGTGGCGGCTCCTCTGACAGCATTAACCTCCACAAAGAAACCGTTTTGCTGGTCCTTAGCTGCTCAGGCAGCCTTTGATGAACTTAAGAGGTGGTTTTCATCTGCACCTATTTTAATAACTCTGGACCCTTCCCGGCAGTTTATTGTGGAGGTTGATGCGTCAGAGGTAGGTGTTGGAGCGGTTTTATCTCAACGATCCCCTCTTGACAATAAAATACATCCTTGCGCTTATTTTTCACACCGATTGTCCCCCACAGAACGGAACTACGACATCGGCAACCGGGAGTTGCTGGCTGTACGGCTGGCTTTGGGGGAGTAAATTCCAGGCAGGCTTGCTGGGCACTCTTCTTTGGTCGCTTTAATTTTACCCTGTCTTACCGACCAGGCTCCAAAAACATTAAGCCTGATGCGCGCTCCCGTCAATTCACGGCCCCGGAGGACGCAACTCCACCAGACACCATTATTTCACCTGGTTGTGTGGTGGGGTCCATCACCTGGGGTATCGAGGAGCGTGTCAGGCTGGCTCAGTTGGAGGCAGGGGTGCCGGAGGGGGGCCTGGTGGGTCAGCTGTTTGTTCCGGAGTTGGTTCGGCCAGAGGTTCTGGAGTGGGGTCACGCCTCCAAACTGGTCTGTCACCCAGGAGTGAGGAGAACGTTGGCTGCCATTCGTTAGCGTTTTTGGTGGCCAGGCATGGGGGGGGGGGGGGGGGGGGGGGTTCGTGATTTTGTGGTCGCCTGCTCGGTCTGTGCCCAAAACAAGTCCTCTAGTTCTGTACCCGTTGGTTTGCTCCAACCTCTTCCTGTCCCATCTCGCCCCTGGTCTCATATTGCGCTGGACTTTGTGTCTGGTTTACCAGAGTCCAGTGGCAATACGGTTGTCCTCACTGTAGTGGACCGCTTTTCTAAGGCGGTTCACTTTATCCCTCTCCCTAAACTTCCTTCTGTCAGGGAGACTGCTCGGGCGGTCGTGGACCACGTCTTTCGGATCCATGGTCTTCCGGAGGACGTGGTTTCTGACTGGGGACCCCAGTTCGTCTCCCACTTCTGGAGGGAGTTCTGTCGACAGATTGGTGCTACCACTAGCCTGTCATCAGGATTCCACCCACAGACCAATGGCCAGACCGAGCGTGCGAATCAGGACCTTGGGAGGGCCCTTCGTTGTCTGGCTTCACATAATCCCTCATCCTGGTGCCAGCAGCTTACGCGGGTTGAGTATGCGCACAATACATTGCCGGTGTCGTCTACTGGATTATCTCCTTTCTTTCGCTGTCTCGGATATAAACCCCCTCTGTTTCCTTCACAGAGTTCCGAAGCTGCGGTTCCCTCAGTTCAGGCATTTATCAGTCGATGCCGGCGAACCTGGAGGAGGGCCAGGGAAGCGCTTCTGAGAACTAGGGAACGCACCAAGAGATTGGCGGATCGTCGTCGGGCTGAGGCACCCAGATACATCTGTGGGCAAAAGCTATGGCTCTCTACCAAGAACCTGCCTGTTAAGGTGTCCTCCAAGAAGTTGGCACCGCGGTTCATTGGGCCATACCCCATTGTTAAGGTGCTCCGTCCGGTGGCGGTTCGGCTTCGGCTTCCGCCTCCTCTTCGTCGAGTGCATCCAGTGTTTCACGTGTCTTGTGTCAAGCCTTTCATTCATTCTCTCTCTCTCTTCATCATCTTCCCCTAAACCCCTACCCCCTCCCCCCCTGATGGTTGAGGGTGCTCCCGCTTTTACCGTTAGGAGGATTCTTGATTCCAGGCGGCGGGGCAGGGGATACCAGTACCTGGTTGATTGGGAGGGGTACGGTCCAGAGGAGAGATGTTGGGTCCCGACTCGGGACATTCTGGACCGCTCTCTTATTGAGGATTACCATCGATCTGCCCCTCACCCTGGAAAGCCCGGTGGCATTCCTGGGGCGGGGG
Source organism: Carassius carassius (assembly GCF_963082965.1). Lineage (NCBI taxonomy): Eukaryota > Metazoa > Chordata > Actinopteri > Cypriniformes > Cyprinidae > Carassius > Carassius carassius. Next base: position 4,280,732 of record NC_081756.1, read on the forward strand.
GTCCTGTCAGGACACTGGTTTGATCATCAGGCCTTCTGTTGTGTTATGTCTTAAGTGGTTAATTCCACTCACTCTGCCTTCACAGCTGCACCTTATCCTAATTAGTGTTCCAGCTCACACACACCTGTCTCTCAATTTCACATTGATTTTCTTCTATACTTATGCTTCTCTCTTTCTGTGCTTCTCTGTCAGTGTGTCTTGGCTACCATCCGTTTCACTACTGCCCTTAAAACTATCTTGCTCTAGTTGTGCCTAGTTTTCATGCCCTGTTTGTTTATTTAATCTTGTTTTTTTGTCTTTTTGGTGTACCCAGTTCCCGTACACATTTCATTTTTGGATTCCTTACCTGGTTGCTGATTGTCAGCGTTTGTTTTGGACTATTGCCTGTTTTTGTTCAATAAATTAGGCAAACTGCGAATCTGCTCTTGGGTCCCTTTTTCTCCCAGCAACCGTAACAGCTACACAACTCAATTTAAAATAATCCCCAAATCATGATTAGCTCTAAACTTTGCTTAATTTAATCTTTATTTGTGTGATAACCCACTTTTTGCATCTAAAAAAAAAAAAAACTGAGCGCTATCGACTGTCATTGTTTTCTTCACTTTTTTTTCTCAATCCTTTTTTATGACCCGGGAACAGAAGGCTATACAGTTTTAGAAAACACAAAGATGAGTAGATGATGGTTCACGGTCAGTGTGGATGTGAGTCCTTGTATCTTCACTTCAGTATAATATGCACTTGTCACTCTTATTAATAACTGAACTGTGTATGAATGTAACTGTATTCAGCTTTCTAAACGCACGTTTTAAAATCATTGATAACTGAACAGTATCTGTCTTATAAAGACAAACTGGGGTTTCTGTGTTAATGAAAAGCTAATCATTAAATCAAAAAATATAACAATCAAATATATATATAAATGTGTTTACAACTTTCAGTATCATTTGTCAAATAGGTTTATTCATGAGGACAATGATATTAAACTCACCCTTCACTGAGAGATAAACAGAGCTTGGGAGTGTAACTGGGAGAGTAAGAGTGATTCTTAGCTCTATTTGATAACTTTCAATAACATCAAATAGGTTTCCTTATGAGGACGATGATATTAAACTCACCCTTCACAGAGAGAGAAACAGCAGAGCTTGATTGTGATGAGACTGATCTTCCTTCTATGTGTCCTCTACACGTGTACTGACCCTCATCAGATGATTCAGATCGTTCAATAGTGAGAGTGTTTCTGTCTACAGTGTGACGCTCAGATGACTGAAATATTGAAGTGTAGTATGTGTTTCCTTTCCACCACTCATATCTCCAGTCAGGTGTCCAGTCATATCTCCAGTCACTGTGATCAGACTCAATCACACACGTCAGAATCACTCTCTCTCCAGTGAATACAGCAGTGTCTGGAGTCACAGTCAGAGTAGATCTGGGTAAATCTGTGAAGAAAGACAAAAATAAACACAGCCCTTTCAGTGGAAAGAATCACTTTGTAAATGTGTTATAAAACAATATAGTTTATACATTAATGTAATTTCATAATGCTGGTGTTTTATGTGTGTATAGTGATACGTTTTCTGATCTCAGTTTATTTGAGGAGGCTGTGGCTCCATCATGAAGTGTCTCAGGATTCTCAATAACAGTCTCTGTGTACTGCGTCAAGAGAGCAACTATACGTCTGTGTTATTATTTTCTTTATTTTTTATGAATGCATAATCATAATAATTCATTAATTATTAAATTTAATAAATTATTAATTTTATTTGATTAGTTTACTTCACCTGCTTTTGCAATGCTTGCTATTGTTGTTTAATCTTATGATCATAATCTTAGTATCAAAAAAACATCTTTGCCTCTGTGAGAAAGAGAACGTCTCCATTTCACGTCATATATTAAAGATGTTTGACATTACAGATTGATAAAGTGACTGGATGGAGATCTGATCTAACAGTCACACGTTCAGACAAACATCTGAATGTAGAGTTAGATCAGGAATGGACTTGAATAAGATCCTCATACAGAGAGCAATAGAGACACAGAACACAAATATTCAGGATTCTGCTTAGTTTAAAATGATTTAATTACTGAATTTTATAAAGTAATGTATTTTTAATTATGTATTTCAATTAATAAACATACATTTTTTTCTAACTGATTCACGAATCAATTCACTGGTCCACAGTAATGAAGTAAAAGTAGAGTTTTTTTCACTAAAAATATACTTTAAGTAAGAGTAAAAGTACCCATGTTTAAATATATTCCAAAAGTATGTAACCCAAAAAAATGTACTCAAGTAAAAATAACGAAGTAAATGTAACTCGTTACTATCCACCTCTGGATGCTGGTAGCACAATCTGATAGGTAACATTTTTCACTACCGATTTGTGCTATCTATCTTTTTTAATGGGAGTTAGCACAATCTGAGCACGTAGCACATATTATAAGAACAACGGCGCCTCACGCACACACAGCACTGCAAATATTACAGCTTGTACATTATCAGAATAAAATAGGCTATAATCAACCAAACATGTGGCTACACTGTTTTAATTTCAGTAGTCCGTTGTACAATACGAGCCGTGCAACCTGAGCTCAGGCCAAGTATATAACTTTCTCAAGTGATGAGGATTTTTATTTTATGTATTTATTTATTTATTTTTTTGCGGAAAATGAGTTAAGTACAAAGCTTATTTTAATAAAATACATTGCAAATTTTTTTGTGGCAAATGAGAGAGGTAGGCTGCGTAAGAACAACACCGTTTGCTGTCAATTTCTCTTTAAATTAGTTTGGGCTTTTTTAAGCAACTTATATTTTTAATTCTTATTCTGTTCTGAATACCGTCAAATTTAAAGGATTTGTTGTGGAGTGAGGACAACTAAAACAGCTTTATAAAGAGAAAACAAATGAGGCGTTTAAACCCTTGATATACTTTATAGATAAGGCCATGCCTATGCCATCTGTTGTGTTACAAACAGCAACCTAATATACATTACATTAAGGCCTACATAAGATACTGGTATCTAAACAAATGTATATGTTAAAGAGCAGTAACTGTAGTGAAAGTAACTCAAAAGTAGTGTAATGCATTACAATTCAGAGACAGTTATATTGTATATCTGGCCTCACTTTCACTACGAGTTTTGGTCTCTGTATTAATACACATATGAGTAAATATTGATTGAAACAGCATTACAGTATCATGATCAATGTTATGAACTCAAAATCCTTTTGAGAAAAATACTGCACTAAATTAAATATATGGGCCTGTATTTATCAAGTCTCTGAGAATTTTACTCTCAAGAACGCTGCTAAGAATTGACTTCTTGGCTTAGATCTCCGCTTAAAAGTTAGTTCACATTCAACACACATTTGACAATAAATCATTTTCAAGTGAATACATTATGGTAAGGAAAAGAACTGTCTTCACAACCTTCAATTTAGGGTTGTTCTGGTAGACGATAGTATTGTGTAAAGACATTAGAGATTTGGCCTGTTGCTGATTTCTTTGATGACAGCTAGACATTATTATTTTTATCCATCAAAAATCCTTTCTTTAGAGAGCTGCTTCAGAAACTGGTGAGTAGCTGTGATTTTCTCCGGTGGCCGTGTGTCGGAGCCGTAACACACCGCAGACGTGTGCAGTGTAAATAAGAGCTAAGAGATTCATTCATGCTTCACTGATTATAACGGGAGTGATTTTAAAGAGCATTTATTACTTGACCTAGACTGAAGTCAGTTACTATGTTCATTGGTAATGTAAATGTTTTGCTCGTTTTCTGTTTTCTGAATTACTGAGGAAATGTAGCTGTTTTATTAACTGCTAAGATTAACACACGTCTCTCTCTCCTCAGCACCATCACAAGCCCTTCTGGCAACTCCTAACCACTCGAGACATCTCTCCAGCTGTCTTAAATAACTGGGAGAGTAAGAGTGATTCTTAGCTCTATTTGATAACTTTCAATAACATCAAATAGGTTTCCTTATGAGGACGATGCTATTAAACTCACCCGTCACTGAGAGAGAAACAGCAGAGCTTGATTGTGATGAGACTGATCTTCCTTCTATGTGTCCTCTACACGTGTACTGACCCTCATCAGATGATTCAGATCGTTCAATAGTGAGAGTGTTTCTGTCTACAGTGTGACGCTCAGATGACTGAAATATTGAAGTGTAGTATGTGTTTCCTTTCCACCACTCATATCTCCAGTCAGGTGTCCAGTCATATCTCCAGTCACTGTGATCAGACTCAATCACACACGTCAGAATCACTCTCTCTCCAGTGAATACAGCAGTGTCTGGAGTCACAGTCAGAGTAGATCTGGGTAAATCTGTGAAGAAAGACAAAAATAAACACAGCCCTTTCAGTGGAAAGAATCACTTTGTAAATGTGTTATAAAACAATATAGTTTATACATTAATGTAATTTCATAATGCTGGTGTTTTATGTGTGTATAGTGATACGTTTTCTGATCTCAGTTTATTTGAGGAGGCTGTGGCTCCATCATGAAGTGTCTCAGGATTCTCAATAACAGTCTCTGTGTACTGCGTCAAGAGAGCAACTATACGTCTGTGTTATTATTTTCTTTATTTTTTATGAATGCATAATCATAATAATTCATTAATTATTAAATTTAATAAATTATTAATTTTATTTGATTAGTTTACTTCACCTGCTTTTGCAATGCTTGCTATTGTTGTTTAATCTTATGATCATAATCTTAGTATCAAAAAAACATCTTTGCCTCTGTGAGAAAGAGAACGTCTCCATTTCACGTCATATATTAAAGATGTTTGACATTACAGATTGATAAAGTGACTGGATGGAGATCTGATCTAACAGTCACACGTTCAGACAAACATCTGAATGTAGAGTTAGATCAGGAATGGACTTGAATAAGATCCTCATACAGAGAGCAATAGAGACACAGAACACAAATATTCAGGATTCTGCTTAGTTTAAAATGATTTAATTACTGAATTTTATAAAGTAATGTATTTTTAATTATGTATTTCAATTAATAAACATACATTTTTTTCTAACTGATTCACGAATCAATTCACTGGTCCACAGTAATGAAGTAAAAGTAGAGTTTTTTTCACTAAAAATATACTTTAAGTAAGAGTAAAAGTACCCATGTTTAAATATATTCCAAAAGTATGTAACCCAAAAAAATGTACTCAAGTAAAAATAACGAAGTAAATGTAACTCGTTACTATCCACCTCTGGATGCTGGTAGCACAATCTGATAGGTAACATTTTTCACTACCGATTTGTGCTATCTATCTTTTTTAATGGGAGTTAGCACAATCTGAGCACGTAGCACATATTATAAGAACAACGGCGCCTCACGCACACACAGCACTGCAAATATTACAGCTTGTACATTATCAGAATAAAATAGGCTATAATCAACCAAACATGTGGCTACACTGTTTTAATTTCAGTAGTCCGTTGTACAATACGAGCCGTGCAACCTGAGCTCAGGCCAAGTATATAACTTTCTCAAGTGATGAGGATTTTTATTTTATGTATTTATTTATTTATTTTTTTGCGGAAAATGAGTTAAGTACAAAGCTTATTTTAATAAAATACATTGCAAATTTTTTTGTGGCAAATGAGAGAGGTAGGCTGCGTAAGAACAACACCGTTTGCTGTCAATTTCTCTTTAAATTAGTTTGGGCTTTTTTAAGCAACTTATATTTTTAATTCTTATTCTGTTCTGAATACCGTCAAATTTAAAGGATTTGTTGTGGAGTGAGGACAACTAAAACAGCTTTATAAAGAGAAAACAAATGAGGCGTTTAAACCCTTGATATACTTTATAGATAAGGCCATGCCTATGCCATCTGTTGTGTTACAAACAGCAACCTAATATACATTACATTAAGGCCTACATAAGATACTGGTATCTAAACAAATGTATATGTTAAAGAGCAGTAACTGTAGTGAAAGTAACTCAAAAGTAGTGTAATGCATTACAATTCAGAGACAGTTATATTGTATATCTGGCCTCACTTTCACTACGAGTTTTGGTCTCTGTATTAATACACATATGAGTAAATATTGATTGAAACAGCATTACAGTATCATGATCAATGTTATGAACTCAAAATCCTTTTGAGAAAAATACTGCACTAAATTAAATATATGGGCCTGTATTTATCAAGTCTCTGAGAATTTTACTCTCAAGAACGCTGCTAAGAATTGACTTCTTGGCTTAGATCTCCGCTTAAAAGTTAGTTCACATTCAACACACATTTGACAATAAATCATTTTCAAGTGAATACATTATGGTAAGGAAAAGAACTGTCTTCACAACCTTCAATTTAGGGTTGTTCTGGTAGACGATAGTATTGTGTAAAGACATTAGAGATTTGGCCTGTTGCTGATTTCTTTGATGACAGCTAGACATTATTATTTTTATCCATCAAAAATCCTTTCTTTAGAGAGCTGCTTCAGAAACTGGTGAGTAGCTGTGATTTTCTCCGGTGGCCGTGTGTCGGAGCCGTAACACACCGCAGACGTGTGCAGTGTAAATAAGAGCTAAGAGATTCATTCATGCTTCACTGATTATAACGGGAGTGATTTTAAAGAGCATTTATTACTTGACCTAGACTGAAGTCAGTTACTATGTTCATTGGTAATGTAAATGTTTTGCTCGTTTTCTGTTTTCTGAATTACTGAGGAAATGTAGCTGTTTTATTAACTGCTAAGATTAACACACGTCTCTCTCTCCTCAGCACCATCACAAGCCCTTCTGGCAACTCCTAACCACTCGAGACATCTCTCCAGCTGTCTTAAATAACTGGGAGAGTAAGAGTGATTCTTAGCTCTATTTGATAACTTTCAATAACATCAAATAGGTTTCCTTATGAGGACGATGCTATTAAACTCACCCGTCACTGAGAGAGAAACAGCAGAGCTTGATTGTGATGAGACTGATCTTCCTTCTATGTGTCCTCTACACGTGTACTGACCCTCATCAGATGATTCAGATCGTTCAATAGTGAGAGTGTTTCTGTCTACAGTGTGACGCTCAGATGACTGAAATATTGAAGTGTAGTATGTGTTTCCTTTCCACCACTCATATCTCCAGTCAGGTGTCCAGTCATATCTCCAGTCACTGTGATCAGACTCAATCACACACGTCAGAATCACTCTCTCTCCAGTGAATACAGCAGTGTCTGGAGTCACAGTCAGAGTAGATCTGGGTAAATCTGTGAAGAAAGACAAAAATAAACACAGCCCTTTCAGTGGAAAGAATCACTTTGTAAATGTGTTATAAAACAATATAGTTTATACATTAATGTAATTTCATAATGCTGGTGTTTTATGTGTGTATAGTGATACGTTTTCTGATCTCAGTTTATTTGAGGAGGCTGTGGCTCCATCATGAAGTGTCTCAGGATTCTCAATAACAGTCTCTGTGTACTGCGTCAAGAGAGCAACTATACGTCTGTGTTATTATTTTCTTTATTTTTTATGAATGCATAATCATAATAATTCATTAATTATTAAATTTAATAAATTATTAATTTTATTTGATTAGTTTACTTCACCTGCTTTTGCAATGCTTGCTATTGTTGTTTAATCTTATGATCATAATCTTAGTATCAAAAAAACATCTTTGCCTCTGTGAGAAAGAGAACGTCTCCATTTCACGTCATATATTAAAGATGTTTGACATTACAGATTGATAAAGTGACTGGATGGAGATCTGATCTAACAGTCACACGTTCAGACAAACATCTGAATGTAGAGTTAGATCAGGAATGGACTTGAATAAGATCCTCATACAGAGAGCAATAGAGACACAGAACACAAATATTCAGGATTCTGCTTAGTTTAAAATGATTTAATTACTGAATTTTATAAAGTAATGTATTTTTAATTATGTATTTCAATTAATAAACATACATTTTTTTCTAACTGATTCACGAATCAATTCACTGGTCCACAGTAATGAAGTAAAAGTAGAGTTTTTTTCACTAAAAATATACTTTAAGTAAGAGTAAAAGTACCCATGTTTAAATATATTCCAAAAGTATGTAACCCAAAAAAATGTACTCAAGTAAAAATAACGAAGTAAATGTAACTCGTTACTATCCACCTCTGGATGCTGGTAGCACAATCTGATAGGTAACATTTTTCACTACCGATTTGTGCTATCTATCTTTTTTAATGGGAGTTAGCACAATCTGAGCACGTAGCACATATTATAAGAACAACGGCGCCTCACGCACACACAGCACTGCAAATATTACAGCTTGTACATTATCAGAATAAAATAGGCTATAATCAACCAAACATGTGGCTACACTGTTTTAATTTCAGTAGTCCGTTGTACAATACGAGCCGTGCAACCTGAGCTCAGGCCAAGTATATAACTTTCTCAAGTGATGAGGATTTTTATTTTATGTATTTATTTATTTATTTTTTTGCGGAAAATGAGTTAAGTACAAAGCTTATTTTAATAAAATACATTGCAAATTTTTTTGTGGCAAATGAGAGAGGTAGGCTGCGTAAGAACAACACCGTTTGCTGTCAATTTCTCTTTAAATTAGTTTGGGCTTTTTTAAGCAACTTATATTTTTAATTCTTATTCTGTTCTGAATACCGTCAAATTTAAAGGATTTGTTGTGGAGTGAGGACAACTAAAACAGCTTTATAAAGAGAAAACAAATGAGGCGTTTAAACCCTTGATATACTTTATAGATAAGGCCATGCCTATGCCATCTGTTGTGTTACAAACAGCAACCTAATATACATTACATTAAGGCCTACATAAGATACTGGTATCTAAACAAATGTATATGTTAAAGAGCAGTAACTGTAGTGAAAGTAACTCAAAAGTAGTGTAATGCATTACAATTCAGAGACAGTTATATTGTATATCTGGCCTCACTTTCACTACGAGTTTTGGTCTCTGTATTAATACACATATGAGTAAATATTGATTGAAACAGCATTACAGTATCATGATCAATGTTATGAACTCAAAATCCTTTTGAGAAAAATACTGCACTAAATTAAATATATGGGCCTGTATTTATCAAGTCTCTGAGAATTTTACTCTCAAGAACGCTGCTAAGAATTGACTTCTTGGCTTAGATCTCCGCTTAAAAGTTAGTTCACATTCAACACACATTTGACAATAAATCATTTTCAAGTGAATACATTATGGTAAGGAAAAGAACTGTCTTCACAACCTTCAATTTAGGGTTGTTCTGGTAGACGATAGTATTGTGTAAAGACATTAGAGATTTGGCCTGTTGCTGATTTCTTTGATGACAGCTAGACATTATTATTTTTATCCATCAAAAATCCTTTCTTTAGAGAGCTGCTTCAGAAACTGGTGAGTAGCTGTGATTTTCTCCGGTGGCCGTGTGTCGGAGCCGTAACACACCGCAGACGTGTGCAGTGTAAATAAGAGCTAAGAGATTCATTCATGCTTCACTGATTATAACGGGAGTGATTTTAAAGAGCATTTATTACTTGACCTAGACTGAAGTCAGTTACTATGTTCATTGGTAATGTAAATGTTTTGCTCGTTTTCTGTTTTCTGAATTACTGAGGAAATGTAGCTGTTTTATTAACTGCTAAGATTAACACACGTCTCTCTCTCCTCAGCACCATCACAAGCCCTTCTGGCAACTCCTAACCACTCGAGACATCTCTCCAGCTGTCTTAAATAACTGGGAGAGTAAGAGTGATTCTTAGCTCTATTTGATAACTTTCAATAACATCAAATAGGTTTCCTTATGAGGACGATGCTATTAAACTCACCCGTCACTGAGAGAGAAACAGCAGAGCTTGATTGTGATGAGACTGATCTTCCTTCTATGTGTCCTCTACACGTGTACTGACCCGCATCAGATGATTCAGATCCTTCAATAGTGAGAGTGTTTCTGTATACAGTGTAACGCTGATACACTTGAATGTTTGAGTTTCCTTTCCACCACTCATATCTCCAGTCTCCGTGATCAGGGTTTATCACACACGTCAGTCTCACTCTCTCTCCAGTGAATACAGGACTGTCTGGAGTCACAGTCAGAGTAGATCTGGGGGAATCTGTGAAGAAAGACAAAAACATGAAGTGACTTAAACAACAGTTCAGAGGACATAATTACTTTTTAAATGTGTTACACAACTATATATATATATGTTGTTTTTTTCAACAGGGCTGCTGTGCTGATAGACTCTCATGAACACTTACTCATGCACGGAGACCAACGGTCAAGGCCAGGATATTCTTATAAAATGTTATTTTTCCATTTGTTTTTCCACCAAACCCCTGAACACGTGGAGTATCTGAATATATGACACGTGTCAGTGAGAGCACTTCTGTGGTGGGTTGCACTATTAAGGATTCATCTTAAATCTAGATTAAATTGAATTTTATCCAATAATTATGTTGCACCAATCCATAAACCTTGTTTAAAGATAAGCAGGTTTACATTTTTAAACCATCATTTTGATCCTGGATTTTATTTATATTAAAGATGTATTTCAATTCCATTGCTCGATAACTTTAAACTCAGATTTTATTAAATCGTTGTTTTATTAGATATTAGAGATTAACTTTAAATGTACAGGTAAAGAGAATTAAATGAAATAAAGTGCAACACCAGCAGCGTGTGAGGTCTGTAAGTTTACACCTGCTGGAGTCTGAACGTGGATCTGTCACTCATCTTGGTGTCGGTCAAAGAAAAGACCACAGGAATATGTACAGTATTTAACAGCAGCTGTGATGATGAAGTGATGCTTTCTCAAACAGAGAAGATGACTCTGTCACGAGCGGAGGTAGTCACTCCATCAATCGTGTCAGCTGTTTTCTCTTATCTCGGTTTTGTCATAATATGCTGCCACATCACTGCATTAACTGATCATATAAATATATTTCCTGTTTTATGAAATCCATGCAATCCTATGCCTGCTTGATCAGATGTAATCAACAGTCTCTACGTAGCTGTTTATAAAGACGCCTGACATTTTACAAGTTTATTTCTTTATCAACGAGCTGCTTCTGTCAGAGAGAGTTTCTAGTCAATAAAGAAGAAATGGAATATTATCATTGTTTCTGTTTATTTAAAATGACGAATCCATCATGATGGAGAAAATTAATCATAGATGGAGGTTTTAATCGCATGTTAGAATTCAATTTTAATCCTAGATTTGTTAATCTGCGTTTAAAATTGTGCAACACAACTCGACTTAATAACCGTTTTGTGTCTTAAAAAATTTTAATAAATTGAGCGCTATGGACTGTCATTTTTTTCTTCATTTATTTATTCATTGAAATCTTTTTTTATGACCCGGGAACAGAAGGCTATACAGTATTAGAAAACACAAAGATGAGTAGATGATGGTTTACTGTCCGTGTGGACAGAGCCGGATTATCCATAAGGGCACTTGGGCCAGTGCCCAGGGGCACCAACCATTCACAACAACTAGGGGGGCACCACATGACACAAGCTTTGTCAGAAAAATTGTTTTATTACTAACTTGAAATTCTTAAAAGACCATACATAACTCGTTTATGAACACTAACGTAACAACAATAATAATAATAATAAATTATAAATAAATAAAGATTACATGACCACTATCAGTCCCCCCCTTCAGTCCCCAATCTGTCAGAGTTGAGTTGGTCCACAACAAGTACGCGCAAATGTGTCATTTTTTTTAAGGCTACAGAAAATGAATCAAAATGGACAGGCGTCAATTGAGTCGTTTTGCAAAAAGAAAGTTAAAGAAAGACAAGGACGCTAAACGTTTAGCTACAATTCAAAATGTTCCAGGCATCGAAAGTTTTTTTTAAAACGAGTGAAGAATGATCTCAGGACGACAATGACACAGAAGCGATTGACTGCACTCTCGCTTTCTCTCCCTGTTTACCATTGAAGTTAAAGTTAAAACATTTGAGGTATAGTGCCCAGGGGCACCACACTGTCTTAATACGGCCCTGAGTGTGGATGTGAGTCCTTGTATCTTCACTTCAGTATAATATGCACTTGTCACTCTTATTAATAACTGAACTGTGTATGAATGTAACTGTATTCAGCTTTCTAAACGCACGTTTTAAAATCATTGATAACTGAACAGTATCTGTCTTATAAAGAAGGATTTCCAAACTGGGGTTTCTGAGTGAAAAGCTAATAATTAAATCAGAAAATATAACATTCAAATATATATATATTAATAAAACACGTAAATAATAATAATAATAATAATAAAGCACAATGTTAACAACTTTCAATATGATTAGTCAAGAGCTATGAACTGAACTGAGTGAGTCAGATAAAGGAGACATTAATGTTCAGATCGAGTCTCCAGCAGCAGGATAAGAAGCTGTAATAACTGACCTGAGGTTTGTGAGAGAACTGCAGGAGGTTGTGAGTTGCTGAAAAGCTAATAATTATCATAAAACTAAAACAAATAATTTAAAAAGAAAAACAATCAAAATAAAACGTAAAAAACATGAAATGTTGAATTTGTTTATCTGCATGTCATGTGGACATGAACAATAAAAACTGACAGCAAATCTAAATTGCGATTTTAGAGATCTCAGAGCATTTAAAGTGGCAGATGACAAAACGGCATTGTAAATATATAAAATCTACTGAGCTAAACATATAGATTTAATGATCATTAAACCGAATCTGCAGACTGACCTGATACAGTCAGTGTAAGAGCAGCACTGATGTCTGATCTCTCTCCTCTACATCTGTATTCACCGCTGTCAGACACATCAGCTGTGAAACTGATCTCTGCTGTTCTTCTGTATGGATAGCTAGTGTCTCCATCTTTAAACCAGCTGCATGTCCACTGAATGTGTCCTCCTCTCTGTATGTCACATGTGAGAGTGACTGTCTCTCCTCTGAACACACGCTGATCTGGAGACACCTTCACTACAGCTTCTGGTCTCTCTGTATTAATACACAGATGAGGAAATATTGTAGAAAAAAACATCACTGTATCATGATCAATGTTACTGCACTGTTAAGACATTTTATGTAATTTCTACAGTTATTTACTGTATATCACCCAGTATGATACTGCACATTCCCTTTACAGCAAATAACTGTAATTCCCTTCGCATCTTGGGAGTTTTCTGTGATGTCAAACACCACATACAGAGACTTACTGTATTTTTTCAATTGTTATATACTACTGTATTTGTTTTGCCTCTTTGGCACCACTCCATTGAAAGTTTTAATTTTCTTAATTTCTTATCTTTGGATTGTCAGGGTTTGTCTTACAGTGTGTCTGAACAGCACAGATACAGAGCGAGTGCTTGAAGTACTAGAAATACAACGGGCATCTATTATAGTTATTATCACTGATTATAATGGGTTCAGTATTGTCTTTTAACACGTCGCGCAGCGGGTTTTGTCTGGGAATTAAACTCATGAGTGAAAGAGATCTGCAGAACATCTGCGCTGTGAGTCGATGATCCTCACGAGAGAAACAAGCAGGTACTGTATATGATTGTAGCTGTGTGTTTTTTGTCTTTTTATGCACACCAGTTTGTAACATTTACTCATTAACAAAATTAAATAAGATGTAAAATGGCCAGTAGCTTATTGAGAAAAATAAAAATCGTATGTTATAGGTTAAGCAAAAGTTTTATGACTGCCTTTAAACTCTTAGCATTGGTTTGTTATATATAGATTCATGGACATAAATATTGGCACCCTTGGTAAATATAATCAAAGAAGGCTGTGAAAATGAATCTGCTTTGTTAATCCTATTGATCTTTTATTTAAAAAAATCTTAAAAATCTAACCTTTCATAGGATAATAATAATTTAAAATGGGGGGAAATATCATTATGAAAGAATTTTTTTTTTCTATAATACACACTGGACACAATTAATGGCACCCTTTTATTCAATACTTTTTCAATCCACCATTTGCCAGTATAACAGCTCTACATTTTCTCCTATAATTCCTGATGAGGTTAGAGAACACCTGACAAGAGATCAGAGACCATTCCTTCATCCAGAATCTACCCAGACCCTTTAGATTCACAGCTCCATGTTTGTGCCTCTCCTCTTCAGTTCACTCCTCTCATTTTCTGTAGGGTTCAGGTCAGAGGACTGGAATGGCTATAGCAGAAGCTTGGTTTTGTGCTCAGTGACCCATTTCTGTGTTGTTTTTGAGGTTTGTGTTTGGGTTATTGTACGGTTGGAGGATCCAAACATGGTCCATTATAAGATTTCTAGTCAGTCACTTACTGATTTTTTGATCTGTTGGTATTTCATAAAATCAAAGATGCCATTTGTCTAAACAAGATGTCCAGGACCTCCAGCAGAAATATAGGCCCACATCAATACTGCTGTATATTTCATTGTACACATGGGGTACTTTTTATCTCTGTGTTCATCAAACCCATCTTGAGTGTTTGCTGTTAAACAGCTCATTTTTAATTTCATCTGACCATAGAAGCCAGTCTCATTTGAAGTTCCAGTCATGTCTGATAACTGAATATGCTGGAGTTTGTTTTCGGATGAACTAGGAGAATTTTTCTTGTAACCCTCCCAAACAACATGTTGATGTTGGTTCTGTTTGACCTATTTTCTGCAAGTCTCCAGCTGTGGTCTTTTGAGAGTTTTCAGCCACTCAAACTCTCCTCCTCACCGCACATTAGGACGATATAGACACATCCTCTTCCAGGCAGTTTCGTAACATTTTCTGTTTTTTGGAAACTTTTAATTATTGCCCTGATGGTCAAAATTGTGAATATGAATGGGAATATACTTCAGAGATATTTTACTCAAAAGTATTTCTAGGGGGGAGATAATTGTGTCCATTGTGTATTTGAGAAAAACACTCATTTCATAATGATATTTCCACCCATTTTAAATTCTTAATATCCAGTGGAAGTTTAGATTTGTGTGATTTTTTTTTAAATAAAAGATCAGAAGGATTAATAATGCAGATTGATTTTCACAGACTCCTTTGACCATATTTACCAAGGGTGCTGATATTTCTGGCCATGTATAAAAATTCCATTAAGATATATATATATATATATATATATATATATATATATATATATATATATATATATATATATATATCTTAATGGAATTTAAGATTTACTACATTTGTTGTGTGTGTTTTAAAGGTAACTGCACTGAAGCATCAAGAAACACATGAGATTCTGTCAGTCACACTGAGACTGATAATAAGAGAATAACTTAACTATGATTTTGAGAGGTTTGTGTATTTCATATTGTATTCAGTATCTTAATGGTATAATCTAATTACAGTAACTTATTGTCAACAGTGTCAACCCCTTGAAATGTCTAATAGTGTGCCTTAAATTTTAAGATTTGGTTTGCTTGTCATTGATATTATTTAAAATAAAAAATATTTTTAAATATTGATGTAAAATAAAACATTGATATTCATATCCAGCATGTTCTGTTGTATTCACAAATCTTACAATTGCAGACTATACAACGTTTACATCATTTAAGAGTTTAAAAAGTGTGCTGAAATAAAAGTGCAATATAATGAGGTCACTCGATGTATGATGTGATTACAGTAGTTTCACAAGAAGAAAAAGACAGAATAGAGTTTATACTGAGCTGAATTTGGTAAACAGTAAGAGTTTTACATTTTGATCAAAACCACAGTCTCTCAGTTGGACATGTGATCATATTAGAGAGAGTTTATGAGGACAATGATATTCAACTCACCCGTCACAGAGAGAGAAACAGCAGAGCTTGATTGTGATGAGTTTGGTCTTTTATCTCTCTGTCCTCTACACGTGTACTGACCCGCATCAGATGTAGTTACTGCTGTGATAGTGAGTGTGTCTGTGTTTACAGTGTAATGCTCAGACGACTGTAACTTTACACTGCCTTTATACCACTCATATCTCCAGTCATAAATCTTGTCATTTCTCTGTCTCCAGTCTCTGTTAGACTCAATCACACACTTCAGACTCACTCTCTCTCCAGTGAATACAGGACTGTCTGGAGTCACAGTCAGAGCAGATCTGGGAGAATCTGTGAAGAAAGACAAAAATATGAAGTGACGGAAACAGCATCTCAAAGGAAAGAATTTGTAATTGTGTTACACAACTACTGTATATAGTTGTATGGTTCAACCATCCCCTGAACACGTGGAGTATCTGAGTATATGACACATGCCAGTGAGAGCACTTCTGTGGTGGGTTGCACTATTAAGGATTCATCTTAAATCTAGATTAAATTGAATTTTATCCAATAATTATGTTGCACCAATCCATAAACCTTGTTTAAAGATAAGCAGGTGTAAGTTTACAACTGCTGGAGTCTGAACGTGGATCTGTCGCTCATCTTGGTGTCGGTCAAAGAAAAGACCGCAGGAATATGTACAGTATTTAACAGCAGCTGTGATGATGAAGTGATGCTTTCTCAAACAGAGAAGATGACTCTGTCACGAGCGGAGGTAGTCACTCCATCAATCGTGTCAGCTGTTTTCTCTTATCTCGGTTTTGTCATAATATGCTGCCACATCACTGCATTAACTGATCATATAGATATATTTCCAGGCTTATGAAATCCATGCAATCCTATGCCTGCTTGATCAGATGTAATCTAACAGTCTCAACGCAGCTGTTTATAAAGACGCCTGACATTTTACAAGTTTATTTCTTTATCACCAAGAGCTGCTTCTGTCAGAGAGGGTTTCTAGTCAATAAAGAAGAAATGGAATATTATCATTGTTTCTGTTTAATTAAAATGACGAATCCATCATGATGGAGAAAATTAATCATAGATGGAGGTTTTAATCACATGTTAGAATTCAATTCTAATCCTAGATTTGTTAATCTGCGTTTAAAATTGTGCAACACAACTCGACTTAATAACCGTTTTGTGTCTTAAAAAAATAAAATAAATTGAGCGCTATGGACTGTCATTTTTTTCTTCATTTATTTATTCATTGAAATCTTTTTTTATGACCCGGGAACAGAAGGCTATACAGTTTTAGAAAACACAAAGATGAGTAGATGATGGTTTACTGTCCGTGTGGATGTGAGTCCTTGTATCTTCACTTCAGTATAATATGCACTTGTCACTCTTATTAATAACTGAACTGTGTATGAATGTAAATGCATTCAGCTTTATAAACACACGTTTTAAAATCATGAATAACTGAACAGTATCTGTCTTATAAAGACAAACTGGGGTTTCTGTGTTAATGAAAAGCTAATAATTAAATCAGAAAATATAACATTCAAAAATTTTGTAAAAATAAAACAATAAGCATAAATCCCAATTTTTTTTTCAACTGTTAATATGATTAGTCAAATAGGTTTATTTATGAGGACAATGATATTAAACTCACCCTTCACAGAGAGAGAAACAGAGCTTGATTGTGATGAGTTTGGTCTTTTATCTCTCTGTCCTCTACACGTGTACTGACCCTCATCAGATGTAGTTACTGCTCTGATAGTGAGTGTGTCTGTGTTTACAGTGTAACGCTCAGACGACTGTAACTTTACACTGCCTTTATACCACTCATATCTCCAGTCACTGTAAGACTCAATCACACATGTCAGTCTCACTCTCTCTCCAGTGAATACAGCAGTGTCTGGAGTCACAGTCAGAGTAGATCTGGGGGAATCTGTGAAGAAAGACAAAAATATGAAGTGACTCAAAACTGCTCTTTCAGGGAAAATACATTGTAAATGTTTTATAACTTTTATTTATAAACTATATTTTACACATTTGTATAATATACTCAAAAGATGAACCCGAAGACTTCAGTCAGATAAGAGGTGAGGTGAACTAATCATAGACTGAAGACCCAGGTAAACAATGAACTCATCTTTTCTGTTTATTATAGCATTATAGTTTTGTATTGTTTGTAGTGTGATCAACATTTGTGTAAGTAATACTAGACATGCTAGGGAAATAACACGAAACATTTTAATTAAATTTTGCTAAAATAAAGGAAATGAATGAAATGACTAAGATAAGAAAAGATAAGGTCAGAGTCAGTAAAATGATCCGAACTTCCCGTCACTAGTTTTAATCATTTATATCGGTCATATGATGTGATTTCAGTTTTTTCTTTCTCTTTTGAGTGTAACAAGCTCTTGGTGCAGAAAAAAAGATCTTTAAAGTTGCAAAGACTTAAGTCTCAAATCCAAAAAGATATTCTTTATAAAAGACTCATCCACACCCCCCGAAAACGACTCGTTCTAACACGCCCCCACATGTCTACATCACAATGTGGGAAGATTTGCATAACGCTACCCAGTTGTTCATGCAAATATTGCCCATGTGGGAATCTATTATGTGTTTTTGATTTAGATAAAGCTTTAAAACTGTATAAAGTTAGGTTAAAATATATTGTAGAAAAATGTGCTTGGAGATAACCTAAACTGCTGGATCTTTCATTTTTATTTTCTTTATAATGTGATTGGGCAATTGGTGAAGAATAAGACGAGAGGGAGAGAGAGAAAGAGAGAAAGAGAGAGAGAGAGAGAGCAGGTGGGAGATGCCGGCAAGACAACTTTCCGAAAGTGTGAATTGTGTATAGAAATGTGTGTTTTATAGTTCATCTCGAGGATATTAGAGCGGACTTTGAACTGAGTTACTGCTGGCTAAGTGTGACTGCAAAGTCCGAGATTATTTTAACCTGTTAGCCAGCACTTCAGTGTGTTACAAACATAATTTTTATCAACCAGATTTGATAATGTTCAAAAATATTAAAAGTTATAGACACTGAAGTGCCTTGAAATTTGTTTACCACATTTAATTTTTTTTTTATTTGATATAAAAATACATGAAATGAGTCTAGAAAAGTAATGTGTTGAAAGCCACATGTCTCATGAGTTTCTATTTCAAATCTGAATAAGATATCATGAAAAATGAGACTCCTGCAAATATTTTAATGAGACTATGTATAGACCCCCCACCCCCCAAATATAAGAAAATATATTTCCTAGTATTGAAGGCTTCTACAAACTATTTAGTCAGTAAACATACCACCGCATAGTTTTTTCAATTATAAAACACTAGACAGAAACTTAGACATCATATAAATGATTTATTTGAACAAATACAATAAGAATAACAAGAAAAATAAAAAAACATTTAACTTTGTTTGCCAATTTCAGAAAATGGTGAGATTAAAGGTAAATATGCGGCCCTTCTGAGGAATAGAGTCGGCCAGAAGTTCGATAAGGCAGTCTGAAGGTCTGTGAGGAGACAGTTGTGAGGCCTTGGTTTTGCTCAATGCTTCACTTAGATCATGATAAACACTGGGTAACCCTGGGTGGTCATTCTCATTTACATTTACCTCACAACCTTAGTCCAAGGCCATGAATGATTTAATTTAGGAGGAACTGGCTAAAGGCTTCATCCAGCCCTCAACCATCTTTGTAAAGAATAAGGAGGCCGGAATCCATCCTTGCATCGATTACTGGGGCCTCAATGGAACGACTGTGAAATTTCGTTACCCACTACCCTTAGTACCTTCTGCACTGGAACAACTGAGAACTGCTAAAAATTTTATTATAATACATTATATAAAGTTATATATTCACTTCAGTTATAATATGCACCATTCACTCTTATTAATAACTGAACTGTGTATGAATGATTTTTTTTTTTTTTTTTATAAAACAAGTTTTAAAATCATTGATAACTGCACAGTATCTGTCCTATAAAGGAGGGTTTGTGAGTCAATGAAAAGCTAACAATTAAATCAGAAAAAATAACATTGAAATAATTGTTTTTAAATAAAAAAACATAAACAATAATAAAAAAGTGAGAAAAAAAAACTTAATGTGTTTACACTTTAATATAACCTGTCAAATAGGTTTATTTATGCGGATAATGATATTCAACTAACCCTTCACTGAGAGAGAACCAGAGCTTGATTGTGATGGCAATGGTAATTTTATTTACTTAGCACTATTTACTACAACCAGAGTTGCTAATGTGCTTTACAACAGAATAGCTAAAAACATCAATAACACAATGAAAAATAAAAACAGTAAAACCAAGAACTAGGAGAGAAAAATATATTGACCAAAGATAAAAAAGAGTGCTTCAACCAGAATTAAAAGCCTTATCAAACAGATAGGTTTTTAAATTATACTTAAAAATAGCCACAGATGAAGCCATTCTAATAAAAATGGGCAGATCATTCCTCTTGGTGCAATTGAAGCAAAAGCAAGATCACCCCTGAACTTCAGCCTCGTCTTGGGGATAAACAAGAGGCTCTGGTTAGAGGAACGGAGAGATCTAGTTACATTGTCCTCAATCAATATCTCAGATATATACTGTACAATAGAGTCATACCATGTAGAGACTTATAGACAATTAGCAAAATTAAAAAATCTACTCTGTAATGCACAGGCAGCCAGTGTAAAGACTGTAGAACTGGAGTAATATGATCCATTTATGAATCCCGGTCAAAAGTCTAGCTGAACCTGTTGTAATTGAGATAAAGCTATTTGACTAATCCCAGAACACAGTGAGTTACAGTAATCTAATCTAGAGGTAATAAAAGCATGAATCGCTTTCTCAAAGTAAAAAAAAAAAAGTATTTGCTTTAGACAGGAGCCGCAACTGAAAAAAAAAATGATTTGACCACAGAATTTATATACCTATTAAAAATGTTTTACATACTGTATGCTTAACACATGATGACAACCCACCAAGGTTTGGATTGAGGGCAGTCAAGGGATCTGAGGGTTTAAAAACAATCATTTCTGTTTTTTCCTCATGAAATTTTAGAAAGTTTAGCAACAACCATGCCTTTAAATCTGTCAAACAGGCCAAGAGAGCATCCAATCCATCCAAATACCGTTTTATAGGCAGATAAACTTGTGTGTCGTCAGCAGAACAATCAATGACAGCCCGTATTCTCTAAAAATGGAACCAAGTGGAAGCATATATAAAGACAAAAGGATGGGAGCCAAAATGGATCTTTAGGGAACCCCACAGGTTACTAAAGTTTTACTAGAGGTATGATCTATTATAGGGTCTAGAGATATGATGCATTATAAGGTTTATGTTAGCCTATTCTGTTGAAGCCACTAGAAAAAAAGAGAACATCAATGTGGAGAAGATCTTGTTTACATCAAAACTGAAACCAAGCCGTTCACACAGAACACATATTTCGCACATTTTCTAGAGGGACACTGTTGGACTCGCATCTCGCTCAAGAGAGCTCCATGTTTGGAAAGATATGTAAAATGAATGTAAGTTCAACTTACAAAGTCTTAAACATATCTTGACACTTTACGGTGGGTTTTTGTTCCCCATCCCACTGCTTCTCATGTTTTTTAAATTAAAAAATGTATTCTGTGTGACTGACTTTCCACCCTTTGTATTTTAACTATGCATGCATACATGACACTGTTTTGTTTATAGTTGTTTAAGCAACTTAATTATAATTGCTTTATAAACATTATCTTAAATATTATATATATATATTTTTTTTTTCCAAAGTTATGTTTATCACACACTTCAGACTCACTCTCTCTCCAGTGAATACACTTTCTTTCTTCTTTTTTTTAAATTCATCTATAATCTAAATAATTAATCATTTAATAATTCAATTTAAATAAGTATTCATTTTTATAAATTTACTTACTTTATCTGCTTTTTCAATGCTTGCTATTGTTGTTTAATCTTATGATCGTAATCTTAGTATCAAAAATATTTGCCTCAGATAAAGAGAACATCTCCATTTCAAGGTTTTTAACATCACAGATTGATGAAGTAACTGAATACAATATTTATTATGGAGATCTGATCTAACAGTCACACGCTCAGACAAACATCTAAATGTTTTTTTTTTTTCTTCTTTTTTTTTGTGGTAAGCAATTTTTATTTATATAGTAAATTTAAACACAGCGTAGCTGACCAAAGTGCTGAACAGAGTATTTAAAAAAAAACTATAATAATAAATACAAATAAAATAAGAATAAAACAACATAGAAGAAAATATACTAAAAAACACAGTACTAAGATTAGATTAAAACGCCTGGGAGAAATGATATGTTTTCAGCCTCTTTTTAAAAATGATAATAGAAGGTGCAAGGCGAAAATCCAGTGGCAGCTGATTCCATAGCGAGGGGCAGCAACTGAAGAAGCTCTGTCGCCCTTGATGTTTAAACGTGTTCGAGGGACATATAAAAGATACTGATCAGGAGACCTTAAGGTCTTAAGAGGGGGCTTGATCATTATATCATTTATACAAAATAATTTTCAACTGAATTCTGAAATGGACTGGGAGCCATTGGAGCGATGTTAAGATCGGGGGGTGACATGGTCAAATTTCTTTGCTCTGGTTAACATCCTTGCAGCTGCATTTTGAACCATCTGGAGGCGAGAAATGGTTGACTGAGGAAGGCCTAAATAATCTAAACGCAATTTGATAAAAGCATGAATGACCTTCTCCAAATCTTGAAATGACAACAATGTTAGAAAGGTTAGAAATAATCTGTAGTTGATAAAAACTATTTTTAACAACAAATTTATTTGCTTGGTTAAGCATAATTCAGAGTCCAAGATGACACCTAGGTTCCTGACCTGAGAAGAAACTGAGGGGAAATGATTGCCAAGATCCTTAATAAGCCTGTTTCTCAATTTCGGGGGACCAAACACAATAATTTCAGTTTTGGCTTCATTAATTTGGAGAAAGTTATTATTATTTGTATCTATTTATTTTAATAATAAATTAACATAGAATTATTTAATTTTAAAATAAAATAACATAGAATTACAACTCCAACCACTAGATGGGTGCAATGATCACTCAATGGCAATAAAAAAAAGGTTGAAACTTTGTTTGTTTGTTATTGTTATGAATTATTATGAGTTACACATTGTGGATGTGTCACCGATTAAATATGTTATTGTTATTGATCCTATAGAAAACAACTGTAGAAATACTTTGAATATTATAAAAGCCAGTTGTGTTTTAATGCCTCATGGCCTACAAGACACATGAGAAATAAAAACACACTGAATAATAATTTAGTGACATGTTTTGGCAGGCTAGTTGGCAGTCTGCCACTCTTTCAAGACAGATACAGTCAGATAATGAGAAAACCATGGGAAAGGAAGTCTAGTAAAGTCTAATGTTATCTTCTATAACTGACTTTGAATATTTTGGCAAGACTTAGAAAAATTTTTCTCCACTACACCACTTGATTTCTGTGTATCTGTTTTCTGCTTTGTGGCTGATTTAGTAATGCAGGAATGTTTTAGAAATGTGAGGATCTACACACACAAATGATGATGAGTGAAGATGAACGACTGCAAAATAAGGACATGAATTATCAGCAAAGAGACAAATGTAATCAATGTTTACAAATAGACTACTATGACACAATTCACATTTGTGTAAAAATCAAATATACTACAGTACGGCACAGTACCTTGAGTGAGTCCAGAGCTGATGAGGGACATGAGCACTGAAAGGAGAAGAAACAGATATGAATCATTTCCGTTCATTCAACAAAATGCAGATCACAGAAACACCCTTTAGTTTGTCAGCTGAAAGTGATTTTCTGTGTTTTAAAGCTCTTCCCGATGAAAGTGACCCAATGAAGGATATTCTCCACTACACCACTGATTTCCAGGTAGTTCCCCCAAACCCCACCTCACAATCCAACCATTTTAAAATAATCTAACATGACCAGCTCTAAAACCAGATTAGAATTAATCCAGGAGATCATTCTCCCACAAAAATCGGGTAATTTGAGTAAGAAGTACCTTTTCTAAAACGTTAGTTAAAAATTGAAGTTTTGAAATAGGACAGAAATTGTTCAACTCTGTAACCTGGTTTTCTGGTAGGCCAGGTTTTTTAATTAAAGGAGAAACCACTGCTTGTTTAAAATGAGATGGAACACAACCCTTGGATGAGGAACTATTCACAGTGGAAAGTATACTGGTGTCCATGGTGTCAAACAAATCTTTTAAAAACTGTTGTGGAACGGTATCCAGTAAAGAGGAAGATGATTCTAGATTAATCTAGATTAAAGTCTCTCTTTGGCCAAGCATTCAAATAATGCATGTCATAATCTTGTATTACAGTTATATCTGATCAAATGCACATTATTATTCTTTATCTTGGGTTAAACAAATCAATCTTGCTTGATTGGAACAGCAGCTATGTTAATTATGTTTCTATTTGTTTTGCTGTTTTTGCCTACCCAAAACCTAGCCAAAAAGCCACATGTTGACTATGAAACACAGTAGACTAATAATATCAATTTATTGTCAAAGTACAAAATTTCAGTGTCAATCCATGTTATTTTTTACCGCAAACAATGGACGGTCACTTTAATTCAGTGCATGCAGCACAGCAAAAATAGACTCAAGTGCATAAATGATCACTGCAGATGTATCACTCCCAGAACACACTGCAACTGTGTAAGTAGTCTACAGTATAAGACCTCCTAGGATGACATACAATATTTGTACAAATGTGTGACTGTGTCAGAGCAGTGACAGAAGACGAATGACCTGCAACGAATGAAGCCGGATGAGTGTTCAGTAAACAGTAACTGAGCACTGCAAAGGAAATTATTAGTTATTTATTAGGAGTTTATTAGTAGACACATAACCACCAGCAATTTAATACACATAAGTTATACAGTAAGGGTTACATACTCACCCACCCTCCTGTTCTGGAGCCCCACTAAAGGGGCGCCTCTTTTAGGCCGGACCATCAGTAAGGTGGTTGCTATGAACATAGAACCATCCAAAAACATCATAGGTCCAGCATAGGATACTGTTATGCAAGAGGTTTCCACCTAAGAGCTGGTGGTTACAGGGGAATTAGGAAGGGGAGGGTTAAAAATCTGATTCCCCTCACGCTCTGATTCGGACGAGAACGCTGCCTCATCTGGATCACATCCCTCAGTTTCTGCTTACCTCCTCGTGGACCATGATTCCTCTTACCCCTGCCCGCAGGAGACACTAGCCTTCTGTGCCCATCCTTAATCCTCAGATCGAGACAGGCCAGGACCCCTATGTTGTTCGGGCTCAGACCTGGATCTTCGTGGATCGAAGGATATGAAAGCAACAGAGCACGCCTTCGTCTCTCTAAACTTTTCAGTCACCATCTCAACAGGAATACTGAAAAGTTCAGAAACCTGATCATCGAGAAGAAAGCCTTTTCTTTCTTCCTGATATCTGCCAGGTTCATCCACAGATGTCTCTCTGCTACCACCATGGCCGCCATTTTCCTGCCCATGGCGGAGGCGGTCTGCTTGGTAGCATGTAGAGAGGTCCTTGGTGCGGCACAGCTCGGCTACCTGATCAGGAGAAAGGCCCTCACTTCTTTCCAGGTCTCTTAGCAGATCAGTCTGATATGCTTGAAGCACCATCATTGTGTGTACTAAAGCCACAGCTTGACCTCCTACTGCGTATGCCTGGCCATTTAAGCGAGATGATTTTCTGAAGGGGCTTAGATGGCAAGGAGGGAGCTTAAGAGAGGATGTCTCCCCCGTAGAAAAAAAAACTCTTTCTACAGGGGGCATGCTCTCATAGCTGCCTTCGTGCATTGCCTTGATGTCAGCTTAACTCTTATTCCGGAACTGATGGATGCGAGAAGAAATGGCCTCCATTTCTTTTCGATCTTTGTATGGAGATCAGGCAGGAATGGAAAGCTCACCTGAGCTGGGGGGCTGTAGTCAGAAAGATATCGCTCATCGAGGTGGCCTCATGGCGTCACCTTGTTAGTGCACTTTCATGGCAAGTCCAACTTTGCCGTGGAGTGATCCATAACCTCCAACAGCTCTACATATGTAGGGCAGGAGGATTGAGATGGATCAGCCTCAGATTCTTCACCATCCTCAAATATCTTCTGCTTTTCCTGGGTAAAAACCCAGCAGAGCACTAAACTCAGTATCAGAAAGTGTCAAAGATATAACATCATCCTCCCGAGGCTATCTCTCGTCCGCTGCTGACAACTGCTAAAGGGAAAGTCCCTCTCTAAACCACTCAGACAGATCCACCTGTACTCTCACGAGCTCATTCTCCTCCGTGCCTCAGCAGCAGTGGGTCCTGAACCGTGGGAAGCAGATGGCTGCCTTTTTTCCCTTTTTTTCTCGGAAAGAGAGACAAACGAAAGCAGAGCTTTTTCATAGACATTGTGTGTGTCATGGGGTGTCAAATAATGCAGACATGGATGCACGCATTGTCTAAACGCTTGCTAGTAGTCGCCATGATAGACAGCGAAAGAGCGCTCCTACCAGTTCTTTCAGATGCGCGCTTCAAACAGAACAGTCAGTGAAGACGAAGAAAAGAATGACGTGTTCTTCCGGTGACTGTTTATAGTTGTGCCTGTAGTGACATCAGAGGCTGTCGCCAGTCAATGCGTTGGTGTTTTTTCAGTGTATGCTTTCACATCGAGGTGTTCCCCATAGCGCCCCCTAGAGGACGCAGTTCGAAGTTCCCTTGAAAGGGAACTAGTTAATTTCCCTTTTCTGTCCAAGATACTAGAAAAGGTAGTATGCTCACAATTATATTCCTTCTTAGAGAAAAATGGTATCTGAGAGGATTTCCAATCAGGATTTAGCCTGCTCTCCTTAGAATTACAAATGACTTGCTCTTATCATCTATTGCCGGCAGCCATATCACCCTGGAGCCCAAGACCGGTTTCCCACTGAAGCAAAGCAGGGTTGAGCCTGGTCAGTACCTGGATGGGAGACCTCCTGAGAAAACTAGGTTGCTGCTGGAAGAGGTGCTAGGTAGGCCAGCAGGGGGTGCTTACCCTGTGGTCTGTGTGGGTCCTAGCGCCCCAGTGTAGTGATAGAGACACTATACTGTTAACAAGCACTGTCCTTCAGATGAGATGTTAAACCGAGGTCCTGACTCTCTGTGGTCATTATAAATCCCAGGGTGTCTTTCGAAAAGAGTAGAGGTGTGACCTCGGCATAGTGGCTAAATTCGCCCATTGGCCTCTGACCATCATGGCCTCCTAACAATTCCCATATCTTCTGATTTGCTTCATCACAGCTGGTGTGTGGTGGGCGTTCTGGTGAACTATGGCTGCCGTCGCATCATCCAGGTGGATGCTGCACACTGGTGGTGGATGAAGAGATACCCCCTGTCTATGTAAAGCGCTTTGTGTCACGTACGGGAACACAGGAGACGGAAGATCCAAGTGCATTAGATCCAAGACCCTATTATGTGAGCTTTAATATGGTAATCCAAAATAAGAACTAAAACAAGCAGGGGTCATAACCAAACATCAGTCCAAAACAAACAAACAGGGAACAAGAAACTAGAACACAAGGAATGTCGAGGAAACTTGGTGATGGAAAGTAAGGACTCCATGAAAACAAATGGAAACAGACCGGATAATATAGGCAGGGTAATGACTATCAAGTGAGACACCTGAGTGCAATTAACAGGAGTGCAATTAGTGTGATGAAGGGACAAGGCTTTGTGGGAATTGTAGTGCCTGCGGTGAGGTGCCTATGGGGAAGTGAGACCACTAGTGGTCTCAGAGGTCAGTTAATTCACAGAGGTCAGTTAATTCTCAGCACATAGAGACTTTTTCACCTAGATATCACACTATAGAGACTGTGTCTGTTCCCCGAACTAGAAAAAACAAAAAAACGTCCAAACCAAGTTAAGATTAACAATTTAATTGAGGTTCAACAAATAAAAAACAGAAGCAATATGGATAAACAAATGATAAAGCTTGGCTTATTGAATATCAGATCCCTTTCTATGAAAACACTTTTTGTAAATAATATAATCACTGATCATAATATAGATGTACTCTGTTTCACAGAAACCTGGCTAAAACCTTATGATTACATTATTTTAAATGAGTCCACCCCCCAAGATTACTGTTATAAACATGAGTCGCATCTAAAAGGCAGAGGTGGAGGTGTTGCTTCAATTTATAACAACGTTTTCAGGATTTCTCAGAGGGCAGGCTTCAAGTATAACTCGTTTGAAGTAATGGTGCTTCATATAACATTATCCAGAGAAACAAATGTTAATGATAAATCCCCTGTTATGTTTGTACTGGCTGCTGTATAGAGGCCACCAGGGCACCATACAGACTTTTTTAAAGAGTTTGGTGATTTTTACATCCGAGTTAGTTCTGGCTGCAGATAAAGTTTTAATAGTTGGTGATTTTAATATCCATGTTGATAATGAAAAAGATGCATTGGGATCAGCATTTATAGACATTCTGAACTCTACTGGGGTTAGACAACACGTTTCAGGACCTACTCATTGTCGAAATCATACTCTAGATTTAATACTGTCACATGGAATTGATGTTGATGGTGTTGAAATTATTGAGCCAAGGGATGATATCTCAGATCATTATTTAGTTCTGTGCAAACTTCATATAGCCAAATTGTAAATTCTACTTCTTGTTACAAGTATGGAAGGACCATCACTTCTAACACAAAAGACTGCTTTTTAAGTTATCTTCCTGATGTAACCAAATTCCTTAGCATATCCAAAACCTCAGAACAACTTGATGATGTAACAGAAACTATGGACTTTCTCTGTTCTAGCACTTTAAATAAAGTTGCTCCTTTACGCTTAAGGAAGGTTAAGGAAAACAGTTTGACACCATGGTATAATGAGCATACTCGAACCCTAAAAAGAGCAGCCCGAAAAATGGAGCGCAGCTGGAGGAAAACAAAACTAGAGGTATTTCGTATTGCTTGGCGGGAAAGTAACATATTCTTCAGAAAAGCATTAAAAACTGCTAGATCCGATTACTTTTCTTCTCTTTTAGAAGAAAACAAACATAACCCCAGGTATTTATTCAATACAGTGGCTAAATTAACGAAAAATAAAGCCTCAACAGGTGTTGACATTTCCCAACACCACAGCAGTAATGACTTTATGAACTACTTTACTTCTAAAATCGATACTATTAGAGATAAAATTGCAACCATTCAGCCGTCAGCTACTGTATCACATCAGACAGTGCACTATAGACCCCCTGAGGAACAGTTCCACTCATTCTCTACTATAGGAGAGGAAGAATTGTATAAACTTGTTAAATCATCTAAACCAACAACATGTATGTTAGACCCTATACCATCTAAGCTCCTAAAAGAGGTGCTTCCAGAAGTCATAAATCCTCTTCTGACTATTATTAATTCCTCATTGTCATTAGGATATGTCCCCAAAACTTTCAAACTGGCTGTTATTAAGCCTCTCATCAAAAAACCACAACTTGACCCCAAAGAACTAGTTAATTATAGACCAATCTCGAATCTCACTTTTCTGTCCAAGATACTAGAAAAGGTGGTATCCTCACAATTATATTCCTTCTTAGAGAAAAATGGTATATGTGAGGATTTTCAGTCAGGATTTAGACCGTATCATAGTACTGAGACTGCTCTCCTTAGAGTTACAAATGATCTGCTCTTATCATCTGATCGTGGGTGTATCTCTCTATTAGTTTTATTGGATCTTAGTGCTGCGTTTGACACCATTGACCACAACATTCTTTTGCATAGACTTGAACACTTTGTTGGCATCAGTGGAAGTGCATTATCATGTTTTAAATCATACTTATATGACTGCCATCAGTTCGTAGCAGTGAATGAAGATGTATCCTATCGATCACAAGTGCAGTATGGAGTACCTCAAGGCTCAGTACTAGGGCCGCTACTCTTCACACTTTATATGTTACCCCTGGGAGATATCATCAGGAAACATGGTGTTAGCTTTTACTGTTATGCTGATGATACTCAGCTCTATATTTCTTCGCAGCCCGGTGAAACACACCAATTTGAAAAACTAATGGATTGCATAGTCGATATAAAAAACTGGATGACAAGTAATTTCTTACTGCTAAATTCTGAAAAAACAGAGGTGTTAATTATAGGACCTAAAAACTCCGCTTGTAATAACCTACAACACTGTCTAAGACTTGATGGTTGCTCTGTCAATTCTTCATCATCAGTTAGGAACCTAGGTGTGCTATTTGATCGCAATCTTTCCTTAGAAAGCCACGTTTCTAGCATTTGTAAAGCTGCATTTTTCCATCTCAAAAATATATCTAAATTACGGCCTATGCTCTCAATGTCAAATGCAGAAATGTTAATCCATGCATTTATGACCTCAAGGTTAGATTATTGTAATGCTTTATTGGGTGGTTGTTCTGCACGCTTAGTAAACAAACTACAGCTAGTCCAAAATGCAGCAGCAAGAGTTCTTACTAGAACCAGGAAGTATGACCATATTAGCCCGGTCCTGTCAACACTGTACTGGCTCCCTATCAAGCATCGTATAGATTTTAAAATATTGCTTATTACTTATAAAACCCTGAATGGTTTAGCACCTTAGTATTTGAATGAGCTCCTTTTACATTATAATCCTCTACGTCCGCTACGTTCTCAAAACTCAGGCAATTTGATAATACGTAGAATATCAAAATCAACTGTGGGCGGCAGATCCTTTTCCTATTTGGCGCCTAAACTCTGGAATAACCTACCTAACATTGTTCGGGAGGCAGACACACTCTTGCAGTTTAAATCTAGATTAAAGACCCATCTCTTTAACCTGGCATACACATAAAATACTAATATGCTTTTATTATCCAAATCCGTTAAAGGATTTTTAGGCTGCATTAATTAGATACACCAGAACAAGAAACACTTCCCATAACACCCTATGTACTTGCTACATCATTAGAAGAATGGCATCTACGCTAATATTTGTCTGTTTCTCTCTTGTTCCGAGGTCACCGTGGCCACCAGATCCGTCTGTGTCCAGATCAGAGGGTCACTGCAGTTACCCGGATCCAGTACGTATCCAGACCAGATGGTGGATTAGCACCTAGAAAGGACCTCTACATCCCTGAAAGACAGCGGAGACCAGGACAACTAGAGCCCCAGATACAGATCCCCTGTAAAGACCTTGTCTCAGAGGAGCACCAGGACAAGACCACAGGAAACAGATGATTCTTCTGCACAATCTGACTTTGCTGCAGCCTGGAATTGAACTACTGGTTTCGTCTGGTCAGAGGAGAACTGGCCCCCCAACTGAGCCTGGTTTCTCCCAAGGTTTTTTTCTCCATTATGTCACCGATGGAGTTTCGGTTCCTTGCCGCTGTCGCCTCTGGCTTGCTTAGTTGGGGACATCTACAGCGATATCGTTTACTTGATTGCAAATAAATGCACAGACACTATTTAACTGAACAGAGATGACATAACTGAATCCAATGATGAACTGCCTTTAACTATAATTTTTGCATTATTGACACTGTTTTCCTAATGAATGTTGTTCAGTTGCTTTGATGCAATGTATTTTGTTTAAAGCGCTATATAAATAAAGGTGACTTGACTTGACTTGACTTGTGAAGTGACATTAAAAAGTGAAGTGACATTCAGCCAAGTATGGTGACCCATACTCAGAATTTGTACTCTGCATTTAACCCATCCGAAATGCACACACACAGAGCAGTGAACACACACACACACTGTGAGCACACACCCGGAGCAGTGGGCAGCCATTTATGCTGCGGCGCCCGGGGAAACAGAGACCAGACACCGTGACATTACCCCCTCCTCCATGGAGCAGCTACCAGATGCTCCACCCGAACCCAAGAACAGATCAAGGAACACAGAGACCAGGAAGGAGGTGGACCGGCGGAGGGCCAGGTAATATAGAGAAAAAGAGACAAGAAGTGCAAAAAACAAAAACAGGGAGAGCAGGAGGGAGGTGGACCAGCGGAGGACCAGGGGGAGGGACGGAGGGCCAGGTAATAGAGGGTAACAGAGACAGTAAGTGCCAAAAAACAAAACAACAACAAGGAGACCAGAAGGGAGGTGGACCGGCAGAGGACCAGGGGGAGGGACGGAGGGCCAGGTCCATAGAGGGAAACAGAGAGAAAACAAAAAACTAAAACAAAACAACAACAAAACACAAGTCCAGGAGAGAACAGAAAGTTCAGTGGACCAGGGCCGAACCGACAGGGCAGGAATCCTGGGTGAAGCAAGGTGGAATTGGAGCCATGCGGTTGAGTCAGAAACCCACCAGGGCGGCGCAGAAGACCACCATATCCGTGCAGACAGAAGCCCACCAGGGCGGCGCAGAAGACCACCACAACCGCGCGGTCGAGACAGAAGCCCACCAGGGCAGCGCAGAAGACCACCACAACCGTGCGGTCGAGACAGAAGCCAACCAGGGCGGCGCAGAAGACCACCACATCCGTGCGGTTGAGACAGAAGCCCACCAGGGGGGCACAGAAGACCACCACAGCCGTGCGGTCGAGACAGGAGCCCACTAGGGCAGCGCCGAGGACCACCACAGTGGGATCGATGGCACAGGAGAGCAAGTCTGGATAGGCAAGTCTGAAACAGAGAACATGAACAAGTTAAGGGTGGCCTCCGTGGCCATGACAGGATCAGTTGAGCGCTCAGAGAGTTCGGCTGAGATGTGACGAGGCTCTGGAAGTTCCGCAGAGACGAGGAGAGGCTCTGGTAGTTCAGCAGAGACGTGGAGAGGCTTCGGTAGTTCAGCAGAGACGTGGAGAGACTCTGTTAGTTCAGCAGAGACGTGGAGAGGCTCTGTTAGTTCAGCAGAGACGTGGAGAGACTCTGGTAGTTCAGCAGAGACGTGGAGAGGCTCTGGTAGTTCAGCAGAGATCTGGAGAGACTCTGGTAGTTCCGCAGAGTTTAGACTGGATTCAGGAAGATCAATGGTGACTTGACTCTGCTCATGAAGATCATTGGTGACCTGACTCTGCTCATGAAGATCAATGGTGACTTGCATTTGCTCATGAAGATCAATGGTGACTTGCCTTTGCCCATGAAGATAGTCAGTGACTTGATTTTGCACATGAAGATCAATGGTGACTTGACTTTGCCCATGAAGATCAATGGTGACTTGACTTTGCCCATGAAGATCAATAGTGATTTGACTTTGCACATGAAGAACACCGGTGACTTGAGTTTGTCCTTGAAGATCACCGGTGTAAACGGTGACTTGACCTGACTCTGTAGTGTCAACAGTGACTTGACCTGACTCTGGAGTGTCAACAGTGACTTGACCTGACTCTGGAGTGTCAACGGTGACTTGACCTGACTCTGGAGTGTCAACGGTGACCTAACCTGACTCTGCATTGTCAACGGTGACCTGACCTGACTCTGGAGTTTCAACAGTGACCTGACCTGACTCTGGAGTGTCAACAGTGACATGTCCTGACTGTCCTGACTCTGGAAAGTCAACGGTGACCTGACCTGACTCTGGAGGGTCAACGGTGACTTGACCTGACTCTAGAGGGTCAACGGGAAACTGACTCGACTCTGGAGGGTCAACGGGAACCTGACTCGATTCTGGAGGGTCAACGGAAACCTGACTCGACTCTGGAGGGTCAACGGGAACCTGACTCGACTCCGGAGGGTCAACTGTGGCGGCCATCTTGTGCCATAGCTCTGGACCGACGGCCATCTTGTGCAGTGGCGCTGGGCCGGTGGCCAACTTGTGCTGTGTAAGCTCATCATTGTGTAAGCTCATCATTGTACCCCAATCCTACCGCCAACGTCCAGAACTCCTGTGCTACACCACCCACCTCATTCCCCCTTTGACGGAGGGTGGTTAATTTACCAAATCTTCTCCTTCGCTCCTCCATGCTGGCTGGGGAACGGAGAAAAAAATCCCACACCGCTGGATCTGATCTGATAGAGTCCTTCTGTCACATACGGGAACACAGGAGACGGAAGATCCAAGTGCAGTGTGAGCTTTAAAAGGGTAATCCAAAATCAGAACTAAAACAAGCAGGGGTCATTACCAAACATCAGTCCAAAACAAACAAACAGGGAACAAGAAACTAGAACACAAAGAACGTGAGGAAACTTGGTGACGGAAAGTAATGACTCCATGAAAACAAATGGAAACAGACCGGATAATATAGGTAGAGTAATGACTATCAAGTGAAGACACCTGAGTGCAATTAACAGGAGTGCAATTAGTGTGATGAAGGGACAAGGCTTTGTGGGAATTGTAGTGCCTGCGGTGAGGTGCCTATTGGGAAGTGAGACCACTAGTGGACACCCAGGGAAACAGAGACCAGACACCTTGACACTTTGAGTGCCTAGAAAAGCACTATATTAATGTAATGAATTATAATTATTATTATTGTCTGATAGTGGTTCTATCTCTCTATTAGTGCTAATGGATCTTAGTGCTGCGTTTGACACTATTGACCATGACATTCTTTTGCATAGACTAGAAACACTTTGTTACTGGCAAAGGCTACTGCTCTTAAACCTTCTGAATGCTCTTGATTTAACACCTCTCCCAATCAATTCCCACTTGCATCTACATGTAATATATATTGTTTGTTTGGTTCCACGACATATAGAACAGTAGCATTTGTGAGGCAGTGGAGTATCCTATTAATTGCCTCAGAACATGTGTGATCCCACCTTGCACCAATAGGCTCAAATTCCTTGAATTAACATGGTGACTTGTCTGTTGCAAGTTTTCTTTTACATTGGGTAACCTTTTGTCACAATAGCAGAATAATTGGTAAAAAAAATATGTGGTAATTCCTACCAAAACCAAGAAAGGATCTCAAAATTTTAAGATCAATTGGCTGCTTCCAGGGTTTCAGCGCCACAACCTTCTCCTGATTTGTGGCAATGCCAGCTTCAGACACCATATGCCCTACATACGTCACTTGAGGTTGGCAAAACTGACATTTGGCTATGGAGATCTTCAAGCCAACCTTCTCCAGTCAGTTGAGAAACTTCAGAAGGTGTTCTTCATGTTATTCTAAGCTCTTTCTGAATATAATTATGTCATCCACATGGAAAGGCTCTGAAACATAGAAGGGGGCGCCAGTAATGCCTTGAAGTATACACTCAAATTGGAAAATCCCAAGGGGACGTATAAAAGCTGTCTTCTCCTTGTCTTGTTCTCCCATCACTTTTTGGTAGTATCCACTTTGGAAATCGAGGACAAAGAACCATTAACTTCCTGATAATCATATACTGATCAGGAGTAATGTATTTGATTAATGTGCAGTAATCAACGCATATTTGAACACTACCATTTTTCTTCCTTGCTATGACATTAGGAGAGGCTTATGGATTGCAAGACTCCTTCACAATACCAGATGC
The DNA here is from genome assembly GCF_963082965.1 of Carassius carassius. NCBI lineage: Eukaryota > Metazoa > Chordata > Actinopteri > Cypriniformes > Cyprinidae > Carassius > Carassius carassius. Next base: position 4,315,825 of record NC_081756.1, read on the forward strand.
CATTGGCTCTTGAATGTGGCAGTGTACATCATCAATGTCAGCTGGGGTTAAATGACACAACATATCCCTGAATAGACAAGTTTCGCTGTTGCGGATCTAATGTCCGACACCATTAGCCAGACCTACATTCCATTCATGTAGAGAAAAAACATTCTCTCGTTCTGCCAGCTTATGGCTTAGTCTATTTTCCCACTTCTCAGAAATAGGTGAGTCACCAAAGTTGAAGAGCTTGGGGTCCAAAAAAAACTGTATTTTCCTCATCCTTCTGTGCCACTGTCACTGTATCAGTAGCATACATTATGAGCAAGGCAGGGAGATTTCTATTAAATACTTATTCTGCATCAACACAGGGAATATTTTCTCATCCACCGTGAGGAAGGGAGCACAAAGGACCGCACTAACATACCAGCTAGCAATGCAAGAGAGCAAGGTCCCTCAAGAAGGATATATTTGTCTGTCTGGGAAAATTTCGTAACTTTACAGGTAGCCAAACACTCTTTCCTAGGAGCCATGGTGAGTGGACCCAGGCCTAGCCATTTCACTTGTCATACAGCATCATCTCTTACTTTCTCCGGGATGGACAGTTGTTTCTGTTGCTTGCTTGCAAAATCATGGGCTGTAGCTAAAGACATTGACCTGACATGGTATCTGGTATCTGGGCACTATTCTGATCTGCTTTGTCTGAATTCTACTACTACTTTCCAAAGCAGTTTGCATAGAGCTCCTTTTGGTAGACAACTCTCTTACCATTGAACACAAATCTTTATTTTAGTGCATAAATTGGAGAGTTCTCATTGTTCCAATTTTACATCTTGACTGATCTCTGTAATTCTAACATGATGTCTCCTCACAGGCGCACTGAGCTTGTGCCTGGCTGCATCCTATTTTTCATCCTCACGACTTTTGTAAAGGAGCTGCAAAAAGGTAGGAGGATGGCTCTTTGATTCTGTAGCCCCTCTGATGAGCTGCTCCTAGGCCTCCTTTCTACAGGATCTTGGTTAGAGATCGCTCCACCCCTCTCAAAAATGCAAATAACAGCTTACCAGTTCTGGTGCAGCATTCAAATGGTGAAGTACAGATCTTCATCTGAAGCATCTGTTCCAAACGCACTTTCCAAAGCCTGTATGTATTTAATAGGACTTGCATCTGCATGTGCCATTCTCACAGCTTGAATGATCTCCAATGCTGGATTTTCAACAATCATTCTCCTCTCTTCTTTGTTTGAGCAGTCACACTCTTCTAGTCTGGCTTGATTTCTCCAGCTGTCTAAAGTCTCTGCCCCTACAGGAGTAGGCATAGGCGGAGTATGTGTAAGGTTGAAAAGTGAAAATGAACAGACAGTGTCGATTGTGGCATCAAATAAAGATCTGCTCATGTTGCACCATATTTCTTTTTAGCGTTTTTACAGTGTTGCACATTTGAACCAATCACATGCAATTCTGTTGAGGTTAGGAATGCAATGACCAATCACAGGTGTTCAGATTTTTGTCATCATCAGTCATCATTTTTGAGTGTGTGCGTGTTTTCTGACTGAATTCCGCAAGTTCTCTGATCATAAACAACAAAGCGCAGATGTATGTACAATGTACGTATTAGATTAAATTTACAGTGTATACAGCCTTAGTAACTATAACGATTTTTTTTGAGAGTGCTTAAAACTCGCATTAGATCACTTAGTGATAATGTCACTTTCTCTATATAATGTATTAGCTGTTCAAATAACAGTGTAAAGGAAACATTATATAGCCTTATTATCAATTTCGATAGTTTTTTATTAAATTGTAATCATGTTAAATACAAATTCAGCCCCATTAAACATATTCTATTAGCCTACATGACATCCATGTCTGGTTGTTGGCTAAAAAGACGGGCTTATGATGTTTAATACGTTTGGCTGCTTTTAGCCTTACCCTGGAGTTGGTTCACCCTCTGCCAATAGACAATGATAAGCACTGCTTTCTTGGGTGGTTCTTGCTGTTTTTTTCTAACTGTTCCTAAACAGTTCTGGCGATAGACTCAGGGCTATTTTCTGATGTTAGGTTAGAGGCTTTGACAGATCGAATATCCTCCCAAGTGTTTCCTTCATCTTTTAGGAATCTAGAGAATTTATCTGTGAAACTGTGACAATGATTGAGTCTCGAGATCCAAGTGTGAGGGCAAAAATGGTTTATTTGCATAACTATGATAGCCAGCAAAGAGAAAAGTAGGAAGACGATGGCATAACCCCAGATGAATAACATCCAGACCGGTCAAGCTGCAGTAACTCAAACCCAGCGCAGGAATCCCAGGTGGGCAAGGAATAAGAATGCCAACTGGAGGAACAGGAGCAACAACTAGACATGAGAGACAGACGAGAATCAACAAACCAACAACACAAACAGGATTGCCAGGCAAACTTAAAGGCAGCACAAATTAGTTGCAGCTGGTGCTCATAGACCGCAGCTGGTGCTAGTTAACAGACGCACACAATCAGACAGAGACGCAGGGTGAACGCACTGACCCATGAACCCTGACACTATCAGGATCATTAGTCTCAATCTCCTGACCTTGCACTGTTAATGGGTAAATTCACCCAAAAATGAAAATTACCCAATTAATTTCTCATCCTCAAGTCATCCTAGGTGTATTTGACTCTCTTCTACTAAACCTCACTCCCCTGACTCAGCGACTGACTGTCTGTCGCTAGTGCGTCTCTTTATATCGAGGAGTGAGGTTTAACTGGTATAACTGTGTAATCACAGTTATCAACAAAAACGTGGTCTATATGAATAATGTGTGATTATTGACTATATGACACATCTGTATGATTACCATCTGTTTAACCGGCATCAACATGATTATTGACTATATAGGCATCTATCGGGGTGAATGCTGTATTTATAGCAATCTCAGGATGTACTGTAATTGGCATACATAGTTCATTCTTTTTTTTTTCTTATTTATTTTTATTACTCAAATTATTCTTATTGTATTTTTCAAGTGCTCAAATAAATCACTTATACAATATCTAAGATTCTGTATATCATTTTATTATTGAAAACTATGCAGTGGTATCTTCAATGACTAAAATAGTTTGTAGAACCCTTCAATACATTGGTAAATATTTTTCTTCAAAAATGCTGAATCAACTAGTTCACGTACTTTCCCTTTCTCTACCAAGAGCGCTGATCACATCAATGGTCTCCTCAATGTGTGCCACATTAGATTCTTCTGGTACTCTGGATATCACAACTGCATTAGCTAGACCTTCACCCCCTACACCAATTACAGGGTTCAGCAATAATTGTAGTACTCGCTGTGGCAGCCATGGCTGCTCTGTTTTTCCTCAAATAAACATTTTCATTTTCAAATTTACATTTTCATTTTACATTAATATTAGGACTGCCTATGAACAGGGCCCGGGATCTTATGCAGCGCCCCTGCATGTGAGGATCCTGCAAGTGGCGGTCCGTTTAAAGCCTTTTCTCACAGCATCTAGAATAATTACATTTATGAGTGCTTTCACATCTCTAGTTCGGTTCATTTGGTCCGAAACAAGGGCAAACAATTACACATTGTGGCACTTTTCAGCTTTTTTGGTTCCTTTTTACACCACACTGATTGCTTTGGTCCGAGCCAGTTGAAACGTACCAAAATGCAGTCACATGACAACATCCACATCACTCATTGGCCATGACATATTTCCTAAACTGCTTTTCGATTGGTCAGAATTTATGTGCAGGATAATTCTAACATAAGAGGAAAAGCCAGCAAACAACACGGAGACAACACAACTATGGAGAGACGACTGCACGGGCTGGTTTTGTCCCGGCAAACAATACATATATTGGAAACAATACATTTCTATAATGAAGCGCGGATGCGGCTTGAAAACAACGTTCTAATGCACTGCAAACGGCGAGCGGGCATCGCTCGTAACTTCAAGCGGAGGCGGGCATTAATTCTTCTTAACTCTTCTTAACATGCTCATGGTCATCAGACCAAATTTCTATGAAGCTCCGCACTTCCTCACTACTACAAGTTTGTCCACGAGCTGATGTGCAAACTGTCAACAAACACTTCCTCATCCCATAATGCATAGCGCAGCTGACTATGGCAGCTGGTTTAGTCCAAAAATGATCAGTACTTTTTGCAGTTGGGTCTGTTCGAGGTCAGTTCACGTTCTCACAACAAACGAACCGCTCCAGAGTTCGTTTGAAAGCGTACCGAGACCACCTCTTCAAGCAGGTCTCAGTACGCTTGTTTGGTCCGCTTTTGATGCACACCTGAGTTCGATTAATATGAATATATATTCCAATATTTTTATCAGTTGGCCAGAACAAACGTGTCAGACTTGTTACTTACTTGTACAGATGACAATATCTGGTGAAAAATTCTTATTTGGGTCATATATTCCAAGACATAGGCTAAAATCTGTGATTGCGAAGTACAGTAAATATCTACTCTGGTGGATACTCTTACTCCTAAAAACATTAGATTCAGCCACGCTGGAGCCGCGCCACTGCACAACCCACGCAAAGAAGATAATTCCACACACAGCTGCAATTGAAATGCATTTTGTAAGGCTTTGTAAGATTAATAAAAACAGAAGTAAATAATAAAGGGGCAAGCAAGACAGAAGCAATTTAAGAGACAGCTTTACAGTTTATTAAGGGTTCTGATAACCTCCAGATAGAAACAGTTTTTCAGCCTGCTGGTTCTGGACTGAATGCTCCGTTATCATGTGCCTGATGACAGTTTGATAAACAGACTGTGTGCTGGGTGACTCGGGTCAGAGACATTGCAGATGAAAAATGTCCTGTAGGGATAGAAGTTTGTTGCCGATGAGTCTTCACAACTCTCTGAAGGACCTTGCGGTCGAGGAGCGAGCAGCTGCTATACCATACAGTAAGGCACCCAGTCAGGATGCTCTCGGTGGTACGTCTGTAATAGTTAGTAAGTATACTGGGAAGGAGACCAAAGCTTTTGAGCTGCTGTAGGAAGTAGAGCCGCCGGCGTGTAGATTTAACAACTGATGTGATGTGCAGAGACCAGGATAGGTCATTGGAGAGGTGCACACCAAGGAACTTGATGCTCTTAACTCCTGTGTCCTCCTGTAGATGAGAGTTCAGTCCTAGATCTCTGAGCTTTGTGAAAAGTTTTGATGTGATGATGGTGTTAAACACAGACATGTAATCAATAAACAGCATCTGCACATAAGTGTTTTTTTTGTCCAAATGTGTGAGGGCTTTGTGCGGAGCAATGGTGTCATAGGGTTGATCTGTTTTTCCTATATGCAAACTGGCAATGGTCCATGGTGTCTGGCAAGAAGGAACAGATGTGGTCTTTAATGAGCTGCTCTAAAAACTTGTGCCACGGGTCAGTAGTCATTCAGGCAGGTCACAACAGACTTCTTAGGGACAGGGACGATGGTGGTTTTCTGAAAGCAGGTGGGTATCACAGACAGTCTAAGGGAAAGATTGAAGATGTCTGTAAGCACCTCCGCTTGCTGGTTGGCACATGATATGAGGACACAGCCATCAACACCGTCAGGACCAGGTGCTTTGTGTGGGTTGACCACTCTAAGTGATCTGGTTACATCAGGCAAGGAGAAGGTAAGAGAACAGCTATTATTATTATCTGCTGGCAGTTTTACTGTAGGGAAGGTGTTACTATCCTCAAACCGTGCATAGAAGGCATTCAACTCATCTGGCAGAGATGTGGATAGAACTATGTTGTAGGTTTTTCCATCCTTTTTGTCCAATGTGGTCCATGATTGAGTGTAAGCCATTTCACAAGAGCTTGAGATTAGATCCCTGAGAGTTTTCCACCATCTTGTCCTTATAGTCTCTTTTAGCAGACATGATAGCTCTCTGAAGATCATATCGGGCCTTTCTGTATGCCTCAGTATCACCAGAGTTGTAAGCTGAAGTACGATCTTTGAGTTTGGCCCTTATATGAGCATTCATCCAAGGTTTCCGGTTTGGAAAGGTTTTAACAGATTTTTATGATAATGTTTTCAGTGCAAATTGTTGTAATCAGTGACAGAGTTTGTATATTCCTCAATGTCTGAGCCAGCTGCATCCCGAAAGATCTGCCAGTCTGTTGTGTGAAAGCAGTCCTGAAGTGTGACGATGATTTCCTCCCTCCATTGATGGATTGTGCTAATAACTGTTTTTTCCTGTTTTAGCTTTTGTTTTTATGCAGGCAGAAGAAGAATGGACATGTGATCTGCTTTAACGAAGGAAGGACGGGGAGGGGTTTGCAACTGTTTTTGAGTGCTGTGTAGCAATGTTTGGCAGCAATCGAAACATCCCTTCAGCAGCAAGAGTTCACTGGAATGCAAACACCGCCTCCTTTGCAATTAAAAGAGTACGTTTTCTGTCCTGGCGTTAGATTGTAAAACCAGGCTGTGAAACTCTTTTGTCTGGAACAGTAGCATGTCTCAGTAAATGTAAATAGACAGCAGTTCCTGATGTTGCCCTGAAACATAATCAGAGCATTCAGCTAGCTCATCCACCTAGCTGACCAGCGAATGAACATTTATAAGAAGAACACTCGGCAGAGCAGGATTAATAGTTATTTTGCGAGTTCTGCACAAAATGCTGGCACAGCTGCCCCCACTGTGTTTTTTCCTCTTTCACCGGCACTGGTTTAACAAAGTGGTAGATGCTCAGTGGAGAAGCTGCAGTAGCTCGTATTCACGTTCTAACTGTGCAGAGAGTCCCAATTGAGTGCCGATATAATATTTAGAAGTGTTCGAAGATCATACTGGATGGTCAAGGAAGAGACATTTACAGAAAGACACACAAAAACAGTAAAAAGGCAAAAAAAGCTGTAGACTTTGCCTGGAGCACGCAACAGCACAGCCAGCTTTAGGCCCTCCGGAACCGGAAACCAGAAATGCAACAAAAAGGCAAAACGTATTAACGCACCTTTAACGAGCTTCAGTGACCGCAACAAGCTCCGATTTGGTCAGGCTCCAGGGATTTTGTTGCAGACTGTGGAAATATGTCCACGACAGCAAAATCCAGCCAAAAATCCTGTAATGTGAGCCCTATAGTATATATTATATATTCAGCGCCACAGCGCATCGAAATATATATATATATATATAAGAAATATATATATAAAAAAAATATATATATATAAGAAAAACTAATGTGGATAGCAAGTTCCTTTTACTTTCTCCTAGCAAACTGTAAGTGAGAAAGTATCTCCTAAACCCCACCCACTCATAAACAGTAAACACTGAAAATAACCCAGTCAGAGACCAGTAAAATAAAGATGAGCAGGTATTCTAGTGTAACAATATAGGGTGTATAAGCACATGTAAATTTCAGTACCTTTAAACCAGAAAAATAGCACATTGTTTACGACCTGAAAAAGGGGACTATAGGAACAACTACGGGTCTAGCTGCAATTCCAAACGGGACCACACGGAGAACCCAACGACTCAATATACCTATCCATTCTGAATTATTTAACAGAGCAAAACACAGATTTAATAAGTAAATAAAAACATTCTGAATTTGTTGAATATGATGATCTGTATGCAGCTCGACACATGACCAGTGAACAGTTCCTCTGTCCAAGTGTCCATATGTATACAAACACCATTGAGCTTCGCAAACTCCTATAATAACATGCTTCTTCAGCGAGTTTTCATTAAAAAACACTTGCCAGATAAGCGACCATATGGAAATGTCTTTGTACAAAAAGCTACCAGAGCTAGCGCGCATACACGGTCTGTTTGTTTGCACATTAATAATAACGAGTGTCTAATAATATTTGACTTATGTCACTGTCATCATCTTTACTTCCATTACAATCGTCATCCATCTAAACTTCTCTGGTTTGCTTTGTTCAGCCCATACAGTTTAGTCCTGACTTTTTTTATTTATTTATTGAAATGCAGTGATTTTGTGACCAGTGGCCATTATATGGACAATTCATTTTCAATAAGAGGGCCAGAGAGTATGAAAAGCTATCGAGAAATTCATGTTCTCTGAAACTCTGTATCTGAACCACATCATATCAAATTTCAACAGCAAAGAGAACAATAAACAGATAGTGGATTCATAGACCCTCCTACATACAGCACAACCATTCTTTTATTTTCAGCTAAACACACTGTATTAAAAACTAAATAAACAGAAGATAGTGTAGAATATAATGAAATACTCACAGAGTGTAAGAGAAAGTGCACTGGACCCCATACTGACACATTAACAGACTGTTTTAACAGTGCTGTGTGCACTAAACAAATACTGAGGGAGATGAGGGAGGAGACAAAACTCTACACAGAAATACATGAAAAAAAAGACATTAATTGCATGCAAGTTGTTAAAGCACAGAGAAAGTCTTCAGCAATTGTTCTCACACTGCATTGCACACAGCCAAAGCCTCGCACATTATGGTCAGATCAGTCAATACATGAGACGACTACTAGTGGAGAAGAAAATATGCAGATTGCATAAAATGTGTGAAGAGAAAACAGTGTCGACGACAGAAGGACTACACAGTCTATATATGTATGAAAATAAAACAAAATGTAAATGTTTTAGAACATTTAAAAAATTGTAAAAATACCAACCTGGTATGTTTTAGGTAGTCAATAAATAAATAAACAATAATAATCATATAAAAGTCACATTTGTCTGCTACAAAAACAGAACTAGACTATTATTTTATAATAATTATACTGCATTCTAATTACTTGCTTGAACTAAAACTAATGCTTACATTTAAAAAAAAAAATTCTCCAACACATGCATTTAAATCTTTACAAGTAATCCCTCGGGTCTTTAAGTACTTAGTTGTTCTACCTCCACAAGTACATCTATGTCGACTTGTTGATCAAAAAGTGAACTTTTCCTTGTTTTAAACCTAACCATAAATCAATTTGTTGTGAAATTACTGCGCGCAGAACAGCAAAAATAGACTCAAGTGTATCAACGATGCACTGTTGCAGACGCACTGCTCCTGGACTGCACTGAAAGGCCGCAGCTGCTTGCAGTGTGAATGCGCTTACCTGTTAACATAGGTGCGGAAAAATACCGCATTCACACTGCAGATGGAGAATGTGTGAAACAGCTCTATTATGTGCGCCCACAACTTCGCATTGCATAATCTTCCAGCTGCACTGCTGGCAGAGACCTAAAACAACAATATAAAACTAAGATGTTAGAATATATCATGCTCTCTTTCAGAATATTTCTGTAAATTTGCCTGCTTGCGTTCCCTCCTCCCTTCTCTTCTCTCTGTCTCTATATTATATGCATGCACAGATGTTTATGGGTCTTTGTGGTGTTCAAGATAAGCAGGGAGTTGAGGTCCTGGAAAGGGGGCCCATTGAGTTTGGTCTGCTCGTTTTACAGGTTTCATCTGGGAGACATTATCTTTCTGCCAGATATACTCCTAATATGTCCAGATCTTCCCACCCATATTCCCAATTTATATAACACACACATGTAAACTATATTCTTATTGTATAAACCACTACACCACACCTTACAATGTGTCTATATATTCTACTGAAGTAAAAATAAACTGAAGAAGTCTGTAGACAGAGACATGAACATGACTCTTCCCATGGTCCCATGCATTTATGGGTGCTGGGATTTAACTCTCGATTGAGACCTTGTTGCAACATCCTCATTGCCAATGTTATGAACTCTCTGGATATTTCAGATCGAACCACACAGACACCATATTGAATTTGGCACTCCTTTTACTCCCCACTTTGGTACGTGATGAAGTCACATCAATACACAATATCCCCCCTCTTAAATATGAACCTACCCCACTTAATTTCTCATTCACAATCTTTTATAACTTAAGACAGTTTAAAACATGCTAGTCACATGTAACATATTCTGTCTTTTGTTGTTTTTACAACTTCATAGAACATAAGGCCTAAGCCATGACACTCCATCTCACTTCTCTTTAGTGATACTTTTGAACTTCATCAGTCATTCAATAACATTCTCTAAACCTTTCAGGGAATTTGGTTTGTCTCTGGTGCCTGTATGTTTTAGGAATCTGTTCCTCTCTCTCTGTACTGTTTGGTGATTCATTTTGGGCTCCTCTGCAACTCCCTTTTGTTTCCCTCAACTTGGCTCTTGAGCACATTTCATTGCACAATTTACTGTAAGCACTTCCACTGGATGAAGTCAAATCAGTTTTTGTCACAAATAAATAAGTTAATTGACTTAAGACATAACACATAAGACACTCTTTTTTGCCACTGTGGCGTATTTGTGTAATATGAAGAAATGGTCACTGAACGAATCAGTGAACAAATCTAAACAAATTCATTTTGGTGAATGAACTAAAAATCAACGAATCTGTTGAAAGAATCAAAATTTCCACCACTAAATTCCACGCACCGTAAATATATATATTTTTTATTTTGTTTTTAGTGACCCGCCCCACAAAAAGTGGCAATTTCTTAACCCGACACGCGGTTTACCTGTTCATCAGTGTTTTATTATAATATTGGGGAAGTGCTTAGAGAGTTTGACTCCTAACCCTAGGGTTGTGGGTTCGAGTCTTAGGCCGGAAATACGATTTATGTGCACTTGAGCAACAGACAGAACCCCCAACTGCTTGGGTGCCGCAGCATAAATTGTTGCCCACTGCTCCGGGTGTGTGTGCACTTTGGATGGGTTAAATGCAGAGCATGAATGTCTGGCTGTCATAATATGTGATACATTGATCATAATGAATTAATTTATCAGGATTGAAAATTAGTCACACACAAAAAAAAAATGTTAAGAACATAGTCTGCTCTTTAGTCGAGTATGTTTCTTTTTATTTGTAGTCACATTAGCCTCATACATCACATTTAGAAAAAATTATCATTTCTACATTTTTATAAAAGATCTCAAACAAAAAATGTTATTATATTTTTATGACTACGCGGAGCTATACTCTCGAGATGAGACTTATAACAGATAAAATATGTTACTAAATAAATACATGATCGTGATAGAGAATAAAAAGCTTTCGTCTGATTTCTCCTGTGTCATATTTACCATGTTTATATGGAGCCAAAAGAGTCTCAATAAAGATAAATGCACACACTACATTCACATATGCACACACAGGATTCATACATGCACACACATGATTCATAAATACAAACAGAGGATACACAAATGAGCACAAAATTCACAAATGCACACACAAAATTTAAAAAGCACAGAAGATTCAGAAATGCACACAAAATTCAGAAATACACACACAATTCAGAAATGCAAACAACATTTACAAATGCACTCAAGATTCACAAATGCACAGGACAAGATTCAGAAATGTATTTCTGATGCACACACAAATATATCTTGATTTACAAACTGCTTGCGGTCTGTGAACTTCACTGCATTTGTGTGTGAATTTTGAGACTCCCCTGACTTGACTCGACACACAAATGCCTTTTTTTAAACAGGGAATGATCTGCAACCAATCAGATATCTCCTTTCTTTTAGCCAATCACAAGAACACACTCCACGTGGGGGATTGTTTACTTATAAGCCAATCACTTGAACGAGTTAACACAGCGCGATATGCCTGTGGTGCAGCATATTATAGCCTACTTATTTATGAAACTGTATGAAAATACAGATGTTTAGATTACAATTCAGGTTTATTTTTTATTATTTTTTACAAAATATAAATTTAAAAATGTCTCAATACATATAGCCCAGTGACTGCAGAAAAAAAGTTAACCATGGATTCATAAATTTGCAATGGGCAATTATTTCATTTTATTGAAATATTTAATGAAAGTAAAAAAATAATGTACACCTTTTTGAATATTTAAATATATCTAAATATTCTTTTGGATGCAATATAGAAGTCACTTTAATTATAATATTCGGTCCCTACATGAAGAGAGAGTCAGTGGTCCGCTGCGAGAGGAAAGTGACTCTCCGACTGCGAAAAGTGGGTCTCCGGCTGCGTGAGGAAAGTGAGTCGTTCGCTTACCCCCAATTTCCACCAGATGCGTAACGGCTGCGTTACGGATCCGGCACGGCGGCGGAGTCAATAGGTTTCCATTAAAGTCAATGAGTGTATTTCCACTGAATGCGGTACAGCTGCGTTCTGACTCCGGCGATCCGCAGCCCTCCGGAGCAGATACGCAGAGCTTCTATTTTTGCCGGATGCCGGAGCTCTCCGCAGCACTACAGGGCAGAGTACGCAGGACAGGAAGTCGAGTGACAAAACAGAACAGCCAGAAACAAAATAAAAGATCCGTTTAATTTTCAAAATAAAATACACCGCGCTCATATTTCCCTACACTACACCTTGAAAACGTCATAATGGGCGGAGACAGGCTTGTTGAAGTTTTAACCCCGTTGACAAGATGGATGAAGAAATGAAAAGAGAAAAGAAAAGAGTTCTATCCTATACTCCTCCGGATGGAAAACTGTTCCTGGTTTGGTAGTTCAATTTATAGAAACTACATATCGCGCGATCACACCAGAATTCGCGAGATTACATGGGGCCTCGTGACGTCAGCTGTCAGTCATGACCGCAGCCATTCCGCAACAAATCCGGACCTGGTGGGTATTGACGGACGACGGAACACGGAGCTGTCACGCAGCGGAGCCGTTCCGCAGCCGTTACACATCTGGTGGAAATTGGAGGTTACGAAAGTGAGTTGATCGCTGCGTGACTCGTGAGGAAAGTGAATCGTTCGCTGAGGAAAGTGAGTTGCTCTCTGCGTGACTCGTGAGGAAAGTGAATCGTTCGCTGAGGAAAGTGAGTTGCTCTCTGCGTGACTCGTGAGGAAAGTGAATCGTTCGCTGCGTGAGGAAAATGAGTCGTTCGCTGCGAGAGGAAAGTGAGTTGATCGCTGCATGACTCGTGAGGAAAGTGAATCGTTCGCTGCGTGAGGAAAGTGAATCGTTCGCTGCGTGAGGAAAGTGAGTCATTCGCTGCGAGAGGAAAGTGACTCTCCGGCTGCGGAAAATGAGTCTCCTGCTGCGCAAAGTGGGTGTCCGGCTGCGCAAAGTGGGTCGCCGGCTGAGTGAGGTAAGTGAGTCGTTCGCTGAGGAAAGCGAGTCGTTCGCTGCGTGAGGAAAGTGAATCGTTCGCTGAGGAAAGAGAGTCGTTCGCTGCGTAAGGAAAGTGAGTTGTTCGCTGAGGAAAGTGAGTCATTCGCTGATTGGCTTATAAGTAAACAATCCCCGACGTGGGGTGCATTCTTGTGATTGGCTAAAACAAGGGAGATATCTGATTGGTTGCAGATCATTCCCTGTTTAAAAAAAGGCATTTGTGTGTCGAGCCAAGTCAGGGGAGTCTCAAAATTCACACACAAATGCAGTGAAGTTCACAGACCGCAAGCAGTTTGTAAATCAAAATATATGTGTGTGTGCATCAGAAATACATTTCTGAATCTTGTCCTGTGCATTTGTGAATCTTGAGCGCATTTGTAAATTTTGTTTGCATTTCTGAATTGTGTGTGTATTTCTGAATTTTGTGTGCATTTCTGAATTTTGTATGCATTTTTGAATCTACTGTGCTTTTTAAATTTTGTGTGTGCATTTGTGAATTTTGTGCGCATTTGTGTATCCTGTGTGTGTATTTATGTTATAGTTGTTGTTTACACACGCCGATTGCTTTGGGCCGGACCTAGTCAAAGTCCAGGGCCGTCTTTTAGTCCCAGTCCGTCCCTGGCCTGAGGAAGCACTGACGAGGTACGGTCAAGCACCAGAAATGACAGTGGAAATGCAACTGGCCCTGGCACACACTAGCACGCCCGGTTTTAGCCAGACAGCGGAAACGCGGCTAGTCAAGGTAATTAAGGCTATTAAAATGTTCTTCAGAATAAGAAAAAAACTATTTTTTTCACTTTGCTTTTAGTCTTCTGTTCCGTTTCCTGATTTAATGTTTATATATTTTAATAATATATATAATTAACATAATTTCTACAGTTTTCCTAATTGTCAGGACACAGTAGGTGATTTGTTTCAAGCAATGCAATTTGTGATGCAGACTTTAAGATATTATTTGCAAATAGTTATGCTATTTTTATGCTAGAATTAGACATGGCATTTGTTCACTCTATTCCTTTATGCTTTAAGATAAATTAATTAGTGATGAATAAGTAAATAAATAAAATGTAACAAATACAAATAAATACATAAAAGGCAAAAAATAAGTAATAGATAAAAAGTAGTGAAGATTATTACATTTATAATTTTTAAATAAATGATTAAAATTGAAATTATACATTATCATAAAATATCAACAGCTGTTTTAGATGAATGATCAAGATCATTATCAGCATTTTAAATACTTCCTATTATGTGGCTTCATTACACAGTAACACCGCAGATTATATTCTTAATGTATCAGGGATCTGGCAAGCCCAGCCTCCACCAATCATCAATGCTCATAGTCCCCTGATTATTAACCAGCCACACCTGCCCCGCATCACAGAGCCAATCACTGACACTATAAAAGCACTCACCCGTACCTCAGTTCCCCGTCAAGCCTCCAACAGGAACAGTCTCCTCGTACTTGTCTCCTGAGCTCCTGCAAGCCAGATGTAACGTATACTCACATTTGTGTTACACTAACCTGTGTCCTTGTGTTACACTAACCTGTGTCCTACACTAACCTGTGTCCAACTCCCACGTTGGTGTATATGGCAAGCTCGATATCCCAACCAGCGATAGGGAGGAAGATTGCAATGGGTTTTTACTACAATGGTCACTTGAACTTGAGCAGCACGCACACCAGTACCCTACGGAGAGATCAAAAATCTTGTTTATCATACAGCAATTGTCCGGACCAGCACTGAGTTGGGCCGAAGCGCTATGGTTCCAAGAATCCACAATCACCTCCTCCTTACAGAATTTCATCGGCCATTTCAAGGAAGTGTTTGGACGTCCGGTGCGGGATTCTTCGGTCAGTGATCAGCTCTTAAACCTGTGACAGGGCAAACGGACCGTCTCAGAGTATTCCCTTGAGTTTCGCACTTCGGCCACAGCAAGTGGATGGAATGAAAAGGCCCTGCTAACTGTGTATCGACGAGGACTAAATCCTGCACTCCGACTCCAACTCGCCATATATGATGATAATCTGGGATTTGGAAAAATTCATGCAGCAAGCTCTCCGAGTTCACCTGAGGTCACAGTCCTGCTATCGAGAAGCACATCCAGTGGATAATGTTCCTCTCCGAAACGTTCCTGAGAAAATTCCTGAGCCACCACCAGAAAAGATGCAAGTAGATTCCCAACGATTATCCCCAGAGGAACGAAATCGTCATAGAGAACAAAAAATGTGCCTTTACTGCGGGAGAGTGGACCATTTCATATGCACCTGTCCATCTCGTCCTCCACGGTTAGTGGTGAGTTCGGTCCTTCCTCAACCCTCTGTTTCCCTCTGTACGTGACATCTCAAATTTCACCAATCACTCTCTGTGTTGAACCTGAACACCAAGAACTATTCACACCATTCATACTTCCCAATAGCCATGCAGAACTGATACTAGGCCACCCTTGGCTGATTCAGCCCCAGCCCTTTATAGATTGGACCACGGGGAAAATACTTAAGTGGGGCTGTAACTGTTAAAACGCCCAAGTAAGTCATTCCATGCCCTATGTTGATAACCAGCCTGTCTCTATGTCATTTAATTCCATGTCCATTGAGAGTCCCAATGAGTCTGTCAATGTCCCACCTTGTTATGCCTCCTTTGCAGATGTTTTCAACCCCCTAGCAGCCTCCAAGCTTCTGCCACACCGCTCTTGGGATTGCGCTATCGATCTGGTTCCAGGAGAGACCATTCCTAAGGGGCGAATTTACTCGCTATCCATCCCAGAACAGGAGGCCATGAAGGAATATGTGGAAGAAGCCCTAAGGCAAAGGTTCATCCGGCCATCCACTTCCCGCAGCGGCTAGTTTCTTCTTCGTTCCTTGTTCCGAAGAAGGATGGAGGGTTGAGACCATGCATCGACTACAGAGCCCTAAATAAAATAACGGTAAAGTTCAGCTATCCTCTTCCACTAATCCCATCTTCTCTCGAACAGCTCCGGGATTGTCCGTGTCTTCACCAAATTAGACTTATGGAGTGCATACAACCTGGTCAGGATTAGAGAGGGAGATGAGTGGGAAACTGCTTTAATCACCCCTGCTGGACACTACGAATACTTGGTGATGCCTAAGGCCTAGTAAACGCCACCTCCATCTTCCAAAGCTTCATGGATGAAGTCCTCTGTGAGTACCTGAACCATTTTGCTCTTGTCTATATAGATGACATCCTCATTTACTCACCCAATGAAAAGGATCAACAGTATCATGTTGCCAAAGTACTCCAGCGTCTCAGAGAATTCTCTCTCTTTGTCAAAGCTGAGAAGTGTGTCTTTCACCAGCAATCCATTGAGTTCCTAGGGTACAGTATCCACAAGGAAGGGGTGAAGATGGATGATCGAAAGACCCAAGCCATTACATCGTGGCCAACACCCAAGACCATCAAGGAGCTACAAAGGTTCCTGGGTTTTGCTAACTTCTAACGCAGATTTATTAATCAATACAGTATGATTACTGCACCCCTTACCTCTCTCTTAAAGGGAAAGCCCAAGACTCTGCAATGGAACCGCGAAGCTGAACAAGCATTCCAAGCTTTGAAAACTGCTTTTACCACAGCCACTGCTTCAACATCCAGATCCTGAGAAGTTCATAGTAGAGGTGGATGCCTCCACAACTGGCGTCAGCGCCATCCTGTACCAATATTCAGATAACGCAGCTAAACCTATGCCCTATGCCTATTTCTCTAGGAAGTTGTCTCCTGCTGAGAGAAATTTTGGTATAGGCAACAGAGAACTCCTAGCAGTGAAACTAGCATTGGAAGAGTGGAGACACTGGCTGGAGGGGGCCAGACAACCGTTTCTTGTGCTGACGGATCATAAGAACCTCCAATATCTGAAGGAAGCCAAGGGAACCCTCGTCAAGCCAGGTGGGCTTTATTCTTCACCAGATTTCATTTTCAGATAGCTTATCATCCCGGATCAAAGAACACCAGAGCTGATACTCTGTCTCGTCTACACGCCCTTGAGGAAACCCCTGAGGAGCCAGAGCCCCTCTTGCCCACCAAATTGTTTATCCCATTTAATAGGACTTAGATGAAATGCTCTGCAAACAAGCTCAAAACAACACATTCCACCCGCATGCCCACCTGGAAAGACATTCTTATACGAGGATCATCGCAGAGCTCTTATCTCCCAGGTACACTCCTCAGTGGGAACAGTTCACCCCGGTGTAAATAAAACTCTTGCTTCTTTGCAGCACAAGCACTGGTGGCCAGGAATGCACGAGGACGTCCAAGAGTTCATCCGGGGATAGGTCCTCTGAGCCATGACCAAAGTCCCACGACAGCTACCCACAGGAAAGTTAGTTCCCTTACCTATTCCACACCGCCCTTGGTCCCACATCGGGGTAGACTTTGTTACTGACCTCCCTCTTTCTGATGATAAAACATGTATCTTAGTAGCCATTGACAGATTTTCTAATGCTTGCGAACTAATCCCATTACGAGCTCTTCCCACAGCTTCTGAGAATGTTGAACTTTTCGAACATGTGTTTCGGAACTTTGGAATCCCAGAAGACATCGTGTCAGATCGAGGACCACAATTCATTTTACAAATATGGCGGGCATTCTTCTCTCTACTCAATGTCACTGTCAGTCTCCCTTCTGGCTATCATCCCCAGGCCAATGGACAAACTGAACACAAGATTCAGGACATCAGTCCCTTCCTTCGGACCTTTTACCATCAGAATCAAAACCTCTGGTACTGTTACCTAATCTGGGCAGAATATGCACAAAACTCACTCCGTCATTCATCCACTAACCTAAACCTGTTTCAATGTGTCCTAGGCTATCAGCCTCCGTTGTTTCCCTGGTCCGGTGAGCCTTCGGAAGTCCTTGCTGTTAACACCTGGTTCCAAAACAGTGAGAGGGTATGGGACCAGGCCCACCATCTCAAACAGGCCGTGATTCGTCACCAGCGCTTTGCCGATACTCACCGAAGGCCGAACTCCACATACCAACCTGGACAACTGGTGTGGCTCTCAACTCGAGACATCCGATTAAAACAACCTTGCAGAAAACTCAGGCCTAAGTAAATAGGACCTTTCCCAGTAAAATGACAAATTAACCCTATCACTTATCGTCTTCGCCTACCTGCTCAATATCGGATACACCCCACCTTTCACGTTTCCCTGTTAAAGCCCCATCACGCTCCTGTTTCTGTTCCTTCCACAGACCCAGTCCCTGACGACGACGCCCTGTTGCCACCCATTTACGCTGAACCCATCTACACTGTACAAGAGATTCGCGGACCATGGGGGGGGGGGGGGGGGGGGTCTAGTGTCCGGGATCTGGCAAGCCCAGTCTCCACCAATCCTCAACGCTCACAGTCCCCTGATTATTAACCAGCCACCTGCATCTCATCACAGAGCCAATCACTGACACTATAAAAGCACTCACCCATACCTCAGTTCTCCGTCAAGCCTCCAAAAGGAACAGTCTCCTCGTACTTGTCTCCTGAGCTCCTGCAAGCCAGATGTAACGTATACTCAACTTTGTGTTAGACTAACCTGTGTCCTTTTTCTGCTGCCCTCAGGACCGCAGATCACCGTTTAGTGTCCAGTGATTCGACGGTCGCTGTAGTTTCCTGTGATTTTTCCCGAGCTGGTACTGTCTTCTGCATCTAAGAAGGAAGAGAACATTAGTGAGAGATCTGTGACTGTGGCTTTTACACCTATGTACCGTGCAAACTCACCTGTTTGCTATCCCGTTCCATGTGATTACCATACAGCCCGCACTTGAATAACAGAGCTTTTACCGTGCACCTGAGGACTAAGGATTCACAGAGCACTTGTACCTTTTAAATAAATACACTGTTCTGAATTCACCTACCTCTGTGTTCCGAGTCTATCCTGACATAATGTTCTGGTTTAGGATGTTTATCATGCATCTCATTTTAAGAATTTCAGTTTCAAAGTCTTCTTAAAAGAAACATCCTCCCCTTACCTCTAACTTCTATTGCTGCGTTCCAGGGAGATTTTTGAGCCCTTAAGTCACGACTTCAAACCACGATTTTGTAACATTACAGGGAAGTCACGCCAAACTTCCTGGACACAAGGAATTGTTGTTAGATAATTTATTTTATTGCAACGTTTTATTGTCCTAAAATAGTTTTTTCAACGTGTACCACTTGCATAAACACTGGACCCGTAGGCAATATTACCCTTAGGGGGATGCCATGGGTCTTTCGCATGCTGTGTGACGTCCGAACTCGGAGTACATAGATCTAGTATGAGTTCATGGGTGGGAAGTTACGGGTTTAACGACTGTTACAGTGCACTTTCAAAAATCACGGGTTACGGTTTGCCTGGAACGTGGCATTATATTCCTCTTTTTATAGGAACAAGATGACACTGATCATCTTCCCGTGAACAATGTCATCACACAGTCAGTCACTGATCACACTATAGGAATCTCTCTGCAATCTGCTGGACTGAGACTGACAGCAGACAGCAGTCAATCTCACACACGTGAAATGACCTTCATGAGTCTCAGGTGTGTCTTGATCTGGATTTTTCAACTTTCAAAGCAAGATGCTGATTTGTTTATTGTAACTAACCTGGACTTACCTTTACCTTTGGTTAAAATAATGCTAAATGTGAAACCAAATCATGCAAAGGAAACGTGGAAATGTTTGTTATTTTGTGTTTATTAAGCAAATATAAATCTATGACTTCATTAACTGTAGCACAGCAAAAAAAAAAAAAAAAAAACGGCATGAAAGAGGCCAATATATTAATGTAAAAAGCAATATTTATGAATATACTGTATATGCAAGAAAAATTATGTTTGCCACACATTCTTGGCAAAAACACAGATATTATTTTATTAGAACATGTTATATTTAACTATCAGACAAGTACCCAATTACTGTTTAATTGCTGTACAGCATCAGTCGAATCATCTAATAATGTAATAACTTGAAGAGCAGTTTCACTTAAAGCTGTTAAACAAAAGTGCTCAAATGAAATGATTTAAAATATATTACAGATAGATATGTTTATCTACATAATGTGTACAGATAATATGATAATATCTGTAAAGTATTTCAATCAAGCATGTGCATAATCAGTTCACTCATTATCATTTCTGAAGCAATGCAAGCGTTACTGTGTCTGCTGCTGTGAATCTTTTAGTCGTCTTGTGTCTTCTCTGAACTCAGGGACCTTTAAACAGATCAAAGATGATGATTTATGCAGCTGATGTGAATAATGAGCTCATTCATTTGACATTTTATAGTCATCACAAACAACTGAACCAAATAACTTAAAGTTTAAAATGTATAAGAACCAATTCATGCCACGATCGGCAGGAACGAGTGTAAATTATGAGCGTGTTGTCAGTTATTGTAAAATCATTGAACATTTAACAGAATACTTACATGTTTTATTAATCTTCTTGTGACCCTTTTTCCAAAAAGCTAGAGCAGAAGTTGCATCACCAACTCCAGCATCAGCATCTGAAGAACACAAATGATCAATAACAATAAAATAATGATACAATATGCATGATGGTTATTTTGTAATGTCAGTGGTTTGTCTGTAATAGTGTTTCTCTCACCTCTATCTGTGTTCTGCTTCAGTTCAGAGTACAAAGTGTCTCCAGACTCACTGATCTTCCCTGACAGACAACAACAGAGAGACAACGAATCAACATAATGATATACATCTGCAACACTAATAAATGATAATCCATGATCACATCAAACCACAAAGAAACAGAAGTGTATATTAATAAATAATGTTAGCACCGATCATGAAAAACAACAGGAAGTTATCTGACTCTACAACAACACACAGGCGTGACTGACGCAGTACATTATGAAAAAGTTGCATGATTTGGCTCTATTAGTGCAGTTTATGACTGTAAAGAGTTTATTTTCCTGATATTATAACATCATTACATCTGAGTTAAATGTGACGAATCGTTCAGACAGTTGTGTTTAGATGCAGTTTGTCGTGTGTTAACCTTTGCCTTTGGTTTTCTTCTTGTCCTGTATATTGATCTCTGCGTAAGTCAAATCACTGGGTCCTGCAGGATTAATATCTACAAAACAGAAGATCAATCAGATTATTCAGAACATTCTGGAAATATTGTACTTCAGGAAAAACTCAATCTCACCTTTACTTTTGCATTTCTTTCCTCTTTTTCCGACTTCTGAGTATGTCACATAATTTGACTCTGATTTAGCTGGAAAAATAGAAATGATATTATTTTGAAATAAATATGCACTTTTGTATTTGTTTAAATTGAAATGAAATAATGTGGTTAAAGATTGATTATATTGTACAGGTGAAGTTAAGAGTGTTTTTTAACCTTTGTCCATCTTTTTCTTAACAGTGACCTCTGAATATGTGACATCTGTCCAGGGCTCTGAATCATCTGAAACAAACAAGTCAAGCCAACGTGACTGAACAATATCTGTTGAATTTTTAATTATGTGTGTATAAATAAAGTATAAGACTCAACCTTTGACTCTCTTATTCACTTCAGTCACATTGTTATAAATGTGATCAGAATCTGCTGGACAGAAAACACACATTTGAGGAACCTAGGTGTGCTATTTGATCGCAATCTTTCCTTAGAAAGCCACGTTTCTAGCATTTTTAAAACTGCATTTTTCCATCTCAAAAATATATCTAAATTACGGCCTATGCTCTCAATGTCAAATGCAGAAATGTTAATCCATGCATTTATGACCTCAAGGTTAGATTATTGTAATGCTTTATTGGGTGGTTGTTCTGCACGCTTAGTAAACAAACTACAGCTAGTCCAAAATGCAGCAGCAAGAGTTCTTACTAGAACCAGGAAGTATGACCATATTAGCCCGGTCCTGTCAACACTGCACTGGCTCCCTATCAAACATCGTATAGATTTTAAAATATTGCTTATTACTTATTAAAGCCCTGAATGGTTTAGCACCTCAGTATTTGAATGAGCTCCTTTTACATTATAATCCTCTACGTCCGTTACGTTCTCAAAACTCAGGCAATTTGATAATACCTAGAATATCAAAATCAACTGCGGGCGGCAGATCCTTTTCCTATTTGGCGCCTAAACTCTGGAATAACCTACCTAACATTGTTCGGGAGGCAGACACACTCTTGCAGTTTAAATCTAGATTAAAGACCCATCTCTTTAACCTGGCATACACATAACATACTAATATGCTTTTAATATCCAAATCCGTTAAAGGATTTTTAGGCTGCATTAATTAGGTAAACCGGAACCGTAAACACTTCCCATAACACCCTATGTACTTGCTACATCATTAGAAGAATGGCATCTACGCTAATATTTGTCTGTTTCTCTCTTGTTCCGAGGTCACCGTGGCCACCAGATCCAGTCTGTGTCCAGATCAGAGGGTCACTGCAGTCACCCGGATCCAGTACGTATCCAGACCAGATGGTGGATCAGCACCTAGAAAGGACCTCTACATCCCTGAAAGACAGCGGAGACCAGGACAACTAGAGCCCCAGATACAGATCCCCTGTAAAGAGCTTGTCTCAGAGGACCACCAGGACAAGACCACAGGAAACAGATGATTCTTCTGCACAATCTGACTTTGCTGCAGCCTGGAATTGAACTACTGGTTTCGTCTGGTCAGAGGAGAACTGGCCCCCCAACTGAGCCTGGTTTCTCTCAAGGTTTTTTTCTCCATTCTGTCACCGATGGAGTTTCGGTTCCTTGCCGCTGTCGCCTCTGGCTTGCTTAGTTGGGGACACTTCATCTACAGCGATATCGTTGAATGCACAGACACTATTTAAACTGAACAAAGATGACATCACTGAATTCAATGATGAACAGCCTTTGACTATCATTTTTTTCATTATTGACACTGTTTTCCTAATGAATGTTGTTCAGTTGCTTTGACGCAATGTATTTTGTTTAAAGCGCTATATAAATAAAGGTGACATTGACTTTGAGGATAAAAAGCAAATATTATATGAAGCTTAAACTGATGGTTCAAATTAATGAAAATATCTTTCTTTGTGTGCTCCACAGATGACAGAAAGTCATACAGACTTGGAAAGACATGAATAATTATTTGTTGTATGTGAACTATCTCTTTTAATAATGAGTTATTGAGGCTGACCAGACTGTAGAGGAAAGTTATCCAGTTGAGATTGTGCAGATTGATTTGGGACTGATGTCTGGTTAATGTTACGCGGCTGATCTATAACAGAAACAAAGAGCATTATGATCACTCGAGAGGATCTGCAGTGACTCTTTAGTCTGATATTTAGATCTTCTCATGATTCTTTACTCAGAAACTTTATTGCTGCTGTTCAGTTGTATTAATCATGTTCTGAAGTGCTCCACACCTTTGTTCTTCTTGTATCTCCACATCAGCAGCAGTGAGAGGAAGAACAACAGACAAACACTCGATCCCACAACCACACCAGTGACCAGAAGAGAAGATGAAGCTGCTGAGACTGGAGAACATGATCAGATCTGTTCATTAGTGACACACTGTATCATAATATTACAATAAGACATGAAATCACTCATTATTTCCAGACCTCTGACTGAGATCCAGCTGTGCAGTGACTGTCCTTTCTCTGTTTTACAGTAGTAGAAACCCTCGTCTGACTCTGAGACAGTCGTGATGTTCATCTCTCCTGTCGTCTGATTCTGGACGAGTGATCCGTCTTTATAGAAATCAGCTCTGAGGATCGAGGAGATTGTAGATCGATGTAAACAGTGTAGAGTCAGAGTATGTCCCTCAATCACAGGATCAACAGAACTCTCCAGAATCACATCACCATCTACACAACACAAGACACATCTGCTTACTGATGATGTATCAACACAATTCATCTTATGAACTGAACTGTACTTTAATTATGCTTCTTATGTGATGTTTGTACTAGTTTCATGCAGTCCAACGCTATCTCATATTAGGTGCTAAATTTGTATGAATTTAAATGACTTTATGCTGATATGTTTTATGTGGCAGTCGTCTGTGATTGTCATTTATTTATTAAAGTTTTATTTTTAAATGTTCGCCGATTCACTTCTTCTTCTCGATCTATGAACTTTGTTACACCATAATTTCACCACATTGTAAAATAGTTATGAAGTGCCATGTGAGTATGTTTTGTGTAGTCAGACTTTTAACAGCTGGCATGAAACTGAGTCCAATTTGCTGCTTAATCAGACCAAAAACTGTCCATTTAAATGAGAAGAGACTGTCTGATGAATGTGGACAGGTTTAACTCCACTTTAATAGAAACAATGTATTCAAGTAATTGTACAGCAGTGTCAGTCTACTCTACACTCGTGTGTAGACTTTGTCATTACAATTCAGATCAGAATCTGTGTAGATGTGATCAGAAACAGGACTCACTGTGTACAGTGATGTTTAGAGGATGACGTTTCTCTCCAGATTCAGACTGACACCAGTAAACTCCAGAGTCAGATGTGCTGAGAGAGACGAGTCGACATGTAGATCCTGTTAGTTTTGAACAATCTTCTGTGTTTCTGTCTGTGTATCTTCTCACTGTCCATCCAGAAGAGTTCGTCTGATCCTCACAGCTCAGAGAGAGAGAGTCAGATGAGAAGTGTTGACTTCTGCTGGGACGGACCACCAGAGACACTGAAGGAGAAACACCTGAGACAGACCAAAACCACACTTAAAAACATGTTTGCATAATAAAATGTGTAATTAAAATTATGATGAAATTTAGAACCAAAGTTTTAAATAAGAAGGGTCTTATGCATATATTATGAGTTTGTATTTGATAGTGTTTCTGATCTGGTTTAGATTGAGAATCAGAGGGAAGTGAGAGCAGGTTTTTGAGGTTTGCATTGGTTTCAGATGGTTTTGTCCCCCAGAGACTGTAATAAAACACAAATACAGATGAGTTCAAGTATAAATACAGTCTCACAGACTCACCAGTGATCCACAGGGGCTGTGTGTTACTGGTCTTTGTGTAATAGGCCGGTCGTCCTCTCTCTGCTCTGCACGTATAAACTCCTGTGTGCTGTAGAGCAGCAGGACTGAGAGTGTAAGAGCCTCCAGCTCCTCTGCTGCTGTCAGACAGATGATCATCATCTCTGAACCAGCTGAACGTCCAGCCTGTAGAGGAGACTGTAACCTCACAGATCAGAGTCACTGAGTCTCCTTCAGTCAGCCACGGCTGTGGAGACACTCGCACTGCTGCCTGAGCTTCAGCTGAACAACACATGAGATGAGTTATAGAGAGAGAAGCTGTTCACACTGATGATAATGAACACACACACAAACTCACATGATACATTCAGTGTAACAGCATCACTGCGCTGAGAGCTTTGTGTTCCCATCTGTCCTGTACAGGTGTATTTACCACGGTGAAAGACTTCAACACTGCTGATGTTCAGCTCTTGTGTTGAGGTTCGGCTGACAGAGGTTTTATGTTGGTAGTTAGTTCCCTCTGTTTCCCATCTGTACGTCCACTCAGTGTCTCCTCCCCACTTTATATCACATCTGAGAGAGACTGTTTCTCCTCTGAACACTTGTTCATCCGGTCGTACCGTCACCACAGCTTTAGGACTCACTGTACAAACACAGAGTATTACATTAATTATAGATTAAAAGTGTTAGATGTTCTGTAGATATTGTCTCTGATCTGTGTGTTGTGTCAGATACTATGTTCTCTCTCACCTGTAACATTTACCCACAGTGCATCACTGTATTGTGTGTAGTAGACTGGTTTCCCTCTTCCAGCTCTACACCAGTACTGGCCTCCATCAGACACTGAATCAATCTTCACACTGTAGGAGTTTGTTTCTGTCTTTGTCTCAGAGTTCAGTGTGTGTTTGTACCAGTAAAAGTCCCATCCAGGAGACAGATTCATGCGACAGGTCAAAGTCACTGTGTTTCCTGTCAGTGCAGCTCCTGCAGGATCTGATGTGAGTTCAGGCTTTGGCTCCAGATCTGCAGGAGAACAAGAACAGATTCAGAGTTCAGCTGTGAGGCAGATCACTGAGTATAAGCCTCATGTAAGATTTGAAGAGTCTTTTCCACTGCATGGTACGGCTCGGCTCTGTTTCTTCTTCTTCTGGTTTTTGGCATGTTGCATCCTTCGTGTATATATCGCCACCTACTTTTGCTGTTATGCAGTCATGGTTTATATACAGTTATACTACAGGGCAGTAAAATGCTTGAATCTGATTGGCTGACGAACGTTCTAAGATGTGTAATTATTTTCAGACAAACGCTCAGTGAATGTTTTTCTAGTCAGCTCTGGACTGCATGTCCATATCACTTCAAAAGTCTTGCAACACAACAATAACCAAAACCCCCAAAACACCAGACAAATAAATATGGTAAGCAATATGATAAAAATGACAGATCATTTCTCACTTTTCTTTTTTTCACTTTGTTTTGCCACACAGAGCCGATCCTCTCTATACACAAAATATGAAAGCTGTGTAGGGCCCCGAAACACCAGGGCCCCCCTTGCTTTCAAAGATTATTTAATTTTAGTTTTTGAATTTGGCCAGCGGCTATGAAAACATGAATGATAATTTATTTTAATGTGGTGCACGGTTGCCCTTTCTACTTAAAAATCTGTCAGATCATGTAATGGGAATGTCGTACAGTTTTGCCCGAGACTAAAAAACGAGTTCCAAGGCACAGAAGAAACACGTGCTGCATCCCAATTCACATACTATCTGTCCTAAATAGTATTTGAAAATATAATTAGTATGTCCCAAATCATAGTATGTTTATAAAAGTATGCCTAACATTCCCGGATGGTCTCTACTTCCTGTTAGAATTCGAAGTGCGGATCAATGCACTCTAACGGCTAATATTCCCCACAACACATTGTGCGGTGGACAAGGATTCGATTTGAACTACAAACACATAAAACAGTGTTAAAAAAACTATTCAATGTATAACCTGATAAAAAATATTAATGTTATCCACGTTATATTTCATCGGCAGCAACACTGTTAACTTTTATAATACATTTGGTCATTAACTTTTAATTGTGTCATTACGCAAACACACGAGTTCTTGACATGATGGTCCCACGACTAGCAGATCAACATGTCTCTTCATTTCTCTCCAGTATGGTAGGAAATTTAATTAAACAAAATGTGGATGCTGTTAAAGGTGACAAGATGATTGACAGGTCAGTTTAAACAGTGATATGGAAGCCTGGGTGAATGACGCCATACCAGACAGCGTGCTCCATCTGCCGGACTGTTTTAGCTGTTTAGAGCGGATCGCGACGCAGAATCAATGGGGAAATCGTGCGGCGGCGGGACATGCTTTTACATCAATGAATGCTGGTGTACAGATGTAACTGTGTTAAAGAAGATGTACTGTCCTGATCTAGAAATGCTGTTGTTCAATTGCAAGCCGTTCTATTCGCCGCGGGAGTTTCACTCGTTCATTGTGGTGAGTGTTTACATTCCTCCGCAACCGCATGTGAGCTCAGCTTTACAGAAACTCACTGATCAGATCACAGACACAGAACAACACCCGGACTCTGTTTTAATCATTCTTGGGCACTTTAATAAAGCCAATCTCTCCTGTGAAAGTGATCACTAAGTGGCATCTGTACTTGCCGGTCAGAGAGCACCTGTCCATTAAAAGCTCACTATCCAATCAGAGTAGATCACTGTTAACCCCGCCCCCACAAGAGGTTTGTGTCAAAACACCAAACGAAAAACTGTGAAACGTAAGCGAAATCTGTGGCAATGAATTCAGAATCCACGATTAGCAAAAAACAAATCTTTTAAAAACATTAACAAAGAATGAAGCATATTTGAAGAGCCGGTTAAATTTGTGCGACTCTTTTTTCTTTTCTTTTTTTCGTTTTAATTTTTCATTTTGTAATGGTATATTTTTGATAGTTTCTGAAAACTTTACGTTCAGTTTTATAAAGTTTTGTTCATTAATATTAAAACAAATGTAATTCCATAGATGTGGAGGAGATCACAATTTTGGAAAATGGAAAATTTAATATGGGAGAAGTAGAAAGAGCGTTAGCTAAAACTAAACAAACCACACCAGGAAAAGATGAAATAAGCTATATCATGTTACAACATTGAAAGGAGCAGTAATTATCCCGATAAGGAAGCCAGGAAAAGATGCTAGTAAGCCATCAAACTAGACCTATAGCATTAACATAAGTGATTCATGTATTTTTTCTTTTTTGAAAGTGTGTTTAGGAGAGGAAGAGGCACAATGGATGCAGTGCTGTGTTTAGAGGACGATGTAAGAAAAGCTCAAATAAATAAAGAATCTGTGGTAGCAGTGTTTTTGACGTTGAGAAGTCGGATGATATGTTATGGAGAGAGGGATTGATTAATGATTAAACTACACAAAATGGGAGTAAGAGGTAAAGTTTTTAATTGACTTTTTAAAAGGAAGATCAATTCAAGTTAAAACAGGAACAGATATTTCAAATAAGCATAAAGTAGAAAATGGACCACACAAGGGAGTGTTATAAGACCTACACTTTTTTCTGTTATGATAAATGATATATATTTAATAATGTACCTAATGACATTAATAGATCATTGTTTGCAGATGATGGGGCGCTTTGGAAACGTGGGAAAAACGTGGAATATGTAGAAAATACAGGTAGGAATACATCAGATTGAAATGTGGGGAATGGAATTGGGTTTTACATTTTCTGCAGAAAAATCAAAAGTGATGGTTTTCTCTGGAAAGAAAAATAAAGATGTTGAACTGAAATTATATCTGATTAATCTGGAAAGAGTTGAGAGTTTAAATGTTTTAGGGGTGTGGTTTGATTCACAAGTAACATGGAGATCACACATTAAACAAGTAGAAGATAAATGTAAAAAAGTAATGAACAGTATGAGGTGCTTACAGGAGTGGAGTGGGGAGCAGATTTTAAGTCATTAATATATATATATATATTTCACTAATAAGATCTAGGGTGGATCATGGGAGTCAGCAGCACAGTCAGTATTAGTGAGTCTGGACCGTATTCAGACACAGACATTGATCAAGTTTAATCAAGTTTTTACAGATAACAGGAGTTACAGGAGCTGCAGTTTTAATTCCCAGCCAGAAGTGTGAGATGAGCAAGAGAACATCAGATCACTTAAGTGTGTGCTGTTGAGATGTGTGATGACATTAGAACGGAGAGAATACACAAAGTCAAACAGAAGTTTAATTTGCAGCGACTCTGTCTCTGTACTGAGAGTCTAAAGACAGCAGGTTTTTATGATATTATGTCTGCCTATTTAATAATAATAATAAAAAATGATAAAGGACAATGATATTAAACTCACCCGTCACAGAGAGAGAAACAGAGCTTGATTGTGATGAGTTTGGTCTTTTATCTCTCTGTCCTCTACACGTGTACTGACCCTCATCAGATGTAGTTACTGCTGTGATAGTGAGAGTGTCTGTGTTTACAGTGTAACGACCAGACGACTGTAACTTTACACTGCCTTCATTCCACTTATATCTCCAGTCAGATGTCCAGTAATATGTCCAGTCATATCTCCGGTCTGTCAGGCCATTTCTCCATCTCCAGTCACTGTTAGACTCAATCACACACTTCAGACTCACTCTCTCTCCAGTGAATACAGGACTGTCTGGAGTCACAGTCAGAGTAGATCTGGGAGAATCTGTGAAGAAAGACAAAAATATGAAGTGACTCAAACAGCTCTTTCAGGGAACAAATATTTTGTAAATGTATTATAAATCTAAAAAATTATTATTTATGTCATATTTCATAATATTGGCTCTGTTTTATTTTTTGTACTATCATTATTTTTAGCATTTCAGTTTTTTGAGGAGGCTCTGGTTAAGTCTTGAATGATCTCAGGAATCTCAATCCATCTTATTTTTCTTGTAAGAGTGATTTATGAGTTTAATGTGTCTGGTTTAGGGTGTCATTCACTTCTATTTTTGCTTCTAAACAGCTTGTTTTGCTGCTTGATATTGTAAACTGGTGTCACCATATTATATTAAAGGTGCAATGTGTAATATTTACAAAGATCTATTGACAGAAATGCAACATAATGTACATTACTATTTTTTCAGAAGTGTATCAAGATCTTAATAAATCGTAATGTTTTTATTACTTTAGATTGATCAGTTTCTATCTACATACAGCACGCGTCCCGTTACATGTTTCTACAGGAGCCCGAAACACACAAACTGCTCTACAGACGCGTTTGTCACTTTGTTGTTTTGTGAATAAAACACTGACACAATTATGAACAAGTACATTAATATTCACAATAACATTGATTTATTGAATAAATAAGTAAATATAATTCCTGAATTGACCTTTGTAAGAGATCTCAGTGGTGTCTGCTGTGTTTATGGAGGACATCTTTACCTGCATCAGCCACCGTAGTTTCTCTAAAGAGAGATGTGAGCGGAGGACTGAGCAACTTCACTAGATAGCGCTAAAATACACACTGCACCTTTAATACATGATCTGAATCATGAACACACTGCTTTGTAGTGCACACAGTTTTACTGTTTCCTGCACTTTGTTATTCTTCTGGTTATTTCTCTACAGTGTCTAATGAACCAGACGTCTCACACATTCACAGAAAACCACTTCTGCGTCGAAAAATAAGATTCATAACATCCTCTGTGTGTTTCTTCAGGAGAGCATCTATTATATATCTGTGAGTATTTTCTTTGTTGTTTTTTATGAATGTGTAATCATAATCATTAATCATTTCATTGTTACAATTAATCAAAAAATCATTTATTAATTTTTATTATTTAGTATTTGGCTTATTTTACTTGCTCTTACAGTGCTTTTGAATTTTATTTAAACTAATTACAATTAATAAACAAAGAAGTTTGAATGTGTGATCTGGATTCATATATGATGTCAAATTAAATCTGTCTAAACTTTCATTGATCTACAGATGATACATACAGCAACTTTCTACATTAATTGTTGTATTTTTGTATTGTGATATATTGTGACTAAACATATTTGTACAAAAGGCTGAGATTTAATGACGCTGGTGTCTTCTGTTGGACATTTAATTTGTTGCACTTTAGGACATAGATATTATTTCTGAATCACCTGACTATCATTCCTGCACAGACATGTAACTATGTTGCTGAATCCCATGGTAGTTTTGTAGTGATCTCTGTGCTGATCTGCTCCGATTTCTAGCGGATTTTCGTTCATACTGTGTGCGGACATCTTAAAAGTAAGTAGTTATTTACTCTTTCATGTATATATTGGTAGATTTAGTTGCTGCTACGTTATATTGCAATTCTAAAAGTTTGTGTATTCCTTTGAGGTCGTCAATGCACACATGAGCTCGATCGCACATTCATTTCAGCATAAAACACGCTGATCTAGACTTTGAATGTTACTTTTTGAATATTATGTAATGTAATATTATGTGAGTTTATTTAAATGTACAGCTGCTTGACTGCTTGACTTGTAGAAATATGTCCTTATCTTTATGCTATCGCATTACTTTATTTTGTTCAGTAATGTTTCTGCCTCACTGTATCTATTGTATATTCATTATTGTTATTATTGATCATTTATAGAACCATTTAGTCTCGATGGAAATAGGGGTCCAGGTGCACCCCCCTGCTTTTTTATGCCACCTGATTTTTTTAAATCATTAAAGTGTCTATTTTCAGAGTCTGCCAGCCAGGTACCAAGCTGAAATAATGTCCCAAAGGGTTATGTTTTTAACCCTGTGCTGCACCCGACCAGAACCCGAAAAAAAAATGATATAGAAAGTGGCATAACATTAAGTAAAAAACATACAGAGACAAATGAACACATTTTCCCATAAAATTCTGACCCCAGGAATTTAATAGAATGGTTATTTTTGACATTTGACAACATATTGACCTTATTTCTGGACAAAAATAGCAAAAAATGGCCAAAGATGTGTAGAGGATTAACTATTTTTTGGTTTTCTCAAGCGCATAGGGTGATTTTTTTCCACAACCTGTTATTTCTTTATCATTCAAGTGTTTATTTTTAAGATTAAATTGGGTACCAAGCTGAAATAATGTGCAAAATGCTTTCATTTTTAACCCTTTGCACCAAACACAAGCAATCTAAATATGATATAAGGTGGCATAACTTTTGATGTAAACAACTCACAGAGACACATGAACACATTTTTCAATACATTTCTGACCCCAGAATTGGTTATTTGTCATGTTTTACAACATCTTGACTATCTGTGGTCAAAAAGAGCAAAAAAAAAAGTTCATTTGACAGCGTTTTTATACTTAGCAGCCTGAAATGGGGTTTATTTTAACCTTTTACTTCACCTATCCTGAACCTGAAGATATTAAAAATAGCTTTACTTTTGCTCTTTATCACAAGGTGCAGGACAAGGACCTTTTTGCAATGGAAGCTAAGTATCATCCATCATGCAGAAACAACTTCAACACAGAGTACCAAACCCATGAGCGTGGAAGGGAGAGAGTAGAAAAGGCAGCAGACAACACTGACAGCCTGCAGGCCCAGAAGATAGCAGCACATAACAAGTCATATTGTGTGGTAAAGGATTACATTCTTAGGAATGTGATTGAATGCAAAGAGGTTGCCCAGCTAAGATCCATGTGCAACTTGTACATGAAGACATTGGAAAATCAAGGTTTTCCTAATCCTGAATACCGCAGTGAGAAATTGGCAAGACGGTTACAGGGAGACAAAGACATCTCTCATGAACTCACATTCTCCAAGGTGCAACAATATGGGTGTATGTCGAACCTCAGTTTCAGTTTAGTTTAGTTTATTTCAGTTTCAGTTTCAGATTATTTATTTATTTTCCACAATTTCTAACGCATTCTCATCCCAAGGCGTCATATACTGACCCTCTTGACATTTCGTCAACATCCTACGCATATGGCACCCTCTAGCGTCAATAAGAGACACAGATTATGGGTTAAGGTTAGGGTTAGGGTTAGGGTTAGACCGCTAGGAGGCGCCTTCTGGCCCATTTTTATCTGCTTCTAATATTGACGCTAGAGGGTGCCATGTGCGTAGGATGTTGACGAAATGGCAAAAGGGTCAGTATATGACGCCTTGGGATGAGAACGGTCTGCAATTTCACACATAGCATTTGTAACTACATCAGAGAGAACAATAGTACTCTATTGTGAAAGAAAAAAAAACTGTAACTGGACTCCCAAGAAGCAATAGCTTATAAATAGGGGCAGTTTACGTCTAGTGTAGTGTGTGTGAGAAGATGTATATAATGGAATGAGCTCACATAATCTAATGTTTAACCTGTTAACAACATTGTACATTGTACATGCATTATGATAAAAGTTACATTCAGGAAGCTTTAGTAGGCCATGTCTATGGAAGAGAGCATTTGTATGAGAGTTACGTGTGGACCATGAAATAGCTCTTATGGCTTTCTTTTGTAATCTCAAGAGTTGCTCAGTATAAGTAGGATAAGTGTTATTCCAAATAATATTACAATAAATCAGATGAGGCTCAAACAGAGTCTTATACAATGCAAAGCACGTCTAATGGGAGCACATGTCTCACTTTAAAGAACAAACCCACAATTTTAGATAATTTTTTAACCAGCTCATTAATATGTTCCTTAAAGTTTATAAATTGATCTATATGTATTCCAAGAAATTTTGTTGCGTTCACTCTTTGAATAGTTTTACCATCTATGTTTAAATTAATGTCACAATCACTTAATTTATGACTACTTGATCAAAAAACAATATAAAAGGTTTTACTAATGTTTAGTGATAGTTTATTACATTTAAACCAGGTATCTATTTCTGTTAGTCTATCATTTAAGAGTTTTTCAAGATGATTCAAATATTTGTGGGATACAAACAAATTTGTGTCATCAGCAAAGAGTATTTTATGAACATCACAGGAACAATGTACAAAATCGTTAATATAAACAATGAACAAAACTGGCCCCAAAATAGATCCTTGGGGAACTCCATATCCTATGTTCTCCAATCCAGAATCAATACCATTTGAGGTCACATATTGCCGTCTTCCGATAACATTATCACTGAACCACTGAAGAGCCACACCCCTGACCCCGTAATGCGACAGTTTTCCAAGTAAGATTTGAAAATCAATAGTGTCGAATGCTTTTGAAAGGTCGAGAAAGACCCCAATACCGACTTCTTTTCTTTCAAAAGCATCATTTATTTTCTCTACAAGATCTAAAATAGCCATACTTGTGCTGCTGTTCTTCCTAAAGCCATATTGTGAGGATACTAATATGTTATTTTTATTTAAGTAATCTACAAGTCGTGAATAAAACACCCTTTCTAATACTTTAGACAACGTTGGTAGAATTGATATGGGTCTATAGTTCTGAAGATCACTTTTATCCACAGATTTGTATACTGGTATTATATTTGCCACCTTAGTTTGTTTAGGAACTATGCCATGCTGTAGTGATAAATTAATTATATAGGCTAAAGGCTCAGCTATTTCATTCACTATAGCTTTGAGGATCAAACTACAGATTCCATCAGCATCAGCTGTGTAAGAGCATTTAATTGTATTAATAATGTTAGTAACTTCCATTTTACAGGTAGGTCTAAAGTAGCAAGAATTGGGATAATTATTCCTCAAGTATGTTCTATAATTGACACCCCCTGGTGGACCAAATTGTTGAGACAGTTTCTTTCCAACAGAGGCAAAATATCTATTGAACAAATCTGGTAGTGAATCTTGTATTGTAGAATTATTTGAATGGGTTGGCACAACAGTGTCAGGGATGACTGAGGATATATTACTACGGCCAAGTGTCTCATTCAACACCTTCCAAGATTTCTTCTGATCCCCCGAGGCAGTTTTGAGACGATCAGAGAAGTAGCTTGCTTTGTTGTCTCGTATTAAACTAGTCAGTTTATTCTTATACTGTTTATATAAGGTTTTATTAGTACTATTTGGATTCTTCCTGTATTTTTTGTAGAGTTTGTCCTTCTTCTGGATAGAATTTAGAATTCCTTTGGTGATCCATGGATGAGTTTCCTTTGTATGTTTAATTATCCTTTCTGGAATAGTCAAGTTGATAGCTTCGATTATTACATCAATTAAGAAATTATAAGCATAATTGGGGTCTGTGACATTGTATATTTCATCCCAGCTTTTACTTTGAAGGTGTTGAATTAGATTTGCAAGTGTTTTATTATTAAGAACTTTTACCTTCCTATTAGTACATGGATCAGATACTCTTTTTATCCAGTTTGTAAAGAATACAACAGGGTAATGATCAGAAATGTCAGAAAATATTACACCCGATTTACAACCAGTATTTTGCAAATTAGTTATGATATTGTCAATTGTGGACATACTTCTCTCTGTAACACGTGTGTGTTTATCAATAGTAGGATAGAATGATGAGGAGTAGAGGATGTTTAAAAAATCAGTTCCCTTTATATCTTTTTTAGAAATGTCAATATTAAAGTCACCCATAATAATACTGTTTTTATTCATCTGGTTTATACTGATAAGGAGATTATCAAAGTGGTTTCTAAATGTTTCATAGTCAGAGTTTGGTGGTCGATATATTACTCCAATGATGATACATGCACCACTCGCCAATTTAACTTCTAGGAATAATGAATCAATGTGGTCATCATCAATTGTCAAATCATGACGCTCCTTCACAGAATAGTGAGAGTTTACATACATGCATACCCCTCCTCCAATTCTACCCTGCCTATTAACACAATACAATGAGTATCCATCGATTGTATAAATATCTAAGAGGGTTTGTTCACACATCCATGTTTCACTACAACCGATGATATCAAAACTTTTTCCTGTGCTAGCAAGAAGAGCAACAAGATCGTCATGATGCTTTTTAAGACTTCTTATATTTAAATGCATTACAGAAAAGGAAAAGTCATTTTGTTTCAGATCTTCAAGGTTGTAATAATCACAGCTTGTATTAGTAGAGGTACTGAGGTAATGTTCAAATTTCTCATATTCAGTACTACAATTTATGTCTATCACACCCATTGTTGTAAGCGAAAATTATATTTCGGTTGCAGAAATACATGCCATACAGAAAAGCTAGGACCATACTTTTTGAGGCACCCTGTGTATATAAAGAAAAACAAAAACAAAAAAAAGAACAAAAAAATAAATAAAAATAAAATAAACAAATAAATAAATAACCATCCATCCAAACATTCACATATACAACAACAACCTCATATACAGCTCTAGCATTAATGTAGATGAAGCAGTTGGATGTGCGTACAAACTTGGAACAGCTCACCAACTTCAAGAAGCAGCACTCACCCTCCATTCTCACATTATAAAGGCATTCAAAGAGTCAAAGGAGCTAACATGGCCCCCGACAGCACAGGAGCTAGATGCTGTGAAGATGGACGTGCTTCTTCCAGAGCATCTTGTACAATTTCCGAGCTCATTGGTGACTGGGACACTTGATGGCCAAAAGTGCGAGAAGACACAGAGGCTGGTCTATTCGATTACACAAGATGTGTGTCGAGCAGCAACTAACAGCAAATGGAAACTCCCAAAGCACATCCTCCTTGTGCTACACTTCAACACCTCTATCGAAGCAAACAGGTGAGTTATAAGTTAATTTATTGCTTTCGAGGTCCTACATTGTCAATGCTGAACTCTTTTTGATACAAGCATTTGATTCTGATATTTACTAAAGCATTTTTCTGTCTTTGTAGCTCACAACCATCCGTTCACGACTAGGACACTCAGAAACATATGACTTCAGTATGGAACAATATTGTTGTACTTCTAGAAGTCTCTCTGTAATGAAGCGGCTGATGAAAGGTGCTCTGTGTTTTGGAGCAGCTCCTGGGTTTTAAAAATTATTAATAATTCAAAAATTATCTGGAAATTAAAGTAGATTTTACTATGCATGAGTTGTTAGTAATTGTGTAAAACCTCTAGTCACAGAGTCTCTGAGCAGAAACATGAATGTCAAGCTCTGTGTGTAATCATAGAGACAGAGACTACAGTAAAAGTAAAGAGAGAGACTGTCTCTCCTCTGAACACACACTGATCTGATCTGATCTCAGCTTCACTACAGCTTCTGATCTCCATCTATTAATACACTTATGAGGAAATATTGATAGAAACAGCATCACAGTATCATGATCACTGTAATGAACTCAAAATCATTATGAGAAAAATACTGCACTAAATTAAATATCTGGTTTGCTTGTAGTTTGTGTTGATTACTAAAAATGTTTCCAATTTTCCAATCATATACTGATTTCTATATTCAGTCAACATTTCTGTTCTTTAATTCACATATTACAGTGTACAACATTTACATAAACAATTTTTTTTATGAGGACAATGATATTAAACTCACCCTTCACAGAGAGAGAAACATAGTTTGATTGTGAAGAGTTTGGTCGCCCTTTTCTCTGTCCTCTACACGTGTACTGACCCGCATCAGATGATTCAGATCCTTCAATAGTGAGAGTGTTTCTGTTTACAGTGTGACGCTCAGACGACTGTAATATTACACTGTCTTTATTCCACTCATATCTCCAGTCAGTGTAATAAGGTGTTATCACACACTTCAGACTCACTCTCTCTCCAGTGAAGACAGCAGTGTCTGGAGTCACAGTCAGAGTAGATCTGGGTAAAGCTGTGACAAAGACAAAAACATGAAGTGACTCAAACAGCAGTTCAGATGACATAATTACTTTGTAAATGTGTTAAAAAACCATATAGTTTTGTAAAAAAAAAAAAAAAAAAAAAAAGTGACAACACTTCCAGTAAAAAGTAAAAAAAAAAAAAAAAGTAAATGGTTTACACTATGATACAGTTCATATATTATGTCATTTTTGATAACATCGGTCACGTTCTGGTTTGTTGTGGTCAGTTTTGTGCTCTCAGTGTTTTCTGGAGGCTCTGGCTCCGTCTCGTCCTCAGACAAACACCTCTGACTCGTCATAGAAAGCAGAATGAAGCTCCTGCTGAAGGAGAGCTGAACACCTCCAACTACAACCTCATATGAGGAGACACTGAATCTCAATCAACTTCAGCAGACGATCTGAAGACTTCAGCAACTCATTTAACATCATCATCTGGAAGTCACTTCACTCTCTCTGACTTCAGGACTAAACTCATCTCTATTGAACTCTGTGACTAAAGTAATCATTAGGTGTGTAACGATACACTCATGTCACCATTCACTTCAACACATGACACTGATCTCACTATATACTCGAAACAAGACCGAAACAGAGTTCAAATGACAAGTTTTATATAAACTGTTTCTATCCATGATACTGACATGATGATGCTCTTGTGTTTCTGTTTTGTGTTTAAGGACTTTTATGTTGAAGTGTTTTTCTCATTGTTTCTATGTTCACTTCCTGTTTCCCTTGTTGCCTTGCCTACCTTGTTTGTTTCCATAGTTACTCTCCTCTGTTCCCATGGCTACTCCTACAGGTCTACACCTGTCTCTTCTTGTCTCTATGATCCAGTGTTTCTCTTCTTTATTGTCTGGTATGGATGTGTGCTGCACATTTGTTTCAGTTCCTGTATGTGGTTTCTCTTGTTCATTGCTGGATTTACTGTTGTCTTGTTTAAATCAGCTTTAAACTGCACTTGGATCCAACATTTTGTTTTACTGAAACAGCCACGTTACAGAAACAGCAGAGCATTGATAGATCTAGTCGTATTAATTCAGCTTCAGCAAGAAACTCATTCACTCGAGGACCATCGAAGACTTTCTGGACATTTCTGATCTAACTGAGCTGCCTGACTTTCCTCTCATTGATTTCTTCTGCCATGAATCAACAAGCGTTACAATCTACACTGATCTGTGATGATCCTCGAGGATCTCTGAGTCAGTTTCTAGAATGACACTCTTACACTCTTTGTGTGACACTGATGTTAAAGAGGAGAGATGTGGAGAGGAGACTGATGTCTCTCCTCGTCTGATTCACTGCAGGTTTAAAGAGGTCATAAGATGCTGCTAAAAACAACATTATTTTGTGTATTTGGTGTAACGACGTATTTATGTGGTTTAAGGTTCAAAAAACACATTCCACATAATGCCTTCTGAAACACATACATTTTTACAAGGCTCCTCTTCTGAAAAGCGAGGTGTGCTCTGATTGGCCAGCTACACAGTGTGCTGTGATTGGCCGAATACTTCAAGCGTGTGATGTAAATGTTAAGTTAACAAGAGGACACAACTTTACTATAAAACTCTTCACATGTACTGTCCCTGTAAGTCTTTTCTCTCATAATTTAAGTTGGGCATCTCTTCACAATGCACATTCTGTCTTTCTAATTTGGAAACAATAACACACTTATTTTT
Organism: Carassius carassius; assembly: GCF_963082965.1. Classification (NCBI taxonomy): domain Eukaryota; kingdom Metazoa; phylum Chordata; class Actinopteri; order Cypriniformes; family Cyprinidae; genus Carassius; species Carassius carassius. The sequence continues at coordinate 4,355,171 of NC_081756.1, forward strand.
TGCGATTTTGCAAATTATTTTTGGAAAGAAATGTCATGGCTTGTTTTCTCAGCTTACAACAAACTTTTTAGGTTTGAGAGAATTAATGTACGTAATAAGAAAGCTGCTAAAACTACTGTATTAATGGGGGAAAACATGAATTTAATGTAAGGGTTAACAGTATGTATTCTTTGAAGTTGACATTTTATGTGTATTTTTACATTTAAATTATTCTTTATTTTAATTTTTGATTAAAAAAAAGTTTAACTTTTCATTGTTTTTCTATTTACATTTAATTTGTACTTTTCTTTGTATTCTGGTAGAGTATGACTCTCTTCCTTATCTCCTCTTTCCTTCTGCTGATAACTGAAAAGATCCACCACAAACAAACAAAGTGAAAAAAAAACATGAACGTAAACTGAAAGGATGCTGTGGCACATCGTTTTCTCTTCCACAGATGAAGAAAAGTTTATAAATCATGAAGCTTGTGTCAGAATATCAGTCTGTGAGTCAAATCTGAATCAAGAAAACTCAAATATTATAACAACTTCATCTCAGACGGCTGATAAAAGTAAAAGATGAATGAATGAGTGATCGTTACAAACATGAATCAAATACACTGAACACGTGTGTGACGCGCTAGAACAGACACACTTTCTCTCTCACGTCACACACACACACACACACACACACACACACACACACACACACATTTGAGCATCTCTTTTCTTTTTAATGTCAGTTACATCCCTAAATGTAAATGTGTTTATTTTATTTACTCACCATTAACAGCGAGATCAATTCGTTCACTCTCCTGTGATGAGTTTGGTCTCTCATCTCTCTGTCCTCTACACGTGTACTGACCCTCATCAGATTTAGTAGCTCCTCTGATAGTGAGTGTGTCTCTGTTTACAGTGTAACTGTTCTTTACTCTGTCTGTGCCTTTATACCACTCATATCTCCAGTCACTGTAAGACTCAATCACACACTTCAGATCGACCGTCTCTCCAGTGAAGACAGGACTCTTTGGATCTACAGTCAGTTCAGGTTTGGGTAAGTCTGTTAAGATAAAAACATAAAGTGACTCAAACAGTTCAAAGAAGAAGAAAAAAAAATGTCTGACAGTATTATATACTTTTACAGTATGAATATTATACATAGACTGTCATATTTCATAAGGCTCTGGCTCTGTCTCATTTTTTCTTAGTAACTGTAACTGATTACTGTTACATTTATTTTGTAATTAAATTACGTAACGCCGTTACATGTAACTAGTTACTCCCCAACACTGAGTATAACTGCTGACCGGAGATCTCCAAATGGGGGCGGGAACTCCAAAACAGGGCGTGGTCTCCTCACCTTGACTGACAGCGCGCTAAAGTGACAGATGGCAAGTTAAAGAAAGGGAGAATGGCGGTTCAGGTAAACAGTCGGTCATAAGATAATATAGCAGATAGACTAGATAGAAGTTAATTTTGACTTTAATGAAAAATAATATATAAACGTAGCTTTGTTGTGTCAGGTGTGAAGTTTAATATTAAAGGATTTTTACTCTTTTGATGAATCTGCGGCTATATTGATGCAGTTTGTACCGTCTGTGTGTGTTTAGCACATAAGGAATGTAAAGTAACGTTATGTAGTATGTGTTGTTAATAGTGAGTAATAAATGTATATAAAAATTCAAAGAATGTCAAAGAATCACATATGATGAATATTTACCATCTCAAGTACTACACTTATCTTATTTTGCAATGTGCTGCAAACCCTTTTTTTAACCCCTGTGTAGTTTCAGAATATACAAATGCCACCAAAATTACAGGGTGTCCCCATTTCCATTGCCCAGGCTGTAAAAACAAGGATTTCTTTAGTCATTTGTTGTATTGATGTTTTTAAAGTATATGTGCAATTTTAACTTGATAGGTATATAATACGAAACATGCTATTTTTTCTAGTTTAGACGGCATATTCCCTGCATGAAGGTGATGAGATCTCGACAGAGAGAGTTGCTCTTTCTGGACTCTATGTACCTTAAAACTGCAGGAGAATTTGGAGACATGTCCTGACAAAATGTCCTAAGGTTACTTAATGAAGACGTGTGTTTTGGGAGCCACGTTCCCCTGGCCAGCCTCTGTTTGTTTCATTTGGTGATCATGTTCTCTGACCGGGGAACACTTTATGTGTGACTTTAGTGAATGAACTGTTCATGCTTCAGGTCAAGATTATGGGAATGACTGCGGTCTCTTCATGATCATGGTGTGAGTTAACAGTTAAATTGACAAAAGATTAAATTGACAACATTGTTAAAAAATAAATAAATAAATAAAAGTACACATTCATTTTTAACAGTTGTATGCTGTTCAGCTATACTGCATGACAAACATGTTATTGAAAATATATATTTAATATGCAGTACCTCTGGTTTATGGCAATGGAGGCTTATTTTGATTTCCCTGTGGTAAGTGTTGATTAAAATTGACATTATACACCTTTCTGAAACAAGATAACCTCTCAATCATTTCACATACCTCACGTTAGGTGTAATCTTGTAGTTACTGACTTGCTGAATTGTGGTTTTGTGATTAACTGATTTGAGTCTTACTCCTGTGTCTGAATTAGTTTATATGAATTGTTTTAGAGGAGAAATGTAAAATGAATTGTTTTCCTGTTTAGAAGGACATGCCAGATCTTAGAAGATGGTTTATAGTTCTGATGGAGAACGTTCATCTAGTAGAGTAATCTTTACTTAAATGCTTTTAATGCAGCTGTTAAAATAAAACCAAAAAGTCTTATTTTCATTAATGTGCATTTGCAGTCACAGGAAAAGATTGCACATTGGACTGAAGATGAGAAACAAACTCTTAAAGGAACTTTTACAACATTAAAATGTTAATTGTGCAAGAAAACCTTGTGCTTTGTTTATCTGAACAGCTTCTTTAGACTTTTTATTTAATGTGATTATGCACACATTTTAGTAAACCCAAATCAGTTTTTATAACAAGTGAATATGTTTGTTGACTTGAGACATAACACATATGACACTCTTTTTCGACATCTGCTGCCGTATTTGTGTAATATGAAGAAATGGTCACTGAACGAATCCATGAATGAATCTGAATAAATCCTAATGAACAAACTGAAAATGAATGAATCTTTTGAAACAATCAAAAAAGGTAGGCATTCGAAAACTGAAAAATGGAGGACGCATTCCTAGGAAGGAAGGCATCAAGGCACACCCAAATTCAGTGTTAGCTTCAGATCCTGTCTCCTGAGATGTCTTCATCTGGCCGATTTTACAAGGGAGCATAGATGTATTCACTGCCTTTGATATCCCACAATCCTGTGCGTTCCATTCTGTGACAAATGACAGCCAAAAAATAAAGTTGTCTTCTGAAAGTTGCGGTCGGTGGTCAGTTGGTGTGTAAATGTATGTTTTTGATCAATGTTTTCCACTTTTCTTATGTAATTTCTAGCGAGAAATTAATATTGCAGTAATGAAATATCCACTTAGTTATCACCAAAGCTCTCTATATTTCGCTGTAGATCATTTAACCATTACTCTGCCTCAGTTTCAGGTGCCTTCGTGCAAAAACGCTGCATGCAAAGTCATTGCCTGATTAGACAGCGAGGCAGCAGGTCAGCTTCCTAAGTTTTTGGATGCAGCCTACTGTACACAGACATTTACTATAATAGACATTTTCAACAGATTTTGTGGTCACAATTATGAATATGGTACTACGGGACATAAACTTGTGTCTCCAGTGAAGACAGGACTGTTTGGATCTACAGTCAGTTCAGTTTTGGCTGTTAAGATAAAAACATAAAGTTTCAATGGAAGGTAAAACCGGTTCAGTTTATCACTAGATCCCACACACTCCACACAGAACACAAGTCTGCGCTGATGAGAGAAAAGATTTAACACAACCCACTGGAATCACCTGACTAAACCATATATATATATATATATATATATATATATATATATATATATATATAGTAGTTAGTATAGTATAATATAGTATAGTATAGTTTTGCATTTTCCATTAGTTTTTAGTTTTATTTCTTTTTGACTTTTTGTTTTCAAATTCAGTTTAGTTTATTTTTTTATATATAAAGTGAGTTTGCTAGTATAGTTTAATTATATTTTTTTGAAAATGCTTCGTTTTAGTTTAGTTTTTATTCGTTTTAGTGTTAGTTTTTCGCAATTTGGGTTATTTGTCAGGGGCCAGATTCAAAAAGGTCAAAAAAAGTATTGTGTAATAATAACTCAACAAAAACATCATACAATTTTAGAAAATATTAATTCAAAAATAAAACCAGTACATAAAATGTACATATGGGCACAAATATGTAAACAGTCTCAACATTCCGCAGTAGGCTATGTGGAAAATGTGTAAGAGACGTGTGCCAGTAAAAAAATAAAGAGCCAACAGACTAAAGAAGACATACATGAACCGCGTATGTTCAACCCATTTTTGAGCCACAACAAGACTTTTCTGTCAGATTGTCAGGGAGCTCAATCTGATAAAAGAACATAACAAATAATAATAATTAAAAAAAAACTTTAAATACAGCTTTTAAATTTTTTAAGTGTGTGTGTGTGTGTGTGTGTGCCGTGATTTTGTGAGTGTGCATAGGTGAGAGAGAGAGATGACTTAACTTCAGTCAAGCAATACTTTTCTATACAGAATTCACACCCTATACAAATACCACAGCTTAGGTGTGGGCAATATGGAAAAAAATATATTATATCACAGTTTCTTTTAGAAATATCACGATTCACGGTTAATATCACAATTCTTTGTCATGTTGGTTTTACTATTTTCCAAGTTGTCTGAGCAACTAATTAGCCAAACTAATTTCCCTATTGTAAAGACAAAGCCTTTTATGGTAAAAAAAAAAAAAAAGATTGGCAGATATACACATTACAACTACACATAATATACTATTAAAACAAACAGTGCTTTACTTTCAGGTACAATAGGTGTATTTAGCAAAGCGTTCAAGAAACTGAATGAACAAATATAAAAATAAAACACTTTATAAACTGATTCCTAAAGTAACTGTATTACATTTCTTCAGTCAAGAGCAGCGAGTGATTTTTCTCTGTTTTTTGTTGTTTTATTAACGTTAAAGGAATATTTCGCCCAAAAATAAAAATTCTGTCAGCTGCTATTAAATTAAATAAATGCTATTTTGAAGAACAAGGGTGCTGGTCCAAAGTTACTTCCAAAGGTTTTTTTTTGCTACTAACAAATTCCCACATTCTTCAAAATATCTTATTTTGTGTTCAGCATGAGAAAAAAATAAGTACAGGTATGGGACAATGTGACAGTGAGTAAATAATGTCAGACATGAAATTTTAGGGTGATCTATCCCTTTAATGACAGTCGTATGTTCAATAGGCCTACTGTCCCTTTAAGACCTGCATGCATCTAATATAAAGCCTGTATTAGTATAATATAATACAGAAATTAGTATACAAATAATACAGTATTAGTATAATACAGGCACATATATGTTTTTCTCTCAACTGTTTACCTTCATTTTAGACATAACCTACTGAGTCTACATGTAAACATTGTGTGTTTTGACAGTTTTATCGCAAGAGATAACTTAATAATCAGTAATCAGGTGCTGTATGACAAGCTTTAGCGCACGTGCTTCGGGTGTATGCAGTGCTCAGAAAAGGCACAGGTCAGAGCACCGCGTGAATGAAACATTTAAAAGCACATGCAGATAATGAGAGAGTAGCTCTACCACAGAGTTAACACTGCTGTGATTGCATGTGGCGTAGTACAGTATATGACGGAGGCGCCAGAACTGCAGCTAATATAATGACAATGACATAACACATTGTTTAATACAACCCGAATTCCGGAAAAGTTGGGACGTTTTTTAAATTTTAATAAAATGAAAACTAAAAGACTTTCAAATCACATGAGCCAATATTTTATTCACAATAGAACATAGATAACATAGCAAATGTTTAAACTGAGAAAGTTTACAATTTTATGCACAAAATGAGCTCATTTCAATTTTGATTTCTGCTACAGGTCTCAAAATAGTTGGGACGGGGCATGTTTACCATGGTGTAGCATCTCCTTTTCTTTTCAAAACAGTTTGAAGACGTCTGGGCATTAAGGCTATGAGTTGCTGGAGTTTCGCTGCTGGAATTTGGTCCCATTCTTGCCTTATATAGATTTCCAGCTGCTGAAGAGTTCGTGGTCGTCTTTGACGTATTTTTCGTTTAATGATGTGCCAAATGTTCTCTATAGGTGAAAGATCTGGACTGCAGGCAGGCCAGGTTAGCACCCGGACTCTTCTACGACGAAGCCATGCTGTTGTTATAGCTGCAGTATGTGGTTTTGCATTGTCCTGCTGAAATAAACAAGGCCTTCCCTGAAATAGACGTTGTTTGGAGGGAAGCATATGTTGCTCTAAAACCTTTATATACCTTTCAGCCGTACCGTATGCACTTATGCACCCCCATACCATCAGAGATGCTGGCTTTTGAACTGAACGCTGATAACATGCTGGAAGGTCTCGCTCCTCTTTAGCCCGGAGGACACGGCGTCCGTGATTTCCAACAAGAATGTCAAATTTGGACTCTTCTGACCATAAAACACTATTCCACTTTGAAATAATCCATTTTAAATGAGCCTTGGCCCACAGGACACGACGGCGCTTCTGGACCATGTTCACATATGGCTTCTTTTTTGCATGATAGAGCTTTAGTTGGCATCTGCTGATGGCACGGCGGATTGTGTTTACCGACAGTGGTTTCTGAAAGTATTCCTGGGCCCATTTAGTAATGTCATTGACACAATCATGCCGATGAGTGATGCAGTGTCGTCTGAGAGCCTGAAGACCACGGGCATCCAATAAAGGTCTCCGGCCTTGTCCCTTACGCACAGAGATTTCTCCAGTTTCTCTGAATCTTTTGATGATGTTATGCACTGTAGATGATGAGATTTGCAAAGCCTTTGCAATTTGACGTTGAAGAACATTGTTTTTAAAGTTTTCCACATTTTTTTTACGCAGTCTTTCACAGATTGGAGAGCCTCTGCCCATCTTTACTTCTGAGAGACTCTGCTTCTCTAAGACAAAGCTTTTATAGCTAATCATGTTACAGACCTGATATCAATTAACTTAATTAATCACTAGATGTTCTCCCAGCTGAATCTTTTCAAAACTGCTTGCTTTTTTAGCCATTTGTTGCCCCCGTGCCAACTTTTTTGAGACCTGTAGCAGGCATTAAATTTTAAATGAGCTAATTAAGTGGATAAAAGTGTAAAATTTAACTCAGTTTAAACATTTGCTACGTTATCTATGTTCTATTGTGAATAAAATATTGGCTCATGTGATTTGAAATTCCTTTAGTTTTCATTTTATTAAAATTTAAAAAACGTCCCAACTTTTCCGGAATTCGGGTTGTATTTGAATCACCGCTTATATTTTGTTTTGACATCGACAACCCAAGTGCATTTTACATTAAACTTGCGACTAGTTAACTAAGTAGCAATCGCTTTTCGGGTCGACATTAACACACTGACAAAATTATATTCAGAATTAAAAATATTTTTATACCACTTTTTAAAGTTTGATTGTGTAAAGGTGATCACAAACAAGGGCGTAATTTTGGGTCTACCATTTGTGGGGGGTTAAACACGCGGCATATTTATTAATTTATTTATTTATTGAATAATTTTATTGTGTAAAAGGTAAAATGCTAATTTGCATGTTCATGTATTAGAAATACATTGTGATATTTTTACAGATTTAGGCTACTTAACGTAAATCCAGCTGTTCATTTGAGTATTTATGCCATAATGACACAGTAGTTAAATTAAGAGTTTAAGCACTAGCCAGCAGTGGCAGCGTCCACTTAATTGATTTTTTATAAGTTTTCAATATCTTATGAAAAAAAAAAAATAGAACTTAAAGATTAATCAATTGCATCACTGTATTAGCACCTACGTTCAACAAATGTATTATTCCCAATTCAACTCTCAATACATTACACAATACAGGGTGGCACACAGCATTTAAAATTTATACAGTAAATAGAGAAAATGAAAGTGCAATTATATTATCACTTTGCATGAAATAAGACTCAAAAGTTGATAAAAAAAAATTGTTTGCATTTAGCCTCTGATAACATCAAATTCAGAAACTGAGAAAATACAAGTGTAGACTAACGTTAACGTTAGTTGTGCTTTGATTCATTTTGTCACTTTGCAAACTTCCATTGTGGCTGCGGTGTGACAAGCAAAGAAGACACGCATCTCCATGGGAACCATAAAGTGATACTATGATCAATAACGGTCGCCTTGAAAAACTTTCAAACTTAAGTGTGAAAAGGCTTACATTTAAATGTTTTGTTTTGAGTGTATGGTCAATAAATAAAGGAATTAAAAAGATGTCATGTCTCCACCTGTCATGTCTCTATTCCCCACCAGTGGGCCGCACCCGCACCCCACACTTTGAAAAAATGCTGAGCTAACTTAACAGCTAACTTAACAATAGGGGTACCTCCGTTTAGTCAGGATTTTCATTTTTTTTTTTTTTCTTCTGGTGTCGACCAACAAAGAAAAATCGCTGTCTGGCTGCCTTTCAGTGTCCTTTTTTTATCTTTCCGTCAGCTTTCTCCAACCATTCATCCCATCGACTGCACAAAATAGCGAACAAACTTGGTCGAGAAAGCGGGTTGGGTAATACCATGTAGTCGGTGCGGTGGGCGGGGGGTACATTACAGATTATTTAAAATATGATACTATCTTTCTTGCTGGTAAATGAGAATAATAAAGAAAACAAACAAAATATTAATTAAGAATATTTCATATTTATTTGAATCTGAATGATGTGATGATATTGGGGGGTTATATTACCTGGATCTGATTTTTGAGGGGGTCATGACCCCCATAATCCCCGTGCAAATTACACACATGATCACAAGATACCAACCTTTCACGAACTTGCTTTCAACGTCGAACACTCGTCGTTCTTGGTGTGCATGGAGGGGAAGGGCTGTGTGTGTGTCTGTGTGCGCGCGCATGTACGTGAGAGAGACGCGTGAGTGAGAGACGCAGGGAAAGGAAATGCAGCTGAATGTTATTTGCTCTATGAAAGACATTGAAAAAGATGAAAAGGACATTTAATCAATAATTTTATTTTATTTTAGTTAGTTTTGCCAAACAGACATTACAGTTTTAGTTAGTTATCGTTTTTTTGTAATGACTCGTGTTTATTTTTATTTCAGTTAACTTCAATGTTTTTTCGCACCTAGTTTTCGTATTTTCGTTCGTTTTTCGCTTATAACCTTGATATATACACTCACCTAAAGGATTATTAGGAACACCTGCTCAATTTCTCATTAATGCAATTATCTAATCAACCAATCACATGGCAGTTGCTTCAATGCATTTAGGGGTGTGTTCCTGGTCAAGACAATCTCCCGAACTCATAACTGAATGTCAGAATGGGAAAGAAAGGTGATTTAAGCAATTTTGAGACGGGCCGGTCAGACGGGCCGGTCTGAGTATTTCATAATCTGCTCAGTTACTGGGATTTTCACGCACAACCATTTCTAGGGTTTACAAAGGATGGTGTGAAAAGGGAAAAACATCCAGTATGTGGCAGTCCTGTAGGCGAAAATGCCTTGTTGATGCTAGAGGTCAGAGGAGAATGGGCCAACTGATTCAAGCTGATAGAAGACCAACTTTGACTGAAATAACCACTCGTTACAACCAAGGTATGCAGCAAAGCATTTGTGAAGCCACAACATGCACAAACTTGAGGCGGATGGGCTAAAACAGCAGAAGACCCCACCGGGTACCACTCATGCTGTACAGTACAACAAAGCGGGACAGGTGGTCACTTTATTCACGCCAGTTATTCAGCCAATAAAGTGTAGGCCTATGTATTTCAAAATTGTGTCTAGTACTATATAAATTACAAATGTATTTCTAAAGACCCGACCGACCGCGACCCGAATATCATTAAAAATATTTTTGGATGACTCGTAACTGCGGGTAACCGCGGGTGACCGCAGGCACCTGCTCATTTCGGATCAACCCGCGCATCACTGATCTCCACTACAAATAGGAAAAAGAGACTACAATTTGCACAAGCTCACCAAAAATGGAAAGTTGAAGACTGGAAAAATGTTGCCTGGTCTGATGAGTCGATTTCTGTTGAGACATTCAGATGGTAGAGTCAGAATTTGGCGTAAACAGAATGAGAACATGGATCCATCATGCCTTGTTACCACTGTGCAGGCTGCTGGTGGTGGTGGTGTAATGGTGTGGGGGATGTTTTCTTGGCACACTTTAGGCCCCTTAGTGCCAATTGGGCATCATTTAAATGCCACGGACTACCTGAGCATTGTTTCTGACCATGTCCATCCCTTTATGACCACCATAGGGAAGTCAGGAAGTCGTGGGAAGTCGTGGCCTAATGGTTAGAGAGTCGGACTGGCAATCGAAAGTTTGTGAGTTCGAGTCCCGGGCCGGCAGGAATTGTGGGTGGGGGGAGTGCATGTACAGTTCTCTCTCCACCTTCAATACCACGACTTAGGTGCCCTTGAGCAAGGCATCGAACCCCCAACTGCTCCCTGGGCGCCGCAGCATAAATGGCTGCCCACTGCTCTGGGTGTGTGTTCACAGTGTGTGTGTGTGTGTGTTCACTGCTCTGTGTGTGTGCACTTCGGATGGGTTAAATGCAGAGCACAAATTCTGAGTATGGGTCACCATACTTGGCTGAATGTCACTTCACTTTCACTTTCATGTCAGGGAACTACACTGCCACCAAAATGGTCGCATATGCGACCTTATGAAATGCCATTGTGACCCTAATTTTTATGAGGTCGCAAATGTATCACTGATTATTTTTTTACCTGCCTCATTTTTTAGGCAATATGCTATGATTTACTATGAACATTTATTAAAACAGAAATGTGTATTTTAAGAATACGTTTTATAACGTTCTCTGAGCATTCAACACATCAAGTTGGCTTCAGCCCCGCGGCTCATTTTCAGACGTTTTTAAACCTTGCCAATTTAAACATTCAAAAGAGTTTAAAGCATCCAAACACAAGATGCGGTCAAGCTGAACTGAGCAGCTGGTTACTCGCGCGCTGTGTTCGGTGGCACGAGAGAGCCGCGTCTCACAGACAGCAACAATGAACCGAGCTCTCCTTCAGGACGTTCGCGTCCTCCTGCACCCGAACGAACAAATACAAATCAGAGTTTAAATAAAAAGAAAAGATGCGAAAGAGCTCAATTCAGCACCGTGGTGTTCTGGTGTTCAGGGCGCACGCAGAGACGTGTCTCAAAGTCTTCTTCCTTTTGTACCAACAAATACATACAAAATGTGTCAAAATACCCATCTTGGAAAGTGTGTTCGAAAAAGTCTAAGGTTATGTCTTAAGTGAAAGTAAAGAGTTGAGAAAGAAATCGGATGTGTATCATTATAATAGATGCATTGTCTCTTAAAGTGACTGCGCCTAATTTACTAGCTCTGCTGTCAGTGTCTTTAATGTATGAAAATGAAAAGTAAATCACTCACTGCTCTTGACTGCATTACTTTGTAGTTTTAACAAGAATTTATCCACAGTCAAACCAAAAATCAGATATAATTTATTATATTTTTTACTAGTGGGTGCAGGACACTAATTAATTTATGTAAGTGAGTAAAGCAAAATACAGCGAACTGTGAAATATTATACCCAAAAATTCTTAATACTGTAGACTACCAGTGAAAGTGATTATTTATATATATATATACAGTACAGACCAAAAGTTTGGACACACCTTCTCATTCAAAGAGTTTTCTTTATTTTCATGACTATGAAAATTGTAGATTCACACTGAAGGCATCAAAACTATGAATTAACACATGTGGAATTATATACATAACAAAAAAGTGTGAAACAACTGAAAATATGTCATATTGTAGGTTCTTCAAAGTAGCCACCTTTTGCTTTGATTACTGCTTTGCACACTCTTGGCATTCTCTTGATGAACTTCAAGAGGTAGTCACCTGAAATGGTCTTTCAACAGTCTTGAAGGAGTTCCCCGAGAGATGCTTAGCACTTGTTGGCCCTTTTGCCTTCTGTCTGCGGTCCAGCTCACCCCTAAACCATCTCGATTGGGTTCAGGTCCGGTGACTGTGGAGGCCAGGTCATCTGGCGCAGCACCCCATCACTCTCCTTCTTGGTCAAATAGCCCTTGATGCCTTCAGTGTGACTCTACAATTTTCATAGTCATGAAAATAAAGAAAACTCTTTGAATGAGAAGGTGTGTCCAAACTTTTGGTCTGTACTGTGTGTGTGTATATATATATATATATATATATATATATATATATATATATATATATATATATATATATATATATATATATATATATATATAACATTAGGGACCTGACCATGTTTTGCTAATGCAACCTTTTCACACCATAGACTGAACAAAATTAAGCATTGCTTGCTTGGTAACTGTTCAACAAAGTATTGATATTTGTGTAAATATTGTCATACTGACAGTTGTCTGAGGTTTTGGTTGATTCCATTACATATCTTTCTATCAAAGTTATCTGACGGAATTTGTTCTGACAGTTTAACTGTCAAATGTTGAAGGTGTCTGAATACAGTTTGGTTTGACTGTGTATTTTTATTACAGTGAAGACTATGCAGTGCTATTTTAAATTTGTTTCTGGACACCTACAAACTTAAAAAATGTAACCATTGTGTAAATAGCACAAATAAATAAATATAACGAATAGGGATGCACCGGTTGACTGGCCATAAATCGGAACTGGACGGTTTTTTATTAAAATACGCGATCGACAATCGGCCGGTTTTTGGTCTTTTTTCGGCCGATTTTTCCGGAAGTGCGCTCGGGTGCAGAGAATACATTGTAATGGTCCGCTATGTCATTTGTGTGGAAGTATTTCGAAATCTGTGCGCAGGACACGAGCAGCCATTCAGCACTGGAAATGCATAGCTTCATGGCTGCATCCGAAAACTGAAAAATGCTGCCTTCTGAGGTCGCATTTCAAGGTAGGAAGGCATCAAGGCACGTCCGAAATCAATGTCAGCTTCATTTCCTGTCTCCTGAGATGTCTTCATCTGGCCAGTTTTTGAAGGCAGCATAGATATATCCTTCGCTGCCTTTGATATCCCACAATCCTGAGCGTTCCATTGACAGTTAAGCCAAAAAATAAAGATGGTGTCTGAAAGTTGCGGTCCTTGGTCAGTTGGTGTGTAAATATTTCTGAACAACGTTTTCCACTTTTTATGTAATTTCTAGCGAGAAATTAATATTGCAGTAATTAAATATACACATAGCTATCACCAAAGCTCTCTATATTTTGCTGTAGATCATTAAACCATTACTCCGCATCAGAAGCCTGTCCAAAATTCGTTTCATGAGGTGCCTTCAAAAACGCTGCCTGCAAAGTCATTGCCTGATTAGACAGCAAGGCAGCAAGTCACTTGCCTAAGTTTTCGGATGCAGCCCATGTCTGAGGCACAGATAACAGGAAGCGATCAGCAGCTGGTGTACTGGCACACAAATAAGAGCCCCTTTTCTGCACGCACTAAAGCTGTACCGGTTTTTATTTATTTTTTTGTAAAGTAGATTTTGCATACAAGTTTGAAAAGCCAGAAGTAAACGTCAGCTCTGCATTAGGATGATTATTTTTATTTTACCTTGAAATTACATATACTTAATTTGATTTATAAATCACCTGCTGTAGCACACTGAAAAAAAGTGTTTCATTCATCCAATTAAATTTTTTTAGGGTAATGATTCACATCTCTATTTTTTTTTCTTGAGACAATAAATTATTTTTCATTGGCTCAAGTAAAAAATATAGATGTGAATCATTATCCTAATTTTTTTTTTTTTTTTTTGGATGAATGAAATATTTTTTGCATCTTTGTTTTATTCGCACCAACATTATTTGATTTTAACATTTTGGAAAATGTATTTATATAGCATACTTTTATTTAATCTCGCTGGTAAAGACCTTTTTTTTTTAAGCAAATTTAAAAACTAAAACAAATACTGAATGCTGATTAAGAAACATCTTATTGAATGTGTGTTGATTGTGTTGTTTGGACTGTAGAACTATGCAGTTGTTGTCTTTAATTTCACATGGTTACAGTTAATCTTTTAATTAAAGGCCAGTTCTCTGTAGTTTCAACCCAATTAAAAAACCAAAGCTAAATGCTGATGTATGTATCATCTATGTTTGTATTGAATGTAGGCTGCTTATGTGCAGTTACTGCCATTCATTTTAGATGGTTACGTTTTTTTTTAATAGCCAAAAGCCAGTTTGGCCTATTAAATACCAAATAAACATTTTGTTTATGCACACTTTCCTTCTTTCTTGTTTGTTGCTTAAAGATAATAAAAAAAATCGGAAATCGGTATCGGAATCGGCCATGAAAAATCATGATTGTGCATCCCTAATAATGAACATACAGTACAAATTAAACCATTTCAGACAGGGCCCACTGTACAACCTGCACCAGGGCCCCTCTAACCCAGCTGCGGTCCTGGGTTAAGGTACCAAGACGGAGCAATGCACTGTGTGTACTGTAAGAAATAAAACAAGAAGGCATGTGGTCTAAAAGATGGCAAGTAAAATAAAACGCACATCATCAATTTCATTACTGTTCATTATTATCCAGAGCGGCTTACTATAAATAATTTGTGCGATCAAATCATGCTTTGCGCCAGTAACTGAAAAAGTTAGTAGCGCTAGTGTAACCAGTGGAAAAGGTTAGTGTAGTTCCCTGCATGTACCCATCCTCTGATGGCTACTTCCAGCAGGATAATGCACAATGTCACAAAACTCGAATCATTTCAGATTGGTTTCTTGAACATGACAATAAGCTCACTGTACTAAAATAGCCCCCACAGTCACCAGATCTCAACCCAATAGAGCATCTTTGGGATGTGGTGGAACGGGAGCTTCATGCCCTGGATGTGCATCCCACAAATCTCCATCAACTGCAAGATGCTATCCTATCAATATAGGCCAACATTTCTAAAGAATGCTTTCAGCACCTTGTTGAATCAATGCCACGTATAATTAAGACAGATCTGAAGGCGAAAGGGAGTCAAACACAGTATTAGTATGGTGTTCCTAATAATCCTTTAGGTGAGTGTATATCAATGTTTTATGTATATATATATACATATATATATATATATATATATATACACATATATATATACTGTATATATATATATATATATATATACATATATATATATACTGTATATATATATATATATATATATACATATATATATATATATATATATACACATATATATATATACTGTATATATATATATATATATATATATATGTGTGTGTGTGTGTGCGTGTATAGGTTTATCCACTTTAAAACAAATAAATTACTCTTCTTAAAAATAGTGCTTTAGCACATCTGCATGTTTGTGCTTTTGAACAAACACCAGCTTACAACTTATAATTATGAACAAACACACAAACTCACCTGATACATTCAGTGTTACAGCATCACTGCGCTGAGAGCTTTGTGTTCCTGTCTGTCCTGTACAGGTGTATTTACCACGGTGAAAGACTTCAACACTGCTGATGTTCAGCTCTTGTGTTGAGATTGAGTTATATTGGTAGTTAGTTCCCTCTGTTTCCCATCTGTACGTCCACTCAGTGTCTCCTCCCCACTTTATATCACATCTGAGAGAGACTGTTTCTCCTCTGAACACTTGTTCATCCGGTCGTACCGTTACCACAGCTTTAGGACTCACTGTACAAACACAGAGTATTGTGTTAATTATAGATTCAAAGTGTTAGATGTTCTGTGGATATTGTCTCTGATCTGTGTGTTGTGTCAGATACTATGTTCTCTCTCACCTGTAACATTTACCCACAGTGCATCACTGTATTGTGTGTAGTAGACTGGTTTCCCTCTTCCAGCTCTACACCAATACTGACCTCCATCAGACACTGAATCAATCTTCACACTGTAGGAGTTTGTTTCTGTCTTTGTCTCAGAGTTCAGTGTGTGTTTGTACCAGTAAAAGTCCCATCCAGGAGACAGATTCATGCGACAGGTCAAAGTCACTGTGTTTCCTGTCAGTGCAGCTCCTGCAGGATCTGATGTGAGTTCAGGCTTTGGCTTCAGATCTGCAGGAAAACAAGAACAGATTCAGATCCCGAAGAGACGTGTTAGATGTGTTAGACAAGTAGCATTGACATTTATGCATGTTTTTATTCTATATACAATTGTTTTTTTTATTATAAAAAATAATAATAATAATAATTAGAAGAACTTGACCCTCTAAATGTAGCTCTCACTATTTTTTTTTTTTTTTAATTACGTCTCTTTTGTTGGTTTTATTGCTATTGTCTTCATTTGTAAGTTGCCAATAAAAACATCTGCTAAATGATTAAATGTAATGTAGAAATCCCAATTGTCCCAACAGAGCCATTGAATATTGGGTGAGGGATGGAAATCAAATTCAACACAATCGGATTGAACAAATTGAAACAAGCTAACAAAGACATGAGCGATGAGGGCAGCGGCGGACGATTCTTCTCCATTTGGTGTCACTTTTAGCCTCTCCTGGACTCTTTCTGCAGACAAACGACTCGCAAGTGAACACAGCCATTGAATATTGAGTATCTGCTGATATTGAGCTGATATTGAGTATCAATCCAATACTTGAATGTATGTTTCGTGCACACTTCAAGTACAGTAAAGTTATTAAAATCAATCCCATGTTTACAGAGTTGTGCAAAGAGCAAAAGGAATATACTGTATGATGCATGTGTATACACACACACACACACACACACACACAAACACACACACATATAATATATATATTGCACATAGTGTATACAGATATTGTATGAAGTAGGCTACTGCAAATTTGTTGGTAGACATGGTAAACAGACTTTGTGATCACAATTATGAATATGGTACTACTTGATATAAACTTGTATTTTATATGTATAATAAGCAGAGTAAGTGCAACACAAAGTGAAGATAAGGTTAGAAATCAAGAAATCTGTCAGTCAAATCTGAATTGAGAAAAATGGTCTCAGATGGCACAAACTGTACCCAAATTCTTAATCGCCTCAGAGTCAGTCCCTTAAATTTCATATGAAAACAGCTTCAGACCGGTCTCCTCTCTGTCTTTCAGCACGTTCTTCAACCCGCAGACCGTGAGCGGAGCAGCGCATGCGCACTTAAACACAAACAGTGGACACAAGGTGTGTGTTTATCGATAGTTTGTCTGAATATCCGTATCTGCGCAGTTTTTTGTCATAAATACTGTTTACAAAGGGTCAAGAGGGAACAGTCGGTTTCCCATCTACTGTAAAGTTTTCGCTTGTCACACCACAAGTGTTTCCTCCAGCAAAAATCTAGCCCTTAACACATATGAACGAACACATACAGTACTTTAATTACACTTATTTAAATATACTTAATCTAATCATACATACTTTATACATACACTACTGTGCAAAAGTCTTGGTCACATTAGTATTTTCACCCAAAAGAATGGTGTTCGGCCAGTTATTTATATATTTTGCTGTAGTGTGTCAGTATAAAATATCAGTTTACATTTCCAAACATTCATTTCGCCGTTGTCAGACTGCTTGTGCATTCAGAATCGCACTAGATTATTATTAAAATTAATGGCAAACTGATATTTCCTACTGACACACTACAACAAAAGATATAATTAACTGGCTTAAAACCCTTTTTTGGGGTGAAAATACTAATGTATCTAAGACTTTTGCACAGTACTGTACTTTACAAACGACATTGTTGCTACTTTATAAAGAATGAGCATACAGTAATTCACAGAACTGATTAAAGACCTTGACAGACAGCACTCATCTTAACTAAATATCAGAGTGAGTGACAGAGATACAGTAGAAAAATTATGTGTGGTTTTGTATTAAAAAATGACCCAGATTGTGAAATACATTTATTAGCCTTAGAGTAAGGGAAGCACAACTTGGGAAATTAGAGATTTTAAATATTTGTAATGTTCTTTAATGTTATCCATAGTTTTTTTGTGGCTCTTTTTTTTAAGTATCGGTTCAGGCACCCGTAGCATTTTAAAAGTATCGAAATGACACTGGACCCTACGTAAAAGTTATTATTTTTCACTGGCTCATTTAATTCAATATTCACATAATTCAAATGGGTGGTTTCTTTTCATCCTCCACAAATTAAGCTACTGTAGGTAGTTCGGTAGTGAGACGTTTGAATAAATTAGTGTCACCCCCCACCCACACTGGACATAGCAGACGTATGTAGCGAATATCAATCAGGTATCAATCAAGAAGGTATCAGGATTATGAGTTATTTTTAATTTTTAGTTTTTGATTAATCACTTGGATTAATCATTCATTTTGATAGCACCATAATGTTTGTTGTAAATAAACAACGATACAAGAGTAATTGTTACTAAGCCTGCACTAATGTTCTTGTCCATTGCCCTCGCAGATTCCTGCAGCTAAGCTTGGATGTACATTTACATTCCATTAAAGGTTATTGATGACATGCCTCTGAAGTTTGACTTTTTGCACCATAACAATACTTATAGGCAAGTAGTCATCATATCTCTAGTTCTTTAATGTATCTGTTTTGTACTAAAGTGCGTTCATTTTCAATGGGCATATATGCGGCTGAAACAGGTAGCCTAGTGTATCCCAAATTTTTCAACATGAACATTTTAATATAACATTATAGTCATTATGGCCTATGGCCTTTAGAAAAAATGTTTTTTGAGGTGGTGGGGTAGTGCACAATAGGCCCCTGTAGCGTGACCTAAGCTTTTGTTCTTAATGGCATTTTTTTCCTTACATTACTTTTACTTTCATACTTTAAGTAGTTTTTGAGTAAAAAGCTTGAGTTGATACTTCAACTTCTACAAAAGTATTTTTAAACCCTAGTATCTATACGTCTACTTGAGTAATGAATGCCAATACTTTTGAATCCAGTGGTTGGAAGTGGTACTTGATAATGTTTGTCATGTCTTGGTTTGTTCCTGTGGTCAGTTTTGTGCTCTCAGTGTTTTCTGGAGGCTCTGGCTCCGTCTCGTCCTCAGATAAACACCTCTGACTCGTCATAGAAAGCAGAATGAAGCTCCTGCTGAAGGAGAGCTGAACACCTCCAACTACAACCTCATATGAGGAGACACTGAATCTCAATCAACTTCAGCAACTCATTTAACACCATCATCTGGAAGTCACTTCACTCTCTCTGACTTCAGGACTAAACTCATCTCTATTGAACTCTGTGACTAAAGTAATCATTAGGTGTGTAACGATACACTCATGTCACCATTCACTTCAACACATGACACTGATCTCACTATATACTCGATACAAGACTGAAACAGAGTTAAAATATCAAGTTTTATATTTAATTATTGTATCTAAGGCATAGAAATAGTTTTTTGTTATATCAGGAATGGAGTTGAAAAGGCTTTGTTTGGTGCTTCTAGAGCACAATAGAGACACCAGAATAGAAATATTGATGATTCTGCAAATAAAAATTAGTTTTATATTACAAACATATGCTTTCACTTTGACTGCATACATATACGATGTATTAAATATTGCATTTTCTTAAATAATTTATTTGTATTCAAATTAATAAACATGGAAGCTCAAGTGTGTGTCCTTCTGCGTTCATTACATTTTCTGCACCATATGTGATGCTAAATTAAATCTATTTAAATGTCTGGTTAATCTACAAATGATTCACTGTTTCTATCCATGATACTGACATGATGATGCTCTGGTGTTTCTGTTTTGTGTTTAAGGACTTTTATGTTTAAGTGTTTTTCTGTTCCCATTGTTTCAGTGTTCACATCAAGTTTAAAGGCGGTCACACACCGGACGAGAAGCGCCGCGTCGCGCCACATGTAGGACAACTCGAGGGCTGCATCCAAAAACTTAGGCAGGTGACTTGCTGCCTCGCTGTCTAATCAGGCAATGACTTTGCAGGCAGCGTTTTTGCACGAAGGCACCTAAAACTGAGGGAGAGTAATGGTTAAATGATCTACAGCGAAATATAGAGAGCTTTGGTGATAACTAAGTGGATATTTAATTACTGAAATATTAATTTCTCGCTAGAAATTACATGAAAAGTGGAAAACGTTGTTCAGAAACACACATTTACACACCAACTGACCACTGACCGCAACTTTCAGACGCCATCTTTATTTTTTGGCTTAACTCTCACAGAATGGAGCGCAAAGGATTGTGGGATATCATTTTACCATTTACACTTTATCGCTTTGCTTTGAATGCACGTGCGGGCGTTTCGAGTCCTGCTCGAGAAGTGTCAGTCAAACCCTCTCACTCAATGAACCCTGCAATCATCAGACACAGTGGGCATTTTTTAATTGTCTGAAATCCAATTAAATTCATCATTATCTGATAGCATTCAGTTATTGGCCTGTGTCGAACTCACGTGACATAGGCTACTTACGTTGAATTCTTTACAAGATAATTGCCGTTTATTCTAATGATGACAATAACCAATCTAATAGCTAATCTAATGTGACAGTAATGTCTCATAAATATGAAAGTGGTTCACAAAAAATAAAAATAGCACAAGATAAAGTAGAACGTCAGAACAGTTTGTTAAAAAAAATTCCGAAACTAACATCAGATTTTAACGCAGGTCCAGGGAAAGATGAAGATGCAGATAATGGTGAAGGGGAAAGGGATTCACCGCCATTTACAGGTTGGTTGTGATATACTAGCAGGCTGGCAGCAGTAGCTAGATATGATAGTCTATCAAAATAATTAACTCCTTTTAAACCTAACAACTTAGTTGAGCTCCCAGTACTTAGTTAGCCACCACACTAGAGCTGTGGATTATAATAATTTTTATGAATTGCAGTGTTGATGTGAACGATTCTGCATATATGTAATTAAATAGGCCTTATCATATTAACATAATGATTTAAATAAAGCACTCTTGTTACTATTAACGTTGCGTATGCCTTCAGAAGCAAACATTAATTACGCTTGATGTTCGTATCACTTCTTTAAAGCAAGATATTTGGGCACATTTCGTTTTTTACTTAAAGAAAATGCATGAATGAGAAAATCGTGTAGGACGTGCTTGATGTTAAAACTACTGTTTAATCGCAATAATGATAATGAAAAAGATCTCTGTACTCCTGTAGACTGACACACCCTAAGCGTGTGTGCAGAAACCCCTCACAGACATCATGCAATACTGAATTAATTGTTGTGGCGCAATTCGGAAAAAATCTGATGTGTTACATCATATTATATCCGTGATTTAGGTCTTAATGAGCATGCTGCTCTATATGTCATTAATGGTAATCAAAAAAAGAAAAGACAATGAGAGAATCACTGCTCTTGACTAAACTTTTGTATCATTAATATATTTATTTGTAATGTTTTTTAATGATGAAAATTTAAAACGTTAAATACTGTGGAAATATTAAAAAAATGAAGACACTTTAAACCTGAAATTAAACCTGCCAGTAGGTGGCAGCGAATCACTGTTAATGAGCAAATCATTGAGATTCAAACGATTCATTCAAGCGGCTGATTCACTCGGGACCATTTTCGTTGGCGAAATACAGCGAAACAGACGATTTGGTGTCTTAAATGTAAGTCACTTGATATTAAGTTCTTGTTCATTAAACTGTACGCTAAATAAAATAATCACATTTGTAATCATGCTAATATTTGGAGAAAACGGCACTCTTTGTGTAATATTGGTTAACATAGATATTAAATTATATAAATATGAAATATATACAGGGGCATATCTGAATTCTGAGGCATTAAGACTAAATCACGTGCACAAGTCTAATCTACTGGAATACGTCACGTAGTGCATGCCTGCACAGAATGGGTGTGTTTTTGTTTGTTTTTTTGTAAAGTGAGATGCATACTCGATAATATCAGCAATTACGATATCATAGACTACATATAACGCACACCCTACAGCACTGGCCCGATCGGGCAAGTGACCGTTCCTTCTACTGTCATGAGCGTCATTCACACTAGCCTCGGGTAATCGGGCAGTCCTTATTGTCTAGCACTGGAAGGGCCCCTCAAGAGGTAAAGCCCAGGCCCCTTATAGTCTTAATGCGGCCCTGGGTGCATGCCACTTTCTCAAATAACCTTACACAGTTTTGATAACGTAAAAAATGAACACAATGTTAACGTAGCCTGCCTGTGATGAAAGGCAGACTGCACACACACATGCTTAGTCTTGGGATTCCACCTTTCCATTCTACCCGGTCAGCAAAACAGCAAATTTCAGCAATTATTTTTTTTTTTGCTTTATTTGGTAGTATTTCGAATTAATGGTTTTTAAATAGTAGCTTATTATAATAAAAAACTCTCGTTCACTCATTCTGGCGCCCCTATGGCCTATGCCGCGGGCCGGCCCTGAAACGACAGTGCCCCCCCGCCGATGATCCAATGCCCCTCCAGTAGATCTGCTCTGACGCCGACTCTGGTGTGGCGTTAACTTAACGTGAGTCGGCGTGTAGCATTATTTTAATGCGTGGAGGCGTCTGGCGTTAACTTATCGCGTAACGGCGCTTATTTAATGCCTGGCAGCATTATGAAAATGATGTTTTAATATTGATACAACGATGAAAAGCACGCAAATTATGAGCCATTTGGCATTCCATGTTTTTTTGCCTTATTGCAACTCTCTGTTCTGGACTTGCACAATGTTTCATCAGTTTGCTTATCTTGTTTTGACGTCAAAGATCACTCTGGCCGCTCTGATGACAACCTGCAGAAAGATTTGTGGATGCACTGACTTTCTGATGTAGATCGAATCATTATCTTGTATTTAAAGCGGCCGCAAAGCAAACAAGCTTGATGATCTTGTGCAGATTAACTTATAAATTAACCTCATTAAATATTGTTGTAGACGAAGTATTAAGATGCTTTACCTAATAATGTATAAAGCACTGTTAAAATACTCTGATGCAAGTAAAGGTCCTGCATTGAAAACGTTACTTAAGTTCATATAATTTAATCAAGTATCAACATTACTTTATTTAAGTATAATCAGGGAAATTTGTTTAAAAGTAAACTGGGACTACAGTACTATTATTTATTATATCCAGGGCAACTAATGCAAGTATAACTGCAGACCGGAGATCTCCAAATGGGGGCTGGGACTCCAAAACAGGGCGTGGTCTCCTCACCTTGACTGACAGTGTGCTCGACAGAGGGAGTTGCTCTTTCTGGACTGAAAAAAAAATGATTATGGCCCCAATTTAATTAAGCGTAATTCAATTTTGCTAGTTTAATCCATTTACATTTTTTTTTTTTTAAATTTTAATTAATAAATATTAATTGGTTTTATATGAATTACATGTGTTTTAAATCCAAGTCATGTGTATTAATTCAAGTCAGATTGAAAATATTAAGTTGATTCTGTGATGCACAAATGTCTTATAATGTGGTTAAACATGAAATCTAAATTGTTTTGGACGGGTAATCTTTAATATTCTTAATTATTTGTTCTAGAGCAGTTTTTTGGGCGGTGGGTAAGGGAAGTTAGATGATTTTGTGATGAAGTAAATACTATACAAACAAAAGTAATTTCTACATGAAATAATTTAGGTAAGTAAATTCTATGTTAGTACTCAATTCAGGGCTGGACTGGGACAAAAAAATCGGCCCGGACATTTTTGCCCAGACCGGCCCACTATATGATCATAAACACCACCCATCTTTGCACGCCCTTAATTATATGCATACCAACTCCTATTCATTAAAACCACTAATGCCATGTAATGAGTGAGTATAGGAACGAGTGAGAGTTAATAGATGAAATAAGTCAAAATGTTATATTTATTAATACAGTTGAACTATACTCCACAGCGGTGAATCCCAAAACAAGCTATAAGCGGCTCTGGCATAGCAATACCAGTGTTTCTTACAGGATTTTTGTTAAAACTATGGTGGTGTGTCCTCGGTCCTTCTAGGGGGGTTCGGGGACATGCCCCCCCGTGAGAAAATTTTGTGAATTTTAATGTTAAATTCATTAATCTGGTGCACTTTGAGAGTTCAAAATTAAAAGCTCCAACCCATATTCAGTGTGCAAATTAAACAAAGAAAAATTCAAACCTCTTTTAGTTACAGTGTCTATTTACATTACACCTATACATAATAATAGTTATAATATTAATCCAATGACAGTAATAGCCATATTTTGTAAAACAAATGCACAAAAAAATAAAGGAAACTTTCTTAATTAGTTGTACCAATTTCTATACTTGAAAGAGATAAGCACATGATCTTTTATTTTGACGCAAACTGCATCAAGCTTTTATTTTGGCGGAAAACATGGTTTACAAACGCCTCTTATTAAATTTCTAGTGAATTGCGGTAATCGTCAACTATGCAGATGTGGAAATAATCTACACTCATGACATGGCCTAAGTGTCTTGAAAGTAGTTATGCTTACCGCAGGCTCTACACTTTCTCATCTCTCTCCTGATCCTCCGTCCTCACTATCATCATCTGCCACAGGAGCTGATGAAGGTCAGAAAACATATATTTTGACACAGTTTACAGTGTCTGCTTTAAGAGCCTGGTTCTATTTTTTCACGCTATTTATCTGCACATTCCTTGCGTTTCTTCTCCATCTTTTGTTACAGATACACACCGTCACTGCTGCCGCTCGCTCACTCGTTTAAAGTTGTGATTGGGCCAGCCCAGTGTCAATCAAGAAAAGAGCCAATGGGCCGCTGATCTACGTGTTTCATGGGCTGGTCTGTCAGAAAAAAAAAACTAACACTAACTTTGACCAATGCATTACACCGGCACAAACCCAGCGCCGCCAATTAAGCAAAACAAAGCAAAACGAATGGGCCACCGATGTACAAATTTTATGGGCCGTTTAAAATAAAAAAATAAAAAGAATTATGAGTATGAGATATCGGGCCAAAAAGCACATCGGCCCACCTGGCAAATGCCCGGTATGCCCAATGGCCAGTCCAGCCATGACTCAATCTAAGCTTGTAGAAATTAAAGTTGGCACTCATAAGTATATTTTACTTGGAACAGTTTGTTATGTTTACAAGGATTCTTTAACTAAATATCAAAGTTATGATCCCATACACTGAAAAAAAAAAATTATACATTGAATTTACTAAAATGTTTTATAGTAAACATTTAAATAAACAAGTTTTGCTGAAAGTTAATCAGCTAAATTAGTTTATTTCAATATAGCTAAAATAAATTGATTACAACCACTTACCATAAAATGTTTTTGTAAATTCAATGAATCATTTGTTTCAGTGTATTTCCCATCATGCACTGGGCCATGAATAATTAAAAATGTTACATTTTTCACAGTTTTCGAGTTGTATTTACACTGTTTTATGGCTGATTTTGATGTTAGGTTTAGTAACATACTTTTTGTGAGACCCATTCATACTCAAACACTGAATGTTATCGTCATTGTGTGTTGTGTACCATGTATTGAGGTCTCTGAGAAATGGTGACTACTGAGTTGCATTACTGGGACTCTTTTTTGGGAGAGAAAAAATCTCTTGAATCAGAAAAATAAAGTTAGAGTTGTTAATATTGGGTTTGCTTTATTTGTCTGAATATTAATGAGGGATACAATAAGAGACTCAAAAACTATTGGATTGAAATAAATTTTAGTAAGTAGAAATTAAATGATTAAGTTGATCTCGTTGCACATAATTAATTCTAGTAAATTCTACTCAAAATAGTTTAGCTGAAATTATGAGTATAATTAATTTGCACTTACTGAAAGGGATTAATAAACTCAATTTATAAAATATAAGTAAAACCAATTTATAAAGTATAAGTACACTCAACTTAAAAAATATATCTGGATTTAGATACATTTATTTTGTGCAACCCCTTGACATAATAAAATTAAGTAAAGTCAACATAACATTGTTTTCAGTCTGGACTCTATGTACCTTAAAACTGCAGGAGAATTTGGAGACATGTCCTACCAAGATGTCCTAAGGTTACTTAATGAAGACGTGTGTTTTGGGAGCCACGTTCCCCTGGCCAGCCTCAGTTTGTGATCATGTTCTCTGGCCGGGGAACACTTTATGTGTGACTTTAGTGAATGAACTGTTCATGCTTCAGGTCTAGCGCTCCAAGCATGATCAAACAAAACAGAGGACCTCATTCTCCATCCTCTTTTTATTTTTATTTTAGTAAACCTGCACAGAACTGTGTCCCTGGAAAATGGTTAGAAAAAACTGGAAGTGATTTAAAGGTAAATGTACTGTAACTTCATTTATTTCTTTGTGTGTGATTATGAACTATTCTTTATCTCATATTATCACTGAATAAGTAACGATAAAATCATCTATTTAAACAGAGAGTTCCTGTGCAAGATTATGGGAATGACTGCGGTATCTTCATGATCATGGTGTGAGTTAACAGTTGTACCTTAAACAAATTACAAGATTAAATTGACAAAATTATGCAAAAAAAAAAAAAAAGTAATAGGGCTCCCAAAAAGTGAACATTCATTTTTAACAGTTGTATGCTGTTCAGCTATACTGCATGACAAACATGTTATTGAAAATATATATTTAATATGCAGTACCTCTGGTTTATGGTAATGGAGGCTTATTTTGATTTCCCTGTGGTAAGTGTTGATTAAAATTGACGTTATACACCTTTCTGAAACAAGATAACCTCTCAATCATTTCACATACCTCACGTAGGTGTAATCTTGTAGTTACTGACTTGCTGAATTGTGGTTTTGTGATCAACTGATTTGAGTCTTACTCCTGTGTCTGAATTAGTTTATATGAATTGTTTTAGAGAAATGTAAAATGAATTGTTTTCCTGTTTAGAAGAACATGCCAGATCTTAGAAGATGGTGGTTTATAGTTCTGATGGAGAACGTTCATCTAGTAGAGTAATCTTTTTAAATTGACTTAAATGCTTTTAATGCAACTGTTAAAATAAAACCCAAAAGTCTTATTTTCAATAATGTGTATTTGCAGTCACGGGAAAAATTCTTAAAGGAACTTTTACACCCGTCTTCTGCATACCAAGGAATATAAATATTACTGTCTCAATTGTTTAGATTTTTTTGTTTGCTGCTTTAAAACATGAGTTGATATTTGCACGGATCTGACCCGGTAACGGCTGAACACAAAGCAGCTTCACGCTCACAGGTGAAATGACAAAAATAACAACGACACGTTTCTGAGGAGAGTCGGTTCCCTTCAGATACATTCAATTAAAGACATCTGCGACTCGTTTTGATGAAACATGCAGCGCTCGTGTTTATTCAGTGACATCATCGCCCTTTAAAGTTTAATCCAGCCGTATCACGACTCTTGTCTTTCGATTATAATCTAGACATTTCTTATACTATTGAACATATTCAAATCTTTCCAAGGCCTTAAGTTTGACACTACTCACTTCAGGAGTTTTAAGGACCCATCAGAGATCTGCTTTAGCCCGAGTCCTGATACACTTCTGACCCGACTGAAAACACAAAAGCCCTGGGACGTCAGGCTAGTGATTCTGAGAGCCCTGCAGCTAGAAAACACACAATCTACCCGAGAGAAGACGTCTTTCACTGTTGTAAGTTAAGTGGATGTTGTTAAATAGAGAAACACAATTATATATATTTTAACTTCTAGCTCTTAAACTTGGACCTCATTATTGAAAGCCAAATTCAAGCAGCAAAAGCAGCCCACACTGCAGGTTATTTGTTCTCTTTCATAAAAATAAATAAATAATAATAAATCATTTTCATGCATTCATAGGCTTCATGGTTGCAATTAAATTTCAGTTCAGATTTTTAAGTGCCATTATTTTAAAATGCTTTATTGACTGATGTTCATAGATGGTCAGTTGTGTTTTCAGATGTTATGTCATATTGTATGTTTGTAATATCACAGTAAATCCGTCTCCTAAATTATTACACCTATGTGCAGTCACAGCTCATCACCCTAAAGTTGCCTGATTTCAGCTCGACGCCGGCTCACAGTGAAAGCGAAGGTCTTCTGGTCACTTTGAGTCTCTGGACGCTGGCGATGTGAACACACAGTTACTGTTCATGATGCTCAAACTACTGGAAGAAAATCCTCAATATTGATCTGGAGTTTATATGAATGTGTTTCTGAGGAGAGCTGACTGCTTTCTGAGAAGTTTATGTGGAATAATTTCACAAAGCTTGTCCGAACATTCGGTTTTTGCTTCAAATTGATTATTCAATCAAATTATGTCTATGATTATTATTGTATAACTAAACAATATGAAATTAGATAAATTATATGTATATGAATTATATAACTAAAATAAAGATAACTGTAATTAGATTTAGATTTAGGTTAAATAAAGATGTCAGTCTTCATCTTTTTATTTTAAAGAAGAAAAAAAGATTTACCCAGTCATTTAAAAACAACACATTTCAGAGCTGTAACAATAAAACCATGATATTTTTGCTTAAGGTTATCATACCGTCAAAATATAATCCCGGCCCATGTCTAGTCACAACTGAATCTTATTCTGATGTAGTAGAGAGAGTTTAGGAAGATGATGATATTAAACTCACCCTTCACTGAGAGATAAACAGAGCTTGATTGTGATGAGTTTGGTCTTTCATCTCTCCATCCTCTACACGTGTACTGACCCGCATCAGATGATTCAGATCCTTTAATAGTGAGAGTGTTTCCATTTACAGTGTAACGCTGAGACGGCAGATACACTTGAATGTATCCTTTCCACCACTCATATCTCCAGTCTCTGTAATAAGATGTTATCTCACACGTCAGAATCACTCTCTCTCCAGTGAATACTGTTTTGTCTGGAGTCACAGTCAGAGTAGATCTGGGTAAATCTGTGAACAGAAGAAAATAAACTCTGAATATCTGACTTCATGTAGTTGATAGTGATACAGTTGTGATTAAAATTTACTGTTATGATTAAAGTTGCAATAAAATATTTATTTATTTGTTTTGTCAATTCAGCTTTATTCTGAAATGAGAAAGTTATTAAAACATTATTGAACAGTTCTTGTTCTGGTCGGTAGGTGGCGCTGTTTTCAGTCAGAGGTTTCAATAAAGCATTTATTTTAGTTTAGTTTATTTTTTGGTGCACGAGATCTGATCCCTGAGTCATATGAATTTATTTTATTTATTTTTCTCTCAACAGTAATCAGTTCATGTCTATGGTACACAGTCGTCCAGTGCTGCTCTTCGAGAATTTGATTTAGTTTGAACACTTTTAATGTAAATCCTATCTTTTACTCCTGGAGATAACATGCTCAGTGTGTTATTGTTTAGTGGGAGATTGCTGTTCTTCAATAATTACATAAAATAACATGAAATCACATCTACATCCTCTAGATGTCTGCAGTGATCACTCAGTGTCTCGTCAGATTGATGTGGAGACATTCAAACATCATCATTATAACAAAACAATGAACCTTTTTCTAAGTTTAACTTGTTTTGTGCCATTTTTGCAGTCATGTTACAATATTCTGTTAAATTATGTAACAGAGGAATTATTATTATTATTATTATTATTATTATTATTATTATTCTCATTTGTTTATGTAGTAATATTCATCTCAGATGTGTGTCCTCATGAACCATCATCCAGATCACAGTTACACACTGAGGATTAAC
Source organism: Carassius carassius (assembly GCF_963082965.1). NCBI lineage: Eukaryota > Metazoa > Chordata > Actinopteri > Cypriniformes > Cyprinidae > Carassius > Carassius carassius. The sequence continues at coordinate 4,384,852 of NC_081756.1, forward strand.
CTGAACATCACAAAAGAGTTAATGACACGCTGTCATTTATGCAATAGACTACAATAAGCTTTTTATTTAATTTCATTTTTTTATTTAACTTTCATCATAAACTGCAGAAACAGCAGTGTTTTAGCAGCATGAGGAGCTGCACATATAAATGATGCTGAGTGAAGATGAACAACAGCAAAATATGGACATGAATTATCAGCAAAGAGACAAATGTGTGATCCTCATGTGATCCATGTAGACAAATAAACTACTACAACACTATTCATATTTAATAAATCAAATGTAAATCAGTAGAGCACAATACCTTGAGTGAGTCCAGAGTGGATGAAGGACATCAGCACTAAACACAGAAGAAACAGATATGAATCATTTCCATTGGTTCAACACAATGCAGATCACAGAAACATGTCTAGAGTTTCAGCTGAAAGTGTTTCTCTGTTTTGATGCTCCATGAGAACCGATGGAGGATATTCTCCATCATTTAACACACACAATGTCATCACAGCATGGGTCTAGAATACACTGAACCTGTCCCTCGACTCCACATACTTTTATTAAAATCTACATTTGTCTCACACATGTTTTCAGTCAAGTGTGTTCAGATCGAGGTTTTCAAGAGACAGTGTGAAAAAGTCTAGATTTAAATTCAAAGAGACAAAATAGTTTATGAATGACCCGGCTTCTTAATTGTATCAGAAATGAGCCGATGTGAACATTATAGAGCACTAGGGATACGCCGGTATCACATTTTCCTGTTGCGATTAATTGCTCATGCTTTTACCACGGTATACGGCATTATTAAATATTGGAAGACCCAAGATTAATGTGAATGAATGTTCAGAAGATTTTTTTCATTGGCAGTTTATGTTGACTAATGACTATTACTCACTACTTGTTCCAAAAAGTAACTGAGTTAGTAACTGAATTACTCTATAATAAAAGTAACTCGTTACCAGGGAAAGTAACTATATGCGTTACTGTAAAAAAAAAAAAAAAAACGTTGCTACTGTAACTATATGTCAAATAATTTTTTTTTTTAGCAGTTTTCACAAGTGAGTTGAAATAAGTAGAACAGACAGGTGTTCGTACATAACTTTCGAGATTTATTGCACGTCAACAGAAAGCAAGAGTTTTATCCTTTTGGGGCAGACCTGACCTGTTTAAAAGAGATGGTCTTCATCCCTCCTGGGGTGGCGCCACTCTTCTCTCTAGAAATATGGCAAATAGTCTTAGTGTTTATACTTGACTAACTGGGGCCCAGGTCAGGAAGCAGACAGACTGGCTAAACCGACCGTCTGCTAGCTGTCTCCCGTCACAGAGGTCAGTTAATTCTCAGCACATAGAGACTTTTTCACCTAGATATCACACTATAGAGACTGTGTCTGTTCCCCGAACTAGAAAAAACAAAAAACGTCCAAACCAAGTTAAGATTAACAATTTAATTGAGGTTTAACAAATAAAAAACAGAAGCAATATGGATAAACAAATGATAAAGCTTGGCTTATTGAATATCAGATCCCTTTCTACGAAAACACTTTTTGTAAATAATATGATCACTGATCATAATATAGATGTACTCTGTTTCACAGAAACCTGGCTAAAACCTGATGATTACATTATTTTAAATGAGTCCACCCCCCAAGATTACTGTTATAAACATGAGTCGCATCTAAAAGGCAGAGGTGGAGGTGTTGCTTCAATTTATAACAACGTTTTCAGGATTTCTCAGAGGGCAGGCTACAAGTATAACTCGTTTGAAGTAATGGTACTTCATATAACATTATCCAAAGAAACAAATGTTAATGATAAATCCCCTGTTATGTTTGTACTGGCTACTGTATACAGGCCACCAGGGCACCATACAGACTTTATTAAAGAGTTTGGTGATTTTACATCTGAGTTAGTTCTGGCTGCAGATAAAGTTTTAATAGTTGGTGATTTTAATATCCATGTTGATAATGAAAACGATGCATTGGGATCAGCATTTATAGACATTCTGAACTCTATTGGTGTTAGACAACACGTTTCAGGACCTACTCATTGTCGAAATCATACTCTAGATTTAATACTGTCACATGGAATTGATGTTGATGGTGTTGAAATTATTCAGCCAAGTGATGATATCTCAGATCATTATTTAGTTCTTTGCAAAATTCATATAGCCAAAATTGTAAATTCTACTTCTTGTCACAAGTATGGAAGAACCATCACTTCTAACACAAAAGACTGCTTTTTAAGTAATCTTCCTGATGTATCCAAATTCCTTAGCATATCCAAAACCTCAGAACAACTTGATGATGTAACAGAAACTATGGACTCTCTCTTTTCTAGCACTTTAAATAAAGTTGCTCCTTTACGCTTAAGGAAGGTTAAGGAAAACAGTTTGACACCATGGTATAATGAGCATACTCGCACCCTAAAGAGAGCAGCCCGAAAAATGGAGCGCAGCTGGAGGAAAACAAAACTAGAGGTATTTCGTATTGCTTGGCGGGAAAGTAACATATCCTACAGAAAAGCATTAAAAACTGCTAGATCTGATTACTTTTCTTCTCTTTTAGAAGAAAACAAACATAACCCCAGGTATTTATTCAATACAGTGGCTAAATTAACGAAAAATAAAGCCTCAACAAGTGTTGACATTTCCCAACACCACAGCAGTAATGAGTTTATGAACTACTTTACTTCTAAAATCGATACTATTAGAGATAAAATTGCAACCATTCAGCCGTCAGCTACAGTATCACATCAGACAGTGCACTATAGACCCCCTGAGGAACAGTTCCACTCATTCTCTACCATAGGAGAGGAAGAATTGTATAAAATTGTTAAATCATCTAAACCAACAACATGTATGTTAGACCCTATACCATCTAAGCTCCTGAAAGAGGTGCTTCCAGAAGTCATAGATCCTCTTCTGACTATTATTAATTCCTCATTGTCATTAGGACATGTCCCCAAAACCTTCAAACTGGCTGTTATTAAGCCTCTCATCAAAAAACCACAACTTGACCCCAAAGAACTAGTTAATTATAGACCAATCTCGAATCTCCCTTTTCTGTCCAAGATACTAGAAAAGGTGGTATCCTCACAATTATATTCCTTCTTAGAGAAAAATGGTATATGTGAGGATTTCCAGTCAGGATTCAGACCGTATCATAGTACTGAGACTGCTCTTCTTAGAGTTACAAATGATCTGCTCTTATCATCTGATCGTGGGTGTATCTCTCTATTAGTTTTATTGGATCTTAGTGCTGCGTTTGACACAATTGACCACAACATTCTTTTGCATAGACTTGAATACTTTGTTGGCATCAGTGGAAGTGCATTAGCATGGTTTAAATCGTACTTATATGACCGCCATCAGTTCGTAGCAGTGAATGAAAATGTATCCTATCGATCACAAGTGCAGTATAGAGTACCTCAAGGCTCAGTACTAGGGCCGCTACTCTTCACGCTTTATATGTTACCCTTGGGAGATATCATCAGGAAACATGGTGTTAGCTTTCACTGTTATGCTGATGATACTCAGCTCTATATTTCTTCGCAGCCCGGTGAAACACACCAATTTGAAAAACTAATGGATTGCATAGTCGATATAAAAAACTGGATGACGAGTAATTTCTTACTGCTAAATTCTGAAAAAACAGAGGTGTTAATTATAGGACCTAAAAACTCTGCTTGTAATAACCTAGAACACTGTCTAAGACTTGATGGTTGCTCTGTCAATTCTTCGTCATCAGTTAGGAACCTAGGTGTGCTACTTGATCGCAATCTTTCCTTAGAAAGCCACGTTTCTAGCATTTGTAAAACTGCATTTTTCCATCTCAAAAATATATCTAAATTACGGCCTATGCTCTCAATGTCAAACGCAGAAATGTTAATCCATGCATTTATGACCTCAAGGTTAGATTATTGTAATGCTTTATTGGGTGGTTGTTCTGCACGATTAGTAAACAAACTACAGCTAGTCCAAAATGCAGCAGCAAGAGTTCTTACTAGAACCAGGAAGTATGACCATATTAGCCCGGTCCTGTCAACACTGCACTGGCTCCCTATCAAGCATCGCATAGATTTTAAAATATTGCTTATTACTTATAAAGCCCTGAATGGTTTAGCACCTCAGTATTTGAATGAGCTCCTTTTACATTATAATCCTCTACGTCCGCTACGTTCTCAAAACTCAGGCAATTTGATAATACCTAGAATATCAAAATCAACTGCAGGCGGCAGATCCTTTTCCTATTTGGCGCCCAAACTCTGGAATAACCTACCTAACATTGTTCGGGAGGCAGACACACTCTTGCAGTTTAAATCTAGATTAAAGACCCATCTCTTTAACCTGGCATACACATAACATACTAATATGCTTTTATTATCCAAATCCGTTAAAGGATTTTTAGGCTGCATTAATTAGGTAAACCGGAACCGGAAACACTTCCCATAACAACCTATGTACTTGCTACATCATTAGAAGAATGGCATCTACGCTAATATTTGTCTGTTTCTCTCTTGTTCCGAGGTCACCGTGGCCACCAGATCCAGTCTGTGTCCAGATCAGAGGGTCACTGCAGTCACCCGGATCCAGTACGTATCCAGACCAGATGCTGGATCAGCACCTAGAAAGGACCTCTACATCCCTGGAAGACAGCAGAGACCAGGACAACTAGAGCCCCAGATACAGATCCCCTGTAAAGACCTTGTCTCAGAGGAGCACCAGGACAAGACCACAGGAAACAGATGATTCTTCTGCACAATCTGACTTTGCTGCAGCCTGGAATTGAACTACTGGTTTCGTCTGGTCAGAGGAGAACTGGCCCCCCAACTGAGCCTGGTTTCTCCCAAGGTTTTTTTCTCCATTCTGTCACCGATGGAGTTTCGGTTCCTTGCCGCTGTCGCCTCTGGCTTGCTTAGTTGGGGACACTTCATCTACAGCGATATCGTTGACTTGATTGCAAATAAATGCACAGACACTATTTAACTAAACAGAGATGACATAACTGAATCCAATGATGAACTGCCTTTAACTATCATTTTTGCATTATTGACACTGTTTTCCTAATGAATGTTGTTCAGTTGCTTTGACGCAATGAATTTTGTTTAAAGCGCTATATAAATAAAGGTGACATTGACATCCTGCACTCTTTGTAAGAAAAGTGTTTTTGGCCACAAGCTTTGTAGATGCGTGTGTCACACTACATGTACACATTACATGCACGTTCTTGCCTTTGACTACAATGAATTTGAAGTAGTGCTTATATCTCCACCTTGAAAATGCCAACTTTTCATCAGAATGCTCCTGACTCGCCATTTCTCCTGCTGCTGCGAATCTCTGTGTAGCTGTTGCGTCTTGCGTGTGTGTGACTGTGTGTGTTTTTGGTGCCGCTGGCGCGTGTGTGTAAAAACGCTGGCACGTGTGTGTACAAACACTGGCTCTGATTGGCTACCATGAAACACATGACTCTGCCTTAGCCAATCATAATCGCTTATCTCGTTATTAACCCACCTGCTCACTCGCTGTGTGAGCCAGGGGTGCGTTTGGATTGCATATTAAATCAATGCATAGTAACGCACCGCATATAACGTTCAGTAACGTTAACGGCGTTGTAACGACGGGAAAAGTAATTAGTTAGATTACCCCGTTACTGAAAAAATAACGTCGTTACCTAACGCCGTTCTTTTAAACGTTATTCCAAACACTGATTGTGAGTAGGACTATTTCTAACGCATCTCATCCGTCTTTTGTTGGTACCAAAACGTCGTTTTAAAGCCGATAACGGAGGCTTGAGCTGTTGATAGCATTCTAATGCAGTTATTACTTGAGTTATTAGAAAGAGAGAGAGAGAGAGAGAGAGAGAGAGAGAGAGAGAGCGTTTGTGTGAATTAGGCTAACGTACCTCTGTGCGTCTCTAAACTCTCTAGACCCTATACCATCTAAGCTCCTGAAAGAGGTGCTTCCAGAAGTCATAGATCCTCTTCTGACTATTATTAATTCCTCATTGTCATTAGGACATGTCCCCAAAACCTTCAAACTGGCTGTTATTAAGCCTCTCATCAAAAAACCACAACTTGACCCCAAAGAACTAGTTAATTATAGACCAATCTCGAATCTCCCTTTTCTGTCCAAGATACTAGAAAAGGTGGTATCCTCACAATTATATTCCTTCTTAGAGAAAAATGGTATATGTGAGGATTTCCAGTCAGGATTCAGACCGTATCATAGTACTGAGACTGCTCTTCTTAGAGTTACAAATGATCTGCTCTTATCATCTGATCGTGGGTGTATCTCTCTATTAGTTTTATTGGATCTTAGTGCTGCGTTTGACACAATTGACTCTGCCTTAGCCAATCATAATCGCTTATCTCGTTATTAACCCACCTGCTCACTCGCTGTGTGAGCCAGGGGTGCGTTTGGATTGCATATTAAATCAATGCATAGTAACGCACCGCATATAACGTTCAGTAACGTTAACGGCGTTGTAACGACGTTCTTTTAAACGTTATTCCAAACACTGATTGTGAGTAGGACTATTTCTAACGCATCTCATCCGTCTTTTGTTGGTACCAAAACGTCGTTTTAAAGCCGATAACGGAGGCTTGAGCTGTTGATAGCATTCTAATGCAGTTATTACTTGAGTTATTAGAAAGAGAGAGAGAGAGAGAGAGAGAGAGAGAGAGAGAGAGAGAGCGTTTGTGTGAATTAGGCTAACGTACCTCTGTGCGTCTCTAAACTCTCTTCTACTGCAACTTCTGTAAACAGCGCTGTTATTACCTCTCTAGTGATGTGTCGCTCTTGAAAGATTCGTTAATTTTGAACGAATCTTTAATGTGACTCGGGAAGAACGAGTCGTCTCGGGGGATGATTCGTTCAGTCGCGCATGCGCAGTATTCTATAGGTTCTGTTCTGCTAGTAGTAATTCACCTGTGTCAGGCAATGCAATCTGAGCCGGAAAGAGAACTGGGCCCGGTTCCCCAAAACGTTCTTATCGCTAAGTAGTTCTTAATCTATTCCTTAACCTCTCTCTTAACCTTATGGCACGATTCCCGACACGTTCGTACGCTAAGCATATCTTCTGTAAGTCACACTTTCGTAAGGTTGGTCTGGACCTTTCGTAGACTCTCTCTTAGCGTTGTTTGAGCTCAAGACGCTAGTCGTCATCACTGTGCAGCAGTCTTTAGAAATCAGCGCAGCGCAGTACAAGTCAAACTATGGTATGTTGACAATGTTATGGCTCAACAAGGATTTTATGTTATGGACATTTTAAGACTCATAATAAATTATGTTCGCAATGGATACAGGCCTATTTATGAAGTTGACTTTATGTGGTATCAGAACTAATATGGTGGTAATTAGCCTAGGCTATTTCGTAATGTTATTAAAGCATTTAAATTGGCAATCACTTTTGATAATTAAAATCTGGCAAACAATTTGGCTCTAAATGGCTAAGATCTATAAATGGGTAAGCGTGGTGGTGTCCAGTAAGTGACCAACTATGGCAGCGATCCAACGTGTCCTTGTATTGAATCAAAGACGGAGCCGTTTAGTCCATGTCAATTTTTTATTCGGCAAAACTTAAGTCCTTTTGACATTTTGCCTGACGGCTATATATAAAAAATTTGCCTCCCAAGACAGCTGCTGGACCTTCTCAGACCTGCGCTTGCCAGACTAACGCTGCGGAATTTTGCTTTAAGCCCTGAAGTCCAGCTGCTTGCAGCGCTACGTTTTTTTGTTTTTTTTTGCTACAAAGAGATTCATCGAGGTCGAGGGAGAGGGCTACGGCCTGATCAAGACTCGGTGTGGAGGTGTGTCCACACTGTCACCAACGCCCTTCTGCGCCATGCCGGGATTACACCCTGGTGTATGGCACACTCATCCCTATCGCCAATTCATCAGTGATTGATCAGGCATAGGCTACTTATCGCGAAAGAGATATGCGGCCATAAACGTGCAGGTTATAGTGGGCCATAGGGGTGTGATCTCTGACCTGGTGGCAAGGTCCAGCAAAACTTCAAGTTCCTCTGACGAGAGCCTTGGTGCCCTTTTTTACGTTGCTTCCCCAGCATATTTTGTATCTAACCCTCTCTCTCTCTGTTCATTGTAGATAGGTTGCTTTTAATTGAAAACATAAACCAATTGCAATCAATACCGCATTAAACAGAAGTAACTGCAGCTGCTTGCCAATCAATTCTGATTGTAAAGTACCTTACCATTAATATACAAGTGTATTATATAATTTTTATGAGTCGTTAAACCCATGTCAAGAAAGGCGCACAAACGGGATATGGAGGGTGGATGATTAGCGAGGGATTCACAACATATCGTGTGAACATATTACTGACCATTTGATAATTTAATTTATAGTCTATATTCTACTGATAACGTAAACTATGTTAAAATAAATGTTACTGTAATAATTTAATGAATGTTTTATTTACATAGAACGTGTTGTAGTTCTTAACGCTGTAATGCACCTTCGCGTGAAGTGGAAAATTGATTCCTGAGCAATCGATGCCAACTAATTCAGCACCTTCACTCGGGACAGCGCTCTTGTAACGTCGGACGTAAGAGGCAGCGTGCTAAGAATCTTCCTAAGGGACACTTCAGGGAACACACTTAGGAACATAAACAACTTTGGTAAGATATATCTTTCGAGGTCTTCTTAGCGCGCTAAGAGTGAGCGTTATCGGGGAACCGGGCCCTGATTAGTTCATCTTTCGGGTCTTCGGGTTGTTCGTTCTTTTGTCACGTGACGTGACAACATTGGCTAGAGTAATTAATTAATTTACAACCTTCCTTACAATTGGGTGCATAGTACTTACTATTATTTTTTATTATAATTATTGTTTATGCTTTAAATGTGATATATGATGGCATATGATGGCGAAATCACTTTGATAAAGAAGAGATTATTTTTCCGTTTTTGTTTGTTTTGTTTTTTTTACAGTGGATTCTAATCTTCAAAAATGACCTTGTTGTATGATTTATGTCTTTTGAGTTCACCCTTCAGATGCTTATTTTTTAGGTACTAGTGCTTATTCTTTAGGTAATAGTGTCTTTTGTAAAGTTACTAGTACTTATCCATTAGATACTAGTAGCTACTTAATCATTAGATACTAGTACTTATTCATTAGATACTAGTGCTTATTTATTAGGTACTAGTACTTATTCATTAGATACTAGTACGTATTTATTAGGTACTAGTATTTATTAGTACTTATTTATTAAATACTAGTACTTATTTATTAGATACTAGTATTTATTTATTAGACACTAGTACTTATTCATTAGATACTAGTACTTAATTCAATAGTGACTAGTAACTTTTATATTGTTACTAGTCACAAATTCAAAATTTTTGCTATTGAATTCTATGGAAAGTGAAAGTGACGTGACATTCAGCCAAGTATGCTGACCCATACTCAGAATTTGTGCTCTGCATTTAACCCATCCGAAGTGCACACACACAGAGCAGTGAACACACACACACACTGTGAGCACACACCCGGAGCAGTGGGCAGCCATTTATGCTGCGGCGCCCGGGGAGCAGTTGGGGGTTCGATGCCTTGCTCAAGGGCACCTAAGTCGTGGTATTGAGATATTGGGGATCCGTCATTGAGATATCAACTACTGAGTTTTGACTAGTATGTATTCCACTAGTGACTAGTACTTAATTTTTATGTACTAGTATGTATTTTTTAGATACTAGTACTCATACATTAGATACTAGTACTCATTCATTAGATACTAGTACCTATTAAATAGACACTAGTACTTATTGATTAGATACTAGTACTTATTATTAGATACTAGTACTTATTTTTAGATACTGGTACTTATTTTTAGATACTGGTACTTATTTTTAGATACTGGTACTTATTCATTAGATACAAGTGCTTATTTATTAAAAACTAGTTCTCATTCATTAGATTAATTAGATGAATTAGGGATCCCTATCAAAGCGCCATGGGGGTTGCCCCTTCCAGTGTGTTCCGCCGTGTCCAGCTGCTTAGGGAAATGGAGGATCTCAACAGGGTCTACAGTACGGACACTCTGGAGCGGTTTAAGCAAGCCGACACTAACCGGGGCCTCTCAGTGCCACTACCCGTTTGAGGTGAGAACACAGGAGGATACCGGCTCTACATGAAGGCTCTAAGGCTCTAAGGAACCTGACGATGAGGTCATGCTTACCCAGAGACTTCCCATTCACAGGGTCATGGTACGCAGCAATAGCGGCAACCTGGACTTTGAGGGTGGAGGGAGACAGCCTTCGCTCCAACCCTTGCTGCAGAAAGGATAAGGATGGGGTGTGTGACCATCACTCGTTGCCAGGTAACGACTGCACCCAGAAACGCACGGGTGAAACGGCATCCTTACAAGGACGATCCATCATCTTTACGAAGACGCACCCGTGAAGCTCTTTTAGAGAAATTTGCTCTTTAGGAAATGCTCTTTTAGTGCTGAGGCGCACAGGGGAATTGGCCGCATGCAACACGACAGGGATAGTGCAGCCTGAAGTGTGCAATCCACTCGACACAGGAACAACCGCTGCTGAAGCGCTGTCTCGCCAACACACGAAGCTTCCGAGAGCGTGCTGAACTCGTAGTTCACAGCAGACACAGTTGAGCAGAGCGATACTAACGCTCGACTCCGAAGCGAAAAGCTGGTATGCATTGCACCTGCTGCCCTCTTATACTCACGCAGTGATCAGCGGCAGCTGGATGCAATAATTGCATGCCAATGTGCATTGGCTTGTTTAGTTTACACTCGAAGTAGATTGGTCTATCGAAGCGATATCCCATATTTGTCGGTCACCTACGTGGCGTCGAGAGTGACCGACTGAAAGGGAACAGAATAACTCAGAGTCCCTGTTCGTTTGGAGATATCTTCAACCTCATTAAGAACTAGTAAGAACGCATTTGGAGATATCTTCATTTAAACAGATCACTACATAAACATGAGTACCTCTCCACCGTCCAATCAGAGTCCACATGGTAATACAACACGCAGAATAAATTTGCATTAGGATTGCATTTTAAACTTTATTCGCATAAAAATTTGCGCGATGGTTTGAAGAGCAGAGATAAAAGCATATATTGTCGCAGTCAGTGTTTATTTTCATCAACTTTCATCAGTAAAACGTCTATCTGAATGTTATTCAGCTACATCTACAGCGAAAGCTGAGTTTCCTGGAACTTCATCAGTGAGTCTCACTTGTGGAGTTTCTGCGCGAGGGCGCCCTCCGGCGACGAGTATGAATTAAAAATAAATTCATTGAGTAGTCATTATTGCTTGCAAAACCCTAATTTGAGTAAAAATAGCTAAAATAATTAAGAACTTTGAAGTAAAAATTGACAATATGGACACATTGGGAAATATGATCAAAGAAGGCTGTGAAAATTAATCTACATTGTTAATCATTTTGATCTTTTATTTAAAAAATGCAAAAAATTCTAACCTTTCATTGAATAATAATAATTTGAAATGGGGGGACATATCATTATGAAATAAATGTTTTTCTCTAATAACCATTGGCCATCCAGAATCACTCCAGACCCTTCAGATTCCCAGCTTCTCCTCTTCAGTTCACTCCTCTCACTTTCTATAGGGTTCAGGTCAGAGGACTGGAAGGGCTATAGCAGAAGCTTGGTTTTGTACCCAGTAACCCATTTTTGTGTTGTTTTTGAGGTTTGTGTTTGGATTATTGTACGGTTGGAGGATCCAAACATGGTCCATTATAAGATTTCTAACAGAGTAAGTCACTTTTAGATTTTTTATCTGTTGGTATTTGATAGAATCAAAGATGCCATGTATCTAAACAAGATGTCCAGGACCTCCAGCAGAAATATAGGCCCACAACATAAAAAAACAGCTGTATATTTCATTGTACACATGGGATACTTTTTATCCCTGTGTTCATCAAACCCATCTTGAGTGTTTGCTGCTAAACAGCTCATTTTTAATTTCATCTGACCATAGAAGCCAGTCCCATTTGAAGTTCCAGCTGTGTCTGATACATTAATATGCTGGAGTTTGTTTTCGGATGAGCTAGGATAATTTTTCTTGTAACCCTTCTAAACAACATGTGGTGATGTAGGTGCTGTTTGACAATTTTTTTTAAGGTTTTCTGAGCCAGAGACTCAACTATTTTCTGCAGTTCACCAGCTGTGATCCTTGGAGAGTCTTTAGCCACTCAAACTCTCCTCCTCACCGTGCATTAGGACGATAAAGACACATGTCCTCTTCCAGACAGATTCATAACATTTTCTGTTGATTTTAAATTCTTAATTATTGCCCTGATGATGGAAATGGGAATTTTCACTGCTCTAGCTCATTTGTTAAAGTCACTTTCTAATTTGTGAAGCTCAATTATCTTTTACTGGATATCAGAAATATATTCTTTGGTTTTTCTCATTGTGATGGATGATTAAGGACATTTGGGCTTTGTTTTCCCTCCTCTTTATATTTCTGTGAAACAGGAAGCAATGGCTGGATAATTTCATGTTTATAATAATGCTGGAGTGCTCAAAATTGTGAATATGAATGGGAATATACTTTAGAGTTATTTTACTCATAAGAATTTCTAGGGGTGTTCTTAATTGTGGCCAATGTGTATTCGAGAAAAAACATTTTTTTCATAATAATATTTCCCCCCATTCTTATTATCCAATGAAAGGTTAGATTTTTTTGTGAATTTTTATAATAAAAGATCAAAAGGACTAACAATGCAGATTCATTTTCACAGTCTTCTTTGATCATATTTACCAAGGGTGTCCATATTTTTGGGCATGACTGTATATGAAAAAAAAAATAATAATAAAGTTAACATACAGCTCGTGTATGATATTTATTGTTTTTACTGGAGGAAAAATAGGAAAAATAACAGCTAATACAATTGGTGTCGTATCTCCATCCTGCCAGCAGAGGTCACTCAAAGACCAACAAACACATTAGGCTATATATTTACGAAATTACAGTTAAAAAACTGACAAAAATATGTTTTCTATGTGCTTGTGTACAAATAATTGTTTCTTTTCTATTTGGTTTTCTAACAAAAAGTACATCCATCTCCTTTTTTCTGTTTCCTTTTTAATCTCTCTCCTATATGTTGCTGGCTCATTAATATTCAACATACAATTACCATACTGGACAGAAATGCAAATTTAAAAAGTACTAGTATCTATTAAGTTCAGGATATCTCTGGTCTAAAAAGTTACTAGTAACTAAAAATTAAGTACTAGTTCTATTTTTTGTGAACACGAATAGTTTAATTAAATACTAGTCATTATTGGAATAAGTACTAGTGTCTAATTATTAAGTACTAGTATCTAATGAATAAGTACTAGTCACTTTACAAAAGACACTAGTACCTAAAGAATAAACACTAGTAGTTAATGAAAATATACTAGTGTCTAAAAAATAAGTTCTAGGTAACTTGAAAAAAGATACTAGTACAGTTTATAGATTAAACGTTAAAAAGGCTTTCCATACAAGATGAACTAATCAATTCTCTTTCCGGCTCAGACTGCATTGGTTTAGCGTATGGGTCTGTCACGTGATTAAGGAATGACTTGAAACCGAAGACTTGTCAGAAAAGAGATGAGGTGAGCTAATCACAGGCAAAAAAATGAATTAATCTTTTCTTTATCTTATAGCATTTTAGTTTTGTATTGTTTGTAGTGTGATCAATGTTTGCGTAAGTACTAGATGTGTTGGGGAAGTAACACGTAACATTTTTATTACATTTTGCTAAAATGAACGAAATGACTTGAAAAAGGTTCGTTCATTTTGCTAAAGGAGACTCAAAAGTCAGAGTCTGTAAAATGATCCGAACTTCCCATCTCTATTGAGAAATGTCATGTGTAGCCTTTAAGTTGCTAACTGATAACATCGTCAGGGCAGCGCTGACAACACCTTCTTGTGCAAACTGCGTGACCGTTATTACTGTTAACTATGTGAAGTGATCTGGAACTGTAATGCGGTCAGAGAGCTGCCTGGAACTACATTCACTGTGCATTTCCCAGAAAATAATGTCACACCTCAGAACGTTCATCAGCCAATCAGATTCAAGCATTCAACCGCCCATAGTATAACTAATGTTAACTAGTGAAGCCCTAATGTAAATTGTGAACGAATAATAAAGAATCAAAACTCTAGGGCAGTGGTTCCCAACCTTTTTCAACTGGCGGCCCACACAACCAAACATATATGTTTGCGCGGCCCACTGCAAAAAAGATGAACTGACCCCGCTATTGTTGGGTTAATAACTTAGTACTCAGAAGCTAGATTGTTAACTGTATTTAATGAATGAACTAGGGCTGTGTGATATGGACAGAAAAACTATCGTGATTTCTTTGATAAATTTTGCTATTTCACACATATATGCTTTATAGTCATAAATGCATTTAGGATGAATTTGAAACATATTTCCAAAAGAAAACCAATTAGAGCTTTATCAAAAAGTTGTAACGTCTCTAGAACAGACATAAGTCAAAATAATCACTACACTCAGGTGTTGAATTAGATTTGTTATACATTATACAGGTTCACACATTTGCAGTGTGTATACAGTATGTGTATGCAATGCAGAAGCAGCATAGAGAGCACATTATTGTAACGCGAAAGCACATTAAAATAATGCACGAGCGCGAATCTTTCCGCTCACACGCAGATTTCTTTTGCTCTGTCACAAAACCAGACGTGCTTGCTCAGATACACGCTGCTCTCGCGCGAAGAGTGTGCTCCCTTAAAACGAGTCTCCTCTCACTTAAACTCACAACTCTCTCTATGCTCATGTGCTAGATATTAATTATTTTCAGATGTTTTTATTTCTAGCCTTTTACCGCGTGCAGTTAGAACCAGGGTTAGCCTATTAAGTCTAAATATTTATGTATTTGGCGCTGTGATGAACACCATAGCAGATCCACAAACTTGAATGTCTATTTAAATATGTTTTAGAAAGTAGTGCAGCTGCTTTATTTATGGGGTTTCCAGGGTAACAGCTGCATTTCATTATTTAGCACCATCTGCTGTCAGAGAGTGAATGTGCTTTCATTCAGCGCGTCTCTCACGTGTTCCTCATGTGTTTGATTACATCAGAACACACGCTCTTTCAAGCAGTAAATGGTGTTGTTGTGTATTTTGACCAGTTGATGGGAATAGTATTCTTAAAATGCATTCCAAATTATGAATAATTTTTTTATATATAATTATTCATGGTATTTAGAAGTGCCCACGATAAAAATATAGTGCATATTAATTACAGTGATATATCACATTACTGAATACCGCATATGTCTATAGGAGCGTTAATAACTCTCATGCAGTTTATATTTAATTCATACTGGAAGCTGGATTGTGTTCTCGTACAGAAAGTCAAATACAGTAATTAATTGTTGTTCAGAAGAAATAACACAATATTGATGTGCGATGTTTCCCTTCTAGCAAACTATCCAGCTATCAAAGCTAAACTGAATAAAAAACAAACGTTTAGACTGATGAAACATGAAGACAACAAATATGTGATGATATAATAATAATATATGACAAATAATATATGGTTTATATGTGTGTAATCTTCAGGTAGGCTAAAAAAATAATAAAATGTGAAAAATGCAGTGCTAATTTATCTATTATATTCAGGGGTGCACATAATTTTTTCAGCCTGGTTCTCATAAGAGAACCTGGAGATTTGGTTTGGTCCTCACACTGCATATAGCGTGACCCATTAAATCCAACTATAAAACATTTATTAATAATATTTATAATATTATTACACTTTATTTTTTTTATTAAATAATAGTAAATAAACTAAATAATAGTGTGTCGTAATATTATTAAAAAATAAAAAGCAGTCTTAGTATTAAATACAAATGCATTTATTTTATAGTAAATAAACTTAAAAATAAAATGCTAATATTTACTACTACTTTGTTTGATTGCCTCTTTCAGGAGAATCGATTTATGTATTCCCCAATTTTAAGTCGCTGTGGAAAAAAGCATCTAAAAATAATATACAAAAGCATTTTCATCATATTCAAGCTTAAAATCAGCCGACTTTTATTTTGGCGGATTGCCTGTCTATGATCATAGACAGTAAAAGAAATGGACACAGCGACCCCATTGGAACTCAATTGAGACAAGTGAAGCCAGAGGTGGGGACAAGTCACACATGGCGAAGTCTAAGGAAGTCTCAAGTCTTAACCATCAAGTCTCGAGTCAAGTCTCAAGTCACAGTTCAGATAAATCAAGCAAGTCAAGTCAATTCAAGGGTTCACCCTAAGCAAGTCAAGTCGAGTCCTGATAAGTTTCAAGTCAAGTCAAGTCACAGTACTAAAATAAAAAAATGTTGATACATATTTATTTTTTGCAAAGAAAAGATGAAATTGTAAACATATATAATGTATCTTATTCATTATACATTTGCAATATATATGAATCACATGTATATCTGTGCTACATTAATATCTGAAAATAAAATAAAATTGTGATTACACAAAACATTTAGAGTCTAAGATGCATAATCCAATCTGTCTAATTCAGTTTAATTGAAACAGTCTAAAATGTGGCCGCATAATAATCCCCCCATGACTGAACACACGTTCGACAGGTGCGCTTGAAGCAGGCACAGCTAATACCCTCTTTGCGATTTGGAACAGTGAAGGCATTTTCTCCCTGTTCATTCCCCAAAACAAAAGGCAGTTCTGGCCATCACAATTGTCCAGGTAATGGTTGAGCTGGGCCGCAGGGCTGAAATGAGTGGATTTCTTCTGCTTTTTGTGGTATAAGAACAGCCCAGTTTCATCACCTTTGATTTGCTCTTCTTCATCTCCATCACCTGTCTGTTACATATTGGTATTCTATGCCTCCCGGAGAATCAGATCTAAAACACAAAAATGTAAAAAAACAAATAAACCTACACAACATTCTAGAGAATTTACTAAATGTTCTGACAAAATGTTAATTGCTCTAGTTTATTTAAAAATATTCAATTTTAAAGATTTTTTTAAGCAGTCAGAAACTGAATAAATGATTCAATGTCTCATTTTAATACTTATACATGATAACTGCTCTCTCTGGGCCAGCAGCAGTGCCAATGCAGAATTTAATGTTTGCTGTGATCGTACTTTGAACATTGTCATTTAGGAATAAGATTACTTGGGTGTTTAAATCAAGATTGCAAACTTTTAATGGTTTATTATGCAGCACTTCCAATTTCTGAAAATAAATAAATAAAATACTACTAATAAATGTAATATTTACAAGTATGGGGTCTCATTATAGAATTAGCCTATAACTTACTTTTTACTTCCATGGTCAACTGCTCCTTCAGCTTGTCATCAACCAATACATCATGCTCTATCCACATAACCCCAAAGGCTGGATCAAGAACAGCTGCTTTGACATAAACAGGATCAGAGAATGGCAGGATTCCTTCATTGGTCTCTGGCTGAGACATGTTTACACTGACAAAGATTCCTTTGAATCTTCTCTGCAGTGATCTTTGAAGACTGTGGATTAGGTTGACCAAGTATTGTGTTCCTTCTTTCTGATTTTCCAAGTGATTTTTGAGGGAGAGAACACAGGGAATCACAGCACTTATGGTTACAACTTTCTCTCCTTGAGTGAGATCAGTGGCATCAGCAAAGGGCTTCAGAATGTTGACCAGTTCTTTAATCTGAGCCCACTCTCTTAGAGTAAAAATAGTCTCTCTGTGCCCAACATCCAAGACCTTGCACAAAGTTTGGTAGTCACAGCTAAGCAAGGACTTCAACTGTCGGAAAGTCGAATTCCATCGAGTAACAACAGAAGCAGGCACTCCACGTTGGCCAAATTCTTTCTCAAATTCCTCCTTAAAAGAAGTACTTGTGTGGAGCAGAGAACTGATCCGCGATGCTTTGGCCAGAGCCGAACTGACAGCCCTGGTCTCTTTAAGACCATCACCAACAACCAATTGTAGTGTGTGTGCAAAGCACTGCAGTCTATGCTGACTTTTGGAGGTCAAGGTCTCATTCAGCCTCTCCTCTTCATCCACTGGAAGGGCACTCCAAAGTTCTGCATCATCAAGGCAGTCATCATCATCCTCATCTGCTTCAAGGGAACTGGGAAAACATGTGGTGAATGCCTTCTTCATATTTGGTGCATTGTCACAAATTATATGATCAATCTTTTGTTTGATTTTATACTGATCACATATTTGTTCAAATTCTTCACAATTTCTCTCTCCCGTATGTGACCCCTTGAAGCGGTTGCAAGCTAGTAGATGAGATTTCAAAGTTATAGCATCTGCTGCAGTGTTCATCCAGTGAGCGGTGACACCAAGGTAGCCTCTCATTCTTCTGTCTGACCAGATGTCCACAGTGACAGACAGATTTTCAACTGTGGCCATTTCAATTATTAGTTTTGATTGTCTCTCAGACACCACTGTGTCAAGTCTTGAGGTGATGGTTCTGCGGCTCACTGCAGTATATTTTGGGTCCATAATGGAGAGAAAGTGAATGAAATGCTTGTTGTCAGTGATAGACAGGGGCATGTTGCAATTAATGATCAGATCAGATATTATTGCTTCTGTAATGGCTTTTTGTCGAGGATGGTTGACTGGATATGTAGTAGTCTGGGGCACAATGAACTGTGACATGGATGGCTGCTGTAGATCGCTACAGTGTATCTTGGATTTGAGATATTCATCATATCTGCATGGATAAAAAAAACAATCAGGGTAAACATTAACATTAACTGTTAACATTAAAACAAATTTATTTTCGTATGCACAAACATTCTTTACATTTTTTAAAATACTGTAATTTAAGGAAAATCTAAATATAAATTAATTTAAGTGATGATCATTTACTGATGTATTCACGTAAAGATTGGTTCCAGCATTCACACATTATCATATGTTTACACAGAAATGTAAATACTTGTAAGTTACTGATAGAATGTAAAACTTAAGCATGTATAAGGACTAATAATCTTATAAACTAATTATTGTGACTGAAAAACTGCCTAATATGTAATTGCGCTGAAATTATTCTTGTCTGTGTGACCAAAAAAAAAAAAAAAAAAAAAAAAGAAACTTGTAGGTGCTAGTGATCACATCGGCGCCTCCATGTTAGCCTGTCATGCAATATGGTATCAGCACAATGCTTTTTAGTTTCCACACGCAGTCCACTAACACTTGAAAATGCGCACATTTAATACAGACATTATAGCCTACATGTAATATATGGAGCGTCCCGCTCATTTTAAGATGCCAATCAAAATCAAAATTCAGGCTACAGCACTGTTATAGCCAAATACCCCAAATAACTATTCCAAATAACATCTATTTACGAAACGTATCATAATGATAATGGTCACATTTCTAATAAGAAAAAAACATAATATGCATCAAGGCCAAATTATACCAAACATAAAAGATTAATTCATTACATTATCGTTATAGATCTTAGTGACACTGACTGACAAGAAAGAGATTACTTTCTTACCTTTCCTTGTGGTTCTTGAAATGTCGAATGAAATTTGACGTCGTGGTTGTCGTGTCGGATATTTTTGCGTTGCATATTTTGCATCTGGCAAATCTTTTTTTATTGGCATGGTCCAGTTCAAAGTCCTTATAGCCAAACAAGACTATTTGTGGAGCTCGACTAACATTACTGTCTTCCATGTTTGGCGCGGTTTGAATTGTGCAGCGTTAAAGGCACAGACGCTGATTAGTGGTGCTGACGTCACAATAAGTATATATATTTTTTTAAATTAATTTTATTGCTGTTTGATTATTATAATTTCAAGTTATTGTCGAGTATTCCACTTCAAGTCAAGTTAAGTCTCAAGTAACTTGTTCTCAAGTCAAAGTCAAGTCAAGTCATTTTCATACTTTAATCAAGCAAGTCGCAAGTCCTGAAAATTGTGACTCGATTGAGTTCTTTAGCGTGAGTGAGGAGGAGTAAGTATTCTGATTAATTATTTTGTATAGTACTTTAAAATGTAACGCCAGGGCTTGTATCTATGGGCTTCTCTCTTGACCTCTCCCCGATTGCCTGCGAGGTTCTCCTCCTGTCTGTAATTTCTCTACTGTGCGACAGAGAGTCGAGTGGTTATGACGCAATCGTTAGCTTATTTCTACAAAAACTGTTTCTACGGGGTCATAATGTAACATAGAAGGTAATGGAGCCCTTTATACATTGTCGTGTATCTTTAGAAATAAATAATGGACAAACGGAGTCTTTAAACGACTCAGATGTAAAGTTATTCGCTGTCAAAGTGACGCCAAAATGAATGGGAGTCAATTGGATGCTAATGCAAGTGAAGTTCTGCTACGTCAGTGGATGAATGTCACAGTTTTTAATTGTGCTTTGAAACGGTAGGCATAGCCTAGATTTATGCTTTCAGGTTGAAAATAAAACTTATATAGTACAGTTTGTGATCTAAAATGGTAATTGTGCATTAACAGTTGTCAACCATGTGGGTACGCAAATGCGCTGTCAGAACATATTTATATTACACATTTTTTATTTTGGTCGCGGATGCGGACCTGCGGACCACTTATGTGCACCCCTGATTATAGTATTGAAATGATAAAATATATTTCATATATATAAAAGTATATAATCCACTATATAGAGAAAATATAGAGAAAAAATATAGAACACAAATGTTTGGTTATTGTCCAGCAGTATATTTGATTTAACCAATTAAAAGAGATAAAACAGCAATATAATAATAACCTGTCCATTAGATAAAAAAGTACTATATTATATATATATATATATATATATATATATATATATATATATATATATATATATATATATATATATATATATATTATTATATATATATATATATATATATATATATATATATATATATTATTATATACATATATATAATTTCTGTAGTAAAACAGTTGCACACTTGTAAACACACATTACAAGCAGATATGAACATTAATGTGATGATTGTTTCTCATCACTGACTCTTCACTGGAACAGAAGACCAAACCACATCAGGTCAAAGTGTTTGAGAACACAGCCTCACTTCCTGTTTGACTCTGATATCATCGACTCCACCCTCATCTTGTGTTCAGGACATTCTGAACCAGAGAGAATTTATAATATATATATTTTTTTTTTTCAAAAACTACAAGTTAATGTTATCACATTGGACTAAAACCTACTGACTTTGCTCAGAGAGTAACAACTTCACAACATTTTTTGTATGTTGTGAAGTCTCCCCCAACTTGTTACACTTTCTGTGTTCCGGGTCAAAAATTACCGGCCTACAAAAAATTCTTATAAATCTCTCATTATGCTCTATATCACTAAATATTAAATTCAATATTTTTGTCAGCTTGTTTTCTTTCAATTGGGACAGGGTTTGAATTTTTTTTATAAACTGATCGATTGCAGACATCATTGATCTGAGCCTAAAACACACTATAGTGTGATAAACAGTGCAAATTATTTTCATATTTTATTGCTTAGTGACAAAATGATCCACAAATAATGATTTTTTCCTCTCAATCACTGAGGTGCTTAAGCTCAATATAAATAACACCTAATTTACAATCACTTTTTAAAAGGGCTGCCTTTCAAAGTGTTATAGGGTTTTCAGCAGCACAAGGGTTAATTGTGACACTATAGTGGCTGTGAAAGAATCTGAACACTTAGTGTGTTTTCACATGAAGTATTTTTTAAATGAACCAAACTCAGTTCAGTTAAAGAACCAGCGGTGAGTATGTATATGAAGTATATTAAGAAACAATAAATATGTTGTTCAAAATGAAGAGCGAACACACTTTCTGACTGTCAAGTGTTAGAGGAACATGTTCATAAGTTAATGATGAACTACAGCTGTGGTTTTTCTGCTGAGAACCGACATCACACATCTGCTAAAAATGATGTTGAGATAAACTGATGAAAAATAAGAGAAAAGGTGTCTCAGAAAACAGAAGTTCGTTCAGAGAAACATTTGAGCATAATTTTTGGGCAAATGTGACGTGTTTGATAGACTGTGTTTTCTGCAATGAAATTCAGTCATTTTAAAGAGTGATTTAACGAACTAACATTTTTTTTTGGGGGGGGGGGACTATATGCACAATTCATTTTCAATAAGAGTAGCAGAAAGAATTAAAAGTGATGAAAACTTGTGTTTGGTCACTGTTCTCAAACTCTGATGGAAAGTCTATTTGAAGATAAAATATCATACAACACCAAACTCATATTAAACAAATACATCTGAATTAGCTGAACTACCTGAAATATGAAGAACATGTATTATAACAAAACCAAGCAAAAGCACACGTCCACAGAGCCTCCATCTTTCACAAGCAGCACAGATAAAAACATGTTCTCTGAAGTCTGGATCTGATCCACACGTAACATATCATCACATTAATCTGAACAATAAAGAATATGATAAACAGCAAGATGGTGGATTCATAGACCCTCCTACACACAGCACAAGCATTAATCTTCAGCTGAATACTGTATTTAAAACAGAAGATAGTGTAGAATATAATGAAATACTCACAGAGTGTGAGAGACAGTGCACTGGAGCCCATACTGACACATTAACAGACTGTTTTAACTAAATCAGACACTTCCTGCTTTTCACACTTCAAGAAGAGATGAGGGAGGAGACAAACTCTACACACAAATACATGAAGAAATAGGAAGAAAACCAGACCCATTCTTAGATATTTACTCTTTTATTAAAGTTGTCAAAGCTGCTTTTCTCCTTGAAAAGAGAAAGTCTTCAGTAATTGTTCTCACACTGCTTTGTTTTGTTCGTTCACAGCCAAAGCCTCACAGATTATGGACAGATCAGAGAATAGCAAGTAAATCATGAGCTGACTTCTAATGTAGTTCTGTTCATGTAAGACCCGCTCTTATCTGAGTTATTCTCTCATCAACAATTGCAATTACAATGTATGCAAGATGGCAACGCGTCCACACGCAGGGGCTTCCCTCTGTCCTGTCAGAACGGTGTTTTCGTGTTTTTTGTCTTGTGAGTCACAGTTTTTTTGTATGTCTTCATTGTGTCTACCTGTCTTTAAGTGTGCATACAGTCGTGAGTTTTTGCTGGATGTTGGCAGAACCACATTTTTAGAGTTTAACTCTGCGCACGTGGAAGAGCAGTGGGACCTCTGTCTGCTCCTGAGGCCTTCACCATCATCGACTCCCAACTACTGCATCTCGCCCAATAAGTGGTGTGAGAGGAAACAGTAGAGGGGTTAGCGTGGAGGTATTTGTGTTTACATCAATGATGCGTGGTTCCACGATGCTGTTTGATGCTTGTGATCTGCAAACACTGCTCACCCCTGCTGGAGTTTATGATTATTAAGTGCCGATCGTTCTATCTGCCGAGGGAATATACAGCCATACTGCTCGTTGCTGTATACATTCCTACGAACCACAACAACAGCAACAGGAACGATGCACTAAATTAACTGAACCAGCTCATCAGTGAGAAGCAGACAGCACACCCTGAGGCTTTTCTCATCATAGCTGGGGATTTCAACCATGCAGACTTAAAGAGTGTGTTTCCAAAAACACACCAACACATTAACCTTCCAACACGAGGTAATACAATTTTAGACCTTGTTTACACAACACAGAGAGGAGCCTACAAAGCCCTCCCCCACCCCCACCTCGGAGCCTCAGACCACATCCCTGTCATGCTAATGCCTGCTGTAACAGACCGCTCATTAAAGTCACCAAACCAGTTCACAAACAAATTCAAGTGTGGCCTGAAGGGTTGTCAGAGGGTCTTCAAGACTGTTTTGACACCACTGACTGGAATATGTTTAAGCAGGCTGCCACATACAATAGCACCACTGACCTCCAAGAGTACTCAGAGACTGTCACTGCCTACATCAACAAGTGTATTGATGATGTAACGGCCACATACACCATCACTGTCCGGGCCAACCAGAAGCCGTGGATGGCAGGAGAGGTCTACAGTCTCCTGAAGACGTGGAGCGCTGCCTTCAAAGCTGGAGATGAGGTGGGCCTGAGGACAGCTAGGGCCAACCTATCCCGCGGCATCAGAGAGGCTAAAGCCCCTTTCACACTACACGTTGGACCCTGCAAATTGCAGGAACATTGCCGGGTGGCCTTCTGTGTGAAAGCAAACACGTCCCGGGATTGATTCCGGCATTGAACCCGGTCGGGGACCTAGTAACATTGCCGGGTTTAATCCCGGGACGAGCGCTGTGTGAACAAAAGCCAGATCTAATGCCGTGTCATAGTGATGACGCATGTTATCGAGCGACTCTTTTACCGGCTGTTTTGAAGGAAGATCAATGTTTGCAACAAAAAAATATGTGCAAACTGTAATGAAGCAGAGATCAGTTAGTTCCTCACTTTCCGCGCTGACGCCGAGATCGTTTGCCAGCTTCAGTGAAAGTATAACGTGCCTAAAGTTTTCGTCATGCCCTGATGTCACCTGTCATTACGAGACCTTTACGGGTTGTGTGTGAAAGCACGGACATATCCCGGGTAATAACTGGCAGTGTGAAAGTGCAAAATCTAGCGACCCGGGAACAATTGCCGGAACACTTTACCCGTGTATTTGCCAGAATCGCAGTGTGAAAGGGTCTTAAGAGACAGAACTCCAGGAGGATAGCCAATTGTTTCAGCAACAGAAGAGACACTCAGAGCCTGTGGCAGGGGATACAGACCATTACGGACTACAAGCCCCCACCGCAGACCTGTGACAGCAACATCTCCCTGCTGAACAAGCTGAACGCCTTCTTTGCTTGCTTTGAGGAACAAAACAGCACCACTCACACATATAGACAAAAAGGACTCAGAATGCTGTTCATAGACTTCAGTTTAGCATTCAACACAATCATCCATAAACAGCTCATTCACAAACTGATCCAGCTGGGGCTCAACACTTCACTGTGCAACTGGCTGTTGGACTTTCTGACTGGAAGACCTCAGGTAGTACGAGTCGGCAGTAACACATCCAGCACCATCACACTGTACACTGGGCCCCCCCAAGGATGTGTGCTGAGCCCGCTCCTCTTCACTCTGCTGACACATGACTACACACCGTCACACAACTCCAACCTCTTCATTAAGTTTGCGGATGACACGACTGTGGTGGGTCTCATTAGCAGATGATTCTGCAGCCAGATGACCCCAAAAGGGAATTTCCATGTAGGTCAATTGGATGTTGTTAGACCAGCCTTAGACCTGACCTGAGTAGATCATTGCAGTCTTGGTACAATATTTATAATGTTTAGGATTAATTACATATATTTTACATGTATTCTGTTATGAACAATGCTTTGGCAATACAGTGTGTACCCAAGTATGTCATGCCAATAAAGCAATATGAATTTAAACTAATATAAATTTAAGAAAACAGAGATTCTTCAATGTGACATTGAACATGTTTTCTAAGAAGGGAAGTAAATGAAAATGACATGAACATGTTGCTGGGAATCTTTTGCTCTTGTGGTAATATTTTGAGGTTTATGAAACTAGAGATGCAGAATAAGAATAACTATCTTCCCCGCTTTGGTTAAAACTATAGAGCAGAAACAGAGCAGAAGTCAAACCACAACCATCAGCTCAACCTTTATTAGGCCTATTTTAACACTTCTGTCATTTTCTCACTTCAAGCAGCTTCTAAAGTCATCAACGCACAAATAAAGATGTGTCTTCAGTGATGAGCTAAAGAAGACAATGCAACACATGAAAATGTGAGGTGTATTGTAACAGTATTTTCCACATGGCTGCAGAAAAATTAGGCCCACAATAGAAACAACCCACAAAATGTTGTGACTTCCACTACAAGGTACATCACCTACCAAACCACAACACTGAGAGAAGCATCTGCAGAACTCACTTTGACTGTGAACATTGATGCTATGATTATATTAGAGATGTTACCATTTTTTATGGTTATCGTATTTCTACAAACATTATCTAATTATAATAATTGAGACACATAATTATTGCATATTTATAAATATGTACTTCAGAAACACTTGCAAGAAGATCAGACATGATTCTGCAGCCAGATGAGCCCAAAAGGGTCGACTGGATGTTGTTCAACCAGCCTTAATTTGGGTGAGCCTTACCTCTGTTTACTGTAATATTACTCCAGCTAAGTGAGAAACCATGGTATGATTAAAACCAAAACCATTATCAGAGAAAGTAATGTTGGTCTTGGCTACGATGTGGAGAAGAACAACTCTCGCGTCAAGATCGCTGTTAAGAGTCTGGGGCCGGATTCATGAAACTGTAATTTTCTTCCTATTTTTTAACTTAAAGAAAAAAAGTTCAGAATATTTTGTATTCCCAAAAATTATTCTTAAAAATATATTTTATATAGAATAAAGTAAAAGACAAAACTAAAAAAGAATCTTCTTAAAAATCATTGTGAATAACTTTTTTAATTTAGGACAACCCCAGACTTGTCTTAAATCCCAAAGAATAAGAATTACTGAATGAAGTTATTGGGTTATTTCAAATTAACTGTTATATTTAAGAAATACAACAACACTAGCAACGTATACATAAACAGCAGGACTATTAATAGGGATGTGCACAAGTTTTCTGAAGTAACAGATGACTGATAGTGTAAACAATGATCGGTCATGATTAGCCTATGTGTGTGTGACACTACTTTTTGCTGACTTAAAAACTCAGTAGCATCTCTACAAAATCGAGTCAGATATGAAAGCGCAAAAACACACCACAAAAATGAATGAAAC
This sequence comes from Carassius carassius, assembly GCF_963082965.1. Lineage (NCBI taxonomy): Eukaryota > Metazoa > Chordata > Actinopteri > Cypriniformes > Cyprinidae > Carassius > Carassius carassius. The sequence continues at coordinate 4,411,581 of NC_081756.1, forward strand.
AGATCGCTGCAGCTTGAGACAGGCTATTTTAAAAGTAACTTCAAAACGCATTAAAAAACATGAAGCTGAGTGCCAGTCAAAGTTGCGACGAAAAGAGTGTGCTTATTATGATTATTAGCAGTGTTGCCAAGTCCGCTTATTATAAGCAACTTTGGGCTTGTTTTTCTGTAAAGTCTGATGGCAACGAGTACTAGCCAATCAGAGGCGGAGCAGGGCAATCTGTTTTCTTTTTCTGGTTAGGAAATGTCGTCATTGTGTGACGTAAACTTTAAATGAAAGCGCACGAGTTGCGACTGACTGGACTGTAGGAGAGTTTTTTGGAGGAACAAATGTCTGGGACAAAGTGGGCAAAATACGGTTATAAATAAAACAAAGAATGGAAGAAAGAGAAAGGAGTAAAGAATGGATTAAACCCCATCGTGGGGGAAACTCAAAAGCAATGTGCAGAGTAAGTGTGAAATATGTGCGGATCATGCGGACCTCATACAACATGCTAACACAGAGAAACAAAAAAAATGCAGCACCGTTCTCCTCAATGAGGCTTACGGTCCTTGGGTTTCGCGGTCTCCAAACAGAACGAGTCAAGACAGAGAGCTGAGCTGATGTAGCTTGTCACACATCCATTAAATCAGTGGATCACCTTGGGGAGTTAATGTGCTCAACTTGTGATAAAGACATCAAAATGCAAGGCATTAATAAACCATGCCATTGCTCCGTGTATGTTCACAGAACTTCAGAGGGACATTGGAGGTGCTGATTACTCAATTGTTATTGATGAAAGCAAAGACATTTCATCTGTCAAGCAACTGTGTGTGGTAATCCGCTACTTTAGTATAACACTGAACAAAGTTGTGTCCACCTTTTTGGGTTTATTAAACTTGGAGGGTGAAATAGCAGAGGTATTGCCTCCACTCTGACCTGTTTTCTACAGAGTATTGGACTGGAAATCAAAAGGTGCATTGGATTAGGTAAAGATGACTGCAGTGTCATGGTAGGGAAGAGGAATTCAGTGTACACTCAACTTCTACAGAAAAACCCAAATCTCCAGCTGCTCAAGTGCTTGTGCCATTTCATACAGCTGTGTGTAAGCAAGGCAGTGGAGATCCTCCCACACAACCTTGAATACTTGGTCTCTCATTCTCACAAACAGTGCTCTTTGCCGCCGTGAGTATGCAAAGATCTACAGTCTCGTCAATCCTGGTGAAATCCCTTTGATCCTTGTTCAGATGTCAGGTACACGGTGGCTTTCCATCCATGATTGCTGTTCACTCATACTCAATCAGTGGGATGGATTGAAGCTTCACTTTCAGCTAACCAAAGACCACCAGAGATGTTATGATGCTGAAATCCTGCACCAGGGCCCCGTTCTTCGTATGTCGCTAACTCAGTTAGCTGGATTTGAATGTTGACGATTTGGCGTGATCTTGGATCGTTTGGTTCTTCGAAGCTCATCCCAGAGCTGCTGTCATAGCAACAGGTCCGTAAGCTTAAACCTGCTCGGGAGCAGCTTATTTCATGTAAACAGGATTAGATCGCTTCTTTTCAACCAGAACTGATACTCAAAATATGTCTGTTACCACCGCTACGTTATTACAAGAGTATCGTACCGATCCAGGGACAATAATTTAAAATAATAATCATTTAAAAAATTATTTAAAAATAATATAAAAATGCTGTGTAGTCCATAACAACCTACTATAGACAGCCAGTTTTACTCACTGAAATATTTATTTGTCATAAAATTATTACTTCATAACTGTATTAGAGTCTTACACACATGCTATACAGATAATAGAGTCGTGCATTATTTTGAGTGATGACTGCTATTATAAGAGTGGCTTGATGGAGCGCAGGAGATGCAGATAACATGATATTGACCCTTAAGAAACTTTCATTAATGCTGTCAAGTAACAAATCTGTCCAAATATAAAATGAAATGAATAGATAATTTCTACATTGAAATAAAAATGTAAAGACTGCACAACTATTATAAATTGTGAATATAAATAATTGGGAATCATGAAAAAAATTCTAATAAAATAAAAACATGCATCTATTATCTGTTTCATGTATCTATTATAACATTTATGTAGTTTTGTTTGCTTGGCTGTTTCCTTATGAAAGTCCAGAAATTTGTAAAGTTTTTTGTCGGGTGTCATTTTAAATTATATGACATCATTACATTGCCGTCTTGCCACCAGCCAATCGCTGCACTGCTGATCATGGTTTCGAGTATCGATACATATCCCCTTTTAAGCCAACACATGAACGCGCAATTATCTCAACCCAGCGATACTAATCATACACAACAGGTGTGTTCGAAGAACCCAATTAGCCGGATCATGATTAGCACGATGATATCATCTTGGATGTGTCATTTGATCTCGGATGTAATAAGCGACGTACGAAGAACGGGCCCCAGATGTACAGTGATCCTGTTAACAAACTGTACCTGCTGTTTTTAATGCCTTTTCTACAAGAATTCAACAGGATCAACAAGCTGTTCCAGCAGGACAGGGGCAATCCATTCAAGATGTTGGAGTGTCTGCTTCTTTTCTTTCGCTGCCTCATCTCCAGAGTGGTGAGACCTGGAATGATCCCCACATCAGATGAACAACTGCTTGCAATTGACATTACAGAGCCCTGTGTTTTGTTACCTGTGGGTGCAGTCAATAATGGGGTCACCTTCATGATGGCATTGGATGAAGCAAGAATGGAGAGCACGGCTGAGAGAAATATGAAGAGCAGGTGCCGTGACTTCTTGGTGGAGGCGGGCAGACAAGTGCAACAGAGACTCCCAGCTAACATCCAGATATGGAAATCTATGACTGTGTTCAGTACGACTGCCATCCTGTCACAAACTAAACCACAGCTCAGCTCAGTCTCAATACTGAAGCTCTACTCTGGTGATCTCGCAGCTCTTGAAACACAGTATCAGGCTGTTGCATATCTCCCATGGACAAACAAGGAGGACAGCCAGGCAGAGGCCTTTTGGGTTGAGGTGCTCAATTACAAAGACAGCAGTGGAGACCACACTCACAGATGAGCCTGGTCAAGTCCAAACTGAGGAACAGAATGGGACAAGAAACTCTCAGCAGCATACTCCACATAAAATACAGACTGAGAAGAGAAGGCTTATGCTGCAAGCCAAGAGATGTTCCAGTGTTTCAATAGTTGCATGTACTCTGTGAGTGGAGCATCAGAGAGCAGGGAGACGGATGCAGATGAAGACAGTGAAGATGAATTTTAATTAAGGTAAGCACTGTTACTGTATCTTTTTTTATTAGAGCCAGGATATGATGCTAAGAAGGAAAGTTGTTTTTGATGAATGATGATGATCCTCAAAGTACTGTAATGTTTAATAGGATTTAGGGAATCCTAGATATAGTGTTATAGCTGAAGTATAATTTGACCGTATCCCTTATTAGAAAATCTTACCTTTTCTTTCTGCAGCACAAGCTCTGGCCTCTACACATGAAGGAAACAGCAGTGAAGGTATGAAGAAACACCTGAAGACATCAGTACAAGGCCATGATCTACAGAGAGTGACACTGCCTCCTCTGTCCCTGTCCTGTGGCGTCTTAATCTCATACGCACTTTGACATTTGACTTTGATTGGCCTTCTTTGGGTCCCCCAACCCATTCTCACCCCAAAGGCGTCAAAAACCGAAGAATGGTCAAGCGCCCCTAGCGTCACTTTACTGACGCCAAATGTGCCCTACGACCTTCATTGCTTTCAGTGGGAAACTTTTGGCGTCAGAGCTTCGACGCGAGGACATGAGATGTTTATCGCTATGAAATCACGTTCAAGAAGTCTCATTCAGCACACATCGCGATACTTGCCGTCAGTTCCATAGTTTGGGTGAGTAGTCGTAAATACGCTCTTTTAATGCCTTTTATAAAATGTATTCTGTCTTCTTTATTAATCAGATTAGCGCCATATGTTTAATCGCTGTATTATAACGGTCATCCGCGGCTGTCTGTGAGTTTCATTGCATTTAAATAAATGAACAGCTGCTAACTGGGGTGATTAAACTCTATCGGTCACGTGACTTGCCATAGACCTTCGATCCGATTTATATTAATTTCAGGTTCAATGATGTTGTATTTGTAGTAAAATCATGGTAATCACGACACTTACAGTAGTAATAAATGAAATGTGAAGTCAAAACACAGTAAACGGGACATTTACCATGTTTTTACCACAGTAACTGTAGTTTTACCATGGTATATTAGTAATCAATACAACAATACAATAATCACTAAACCAGCTATGTTTGTATCACTGTAATGTTAGTGTTTTTATGTGCTCTTATATGACAGATATCATAGTAATCATATGTTCTGTACCATGCTTTTAATACATTTTAATGTAAATCCAAAAAAAATAAAACATTATAAATAAATAATAAAAAAATGTATTTTTCCATCTTGCAGTTCATTCATATCAGTTTATATCTAAATATTTTGCTCACAGATCATTATTAACATTCTGTATATTATTCAATTTTATTTTCTCTCCCCTTTTTTATTATTTTTATTTTTAGGTGAAAAGACGTAAAGGCAGTCAGTCCAGTGGTGTTTCTGGAGAGGTATTCCTCTAGAAATGGAGAAGACAGAAAGCTGCGGAGGCAGACATTTGCAGCAGTAAGTCTGTGATAGTTTGTCTCTTTTATCAAACATTCTTGCTGTTATCATTTGTACAGCATTTGTTGTTTCTTAAACTGTTGCACTGTCCAAATATCCACACTTGCCATCTTTGCACTTGACCACTTGATTACTTATTTGACGTCTTTCCTGTATTTGGCCTAGTGTTCGAGTGAGCATGATGACCACAAGTGTGTGTCGAACTTTTCATGACCTGATGACTGTGTTTCCCAATCCTGATCCTGGAGAACCCCAACACTGCATGGTTTTGGTGTCTCTCTTATCTGACAAACACAATTTTGAGGTCTTGGAGTCTTCACTGATGAGCTGATGAGCTGAATCAGCTGTGGTTGATCAGGGAGACATCACAAATGTGCAGTGTTGGGGTTCTCCAGGACCAGGATAGGGAGCCACTTCCTTATGGGACACACTTATGTGTTTACAGAGATTTTTAATATCTAATAATTATCAATATTTCACATACTGTACATTGATCTGGGTAAAAAGTCTGACGATTTACTCCAAAACATGATGCATGATGGGATACACTAAGCGTTGTATAGTGTTCCGGAGCAGTATTGGAGAGGTTTAGTGTGTGTTAAGGACGCTGTGCTTTGACATTATTAAGACATTATTATATTAATTGTATAATTAATATAAATCGGATCGAAGGTCTATGGCACGTCACGTGATCGATAGAGTTTAATCACCCCAGTTAGCAGCTGTTCATTTATTTAAACGCAATGAAACTCAAAGACAGCCGCGGATGACCGATATAATACAGCGATTAAACATATGGCGCTAATCTGATTAATAAAGAAGACAGAATACATTTTATAAAAGGCATTAAAAGAGCGTATTGACGACTACTCACCCAAACTGTGGAACTGACGGCAAGTATCGCGATGTGTGCTGAATGAGACTTCTTGAACGTGATTTCATAGCGATAAACATCTCATGTCCTCGCGTCGAAGCTCTGACGCCAAAAGTTTCCCACTGAAAGCAATGAAGGTGGTAGTGCGTCGATATTTCGACGCCAATAGGCACATTTGGCGTCAGTAAAGTGACGCTAGGGGCGCTTGACCATTCTTCGGTTTTTGACGCCTTTGGGGTGAGAATGGGTTGGGTCCCCACACTCTCCGCAACTAAACAAGACGATAGTTACATTCTCATTTCACACAAGTTTTTGTTATGTTCGTTTTGATTATTTATATGGTTTTATTATGTCCTTGTTTGAATGTGGGCCATCAAGAATGTCTGGATGTAGAAGTAAAACATGTTGAGGATATTCAAGATATTTTCAGATATTTCATGGGTTCAGCTCAGACAAATTGTTAAGCTGTTAAATATGTTTAATTTGCACCTTTTTACCTAAAGCAACCTGAAAGATAATGGTGGTGTTATTCTTCATATATATGAGGCTAAAGTGTTATGAGTCTTAAGAAAAATGTTTTAGACCAAGCCTCATCCTCAACTTTTCAAATGGTTTGACTAGAATGGTTTTAAAACCAGTTTATTTTATTTAAGTCTTTTCTAAATCACTTATTTGTTCATCAGAGCAGGAGCCACGTTATTTCAGGACACTAAGATCATCAATACTTTCTCCTGTTTCTGGGTTATAGTTATATAACATTGGATCTTCTGCAGTCCTTGTAATAATAAATAAAGAATTTGTGAATTCAGGATGATATTTATTTGTGTGTGTAAATTGTAATTATCAGATGTTTACTGTGTATAAAATGAACTTGGTACATCAGTCTATATTTGATATCCCATCAGTTTTCTAATGTTAAATAATGTTAAAAGGTGGTTTAACTCCCTCTTGTGGTCATTGTCCTGAAGCTCAGGGGGAGAAAAATAAATAAACTATGTGTGCAGTTTTGTAAATTGAAGGATGCAAATTGAAAACCTGTACCCACAGTTTAAAATCGTCCCCATGGATTGTAAAACTTATTTATTTTAATAAATTTATTTTTCTCTTTCCAGAACCTGGGGGGGGGGGGGGGGGGGGGGGGCTTATGGCGTTATATTTTAGTCAAAAGTTATGAGCGTGTAAGACACAGGCATTATGTTATTTCACTCGCGCAAAAATGAACCTTCATCTGGCATGATAAAAGTACTCGCGCACAAATTCATCAACCGAGAGGTGTACAGGTAGCTGTGAGCGAGCGCCTGGCTTACTCTCATAGGTTAACTCTGCTTGTACAGTGGAATCCTGCTCGCGCAGTGGATTTCTGCTCCCTCGAGTCTACATGACTTTTGACAATTTGGGGGCGGAAACCAAGGAGGGCACTGACCCTCTTATGATTGGTCACTTTCACACAGGGACATCCTTGTACCTTGATTGACAGCTCTCATTACAGGAAGCACGGAGTTGGGTTAAGTTACCAACGACATCTTCGAGCGCATCTCCGGTGAGTCGTCTCGTCTCGTCTCGTCTCGTCTCGTCTCGTCTCGTGTCGTGTCTCTCCAGCATCACATCGAGAGAGATCCAGACCGCCGTGCGTCTGCTGCTGCCGGAGAACTGGACAAACACGCCGTGTCTGAGGAACAAAGACCGGGACCAAATACACCAACATCATCAACGAACCCGAAGACTCTTGAAGAGCACCACATCATCTGGAGAAGAGGTCTTTCTGTTAAATCAGAAGAATTTCTATAACTGATAATTCATAATGTGATGTTTTTCTATATATTTTCTTCAGATCATGTACATTTGCGGTCATGGTAGAACATTATATATATATATATATATGAGATTAGGATAAATCACTTTTTTATATATATGATAGTTTATTGAACATTTTTATAAACAAGGAAATGTTTAAAAAAAAAAAAATACTCCAAGGCCCAAACGAAGCAAAAATGTAATTTGCTGCAGATGATAATAGTTATATGGAGATATAATTCTGAAAGCTGATAATGTAAATCAATGAGGTCTTTAGAACAGTGTAACAGAATATTTACATAAATGATATTTAAATACTTATAATGTTGAAGATATAACACAACACAATGATAATTGAGAGAAGAACAAATACAGTTATGTTTGGATAATCAGGTAAATATAAGCTGCTTCAGTCCAGTAAGTGTTTGACTTGAAATATTACTAACACTGTAAAAGTTACTTTTACCTTAAATTCAGTAAAGATTTAACAGCAAAGAGACATTTATAGAATTACACTCAAACTCCTTTTACTCCGACGACAGAAAGCATCTAGCATCATAAAAACAGCATGTTGTTCAGGTGTAATTTGACATTATAATTGTTGTTTGTGGTATTTAAAGGGTAACTTTCAGTAGCTTCCAGTGAATCTGACACACATGAAGAAACTGGTTTTGGAGTCGATGATGAGCAGGAGCTCTTTCTGTGTGGAGTTAGTTCTCTTGTTCTCCATGTGTTGTGTTCACAATCTAATCTACAGCGCAGGTGAATCAGAGACACTGGATTGAGTGAGAGTGTGAATGTGTGTGTGTGTTAGTCTTGTGATGGACTGCTCGTGTCCAGTGTGTTTCCAGCCTTCAGCCTGAGACTCCAGCATCCTGTGACTCTGAGCTTTGGAGAAGAGACGATTATTCCTCTGTTACAGCCGACTGCCTTTGGGCTTCACTAGATTTAACTGTCAAACACACACACATAAAACATTTATATTCAGCTCAATTTGACACTTTCTGTTTTGCTTCCACTGCAGGTATTGATTTATGAATCAAATAATATTTACAGATAAATATGAATCTATGCAGACAGAAGTGTTACCTCTCGCTCTGTAGCATTTGTAAAGCAGCACGACTGTCACCAGCAGATACGGACAAGCTGCCAGAAGAAAACTGAGGATGATGAAGAATGAAATCTGATCTGAAGATGACCCTGAAAAACAGAGACACAAGCACATTATTGAGAACATTACAGAGCTCCTAAAGACTTTCAGCAAGTTTACTGGGGAAAACACAACATTTTTGTAAACACAAAAACATGAATTCATGAGATTGAGTAAATGACCATTTATTTTGGTATAGAGTTTATTCTAATGCTGTAGTTAATGCGCTCTTCATTTCATTGAATTGTAGGATGTTGATGAGGTGTGTACATGTCAGTATCTGTGAAGTGTTAGTTATACTTCAGTTCATGTGAGTTTTCTGAAAGAATAAACACATCTGTCAATAACTAACTGAATGAAATCAAATCAGCGGACAGAGACTGATCTCCACAGACTCTCACCTCTGACTGAGATCCAGCTGTGCAGTGACTGTCCTCTCTCTGTTTTACAGTAGTAGAAACCCTCGTCTGACTCTGAGACAGTCGTGATGATCATCTCTCCTGTCGTCTGATTCTGGACGAGTGATCCGTCTTTATAGAAATCAGCTCTGAGGATCGAGGAGTTTGTAGATCGATGTAAACAGTGTAGAGTCAGAGTATGTCCCTCAATCACAGGATCAACAGAACTCTCCAGAATCACATCACCATCTACACGACACAAGACACATCTGCTTACTGATGATGTATCAACACAATTCATCTTATGAACTGAACTGTACTTTAATTATGCTTCTTATGTGATGTTTGTACTAGTTTCATGCAGTCCAACCCAATCTCATATTAGGTGCCAAATTTGTATGAATTTAAATGACTTTATGTTGATATGTTTCATGTGGCAGTCGTCTGTGATTGGCTGGCACTTTAACTTTAGTTTTGTGTTCATTTATTTATTAAAGTTTTATGTTTAAATGTTCACTGTTTCCCGCCTCCTTCTCCATCAATTCACCACATTGTAAAATAGTTACGAAGAGTCATGTGAGTATGTTTTGTGTAGTCAGACTTTTAACAGCTGGCATGAAACTTTTGCTGCTTAATCAGACCAAAAACTGTCCATTTAAATGAGAGGAGACTGTCTGATGAATGTGGACAGGTTTAGCTTCACTATAATAGAAACAATTTATTCAAATAATTGTACAGCATTGTCATTCTCATGACTTTGTCATTAGAATTCAGATCAGAATCTGTGTAGATGTGATTAGAAACAGGACTCACAGTGTACAGTGATGTTTAGAGGATGACGTTTCTCTCCAGATTCAGACTGACACCAGTAAACTCCAGAGTCAGATGTGCTGAGAGAGACGAGTCGACATGTAGATCCTGTTAGTTTTGAACAATCTTCTGTGTTTCTGTCTGTGTATCTTCTCACTGTCCATCCAAAAGAGTTCGTCTGATCCTCACAGCTCAGAGAGAGAGAGTCATATTAGAAGTGTTGACTTCTGCTGGGACGGACCACCAGAAACACTGAAGGAGAAACACCTGAGACAGACCAAAACCACACTCAAAAACGTGTTTGAATAATAAAATGTGTAATTAAAATTATGATGAAATTTAGAACCAAAGTTTTAAATAAGAAAGGTCTTATGCATATTTTATGCATATGTTTCTGATCTGGTTTAAATTGAGAATTGGAGAGCAGGTTTTTGAGGTTTGCATTGGTTTCAGATGGTTTTGTCCCCCAGAGACTGTAATAAAACACAAATACAGATGAGTTCAAGTATAAATACAGTCTCACAGACTCACCAGTGATCCACAGGGGCTGTGTGTTACTGGTCTTTGTGTAATAGGCCGGTCGTCCTCTCTCTGCTCTGCACGTATAAACTCCTGTGTGCTGTAGAGCAGCAGGACTGAGAGTGTAAGAGCCTCCAGCTCCTCTGCTGCTGTCGGACAGATGATCATCATCTCTGAACCAGCTGAACGTCCAGCCTGTAGAGGAGACTGTAACCTCACAGATCAGAGTCACTGAGTCTCCTTCAGTCAGCCACGGCTGTGGAGACACTCGCACTGCTGCCTGAGCTTCAGCTGAACAACACATGAGATGAGTTATAGAGAGAGAAGCTGTTCACACTGATGATAATGAACACACACACAAACTCACCTGATACATTCAGTGTAACAGCATCACTGCGCTGAGAGCTTTGTGTTCCCATCTGTCCTGTACAGGTGTATTTACCACGGTGAAAGTCTTCAACACTGCTGATGTTCAGCTCTTGTGTTGAGGTTCGGTTGACAGAGGTTTTATGTTGGTAGTTTGTTCCCTCTGTTTCCCATCTGTACGTCCACTCAGTGTCTCCTCTCCACTTTATATCACATCTGAGAGAGACTGTTTCTCCTCTGAACACTTGTTCATCCGGTCGTACCGTCACCACAGCTTTAGGACTCACTGTACAAACACAGAGTATTACATTAATTATAGATTAAAAGTGTTAGATGTTCTGTAGATATTGTCTCTGATCTGTGTGTTGTGTCAGATACTATGTTCTCTCTCACCTGTAACATTTACCCACAGTGCATCACTGTATTGTGTGTAGTAGACTGGTTTCCCTCTTCCAGCTCTACACCAGTACTGACCTCCATCAGACACTGAATCAATCTTCACTCTGTAGGAGTTTGTTTCTGTCTTTGTCTCAGAGTTCAGTGTGTGTTTGTACCAGTAAAAGTCCCATCCATCTCCCATCTCTCTCTCTCTCTCTCTCTCTCTCTCTCTCTCTCTCTCTCTCTCTCTCTTTCTCTCTCTCTCTCTCTCTCTCTCTCATAACTTAATTTATATCTTCATTAGTCTGCTATCAACAGATCAAGCCTCTGTTACTAGATCTAATATTACGGTTTGACAATGGAGGCGTTGGATGAGATGCGGAAGAAATGAATCCTACTCACAATAGCGTTTTAAGAACAAAAACCAGAAGAATGCCTTGAAATATATCATCTGATCAATGTCCTGAGGTTTATCGACCGTAGTATGAGCAGAATAATTGACTCGAGCCGTTGAATTATTAGAGAAATAATGCACACCTGAGGTGGTGATGTGGCCACGACGTGATTAATAATGTTTTTCATTTTACTGTATTCAGCTGTTTCTCATTTAAGCCTGTATGCCCATAATATATAGCCTTAGCTAAACTTTAGCTAACTTATTACATTGTTGCTCATGAGTCATGGATGTTATCAGACAAATTAACTATTTGTGTACCTAGCCCACCTAGCCTTATCTCCAAATGACTACAGCCCCATTGACTCCCTCTACCAATGCATTGATGAAATTAATAGTTGGATGTGCCAGAACTTTCTTCAGTTAAACAAGGAAAAAACTGAAGTCATTGCATTTGGAAACAAAGATGAAGTGTTCAAGGTGAATGCATACCTTGACTCTAGGGGTCAAACAACTAAAAATCAAGTCAGCAATCTTGGTGTGATTCTGGAGACAGACCGTAGTTTCAGTAGTCATGTCAAAGCAGTAACTAAATCAGCATACTATCATTTAAAAAACATTGCAAGAATTAGATGTTTTGTTTCAAGTCAAGACTTGGAGAAACTATTTCATGCCTCTATCACCAGCAGGGTGGACTATTGTAATGGGCTCCTCACCGGCCTTCCCAAAAAGACCATTAGACAGCTGCAGCTCATCCAGAACATCTGAGCATATCACACCAGTCCTCAGGTCCTTACACTGGCTTCCAGTTACATTTAGGATTGATTTTAAAGTACTTTTACTCGTATATAAGTCACTAAATGACCTAGGACCGAAATATATTTCAGATATGCTCACTCAATACAAACCTAACAGACCACTGAGATCATTAGGATCGAGTCAGTTAGAAATACTAAGGGTTCACACAAAACAAGGGGAGTCCTCCTTTAGTTACTATGCTGCACGCAGCTGGAATCAGCTTCCAAAAGAGATCAGATGTGCTAAAACACTAGTCACATTTAAATCTAGACTCAAAACTCATCTGTTTAGCTGTGCATTTATTGAATGAGCAGTGTGTGATGTCCAAACCTGATTTCACTGTATTTTACGTATTCAGTGTATTTCATGTAAAATCATTTTCTATTTTAAACTGTTTTAAATTCATTTTAAATAAGTACATTTTTAAATCATTTCCAAAGTTTTACAATTTCTTGTTTTTATTTTTGTTATTATTTTTCTTCATGATTATCTTACTTTCTTTTATGTAAACTACTTTGAATTATCATTGTGTACTATGAATAAACTTGCCTTGCTTTGCCTATATTTGCCTCTTGTCTTTTGGATAATTAGCTGTAAATTCGAGGTAGCGGTAGTTTAGTCTTTTGTTCATCAGCACTCACATCCACACAAGACAAACACATCTGGAAAAGGAGGGAGGGCTTCACTTCTGCAGCTCTCTGTCTGTCTGTGATCTGATTATCAATGTGTGCCACACTGATGTGCTGCAGAGACGCGGAGGGAGAAAGGCATCAGAACTCGAGTCGATTGTTTTTTTATTTGTATTTGTTTGACAAGAAAAGCTGTGCTCAAACAGATAGGCTACGCAGACATAATACATATATTCATTTAATAAAAAAAAAGCTCTAAGGGCACTTGGAGAAAGAAAAGGGCAGGTTCTCAAGCCCCGTCTGATGTCTTTGTGTGCACGTGCCTGAAAATTACCATCTGCCCCCAAAAGGTGTAAACTCTCCATGTCAAGGCCTCCATCAATGCAAATTCTAATTGTTATTTCCAGTCTGTGATTTGAAGATGTTTGTCTTGGTCTGAGTATTTAAGGAAATGTTGCAAGAAGATCAGCGTGATTCTGAGCCTGTAGTGTGGATTGTGTCTATACTCCATACTATGTATTTTTATAAAGTCGGGTGCATCTTTTACTCTCAGATTTATCTTTGAGAATTTGATGTCTTGTATTATGATTGCCTCTGTCTAATGACCAAGACTGACGAGTTTGTGAGTATGAGATCCATTATATATCCATTTGATACGAGACTGTTATATGAATTAGATTAATACGATTAAAGAGTTAAATAAAATAATCAGATGTCTAGATACATTATACTATGAATGATCAATAATAATTGGCATTTCTAACCTAAATTAGAAATAAGAATTAAACTGAAATCAAATGACTTTGTGCACTGAAAAGACTACATATGCAGGAAACCTTCAGCCCCCAGTGGACACCTTCATTTGGCCAGTTGGGTGGACTTTACAGTCATTTTATAAAAAGGAGGAATGTTTGCCCAAAAAAAGAAGATGCACGTGGCACAGCACTATATCACAGCATAAACTGTGATCGATTACGTTTGTGAAAGCAGCTTGTTTGTGCAAAATATAGATGAAATGCTAAACCAGTGAACTTCTGCATCCAAACATAATAATGACTAAAGTGAATTGTTTCAGTCCTGTATGAGAACAGATGTGGCTGATACAGAAGAGTATAAGAGAAGTGTTGATCCACAAATATAGATTTAAAGAGCATTAAACAGAATCTGCAGACTGACCTGATACAGTCAGTGTAAGAGCAGCACTGGTGTGTGATCTCTGTGAGTCTGATCTCTCTCCTCTACATCTGTATTCACCGCTGTCAGACACTTCAGCTGTGAAACTGAACTCTGCTGTTCTTCTGTATGGATAGCGAGTGTCTCCATCTTTAAACCAGCTGTATGTCCACTGAATGTGTCCTCCTCTCTGTATGTCACATGTGAGAGTGACTGTCTCTCCTCTGAACACACGCTGATCTGGAGACACCTTCACTACAGCTTCTGGTTTCTCTGTATTAATACACAGATGAGGAGATATTGAAGAAACAGCATCACTGTATCATGATCAATGTTATGAACTCAAAACCTCTTTATGAGAGAGATAGAAAAAAACATTAATTATTTAGTTTGCTTTTCATTATTAATTGCATCAAACATATTTGTAAATAATGGTAAAAAAAATGAAACATTAATATTCATATCCGGTCTACATCTCTTTGTTTCATACAACTGCAGACTCTACAACATTTACATAATGTAAGAGTGTAAAAAGTGTGCTGGGATAAACTTGCAGTGTGCTGGTATCATGTGACAATTTAAATAGTCTATTGCTCCATAATTTAGTCTTATCATGTTATATTAAGTCTAATTAACTAATATATTGAACAAAATACTGTGCTGAATTTCATAAGAAGAAAGATGCATTCTCAAAAAAATAAAAAAATAAAACTTGATGTGTGACAGTAGAGTGTGTTTATGAGGAAGATGATATTAAACTCACCCGTCACAGAGAGAGAAACAGCAGAGCTTGATTGTGATGAGTTTGGTCTTTTATCTCTCTGTCCTCTACACGTGTACTGACCCGCATCAGATGTAGTTACTGCTGTGATAGTGAGTGTGTCTGTGTTTACAGTGTAACGCTCAGACGACTGTAACTTTACACTGCCTTTATACCACTCATATCTCCAGTCAGGTGTCCAGTCATATCTCTGGTTATAAATCTTGTCAGTTCTCTGTCTCCAGTCTCTGTTAGGCTCAATCTCACACATCAGACTCACTCTCTCTCCAGTGAATACAGGACTGTCTGGAGTCACAGTCAGAGTAGATCTGGGGGAATCTGTGAAGAAAGACAAAAATATAAAGTGACTCAAACAGTTCTTTCAGGGAACAGATATTTTGTAAATGTATTATAAATTTACAAAATAATTATTTACAAAATAATTACGGGGTGGTGTTGGCGCAGTGGATAAGACACATGCCATTGGTGTGAGAGACCTGGGTTCGAATCCTCTGTGAGACACCAATGTGTCCCTGAGCAAGACACTTAGACCCCTAGTTGCTCCAGAGGCGTGCGACCTCTGACATATATAGCAATTGTAAGTCGCTTTGGATAAAAGCGTCAGCTAAATGAAAAAATTTAATATCATAATACTGGTTCTGTTTTATTTGTGTACTATCATTAGTTTTCTCATTTCAGTTTTTTGAGGAGGATCTGGTTAAATCTTGAAGGATCTCAGGAATCTCAATCCATCTTATTTTTCTTGTAAGAGCCATTTATGAGTTTAATGTGTCTGGTTTAGGGTGTCATTCACTTCTATTTTTGCTAAACAGCTTGTTTTGCTGCTTGATATTGTAAACTGGTGTCACCATATTATATTAAAGGTGCAATGTGTAATATTTACAAAGATATATTGACAGAAATGCAACATAATGTACATTACTATTATTTCAGAAGTGTATCAAGATCTTAATAAACCGTTATGTTTTTATTACTTTAGATTGGTCAGTTTCTATCTACATACAGCACGCGTCCCGTTACATGTTTCTACAGGAGCCCGAAACACACAAACTGCTCTACAGACGCGTTTGTCACTTTGTTGTTTTGTGAATAAAACACTGACACAATTATGAACAAGTACATTAATATTCACAATAACATCGATTTATTGAATAAATAAGTACATATAATTCCTGAATTGACCTTTGTAAAGAGATCTCAGTGGTGTCTGCTGTGTTTATGGAGGACATCTTTACCTGCATCAGCCACCGTAGTTTCTCTAAAGACAGATGTGAGCGGAGGACTGAGCAACTTCACTAGATAGCGCTAAAATACACACTGCACCTTTAATACATGATCTGAATCATGAACACACTGGTTTGTAGTGCACACAGTTTTACTGTCTCCTGCACTTTGTTATTCTTCTGGTTATTTCTCTACAGTGTCTAATGAACCAGACGTCTCACACATTCACAGAAAACCACTTCTGCGTCGAAAAATAAGGTTCATAACATCCTCTGTGTGTTTCTTCAGGAGAGCATCCATTATATATCTGTTATTATTTTATTTGTTTTTTATTAATGTGTAATCGTAATCATTAATCATCATTGTTCCATTTAATCAAATAATCATTTATTATGTTTTATTATTTAGTATTTTACTTATTTGACTTATTTTTCTTGCTCTTGCGGTGCTTTCAGTTGTTGTTTAACATGCACTGTAAAAAATTTTACGCCAGTACAACAAAAAAAATCGTAGTACCAATTTCCTTCAGCTTTTTTTGTTCTGAGCAAATAAAACTTTTGTAAATATCAGTTATACTGACTGAAATTAATTTGTCAGTCATACAAAAAATATTTAATTGGGTCAACTTAAGATTGTTAGTTTTGTGAAGAGGTGCAACTATTTTTTAACAAACCTTTTTAAGTTGCGCCAATTCAACATTTTTGGTCTGTAGAACTCAATGTCTGAAGTTGAGTGAACAAAAAAATTCTATTGGAAATTGGTACTAAGTAATAATATGTTACGACTGGAAACTACAATAACATTGTCCAAGTCAAAAACTGAAAACTGTGAGTCAATGTTAACAAAACATTTGTCAATGTCAATGTCAATGTCACCTTTATTTATATAGCGCTTTAAACAAAATACATTGCGTCAAAGCAACTGAACAACATTCATTAGGAAAACAGTGTCAATAATGCAAAAATGAGAGTTAAAGGCAGTTCATCATTGGATTCAGTTATGTCATCTCTGTTCAGTTAAATAGTGTCTGTCCATTTATTTGCAATCAAGTCAACGATATCGCTGTAGATGAAGTGTCCCCAACTAAGCAAGCCAGAGGCGACAGCGGCAAGGAACCGAAACTCCATCGGTGACAGAATGGAGAAAAAAACCTTGGGAGAAACCAGGCTCAGTTGGGGGGCCAGTTCTCCTCTGACCAGACGAAACCAGTAGTTCAATTCCAGGCTGCAGCAAAGTCAGATTGTGCAGAAGAATCATCTGTTTCCTGTGGTCTTGTCCTGGTGACAAAACATTTATTTTTGTTGGAGGCAAAAGTTGGTTGGTAAGTGTAATTTGCAACACTGCAAATTGAAATACTGCAATACAGTAAAACAGTTTTACAAAACACTGCCAATGCACATGAGAAACACAAACTTTACAAATACTTTTCAAATTTAAAAGAGCATCCATCTACAAAGTAATGGCGCACCTAAACATGAAACATTTAAATATCAATTGTATCAAAAAATATCAAATAAATGAATAAGCATTTGGCTCTTTAGATAATTCAACCCAGTACAAGTCTTAAAAATTCAAAATATTTAAGCCAAAGCGATTCAAAAATGAAAATTGAAATACTGCAATACTGCAAGTAAAACTCCTCACTGCTGTTAAAACAGCATTACAAAGCACCAACTCTGGATATCAATTCAACAATGAAAATTGAAATACTGCAATACTGCAAGTAAAACTCAACACTGCCACTGAATATCTATTCAACAATGAAAATTGAAACACTGCTATACAGCAAATAAAACTAAACACTGCTGTTAAAACAGTACTACACAGCACTAACACTATGTTATATGTATATGAAATCTTGCTAAACAGTAGCAAATGTAAACATAAGCATTTTACTTTTAGAGAATTCAAGGCTAACTTTTAAACACTACAAGCATCTTGAACTGCCTATACAGTAAGTAGCTTATTCTTCAGGGACTGAACTCTGTTGGTGCACTTTTCACCCAATCCCACAAAGATGTTTTGCACTGCCTCAAATGTGTATTTTAGTCCTTTTGAATACTCAATGTTCAGTGCATAGAGAAGTCCAAAGAGTACCATGAAAGCAGTAGGAAAGTCAGGTAGGTCCTGCATGACCACAGTTTCCTCCAGAATGATGCCGAAGTTTAGACATGACTAGACAGTTTTTGGTACCATTGACTTCCATAGTAGGAAAAAAAATATATACTAAAAAAATATATACTATGGAAGTCAATGGTACCAAAAACTGCCTAGTTACTGACATTCTTCTAAATATCTCCCTTTCTGTTCAGCAGAATAAAGAAATTCATTCAGGTTTGAAACAACATGAGGGTGAGTATAATGACAGAATTTTCATTTTAAAGTGAAGTATCCCTTTAAAAGAGTGTCATGGGGCTCAGGGCAAAATAATCTACAAAAACTGACAACAAAAATGTAATCATACTTCCACAATCTTTTGAAATTAGTGGTTATATATTTAAATCGTTAAAATTAATGTGACAGTTTTTTGTATTATATACAAAATTATAATATATAATATATAATAATATAATTATAATATAATATAATTATATTATAATTGTATATACAGTATGTCACATTAATTATAATGATAATCTTTAATAAGATTTAGAGAAATAACCCCAATTTCAAAATAATCATGAGTATAGAAATCATACCTGCTCATCAAAATGCTCCAGGATCCTTTTCATGTCATCTCCAAGGTCTTTACTCTTTGCCCGATACATTTTGATGAGGGCGTTGCTATATTTGTTAAGAGCTGTCATGAAAGCTGTTTAAAGGTCCACACAAGTGATCCTTTGGAACTCTTTACAAACCTGAGGAAAAGAAAGGGGAAAAAAAATATGTGAACAATAAGCTCTATATACAATCAAGACAAAATAATGTACAGAAAAATTGTAACTTACTTGCTCCTCCAAAAAGAGGCCAGGCCATCGTTCTTTGATGACAGAGACCAAGGGTTGCTCATTAACTATTTCTTTTCTCCTGAGAGGGAATGTAGTTTCCATTTTGGTGTTCAGTTTTGTCATGTCAATGTTCTTTTTCTTCACTTCAAGCTCAAGCTGTTCCCTTTCATGTTCCAATGCAGCATCATCTAACCCAACAGCATTGTCTGGAAGGAAGTTGATTTCTGATCTTCTTGGTTTCTTCTGGGGTACTCTTGAACCATCATCTCTTTTATTGTCAAGCTCACTACATCCAGCACTGCGTAATTTTTGCCTGTAATTCCCCATTTTAAATTTTAAGCTCATCTTCCAGCCTTTGCATCCTGTGTCACAGCCAAGTTCCCTTAGACAGGGATGTCTGGAAACTAATGCAAGTGCCACCTGCTCAATTTCAGAATCACTTGGGTAAGCTTTAAAGGAGTACGTTGTTTCTGCTAACTTATCAAGTATTTCTATCTTGATGTCTCGTGTAACACACATGGTAGTGTTCTGTTTTTCATAGACTTCATTAGCTTTTCTCAGTCTGAACTCTACATCATAGGAGAAATTTGGAATTAGGAAATTGGGTGGCCAACGCTCTTCCCGGACTGTGGAAGAAGATGGACTGGACAGATTGGATGAGATGCTTGCTGCGTCTAGGGTAAAATCAGTTTCAGACCCTGTTCTTTCATTTCTTGGGGGTTCTTCTACTGAGGCAGTTTTGAACATTTCCCAGGTAATCTTCAGTGTGACCTTTTCAGATGGAAGTTCTTCTATGTCACTTAAATTACAAAGCGAACCATCAAAATCGGGGTCCTCATACTGGATCACAAAGTTTTTATCAATTTTCAGTTTGTCACAAAGAATTTCTTTGAGCTCATCTATTGATGATGGCACTTTGGGGAGTGTCAGCTTTTTTATGCACTCTGGATTCATGATCACTCGCAGCAACATTGTGGTTTTCTGAAACAAAATATACCATTTAGTGATTAACATTCTCTTGCTAAACTGTGTGCAAATGTTAAAGGAGAACTCCAGTCAATTTTAACATTGAGCTCATTTTTTTTTAAATTTGGAGTGGTGTCAATACAGAGAACAACGACAAAAATCGGTGTTGCCTACACCGTGTTATCTTCTTTTTAAAATGGGCACCCTGTTGACTTCAATGGGGCAAGTTTTAAACCTGCTTTTAGGCTCTCAACATCCTTGATGTGTCATTACAAGTACACAGCCAATGTGAGTGATTCCTTCAGAGTGAACACGAGTGAATCTGACTGCAGATGCAGTGAACGAGATGGATACAAATGATAATTATTCAGCCAGCGCTCATACCTGTATTTACATCCTGTTTTCGGTCGAAGTCCACAGTAATCGATTGTCGAGTTCACGTGCGTGATCATAGGTAACTAAACCTATGCGCGTGAACTCGACAATCGATTACTGTGGACTTCGACCGAAAACAAGGATGTTAAGAGGCTAAAAGCAGGTTTAAAACTTGCCCCATTGAAGTCAACAGGGTGCAAATTTTAAAAAGAGGATAACATGATGTAGGCAACACCAATTTTTGTCATTGTTCTCTGTACAGACAGCACTACAAATTTACAAAAAAATGAGCTCAATGTTAAAATTGACCGGAGTTCTCCTTAAATGCTGCTTGCAATCTCAATCTGAAAAATGCTAACTTTAATGTAAAAAAAAAAAAAAAAACGTTTAGGTGACACCATGATATTTCCCCTGATACTGTGGGCTGCAAGTGGGTAGAAGTCATTTAAATCCTTGAGCTCAGCAACAATCAGATCTTCGTATGGAAGTTCTTCAACCTTAAAGGCACGAACATGTTCAACATACCAAGAAGAAAATCTCTCCAGCACAAAAGCAGCCTCACTGTCAACAAACAAAATGCAGTGGATCTTTGCAAATTCTGGCAAGCCGCCACAATGTCCAACAGACACCATCATACCTTTGGAGTATGAGGTCCCATGCAATTCAGTGTTTGATGCAAGAGATACTGTGTTAAGGTGAGCATATTTTTTCTCAACAGCTGTTTTCACCCTTCTTTGCAGAGAGGACACCTTCACAACTTTTACTTTATCATCATGAATGGATTGTTTGAAAAAGCTGTGAGACTGCATGACATGTGCAACCATAAGTTGGTGCTGGGTAGACAATGTCTGCAATATGTTTTTGAAATTGTGCATGTTATGGACAACACGCTTGAAGAAACTGTGTTTTGCCTCAAAGCGCATTGTCCATAACTCCACACAAGGACCAAAATGGCATATGAGGCTTGGGTAGTGTTCCAGAAAATGGTGTTTTGGTTTCAATTTTTCATTTGGAAACACTTCTTTAAAAAGGTTGCGATGGTCAGATATTTTTGTCTCCAGGTAGCAAAGACTGTCCTCTGAAAACTTGGGTGAAACAACAAGCTCCACTATGTCTTTAAGATCCATCAACAGTTGCCATGCCTTCTCAGTTTCTGGAATAATTTTGCCAATCATGAGTGGTATGAGCCTAATGAGTGTCCAATTTTCGTGTCCATTTCCACCAATGGTTTTTTTGGAGAAGAACGTTTTGGGGATTTTTTGAGGCCGGTTCACCTTGTCAGAGAAACAGTAAGGGAAAGACTGAATTACACTGTTCAACTGGTCAAGGGTAAAGAACTTATCAGCTATTAGCTTCTGGAGACACAAAGACAACTCGTACGGCACAATTCCTTCAAACAAATCGTGCAATGCATCTGGAGGAAATCCAGTTACTGGGTGAAAGAAAGCGAGATGAGTTTGTAAGACACATTCTCCTTTTACACCTTGTACATTTGTCAGAGTTGGGGTTGCTTTCAGCTCCTCAATAAATTGGTTGTGTTGTTCTATACTTCTTAAGGGAAAAAGTCCCTTGCTCACATCAGTGGTCTGTATATCCTGGAAAGAAGCGAGACAAAACCTACAGAACTTCTCAACACGAAAACTTTCCTGAAATCCTGCTAGGCCATGTGCTCCTAGATTGTCTGCAGAGACAGTAACGACTGTCCCTTTGATATTTTCCCCAAAATGATCTACATACAAACCCTCTCTTTCAAGTGTCTGCACATCCTTCATTAATGGCTCAAAAAACATGTCATAGCCAAATTCTCTTACATCAGCACTCTTACCCAACAAGGCTAGTTGAATAGCATGCAAATTTGCTCTGAATTGGGAGGGCCAGTTCAAAATCACCCAGTAGACTGCTGTAATCTTGTGCTTTTTACGTGATGTTCCCAAAGGATTGGCAACCTCAAAGTCATCAATATATAGACCAAGTGCAATAGCTACATTCTCATCACAAAACAGGGGATGCTCTTTGAAATGCTGGCCATTAAAACAAGATGCATAGAAGCCATTTGTGGTAGGATTAGAAGAACAAGTCTTTTGTACGGTCTCACTATGGTCTAGAAACTTTTTCAAAACTTCAAGAATAGGAAAATAAACAAATGATTTATTTTTTTGCCTACTGAATACAAACTCAACTGGTTCAATGACATCAAAGTTTTGTTTGTAATATACTTTTCGTTTATGATCAGTTGATAATGTTCCTTTGTTAGTGGTAGCATACAGAGGATTTGTTCTGTGAACAGCTTCATTGATTTCTGTGATTAAAGATTGGTCAGCTTCACAGTTGTGGTGGCATAAAATATCTGTAATCACCTTTTCTGTGGATGGTTTAGACAGGTTTAATATTTCATTCAGACTTTGAAAAATGTGCTGTGTAGCACTTCTAGATACACATAGTTCTGTCTGCATACAAAAGAACAAAGAAGCTAACTTCTTCTCAAGAGTTTTGTTAATATCTTCAACATCAGCAGCTTCTACATGTATATCATGCAATGTATCCTCAAAGCATTCTGAAGCAGAATCTAACCAATTATCAGAGTCTGTGCGATCGACAGTTACAACTGATGAACTATAATCACTTATTTTGCATTTTTGGTGATGTTTGAACTTGTGACTGTGAAATGTTACATAGACATTAGTTTTAAAATTACAGTGCAAAAATGGGCATTGCACTGTCTCATTCCTTTTCAGATGTGTACCCAGATGACTGATAAAGTTTTTTTCAGTACAAACATTGTGATAATCACATAGGTCACATTTAAATGTAGCTTGTCCTGTTGTTTTATCAGAATTTGTGTGGACCCTATATAAATGAGTTTTCAACGCACCTGGTGTTTTGAAAGAGCAGACACACTCAGGGTACAGGCACAACGATGGTTCACGTCGGCCTGGGCGCCAGTGCTTTAGCCTGTAGTGTCTCAGCAGCAGATTTTGACTGGCACAATTGTATTTACACTGCATGAAGTTTGCTCTCAAGGTAGATCTGTTTAAGAGAAGAACACAAAGTGAATGATTAGTTTGAATGATCAGGCAAATACATGAATGAACAATGAAATAGAAAATGAATTTATACTTATGCTTTTTAGTTTTTAGTGTATGACAACTGCTGCACAGAGACTTTCAAAAATCATTATCTCTTCAGAACATTCAATTAATCTAACTTACTAGGCCTACTGTTGTAGCAATTAATCAGAATTCTTAGCTGCCCTTCAGTACTAACGTTATTAGCAGATCAAGAACCATGTAGCCTATGGCTGAAATCAACAGAATGTGCACGACTTCAAAAATATTAACGTTACTGTGCAGCAAAATCCATCGCAACAAAAGATAAAAACTTAAATATTTCACGTAACGTCGTTGAAATTATTAAAAATAAAGCTAATTTAAACATTCAGTAATAGTAAAGTAAAGTTGTGGCGTTTCTATTTTTCCAACGAACCAATATCATCTAATTCAGAAGTAAAGTACAACAAAACCAAATAAAATCACTCACCATATATTCCTCTGGATTATCGCCACGTGCTGCCTTGTCTTTAATAAAGATTTTCTTTCTCCGACCGCTTGATGAACACGCCTTGTCTTCTCAAGTTGTTTCTCCCGCATTAAAAAGTGAACGTTGACGTTGACTCACATCAAGGTTGTGCAAAGGTCACGTACTGAGGGGCGTGGTTTGGCCCGAGAGGAAAATATCATTTTTATCGTAAAACATGCTGCTAATTATTTTTAAATGTATGTTTTATTCAAATGTAACATTTCAATTAAAAAATAACTCCTAATTAGGCTAATTGTGTTCTGTTCTGTCTTCGAGGGCATGGGTATTATGCAAATTAGTGAGATGAGAGCATTGGCGCCCACTAACGAACTTCACAGTAAAAGTCTTCTTCCGCCAATTTAATGCTGCCTTACTTAAATTTCCTCCCGCTTTTGAAAGACTTGAGTTCAATTTTGACTTCATGTGTGTGTGTGTGTGTGTGTGTGTGTGTGTGTGTGTGTGTGTGTGTGTGTGTATGTGTATGTGTGTGCGTGCTTGCGTGTGCGTGTGTGTGTGTGTGTGTGATGAAACTAGTATTTATAAGAATTAAATTAGCACGTAAAGGCAGCATAATTTCCAGAGTTATACTGCTGTGCACAATATACTATTACTTCTAACAATAATAATACTAATACATTACTATTGTACATTATCTGTACAATATATTATAATTTATACAGTGGGGATGATTTAATTTATTAATACTATTATTCACTAATACTTTATTTCCAGACTCCAGACTTCCATATATATATATATATATATATATATATATATATATATATATATATATATATATATATATATATATATATATATAACACTATTACATTTGACACAATGAAGTTATTTAAAAAAAAATAACCAAACAAAATTTTTTCTTTAATGTCCCATAAACAAATGGTATTAGTATTTGCTAGTGGGAGGGCAGGTCCTAACTTAACTTAATTGGCCAAATTTTTTTTGGATGAACTTGCAAAACCTTGTTCACAAAACTTAACTTTTTTAGTTTATAGAAAGAAACTTGGTTTAGGTTGAATAAATGTATTAAAAATAGTTTTACTGACTTTTTCATAGAAATTTGCTGAGCCAACAAAAAAAACCCCAGTAATTTGAACCTTTTTCGAGTTGGATTTTTTACAGTGTGATTGTTTGTTTCAAGTAAGAGAATGTGTCCATGTCAAGGTTTTTAACGTCACATGTTGATTTTCTTTAATACAGTTCTAGCTTCACGGCTGAATGTGGTTTTGTGAACTGGTTTTGGGATCAGACAGGACAAGATGGATGTCTCAGGATCTGATAAAGTGACTGGATGGAGATCTGATCTAACAGTCACACGCTCAGACAAACATCTGAATGTAGAGTTAGATCAGGAATGGACTTGAATAAGATCCTCATACAGAGAGCAATAGAGACACAGAACACAAATATTCATAATTCTGCTTAATAATACAGAATTATTATCTTATGTTATGATTTCACTCGGTTCCTCAATAAAAACATTTAATGTTTTAATTACAATTAATTAACAGTAAAGTTTGAATGTGTGATCTTCTGGATTCATTATATTTGATGTGCCATAATCATATTTCATGCCAAATTAAATCTGTCAAACTTTCATTGATCAACAGATGATACATACAGCAACTTTCTACATTAATTGTTGTATTTTTGTATTTTGATATATTGTGACTCAACATATTTGTACAAAAGGCTGATATTTAATGACGCTGGTGTCCTCTGGACATTTACAGCTACTGGACTGTCCTTATCTTTATGCTATTCCATTACTTTATTTTGTTCAGTAATATTTCTGCCTCATTGTATCTACTGTATATTCATTATTGTTATTATTGATCATTTATAGAACCAGACCCATACTGATGTATGAAGCAAAAGACAAGGCTGGAGATCATTATGTCAGGCTGATTGGGTTAGAATGTACATACAGCAACTTTCATAATAAGGTTAGGGTAAAAAAAAAATCCCCTTTATTTATCATAAATAAAACAGCTCATGAAGCTGCTTTTCAATGCGTATCTGATTTTTTTTTAAATATTTATGTATATTTTCCCTTTTTATAATTATTTTTATAAATGTAAGATCCCTAAACCCCACCCGAACCTTAACCTACCCATTTTATAAAGAATGTTAAAAGAATAAAACATAATAAAACACAATTTTAGCAAAAATATAACATTAAAACGTTATTTTGAGCCACTAACGTTAATCCTACACCTAAACCTACCCATAACCATTTCTTAAAACTACATAACGTTACTGTTATAAATAAACAAATAACAGACAAGCAAGTGTAACGTTAATCTTTTATTTCTTGCGAAAATATCAAAAGTGGTATCAAAAGTAGTTCAAATGATAATGAGTTCCAGTCGCAGTCCTTTCTGGAGGTAATAGTTTTTATAGGGTACAGAGCAGAATTTAATTTATTAATCCGTGAAATTATGTATCTGTCTTCTCTCCGTGAAGGCGCGCTGGCTTTCAAATGCATGATGTCTATGTTCAAATATCTATCAACTGAAACACGGCATGTCGCAATCTGTGACGAATTAGGTTACAACCAATGAGATTTCGATATCAGTGCCGTAAACCATGTCATAACGTTTCTCGAGGGTGGCGCACTGGCGCTATTTTCAAATTCGAATAACGAGCGCGGTCTGACTGTGACGGTCGCTGTTGCTGAGAATGAAGATGAAGATCGATTGATAAAGAGCTGAATTTGGATATGTTCCTTGCAAACATCTGGATTCTAAAGATATGGAGTACAACAAACAAATAAAATGGATGTGATGTTTTATGATGTGCTTTTGTGTATCTATGGTTGTATTGTCAGTCATTGGATAGGAGAAAACATTATGTAATCCCCCGAAAGGAGTTTGCAGCATTAAATAGATGAGTAAACTGCTTTCAATAAATTCAATAAAAACAAGTATTGATCTGACAATTAAATACAACAGATTTAAATCATTAAAGCCACGATTTTAATATTAATACATGGGAATTCATATACATTCACACTTTACGTTAGATTATTTACGTTTTTTAGCTACTAACACGTAAGTATTTGTACGTTTTACTGCTATAAATACGTCAAAGTTGTACGTTTTTATGTTCTTGAAAACGTAAGGAAATGTACGTATGGTAGAACCACATTTAACGTAAAAATACATACGTATTCTCATGAGATCACGTTGCATATTTGATTATGTTTGTCATGTTTGTCAAAACCTCAAACTACAACCTCATATGAGGAGACACTGAATCTCAGTCAACTTCAGCAAACGATCTGAAGACTTCAGCAACTCATTTAACATCATCATCTGGAAGTCACTTCACTCTCTCTGACTTCAGGACTAAACTCATCTCTATTGAACTCTGTGACTAAAGTAATCATTAGGTGTGTAACGATACACTCATGTCACCATTCACTTCAACACATGACACTGATCTCACTATATACTCGAAACAAGACTGAAACAGAGTTAAAATGACAAGTTTTATATTTAATTATTGTATCTAAGGCATATAAAACTTTGGTTTGGTGCTTCTCTCTCATGAAGAGCACAATAGAGACACCAGAATAGAAATATTGATGATTCTGCAAATAATACAGTTTTATATTATAAACATATGCTTTCACTCTGACTACAGACATATATTAGATGTTTTAAATATTGCATTTTATTAAATAATGTATTTTATTTAATTGATTAATAATAAATTAATAAACATGGAAGCTCAAGTGTGTGCCTTTCTGGGTTCATTATATTTTGTGCATCATATTTGATGCTAAATTAAATCTATTTAAACGTTTGTTTAATCTATAAATGATTCACTGTTTCTATCCATGATACTGACATGATGATGCTCTTGTGTTTCTCTTTTGTGTTTAAGGACTTTTATGTTGGAAGTGTTTTTCTCATTGTTTCTGTGTTCACTTCCTGTTCCCCTTGTTGCCTTGCCTACCTTGTTTGTTTCCATGGTTACTCTCCTGTGTTCCCATGGCGACTCATTGTCTACACCTGTCTCTTCTTGTCTCTATGATCCAGTGTTTCTCTTCTTTATTGTCTGGTATGGATGTGTGCTGCACATTAGTTTCAGTTCCTGTATGTGGTTTCTCTTGTTCATTGCTGGATTTACTGTTGTCTTGTTTAAATCAGCTTTAAACTGCACTTGGATCCAACATTATGTTTTACTGAAACAGCCACGTTACAGAAACAGCAGACCATTGATAGATCTAGTCGTATTAATTCAGCTTCAGCAAGAAACTCATTCACTCGAGGACCATCGAAGACTTTCTGGACATTTCTGATCTAACTGAGCTGCCTGACTTTCCTCTCATTGATTTCTTCTGCCATGAATCAACAAGCGTTACAATCTACACTGATCTGTGATGATCCTCGAGGATCTCTGAGTCAGTTTCTAGAATGACACTCTTACACTCTTTGTGTGACACTGATGTTAAAGAGGAGAGATGTGGAGAGGAGACTGATGTCTCTCCTCGTCTGATTCACTGCAGGTTTAAAGAGGTCATAAGATGCTGCTAAAAATAACATTATTTTGTGTATTTGGTGTAACGACGTATTTATGTGGTTTAAGGTTCAAAAAACACATTCCACATAATGCCTTCTGAAACACATACATTTTTACAAAGCTCCTCTTCTGAAAAGCGAGGTGTGCTCTGATTGGCCAGCTACACAGTGTGTTGTGATTGGCCGAATACTTCAAGCGTGTGACGTAAATGTTAGGTTAACAAGAGGACACAACTTTACTATAAAACTCTTCACATGTACTGTCCCTGTAAGTCTTTTCTCTCATAATTTAAGTTGGGCATCTCTTCACAATGCACATTCTGTCTTTCTAATTTGGAAACAATAACACACTTATTTTTTTAATGTGATTATGCAAATGATTTTTGGAAAGAAATGTGTTGGCTTGTTTTCTCAGCTTACAACAAACTTTTTAGGTTTGAGAGAATGTACTATTTTAAATTTGGGAATCTTGTTCATATGAGCTGATTGAGATCTTGAAACTGTTAACTCTTTGTGGCCTGTTTCAGTTTCACAAATGTAAAGTTACAATAACAATTTAAAGATTCTTTGTATTGATCTGAAATTATTTCATGAAACTCTCTGCTCATTGCTTAATAAGAAAGCTGCTAAAGCTACTGTATTAATGGGGGAAAAATATGAATTTGATGTAAGGGTTAACACCTGTGTATTCTTTGAAGTTTACTTTTATGTTTCATTTTACATTTAAATTATTATTTATTTTAATTTATGATTAAAAAAAGTGTAACTTTTTTATTTTTTTCTATTTACATTTATTTGTATTATTTACTTCTCTTTGTTTTCTGGTTGTGTATGTACTTTATTGCTTTGATTGTATCCCCTGTATATAATATTTTCAATAAATAATAATAATTGAGTATGTGTAACAGTGACAGAGAGGTACTGAACAAGTTTGTGGTCCTGATGAAATCTGGAGAGTGAAGCAGGATTTTCAGACCCCAGAACAGCTGATGAGCAGACGATACTTGTCTCCTGAACAACTTTAAGTGCAGACGATCTGACAGTGCCATGTTTAAAAGTAATTTGGCACTTTATAACGCACCAGACATCACTCAGAAGAAAAGAAACGTTTGAACAAACAGCCATCTTTCACCTCGAGGCGTTCTCCAAACAATCTCTCCACACTACTGCAAACTCTTCCAGACGACACAATTACTCTCAGATATGACTCTCTTCCTTATCTCCTCTTTCCTTCTGCTGATAACTGAAATGATCCTCCCCAAACACACAAAGTGAAAAAACATGAAAATAAACTGAAAGGATGTTGTGACACAATGTTACTCTTGAAGATAAGTTTATAAATCATGAAGCTCGTGTCAGAATATCAGTCTGTGAGTCAAATCTGAATCAAGAAAACTCAAATATTGTAACAACTTCATCTCAGACGGCTGATAAAAGTAAAAGATGAATGAATGAGTGATCATTACAAACATGAATCAAATACACTGAACACGTGTGTGACGCACATTTGAGCATCTCTTTTATTTTTAATCACGGTTACATCCCTAAATGTATATGTAAATGTTTATTTTAATTGATCACCTTTAACAGCTAGATCAATTTGGTTGCTCTCCTGTGAGGATGAAGGACTTCCATCTCTCTGTCCTCTACACGTGTACTGACCCGCATCAGACTCAGTAGCTCGTCTGATAGTGAGTGTGTCTGTGTTTACAGTGTAACGCTCAGACGACTGTAACTTTACACTGTCTTTATTCCACTCATATCTCCAGTCTCTGTTAGACTCAATCACACACTTCAGATTGACCGTCTCTCCAGTGAAGACAGGACTATCTGGAGTCACACTCAGTTTAGTTTTGGGTCTAAAGTCTGTTAAGATAAAAACAAAGTGACTCAAACAGTTTAAAGAAGAAAACAGATGTCTGACAGTCAGTGTTGGGGAGTAACTAGTTACATATAACTGCGTTACGTAATTTAATTACAAAATAAATGTAGCCTAACTGTAATCAGTTACAGTTACTAAGAAAAAAGGAGTAATTAAATTACAGTTACTTATGAAAATTTTAACGATTACAAAGGGGATTACATTTGAATATTTACACACATCCACATACAGCTTATTTCTTTCCCAAATTGCACTAAGAAATACAGCCCTTAATCTCCGCGACGTGGAAAACACAGTCTGCTTCGTAGAATCCAGTCATAAAAACAGAATTCAGCCTAACGCGGACGCAATATGCCACATTTTGGACGAATAAATCAAAAGTAGGTCAGTACACTTGAATCAAAACACGATATGGGAGTGTCTGTGAATATTAAGCCACAAAATGATAATCTATGAATCCTGCACGTTCTGCGTGTCTGTGGAAACCTGGCGCTGACTAGACATCGGGAGAACCGGGACAATTCCCTGTGGCCTGGCAGACGATTTGTCCCGCTTTTTTAATATTGTTATTGTACAATTGCACTCCGAATGTACTAAAGCGATTATTTCCGAGTCCGCCATTCAGTAATTAAATCTCTAAATCATGGATCGGTCAGTCGTGACTGGCAATGGTTGGACTGTGGAAGCGCACAGCTGGAGCAGAGAAGCAACACTTCTGTTCAGGGTTTCAAGTGCAGGTCAGTTTCATCTCTAAAGATGCTAGTTTTGTCTTTGTTTACTTAGTCAAGCAGCAGCAGCACATTGCTTGCAATCACTCAAAATAATGTATAAACGACATCATTATAATCTATTGTAATGTTACAGTAGTAGTTTAGCAGACAAATATTCATATTTTATCATAGGTTTAGGGGGAGCTAGTGCAGACAAAAACACAACCCTTAGGAAAATTAATATAGCCTATGGTTGTGACACTAACCGTGGTTTAACCATGGAATTTGTAGTAAAAATAAATACAAGTGGTAATTCGTTTGCCAAAAATGCACAAAACATGGTAAAAGTCAAATAAAAATCTTCAGTATTAAAGTCATGAGAGAGATGGATGGATAATGGAAGTGAAGGTGCAGTTCAGGAGAGAACTCTTAATTATGTTGCATGTCCCCAACCTAAGGATTTAAACCTTTTTCATGTCAGGTCCATAAAAAATAGTGTTGTCCATGTTTCAGAATGGGTTGTGGGTGTATGAGTGTTAGATTTCCCAGCATAATATTTTTTCCCAGTCCGCCCCTCGTGGAAATTAATGGTGCAGAAATGCGGTTTCATTTACTACACATAGGCCTACTGAAGCTCGCAGTGTTTTCAGCCTCTGCTGCCTCAATATATGAGTACATGAACACAAACATAATCTCTAGAACTGCTGTGAGTTCATGAGCATTTGACTTATTTTGAGAAACTATCATCATATCATATACAAAGAGACAGCAGTGTTTCAAAGAGACACCAATGTTTCAGGAGTTTAGGACACATGCTTGTTAGATAACCGTATTTGAGTTGATGTATATGCTTTCATTTTTTCCCCAAACCATTGCTAGATGCAGTGTTTCCTGTAGTTATGCAAAGATTTGGTTTCAAAAACAGTATCTATAAACTATTTCTTTTGATTTTAAATCTGCATTGTACTTCAGATCGATCTCCAAGTAAAAGGCAATACTAAAGTCTGATTGTGTGGTGGATGTGTTCATGTGATCATCTTAATTCAGGTGATGAAGGATGGTGAAAGTCTGACAGTATTGTCATTACTATTACATTTTAAATAGGGTAACTTGTAATCTGTAACCGATTACATTTCCAAAGTAACTTTCCCAACACCGCTGACAGTATTATATACTTTTAGAGTATGAATATTATACATAGACTGTCATATTTCATAAGGCTCTGGCTCCATCTCATCCTCAAAAATCTAAATAAAAAAAAATTACTATTAATTACAACATTTCATGTATAAAATGTTCCTCATATTACCAAATACTGTAAACTAACACCCAAATGACTGTGTCCCCGTGTGTGTGTGTGTGTGAGTAGCAGTAGGCTAAAGGAGGCCATCAACACTAAGTGTAACACTTGGGGGGGGGGGGGGGTTGTTTGTTATTGTTGTGTTTGTGTTTTCTTCATTTTTAATATGTTTTGTACTTTGGAACTATTTAGTAACTTATATATATATATAAATGGTTAACATGTTTATTTTTACATTCTCTTTTTGCATTTGTAATTTGTTTTGACCCCTTAACAGATCTTGTATCAATTAAGTAACTTTAGATTTGATAAAAAGGGGCAGTTCTTTTAAAATAACCATTTACATCAACTAAAACAAACTTGTTACTTGAGTGAAGCATAGTGTTGTTTTTGGTGGCCTGTTTTAATTTTAGTTTTAGTCTAGTCTTTATGTGAAGCTGTCATTTAATTTTATTAGTTTTAGTCATGTTCATACTCTTTTTAGTCTAGTATAGTTTTAGTTGACGAAAGCGGATGACATTTAGTCTAGTTTTAGACATTAAGTCTAGTTTAAGTCAATGAAAATAGTATTTTAGTCTCTTTTTAGGAACACAATTCTATTTAACCCAGTCAATATAGTACAAGTACCTAGTAGTATAGACGAAACCAAAATCGTATTTTAGCCAAACCCATTTCAAACAAGGTTATCTTATTATATTTATTATTGATCATTTATAGAACCAGACCCATACTGATGTATGAAGCAGAAGACAACAGTGAAGAACTTTATTGTGGACATGGATCAAGTGATTTATTGTTGTGTCTGAACAATCTGTAGCGGTTGTCCCTTAGTTTAAGATCCGCACCTCAACAACTTTCCCACAATATTGTTGTACTTCTAGAAGTCTCTCTGTGATGAAGCGGCTGATGAAAGCTGCTCTGGGTTTTAAAGATGCATTATTATTTATTCTTTTGCTGCTTATATTTTTTCTTTAATATGTTTCTGTTGCCTTGATATTCTTTGTGAGGATAAATCCAGAGAATACAATATAATGCACTGTAAAGTCATAAATCAGGAGAAATGAACACATTTGAGCATCATTAAACTGTCTGTGAATGAATCTCAATCTCACTTCAGCTGCTTCAGTTTCTTTCTGCAGTGGAAACATCAATTTAGTTGATATTGATTTAATTTGATTAGTAACAGCCCTATAACATCTTATTAAATTCTTACATTTTATTAATAATTAAGTTAACGTAATATGAAAGATGATGCACACATTAAATAAGGTTAGGGTAAAAAAAAATCCCCTTTATTTAGGCAAACATTACCTGGAAATTAAAGTAGATTTTACTATGCATTAGTGAACTTGAATCATATAAAATATAATTTCTTAACAAAACTGAGGCCAGTGAAAAGCTGAGTTGTTAGTAATTGTGTAAAACCTCTAGTCACAGAGTCTCTGAGCAGAAACATGAATGTCAAGCTCTGTGTGTAATCATAGAGACAGAGACTACAGTAAAAGTAAAGAGAGAGACTGTCTCTCCTCTGAACACACACTGATCTGATCTGATCTCAGCTTCACTACAGCTTCTGATCTCCATCTATTAATACACTTATGAGGAAATATTGATAGAAACAGCATCACAGTATCATGATCACTGTTATGAACTCAAAATCATTATGAGAAAAATACTGCACTAAATTAAATATCTGGTTTGCTTGTAGTTTGTGTTGATTATTAAAAATGTTTCCAATTTTCCAATCATATACTGATTTCTATATTCAGTCAACATTTATGTTCTTTAATTCAGATATTACAGTGTACAACATTTACATAAACTTTCAATATTGTCAAATAGGTTTATTTATGAGGACAATGATATTAAACTCACCCTTCACTGAGAGAGAAACAGCAGAGCTTGATTGTGATAAGACTGATCTTCCTTCTATGTGTCCTCTACACGTGTACCGACCCGCATCAGATGATTCAGATCCTTCAATAGTGAGAGTGTTTCTGTCTACAGTGTGACGCTGAGACGACTGTAACTTTACACTGCCTTTATACCACTCATATCTCCAGTCACTGTAAGACTCAATCACACACTTCAGATTGACCGTCTCTCCAGTGAAGACAGGACTGTCTGGATCTACAGTCAGTTCAGGTTTGGGTAAGTCGGTTAAGATAAAAACATAAAGTGACTCAAACAGCTTTAAGAAAATAATTATATTTTGTTTTATATTATTACATACTTTTACAGCATGAATATTATACATATATTATATATTATATTATACATCAGTCATGTTCTGGTTTGTTGTGGTCAGTTTTGTGCTCTCAGTGTTTTCTGGAGGCTCTGGCTCCGTCTCGTCCTCAGACAAACACCTCTGACTCGTCATAGAAAGCAGAATGAAGCTCCTGCTGAAGGAGAGCTGAACACCTCCAACTACAACCTCATATGAGGAGACACTGAATCTCAATCAACTTCAGCAACTCATTTAACATCTTCATCTGGAAGTCACTTCACTCTCTCTGACTTCAGGACTAAACTCATCTCTATTGAACTCTTTGACTAAAGTAATCATTAGGTTTGTAACGATACACTCATGTCACCATTCACTTCAACACATGACACTGATCTCACTATATACTCGAAACAAGACCGAAACAGAGTTCAAATATCAAGTTTTATATTTAATTATTGTATCTAAGGCATAGAAATAGTTTTTTTGTTATATCAGGAATGGAGTTGAAAAGGCTTTGGTTTGGTGCTTCTAGAGCACAATAGAGACACCAGAATAGAAATATTGATGATTCTGCAAATAAAAATTAGTTTTATATTATAAACATATGCTTTCACTCTGACTGCATACATATACGTTGTTTTAAATATTGAATTTTCTTAAATAATTTATTTGTATTCAAATTAATAAACATGGAAGCTCAAGTGTGTGTCCTTCTGGGTTCATTACATATTCTGCACCATATGTGATGCTAAATTAAATCTATTTAAATGTCTGGTTAATCTACAAATGATTCACTGTTTCTATCCATGATACTGACATGATGATGCTCTGGTGTTTCTGTTTTGTGTTTAAGGACTTTTATGTTTAAGTGTTTTTCTGTTCCCATTGTTTCAGTGTTCACATCAAGTTTAAAGGTGGTCACACACCGGACGAGAAGCGCCGCGTCGCGCCACATGTAGGACAACTCG
The DNA here is from genome assembly GCF_963082965.1 of Carassius carassius. Classification (NCBI taxonomy): domain Eukaryota; kingdom Metazoa; phylum Chordata; class Actinopteri; order Cypriniformes; family Cyprinidae; genus Carassius; species Carassius carassius. The sequence goes on from NC_081756.1 coordinate 4,447,018, forward strand.
AGGGCTGCATCCAAAAACTTAGGAAGCTGACCTGCTGCCTCGCTGTCTAATCAGGCAATGACTTTGCATGCAGCGTTTTTGCACGAAGGCACCTAAAACTGAGGCAGAGTAATGGTTAAATGATCTACAGCAAAATATAGAGAGCTTTGGTGATAACTAAGTGGACATTTAATTACTGAAATATTAATTTCTCGCTAGAAATTACATGAAAAGTGGAAAACGTTGTTCAGAAACACACATTTACACACCAACTGACCACTGACCGCAACTTTCAGACGCCATCTTTATTTTTTGGCTTAACTCTCACAGAATGGAATGCACAGGATTGTGGGATATCATTTTACCATTTACACTTTATCGCTTTGCTTTGAATGCACGTGCGGGCGTTTCGAGTCCTGCTCGAGAAGTGTCAGTCAAACCCTCTCACTCAATGAACCCTGCAATCATCAGACACAGTGGGCATTTTTTAATTGTCTGAAATCCAATTAAATTCATCATTATCTGATAGCATTCAGTTATTGGCCTGTGTCGAACTCACGTGACATAGGCTACTTACGTTGAATTCTTTACAAGATAATTGCCGTTTATTCTAATGATGACAATAACCAATCTAATAGCTAATCTAATGTGACAGTAATGTCTCATAAATATGAAAGTGGTTCGCAAAAAATAAAAACAGCACAAGATAAAGTAGAACGTCAGAACAGTTTGTTAAAAAAAATTCCGAAACTAACATCAGATTTTAACGCAGGTCCAGGGAAAGATGAAGATGCAGATAATGGTGAAGGGGAAAGGGATTCACCGCCATTTACAGGTTGGTTGTGATATACTAGCAGGCTGGCAGCAGTAGCTAGATATGATAGTCTATCAAAATAATTAACTCCTTTTAAACCTAACAACTTAGTTGAGCTCCCAGTAGTTAGTTAGCCACCACACTAGAGCTGTAGATTATAATATTTTTTATGAATTGCAGTGTTGATGTGAACGATTCTGCATACATGTAATTAAATAGGCCTTATCATATTAACATAATGATTTAAATAAAGCACTCTTGTTACTATTAACGTTGCGTATGCCTTCAGAAGCAAACATTAATTGCGCTTGATGTTCGTATCACTTCTTTAAAGCAAGATATTTGGGCACATTTCGTTTTTTACTTAAAGAAAATGCATGAATGAGAAAATCGTGTAGGACGTGCTTGATGTTAAAACTACTGTTTAATCGCAATAATGATAATGAAAAAGATCTCTGTACTCCTGTAGACTGACACACCCTAAGCGTGTGTGCAGAAACCCCTCTGAATTATATTATATTGAATACTGAATTAATTGTCGTGGCGCAATTCGGAAAAAATCTGATGTGTTACATCATATTATATCCGTGATTTAGGTCTTAATGAGCATGCTGCTCTATATGTCATTAATGGTAATCAAAACAAAGAAAAGACAATGAGAGAATCACTGCTCTTGACTAAACTTTTGTATCATTAATATATTTATTTGTAATGATTTTTAATGATGAAAATGTAAAACGTTAAATACTGTGGAATTATTAAAAAAATTAAGACACTTTAAACCTGAAATTAAACCTGCCAGTAGGTGGCAGCAAATCAATGTTAATGAGCAAATCATTGAGATTCAAACGATTCATTCAAGCGGCTGATTCACTCGGGACCATTTTCGTTGGCGAAATACAGCGAAACAGACGATTTGGTGTCTTAAATGTAAGTCACTTGATATTAAGTTCTTGTTCATTAAACTGTACGCTGAATAAAATAATCACATTTGTAATCATGCTAATATTTGGAGAAAACGGCACTCTTTGTGTAATATTGGTTAACATAGATATTAAATTATATAAATATGAAATATATACAGGGGCATATTTGAATTCTGAGGCATTAAGACTAAATCACGTGCACAAGTCTAATCTACTAGACTACGTCACGTAGTGCATGCCTGCACAGAATGCATGTGTTTTTGTTTGTTTTTTGTAAAGTGAGATGCATACTCGATAATATCAGCAATTACGATATCATAGACTACATATAACGCACACCCTACAGCACTGGCCCGATCGGGCAAGTGACCGTTCCTTCTACTGTCCTGAGCGTCATTCACACTAGCCTCGGGTAATCGGGCAGTCCTTATTGTCTAGCACTGGAAGGGCCCCTCAAGAGGTAAAGCCCAGGCCCCTTATAGTCTTAATGAGGCCCTGGGTGCATGCCACTTTCTCAAATAACCTTACACAGTTTTGATAATGTAAAAAATGAACACAATGTTAACGTAGCCTGCCTGTGATGAAAGGCAGACTGCACACACACATGCTTAGTCTTGGGATTCCACCTTTCCATTCTACCCGGTCAGCAAAACAGCAAATTTCAGCAATTATTTTTTTTTTTTTTGCTTTATTTGGTAGTATTTCGAATGAATGGTTTTTAAATAGTAGCCTATTATAATAAAAAAAAGTAAAAAAAAAAAAAAAAAACATCACTCGTTCACTCATTCTGGCGCCCCTATGGCCTATGCCGCGGGCCGGCCCTGAAACGACAGTGCCCCCCCGCCGATGATCCAATGCCCCTCCAGTAGATCTGCTCTGACGCCGACTCTGGTGTGGCGTTAACTTAACGTCGGTCGGCGTGTGGCATTATTTTAATGCGTGGAGGCGTCTGGCATTAACTTATCGCGTAACGGCGCTTATTTAATGCCTGGCAGCATTATGAAAATTATGTTTTAATATTGAGACAACGATGAAAAGCACGCAAATTATGAGCCATTTGGCATTCCATGTTTTTTTGCCTTATAGCAACTCTCTGTTCTGGACTTGCACAATGTTCATCAGTTTGCTTATCTTGTTTTGACGTCAAAGATCACTCTGGCCGCTCTGATGACAACCTGCAGAAAGATTTGTGGATGCACTGACTTTCTGATGTAGATCGGATCATTATCTTGTATTTAAAGCGGCCGCAAAGCAAACAAGCTTGATGATCTTGTGCAGATTAACTTATAAATTAACCTCATTAAATATTGTTGTAGACGAAGTATTAAGATGCTTTACCTAATAATGTATAAAGCACTGTTAAAATACTCTGATGCAAGTAAAAGTCCTGCATTGAAAACGTTACTTAAGTTCATATAATTTAATCAAGTATAAACATTACTTTATTTAAGTATAATCAGGGAAATTTGTTTAAAAGTAAACTGGGACTACAGTACTATTATTTATTATATCCAGGGCAACTAATGCAAGAGTAACTGCAGACCGGAGATCTCCAAATGGGGGCTGGGACTCCAAAACAGGGCGTGGTCTCCTCACCTTGACTGACAGTGTGCTAAAGTGACCGATGGAAAAGGGTATAAATGCAGCCTGGAGATCTCCAAATAGGGGCGGGAACTCCAAAATAGGGCGTGGCTTCCTCCCATTGAGAAACACGCATGCACAAATTTTCCCCCAATCCACTTCAGTGCAAACTCCGCTCCACAGCTGATTCTGAAGTCTTTATTGGTTGTGTCAGTTAAAGTGTTTCCTAAATTATGCAACAATAAATGCTAACCCCTAAACCTACCACACACCTTACCTTAACCAGTAAATTTACTGAATGGCGGGATTGGTGCTGAATAGTGTGGTAAAGAAAGTTGCAGTTCAGAAGGTAAAGTGTTAATAAGATTATGCGATATGTTAATAAGATAATGCGATATTAATAAGATTATGCGATATGTGATGTGAGACTCAACCGGACAATGGCACTTTTTTAGTTACACTCAACATCACTACCCCCTCCTAGCTTGTAAATTTCGGGCCCCGTTGCTTGGAATAAAGAGATAGAGTAAAATCTTTCCCCTCCGCTGGAACGGCTCTTGAGTGATTCCCATTTACATCATGAAGTAGAGGTTCAAACTCGGGTCCAAACACCACTGGCCACGAGCCTTGGGCTCTGCTCTCATGGAGAACATTTATTTATATAGCATATTTTATTTTAGATGAAGGAGAAACAATGTATAATTTATAAAGTTTTATTTTGAAATGTAAGTGAGTAACAATTGGCTGAAGCCACAGCCAATGGTGAAAGTCTTTGCGAAAGGAGGCCCTGTCCCATTTTGGAGGTTCTGCCCAATTTTGGAGTTGACGCCCCATTTTGGAGATCTCCAGTCTGCAGTTATATCCACTTGGAGAGATGGCGCATTAAAGAAAGGGAGAATGGCCGTTCAGGTAAACAGTCGGTCATGGGATATTATAGCAGATAGACTAAAGTTTATTTTGGCTTTAATGAAAAAAAACATTGTTGTGTCAGGTGTGAAGTTTAATATTAAAGGATCTTTACTCTTTTGATGAATCGGCGGCTATATTGATGCAGTTTGTACCGTCTGTGTGTGTTTAGCACTTATGAAACGTAAAGTATGTAGTATGTTAATAGTGATTAATACATGAATATACAAATTCAATGAGTGTAATATGTTGGTGTATTTTTATTAGTTACATGGATCAATCTCAAGTTTTACACTTATCTTATTTTGCAATGTGCTGCAAGACCTTTTTTAACCCCTGTGTAGTTTCAGAATATACAAATGCCACCAAAATTGCCCATTGCCCAGGCTGTAAAAACACCAGGATAAGGAGAAAGGATTTCTTTAGTCATTTGTTGTATTGATGTTTTTAAAGTATATGTGCAATTTTAACTTGATAGGTATATAATACGAAACATGCTATTTTTTCTAGTTTAGACGGCATATTCCCTGAATGAAGGGGATGAGGTCTCGACAGAGAGAGTTGCTCTTTCTGGACTGAAAAAAATGATTATGGCCCCAATTAAATTAAGCGTAATTCAATTTTGCTAGTTTAATCCATTTACATTTTGTTTTGTTTTTATTTTAATTAATAAATATTAATTGGTTTTATGTGAATTACATGTGTTTTAAATCCAAGTCATGTGTATTAATTCAAGTCAGATTGAAAATATTAAGTTGATTCTGTGATGCACAAATGTCTTATAATGTGGTTAAACATGAAATCTAAATTGTTTTGGACGGGTAATCTTTAATATTCTTAATTATTTGTTCTAGAGCAGTTTTTTGGGCGGTGGGTAAGGGAAGTTAGATGATTTTGTGATGAAGTAAATACTATACAAACAAAAGTAATTTCTACATGAAATAATTTAGGTAAGTAAATTCTATGTTAGTACTCAATTCAGGGCTGGACTGGGACAAAAAATCGGCCTGGGCATTTTTGCCCAGACTGGCCCACTATATGATCATAAACACCACCCATCTTTGCACGCCCTTAATTATATGCATACCAACTCCTATTCATTAAAACCACTAATGCCATGTAATGAGTGAGTATAGGAACGAGTGAGAGTTAACAGATGAAATAAATCAAAATTTGATATATATTAATACAGTTGAACTATACTCCACTGCGGTGAATCCTAAAACAAGCTATAAGCGGCTCTGGCATAGCAATACCAGTGTTTCTTACAGGATTTTTGTTAAAACTTTTGGTTGGGGGACATGCCCCCCGTGAGAAAATTTTGTGCATTTTACTGTTAAATTCATTAATCTGGTGCACTTTGAGAGTTCAAAATTAAAAGCTCCAACCCATATTCAGTGTGCAAATTAAACAAAGAAAAATTCAAACCTCTTTTAGTTACAGTGTCTATTTACATTACACCTATACATAATAATAGTTATAATATTAATCCAATGACAGTAATAGCCATATTTTGTAAAACAAATGCACAAAAAAATAAAGGAAACATTCTTAATTAGTTGTAATAATTTCTATTTCTTGAAAGAGATAAGCACACGATCTTTTATTTTGACGCAAACTGCATCAAGCTTTTATTTTGGCGGAAAACATGGTTTACAAATTCTTATTAAATTTCTAGTGAATTGCGGTAATCGTCAACTATGCAGATGTGGAAATAATCTACACTCATGACATGGCCTAAGTGTTTTGAAAGTAGTTATGCTTACCACAGGCTCTACACTTTCTCATCTCTCTCCTGATCCTCCGTCCTCACTATCATCATCTGCCACAGGAGCTGATGAAGGTCAGAAAACATATATTTTGACACAGTTTACAGTGTCTGCTTTAAGAGCCTGGTTCTATTTTTTCACGCTATTTATCTGCACATTCCTTGCGTTTCTTCTCCATCTTTTTTACAGATACACACTGACACTGCTGCCGCTCGCTCACTCGTTTAAAGTTGTGATTGGGCCAGCCCAGTGTCAATCAAGAAAAGAGCCAATGGGCCGCTGATCTACGTGTTTCATGGGCTGGTCTGTCAGAAAAAAAAACTAACACTGACTTTGACCAATGCATTACACCGGCACAAACCCAGCGCCGCCAATTAAGCAAAACAAAACAAAACGAATGGGCCACCGATGTAAAATTTTATGGGCCGTTTAAAATAAAAAAATAAAAAGAATTATGAGTATGAGATATCGGCCCAAAAAGCACATCGGCCCACCAGGCAAATGCCCGGTATGCCCAATGGCCAGTCCAGCCATGACTCAATCTAAGCTTGTAGAAATTAAAGTTGGCACTCATAAGTATATTTTACTTGGAACAGTTTGTTATGTTTACAAGAGTAGTAGTAATTATGATGCTGCTTATGTCATGATGATTTATGACTTTGACCTTTGACCTTTTGACAGGTTGAACTTCCGGTGACCTTATGATGGATGGGTTGAACTTCCGGAATGAGTTCAGGGGCTAACCTATGACCGTTTCCCACGCATCGATCATGTGGTTTTGACAGAAAGTTTTACCCTATTGACCTAGTTAGTTCTAAATCATGGTTTTAGGAAACCCTCCCGATGCATCGATCATGTGGTTTTGACAGAAGCTGTTTGAACTTTGTGTCAGTTAGCTTGTTTGAAGTTTATCCCAGTTATACGGTTATGTGTGTGTGTGTGTGATTATATGGCTTCTCCCCCCTCCAATTACATTCCTGAGCCGTGTATAAATGGGATCGGTGTGTTCTACGTTTATATATAAAACGTCCTATAATTTATATAATATTTATATAATTTATATAATATAACTAATTATCATGCTAAGGTTGAAAAACATTTCAGTTATTTCACATTTATATATAAAACATTATATCATTTATATAATATAGTAATTATCATGCTAAAGTTGAAAACATTTTAGTTATTTCACATTTATATATATATATATATATATATATATATATATATATATATATATATATATATATATAAAACCTTATATAATTTATATATAAAACATTATATAATTTACTAAAACAATTAAAGGTTTAAAACACATTTTAGTTATTTCATATATGAGACATTCAGTTATTTCACATTTATATATAAAACCTTCTATAATTTATATAATATAATTAATTAAAGGTTTAAAAAACATTTTAGTTATTTCATATATGTGACATTCAGTTATCTCACATTTATATATAAAACATTCTATAATTTATATGATATAATTAATTATGCTAAGGTTGAAAAACATTTCAGTTATTTCACATTTATATATAAAACAGCCTATAATTTATATAATATAATAATTATCATGCTAAAGTTGAAAACATTTTAGTTATTTCACATTTATATATAAAACATTCTATAATTTATATAATATTTATATAATTTATATAATATAATTATCATGCTAAAGTTGAAAAACATGCCGTTCTTTATATTCTATCTTTTATATAATATACATAATCTGAAAGCAATTTAAATAAGGTTGAAAAACATTTTTAGGGGGCAGGAGAAACTGTTTTCATATCAGCTTTGATCCTGACCCTCTGTGTCCCACTGTCTACGTCTGCACGCTACAGTGCACACTCGTCCGAATTTACTACAAAATCACAATTTCTTCAAAGCCATTGCTAATTAAAACTAACGTATCTCACGCAGGAGTACCGTGTTTTGACAGTTTTCTGACGGTTCACCTATGAATTACGGTTGGTGCGCGGCTAGCATCTCTTGTACCCCTCTCTCTCTCTCTCTCTCTCTCTCTCTCTCTCTCTCCCTCTCATACATTCATTCGTCTCCAAGTCTTATTTTCTTCTTTTAATGAATATAAACACATTATACATTCGCAAACAATATAAAACAAAACATTTACATTAGTTTTAGTCATCACTAAAAATATACATTTTACCAGGATCGGGGAAAAAATATATAATTAAACAGAACAAAGAATATGGTCTATTGAGGAACCCGGATGTGTCGTTGACACAATTCAGTTAAATTCATTTCACATTAATCGTTGCAAAACATTTTCTATATTATATTTAAAACCTTTTATATCCATCTTTATATCATATCTTTTTCAAAAAGCTGTTTAATTATTTATTTTAACCGTACACCTACAGTACCACCACACACTAAAATGCTGCATGCACGTGCATTTTTTTTATTAAATTTAGTTTTTAAGCGATCTGAATTATGACTACCCTATACATTTAATCATAAACCACACGTACCCTGTTATATCACTATATAATCCATTCCACTATATTTATGTATTCTGATAAACCAAATAAACAAGCGGACATACGCATGAACATATCAAGTTAAAAAGAGACTTATCTCTATTTTAAAAAATATGAAAAAATAAATAAATAAAATTATATATGACAACGTGTTACTAAGCCAGAACACACGTTTTAAACAAGTATTCATAATGTTTATAAAACACATCGCAGTAACAGACATGTTACTAAACCAAACCAAATCATTTATCATACATTTTTAATCATGTATTCAACATATACTTATAACACCAATGTCTGGGGGAGGCCAAAATACCTCCAGTCACCCCAAAACCCACTCAGACTCCAGGGGTTAAAGAATATGGAAATATGGAGACCTGAAGGGGTGCTTCACACACCCCGCGCGTGGCGAGGGTGGAGTTCCAGACCGCATGATCTAAGCCAGAGGGGTACATTATTTCAAAGTTAACATTAATGTAATGTTTGAATAATCAGTACCCTCACTACATCTGATGTAATTCATTACATCTGTTTAAATGTTTCTTAATTCAACAAAATGATGATATATATTACCTAAAATATTTAGATTTTTATATAATATTATATAATAATCATTTATATCATATCATATATATAATTATATTATATTAGATGCGTTATGCATTAATCACTTTAGATTCTTTAAAGTTCTTATTTTTTGCATGATCTTCAAAGTTTTTAATACCATCTTTCTGTCTCCCTCTCCCTCTCTCACACGGACACACACACACACACACACACACACACACACAGACAGACAATGAAACATGATGCCAAAGTCTTTCTGTATGTTTTAAAAATAAAGCTAAAAATATTGATTTTGCTTTAAATGTATGCTACATTTGTTTGTCGCAGCATAGAGTGTGAAGTTTAGATGAAGTTGATTGATCTTTTAGAAGAATTCTTTCAGAGAAAGACCCTCGATCGTATTCACCCATTAAAGATGGTTCAGGAGAGATGGGCTTCTGGACCCACGCATCCTAGAGATGTAATTTATGTGCGTTGCTACGGTCGTAAACCTTTCACATATCTACGGTACTTTCAGACACAGAGCAGGAAAGACATTTGCAGGGCCTCTGTTTAACCGTTCCAAAATACCTCCATTTAAAAGCAAAATTAAAATATAAAAATGACCGCCTGTACAGCTGTAGTTCTATTTTATATTAAAAGTATCCTTACTATCCATATTATATTCTTTATTTAAAACGATATATTTAACCGGCAGTATCCCCCCAACGTGTTTTCCATCAGTTGTTTGGCCTTCAGGCTTTTTACGTAGTGCTTTTCAGTTACTGTAAGATCGCTTTACACTAGTGTAATGAAAGTTAACTTTTCTTAAAGTTTATAGTTGTATTTTACTGTATCTGCATCCTTCTATCCTGTAGATTGTATCCGTACTGTAAAATAACAAATATACATTTTGCTTAAAGTCAGTAAAATAATTACACCTACAATTTTAAACGTGTTTAAACACATTGTGTGTCACTAAAGCAAGGCACCCCGTCTATCGTCTTATTTTTTTTAAATAACCTGATGACCGGCATCATCTCTTCATATAATTTATACCCTGAGTGCTTTTCTCACACGAGTAGAAAACTCTTTCTCTTTGGATGTGTTTGGCAGAAACATAATTTCTACATCAGAAAATTTTTTAAATGTACGACTGAACTTTTCTCAATCGACAGAAATACTATTTTCAAATTATTTACCCGGCCTATGACACTCGGTGTAAATGTTCTTACCTAGAACAGAAAACATACGCTTTGATTATTTTGTAGCCATCGTGTAATGTTAAATGGTTTACTAAGAAAATTAAAGCACCGGCAGCTGTGATTTTCAAAATGAAAGACATGTACGAGCTAAGGATGTGTCAACTATTATCCTCATTTCCTTTTGACCCGGATAATACGGTAATAAATTTTCTATGCGAGTGACACAATATACAGTTCTCATACTATTGGTGTAAATAGCCGTGCTAAAACATTTATGACTATTTTTGCAGGCCAGCAGATCATGTCAAGGGTGTTTCACATCTAAGAATCACAATGTTTTGTAAATGACATTTTTCTTACACCTCGAGATTTAACCGTATCAAGATTTTGGGCGACCGTTCGCAATTTCATCATTTCGTCATCATAATAGGAATAAATGAAAATTAAGAAATTAAGTTACAGTTTTTCTCTTCGAGATATTTCTTTTAGCGCAACTTCGTGTCTGTCCAAAAAGTGTGATCGCATGAAGCATCGACGCAAAAATGAAGTCTAGCTGTTTTACACTTAAAACTATTACAACATCAAACGTTACACTCGTTTAAGTTTCCACACTCTTGTTGAGATACATTTTTTTATCCATAACCTTTCGTGTATTCGAGCGGCCAAATCACTAAGAAAGACAGTATAGCAAGAAAACTAACGTTTACAACGCATATAGAATTTTTTTTTTTTTTGATTTGTAAATGATATTTTTATTACTCCGTTAGATTTATTCATCGTGTTCGGATAGCCGATAACACAATTCACATTCTGTTTTAAGACTCCTGTAAGTTCATGCTAACTCTCGCGTGGGAAAGAGAGTGGGGTGAGCGCATTCTATTCATTTAAGAACAATTATTAAACATTTGCCCAAACTTTTTTATTATTTTGACAAAACACAACACGACGACATTAAAGATTGTTATCAGTTCCTACGGCCATCTTCTTTGATTCAAATAAAGCAACATCTCTGGTGTACGTGTGTATGTGCTAAACATCTTTGCTTTTCCACTTCTGACAGATTTGTTTTATATATAAATTATATAAGGTTTTATATATATATATATATATATATATATATATATATATATATATATATAAATGTGAAATAACTAAAATGTTTTCAACTTTAGCATGATAATTACTATATTATATAAATGATATAATGTTTTATATATAAATGTGAAATAACTGAAATGTTTTTCAACCTTAGCATGATAATTAGTTATATTATATAAATTATATAAATATTATATAAATTATAGGACGTTTTATATATAAACGTAGAACACACCGATCCCATTTATACACGGCTCAGGAATGTAATTGGAGGGGGGAGAAGCCATATAATCACACACACACACACATAACCGTATAACTGGGATAAACTTCAAACAAGCTAACTGACACAAAGTTCAAACAGCTTCTGTCAAAACCACATGATCGATGCATCGGGAGGGTTTCCTAAAACCATGATTTAGAACTAACTAGGTCAATAGGGTAAAACTTTCTGTCAAAACCACATGATCGATGCGTGGGAAACGGTCATAGGTTAGCCCCTGAACTCATTCCGGAAGTTCAACCCATCCATCATAAGGTCACCGGAAGTTCAACCTGTCAAAAGGTCAAAGGTCAAAGTCATAAATCATCATGACATAAGCAGCATCATAATTACTACTTACAAGGAACAAAGCAAAACGAATGGGCCACCGATGTACAAATTTTATGGGCCGTTTAAAATAAAAAAATAAAAAGAATTATGAGTATGAGATATCGGGCCAAAAAGCACATCGGCCCACCAGGCAAATGCCCTGTATGCCCAATGGCCAGTCCAGCCATGACTCAATCTAAGCTTGTAGAAATTAAAGTTGGCACTCATAAGTATATTTTACTTGGAACAGTTTGTTATGTTTACAAGGATTCTTTAAGTAAATATCAAAGTTATGATCCCATACACTGAAAAAAAAAATTATACATTGAATTTACTAAAATGTTTTATAGTAAGTGGTTGCAATCAATTTATTTTAGTTACATTTAAATAAACAAGTTTTGCTGAAAGTTAATCAGCTAAATTAGTTTATTTCAATATAGCTAAATAAATTGATTACAACCACTTACCATAAAATGTTTTTGTAAATTCAATGAATCATTTGTTTCAGTGTATTTCCCATCATGCACTGGGGCATGAATAATTAAAAATGTTACATTTTTCACAGTTTTCGAGTTGTATTTACACTGTTTTATGGCTGATTTTGATGTTAGGTTTAGTAACATACTTTTTGTGAGACCTGGAGTTAATTTTCTACTCAAAATGACCCATTCATACTCAAACACTGAATGTTATCTTCATTGTGTGTTGTGTACCATGTATTGAGGTCTCTGAGAAATGGTGACTACTGAGTTGCATTACTGGGACTCTTTTTTGGGAGAGAAAAAATCTCTTGAATCAGAAAAATAAAGTTAGAGTTGTTAATATTGGGTTTGCTTTATTTGTCTGAATATTAATGAGGGATACAATAAGAGACTCAAAAACTATTGGATTGAAATAAATTTTAGTAAGTAGAAATTAAATGATTAAGTTGATCTCGTTGCACATAATTAATTCTAGTAAATTCTACTCAAAATAGTTTAGCTGAAATTATGAGTATAATTAATTTGCACTTACTGAAAGGGATTAATAAACTCAATTTATAAAATATAAGTAAAACCAATTTATAAAGTATAAGTACACTCAACTTAAAAAATATATCTGGATTTAGATGCATTTATTTTGTGCAACCACTTGACATAATAAAATTAAGTAAAGTCAACATAACATTGTTTTCAGTCTGGACTCTATGTACCTTAAAACTGCAGGAGAATTTGGAGACATGTCCTAACAAAATGTCCTAAGGTTACTTAATGAAGACGTGTGTTTTGGGAGCCACGTTCCCCTGGCCAGCCTCAGTTTGTGATCATGTTCTCTGGCCGGGGAACACTTTATGTGTGACTTTAGTGAATGAACTGTTCATGCTTCAGGTCTAGTGTTTCAATCATGATCAAACAAAACAGAGGACTTCATTCTCCATCCTCTTTTTATTTTTATTTTAGTAAACCTGCACAGAACTGTGTCCCTGGAAAATGGTTAGAAAAAACTGGAAGTGATTTAAAGGTAAATGTACTGTAACTTCATTTATTTATTTGTGTGTGATTATGAACTATTCTTTATCTCATATTATCACTGAATAAGTAACGATAAAATCATCTATTTAAACAGAGAGTTTCTGTGCAAGATTATGGGAATGACTGCGGTATCTTCATGATCATGGTGTGAGTTAACAGTTGTACCTTAAACAAATTACAAGATTAAATTGACAAAATTATGCAAAAAAAAAAAAAAAGTAATAGGGCTCCCAAAAAGTAAACATTCATTTTTAACAGTTTTATGCTGTTCAGCTATACTGCATGACAAACATGTTATTGAAAATATATATTTAATATGCAGTACCTCTGGTTTATGGTAATGGAGGCTTATTTTGATTTCCCTGTGGTAAGTGTTGATTAAAATTGACGTTATACACCTTTCTGAAACAAGATAACCTCTCAATCATTTCACATACCTCACGTAGGTGTAATCTTGTAGTTACTGACTTGCTGAATTGTGGTTTTGTGATCAACTGATTTGAGTCTTACTCCTGTGTTTGAATTAGTTTATATGAATTGTTTTAGAGAAATGTAAAATGAATTGTTTTCCTGTTTAGAAGAACATGCCAGATCTTAGAAGATGGTGGTTTATAGTTCTGATGGAGAACGTTCATCTAGTAGAGTAATCTTTTTAAATTGACTTAAATGCTTTTAATGCAACTGTTAAAATAAAACCCAAAAGTCTTATTTTCATTAATGTGCATTTGCAGTCACAGGAAAAGATTCTTAAAGGAACTTTTACACCCGTCTTCTGCATACCAAGGAATATAAATATTACTGTCTCAATTGTTTAGATTTTTTTGTTTGCTGCTTTAAAACATGAGTTGATATTTGCACGGATCTGACCCGGTAACGGCTGAACACAAAGCAGCTTCACGCTCACAGGTGAAATGACAAAAATAACAACGACATGTTTCTGAGGAGAGTCGGTTCCCTTAAGATACATTCAATTAAAGACATCTGCGACTCGTTTTGATGAAACATGCAGCGCTCGTGTTTATTCAGTGACATCATCGCCCTTTAAAGTTTAATCCAGCCGTATCACGACTCTTGTCTTTTGATTATAATCTAGACATTTCTTATACTATTGAACATATTCAAATCTTTTCAAGGCCTTAAGTTTGACACTACTCACTTCAGGAGTTTTAAGGACCCATCAGAGATCTGCTTTAGCCCGAGTCCTGATACACTTCTGACCCGACTGAAAACACAAAAGCCCCGGGACGTCAGGCTAGTGATTCTGAGAGCCCTGCAGCTAGAAAACACACAATCTACCCGAGAGAAGACGTCTTCCACTGTTGTAAGTTAAGTGGATGTTGTTAAATAGAGAAACACAATTATATATATTTTAACTTCTAGCTCTTAAACTTGGACCTCATTATTGAAAGCCAATAATGGTTTATTCATGGTTGCAATTAAATTTCAGTTCAGATTTTTAAGTGCCATTATTTTAAAATGCTTTATTGACTGATGTTCATAGATGGTCAGTTGTGTTTTCAGATGTTATGTCATATTGTATGTTTGTAATATCACAGTAATGAGAAAGTTATTAAAACATTATTGAACAGTTCTTGTTCTGGTCGGTAGGTGGAGCTGTTTTCAGTCAGAGGTTTCAATAAAGCATTTATTTTAGTTTAGTTTATTTTTTGGTGCAGGAGATCTGATCATATGAATTTATTTTATTTATTTATTTATTTATTTTTCTCTCAACAGTTATCAATCCATGACTATGGTACACAGTCTTCCAGTGCTGCTCTTCGAGAATTTGATTTAGTTTGAACACTTTTAATGTAAATCCTGTCTTTTACTCCTGGAGATAACATGCTCAGTGTGTTATTGTTTAGTGGGAGATTGCTGTTCTTCAATAATTACATAAAACATGAAATCACATCTACATCCTCTAGATGTCTGCAGTGATCACTCAGTGTCTCGTCAGATTGATGTGGAGACATTCAAACATCATCATTATAACAAAACAATGAACCTTTTTCTAAGTTTAACTTGTTTTGTGCCATTTTTGCAATTATGTTACAATATTCTGATAAATTATGTAACAGAGGAATTATTATTAATATTATTATTATTATTATTATTATTTGTTTATGTAGTAATATTCATCTCAGATGTGATACAGATGTGTGTACCTCATGAACCATCATCCAGATCACAGTTACACATTGTGGATGTTTTAAATAACCTGAACATCACAAAAGAGTTAATGACACACTGTCATTTTTGCAATACACTACAATAAGCTTTTTATTTATTTATTTTTTATTTTATTTAACTTTCATCATAAACTGCAGAAACAGCAGTGTTTTAGCAGCATGAGGAGCTGCACATATAAATGATGCTGAGTGAAGATGAACAACAGCAAAATATGGACATGAATTATCAGCAAAGATACAAATGTGTGATCCTCATGTGATCCATGTAGACAAATAAACTACTACAACACTATTCATATTTAATAAATCAAATGTAAATCAGTAGAGCAAAATACCTTGAGTGAGTCCAGAGTGGATGAAGGACATCAGCACTAAACACAGAAGAAACAGATATGAATCATTTCCATTGGTTCAACACAATGCAGATCACAGAAACATGTCTAGAGTTTCAGCTGAAAGTGTTTCTCTGTTTTGATGCTCCATGAGAACCGATGGAGGAAATTCTCCATCATTTAACACACACAATGTCATCACAGCATGGGTCTAGAATACACTGAACCTGTCCCTCGACTCCTCATACTTTTATTAAAATCTACATTTGTCTCAAACATGTTTTCAGTCAAGTGTGTTCAGGTCGAGGTTTTCAAGAGACAGTGTGAAAAAGTCTAGATTTAAATTCAAAGAGACAAAATAGTTTATGAATGATCCTGCGTCTTAATTGTATCAGAAATGAGCCGATGTGAACATTATAGAGCACTAGGGATACGCCGGTATCACATTTTCCTGTTGCGATTAATTGCTCATGCTTTTACCACGGTATACGGCATTATTAAATATTGGAAGACCCAAGATTAATGTGAATGAATGTTCAGAAGATTTTTTTCATTGGCAGTTTATGTTGACTAATGAATTAAGTAAGGAATAATTGATGACGGGCCGTTGAATTATTAGAAAAATAATGCACACCCGAGGTGGTGATGCGGTCACGACGCGAATATACTACAGTTACCAAACCTCAAGACATCGATCCGATGATTTAATTAAAGGGATTCGTCCGGTTTTTGTATTGTGAGCAGTGTTGGGAACGTTACTTAAAGTAATTAGTTATAGTTACTCACTACTTGTTCCAAAAAGTAACTGAGTTAGTAACTGAATTACTCTATAATAAAAGTAACTCGTTACCAGGGAAAGTAACTATTTGCGTTACTGTAAAAAAAAAAAAAAAAACGTTGCTATATGTCAAATATATATTTTTTTTTTAGCAGTTTTCACAAGTGAGTTGAAATAAGTAGAACAGACAGGTGTTCGTACATAACTTTCGAGATTTATTGCACGTCAACAGAAAGCAAGAGTTTTATCCTGCACTCTTTGTAAGAAAAGATGGCCACAAGCTTTGTAGATGCGTGTGTCACACATTACATGTACACATTACATGCACGTTCTTGCCTTTGACTACAATGAATTTGAAGTAGTGCTTATATCTCCACCTTGAAAATGCCAACTTTACATCAGATTGCTCCTGACTCGCCATTTCTCCTGCTGCTGCGGATCTCTGTGTAGCTGTTGCGTCTTGCGTGTTTGTGACTGTGTGTGTTTTTGGCGCCGCTGGCGTGTATGTGTAAAAACGCTGGCGCGTGTGTGTACAAACACTGGCTCTGATTGGCTACCATGAAACACATGACTCTGCCTTAGCCAATCATAATCGCTTATCTCGTTATTAACCCACCTGCTCACTCGCTGTGTGAGCCAGGGGTGCGTTTGGATTGCATATTAAATCAATGCATAGTAACGCACCGCATTTAACGTTCAGTAACGTTAACGGCGTTGTAACGACGGGAAAAGTAATTAGTTACCCCGTTACTGAAAAAATAACGTCGTTACCTAACGCCGTTCTTTTAAACGCCGTTATTCCAAACACTGATTGTGAGTAGGACTATTTCTAACGCATCTCATCCGTCTTTTGTTGGTACCAAAACATCGTTTTAAAGCCGATAACGGAGGCTTGAGCTGTTGATAGCATTCTAATGCAGTTATTACTTGAGTTATTAGAAAGAGAGAGAGAGAGAGAGAGAGAGAGAGAGAGAGAGCGCTTGTATGAATTAGGCTAGCGTACCTCTGTGCGTCTCTAAACTCTCTTCTGCTGCAACTTCTGTAAACAGCACTGTTATTACCTCTCTAGTGATGTGTCGCTCTTGAACGATTCGTTAATTTTGAACGAATCTTTAATGTGACTCGGGAAGAACGAGTCGTCTCGGGGGATGATTCGTTCAGTCGCGCATGCGCAGTATTCTATAGGTTCTGTTCCGCTAGTAGTAATTCACCTGTGTCAGGCAATGCAATCTGAGCCGGAAAGAGACCTGGGCCCGGTTCCCCAAAACGTTCTTATCGCTAAGTAGTTCTTAATCTATTCCTTAACCTCTCTCTTAACCTTATGGCACGATTCCCGACACGTTCGTACGCTAAGCATATCTTCTGTAAGTCACACTTTCGTAAGGTTGGTCTGGACCATTCGTAAGCTCTCTCGTTTAAACACAAGACGCTAGTCGTCATCACTGTGCAGCAGTCTTTAGAAATCAGCGCAGCGCAGTACAAGTCAAACTGTGGTATGTTGACAATGTTATGGCTCAACAAGGATTTTATGTTATGGACATTTTAAGACTCATAATAAATTATGTTCGCAATGGATACAGGCCTATTTATGAAGTTGACTTTATGTGGTATCAGAACTAATATGGTGGTAATTAGCCTAGGCTATTTCGTAATGTTATTAAAGCATTTAAATTGGCAATCACTTTTGATAATTAAAATCTGGCAAACAATTTGGCTCTAAATGGCTAAGATCTATAAATGGGTAAGCGTGGTGGTGTCCAGTAAGTGACCAACTATGGCAGCGATCCAACGTGTCCTTGTATTGAATCAAAGACGGAGCCATTTAGTCCATGTCAATTTTTTATTCGGCAAAACTTAAGTCCTTTTGACATTTTGCCTGACGGCTATATATAAAAAATTTGCCTCCCAAGACAGCTGCTGGACCTTCTCAGACCTGCACTTGCCAGACTAACCCTGCGGAATTTTGCTTTAAGCCCTGAAGTCCAGCTGCTTGCAGCGCTACGTTTTTTTTTTTTTTTTTTGCTACAAAGAGATTCATCGAGGTCGAGGGAGAGGGCTATGGCCTGATCAAGACTCGGTGTGGAGGTGTGTCCACACTGTCACCAACGCCCTTCTGCGCCATGCCGGGATTACACCCTGGTGTATGGCACACTCATCTCTATCGCCAATTCATCAGTGATTGATCAGGCATAGGCTACTTATCGCGAAAGAGATATGCGGCCATAAACGTGTAGGTTATAGTGGGCCATAGGGGTGTGATCTCTGACCTGGTGGCAAGGTCCAGCAAAACTTCAAGTTCCTCTGACGAGAGCCTTGGTGCCCTTTTTTACGTTGCTTCCCCAGCATATTTTGTATCTAACCCTCTCTCTCTCTGTTCATTGTAGATAGGTTGCTATTAATTGAAAACATTAACCAATTGCAATCAATACCGCATTAAACAGAAGTAACTGCAGCTGCTTGCCAATCAATTCTGATTGTAAAGTACCTTACCATTAATATACAAGTGTATTATATAATTTTTATGAGTCGTTAAACCCATGTCAAGAAAGGCGCACAAACGGGATATGGAGGGTGGATGATTAGCGAGGGATTCACAACATATCGTGTGAACATATTACTGACCATTTGATAATTTAATTTATAGTCTATATTCTACTGATAACGTAAACTATGTTAAAATAAATGTTACTGTAATAATTTGATGAATGTTTTATTTACATAGAACGTGTTGTAGTTCTTAACGCTGTAATGCACCTTCGCGTGAAGTGGAAAATTGATTCCTGAGCAATCGATGCCAACTAATTCAGCACCTTCACTCGGGACAGCGCTCTTGTAACGTCGGACGTAAGAGGCAGCGTGCTAAGAATCTTCCTAAGGGACACTTCAGGGAACACACTTAGGAACATAAACAACTTTGGTAAGATATATCTTTCGAGGTCTTCTTAGCGCGCTAAGAGTGAGCGTTATCGGGGAACCGGGCCCTGATTAGTTCATCTTTCGGGTCTTCGGGTTGTTCGTTCTTTTGTCACGTGACGTGACAACATTGGCTAGAGTAATTAATTAATTTACAACCTTCCTTACAATTGGGTGCATAGTACTTACTATTATTTTTTATTATAATTATTGTTTATGCTTTAAATGTTGTCCATATGATGGCAAAATCACTTTGATAAATAAGAGATTATTTTTCCGTTTTTGTTTGTTTTGTTTTTTTTACAGTGGATTCTAATCTTCAAAAATGACCTTGTTGTATGATTTATGTCTTTTGAGTTCACCCTTCAGATTAGACTAGAGAACTGTAGTGTTACTTGTTTAGATTCAAAATGTTATTTGCTTTTAATTTATGTCCTTTTTGAGCAATCTTCTTGTACATATATTAGACCAAAATGTCGAGTGTCTAGGAAAAGCAATTATTATACCAGCAAACTCAAAATTAGATTAAAAATTAACAAACTAGGCTATATAAAAATTAACAAACTAGGCTATAAATACTTTGTATTGTAGGCTTGGATTATTATATTATTATATAGCCTAGTTTTATTATTATTATTTTTTTACTGATAGACAGTCAAAAAGAGAAATTAATCAATATTTTAGTTATAACATGGCTTTATTTATTTATTAAATAATAACACACCACAGATCCTGAAGAAACAGTAACAAAAACACAGTGACAGAAATGTCAGAAATAGAGTACGGGTCTGTCACGTGATTAAGGAACAACTCCACTGAATGACTCATAAAATGTATGGAAAGCCTTTTTAACATTTAATCTATATGCTGTACTAGTATCATTTTTCAAGTTACTAGTACTTATTTTTTAGACAATAGTATCTTTTCCATTAAGTACTAGTACTTGTTCATTAGGTACTAGTGCTTATTCATTAACTAGTACTTATTCATTAGGTACTAGTGCTTATTTTTAGGTACTAGTGCTTATTCTTTAGGTAATAGTGTCTTTTGTAAAGTTACTAGTACTTATCCATTAGATACTAGTAGCTACTTAATCATTAGATACTAGTACTTATTCATTAGATACTAGTGCTTATTTATTAGGTACTAGTACTTATTCATTAGATACTAGTACTTATTTATTAGATACTAGTATTTATTTATTAGACACTAGTACTTATTCATTAGATACTAGTACTTAATTCAATAGTGACTAGTAACTTTTATATTGTTACTAGTCACAAATTCAACATTTTTGCTATTGAATTCTATGGAAAGTGAAAGTGACGTGACATTCAGCCAAGTATGCTGACCCATACTCAGAATTTGTGCTCTGCATTTAACCCATCCGAAGTGCACACACACAGAGCAGTGAACACACACACACACTGTGAGCGCACACCCGGAGCAGTGGGCAGCCATTTATGCTGCGGCGCCCGGGGAGCAGTTGGGGGTTCGATGCCTTGCTCAAGGGCACCTAAGTCGTGGTATTGAGATATTGGGGATCCGTCATTGAGATATCAACTACTGAGTTTTGACTAGTATGTATTCCACTAGTGACTAGTACTTAATTTTTATGTACTAGTATGTATTTTTTAGATACTAGTACTCATACATTAGATACTAGTACTCATTCATTAGATACTAGTACCTATTAAATAGACACTAGTACTTATTGATTAGATACTAGTACTTATTATTAGATACTAGTACTTATTTTTAGATACTGGTACTTATTCATTAGATACAAGTGCTTATTTATTAAAAACTAGTTCTCATTCATTAGATTAATTAGATGAATTAGGGATCCCTATCAAAGCGCCATGGGGGTTGCCCCTTCCAGTGTGTTCCGCCGTGTCCAGCTGCTTAGGGAAATGGAGGATCTCAACAGGGTCTACAGTACGGACACTCTGGAGTGGTTTAAGCAAGCCGACACTAACCGGGGCCTCTCAGTGCCACTACCCGTTTGAGGTGAGAACACAGGAGGATACCGGCTCTACACAAAGGCTCTAAGGCTCTAAGGAACCTGACGATGAGGTCATGCTTACCCAGAGACTTCCCATTCACAGGGTCATGGTACGCAGCAATAGCGGCAACCTGGACTTTGAGGGTGGAGGGAGACAGCCTTCGCTCCAACCCTTGCTGCAGAAAGGATAAGGATGGGGTGTGTGACCATCACCCGTTGCCAGGTAACGACTGCACCCAGAAACGCACGGGTGAAACGGCATCCTTACAAGGACGATCCATCATCTTTACAAAGACGCACCCGTGAAGCTCTTTTAGAGAAATTTGCTCTTTAGGAAATGCTCTTTTAGTGCTGAGGCGCACAGGGGAATTGGCCGCTTGCAACACGACAGGGATAGTGCAGCCTGAAGTGTGCAATCCACTCGACACAGGAACAACCGCTGCTGAAGCGCCGTCTCGCCAACACACGAAGCTTCCGAGAGCGTGCTGAACTCGTAGTTCACAGCAGACACAGTTGAGCAGAGCGATACTAACGCTCGGCTCCGAAGCGAAAAGCTGGTATGCATTGCACCTGCTGCCCTCTTATACTCACGCAGTGATCAGCGGCAGCTGGATGCAATAATTGCATGCCAATGTGCATTGGCTCGTTTAGTTTACACTCGAAGTAGATTGGTCTATCGAAGCGATATCCCATATTTGTCGGTCACCTACGTGGCGTCGAGAGTGACCGACTGAAAGGGAACAGAATAACTCAGAGTCCCTCATTAAGAACTAGTAAGAACGCATTTGGAGATATCTTCATTTAAACAGATCACTACATAAACATGAGTACCTCTCCACCGTCCAATCAGAGTCCACATGGTAATACAACACGCAGAATAAATTTGCATTAGGATTGCAAACTTTATTCGCATAAAAATTTGCGCGATGGTTTGAAGAGCAGAGATAAAAGCATATATTGTCGCAGTCAGTGTTTATTTTCATCAACTTTCATCAGTAAAACGTCTATCTGAATGTTATTCAGCTACATCTACAGCGAAAGCTGAGTTTCCTGGAACTTCATCAGTGAGTCTCACTTGTGGAGTTTCTGCGCGAGGGCGCCCTCCGGCGACGAGTATGAATTAAAAATAAATTCATTGAGTAGTCATTATTGCTTGCAAAACCCTAATTTGAGTAAAAATAGCTAAAATAATTAAGAACTTTGAAGTAAAACTTGACAATATGGACACATTGGGAAATATGATCAAAGAAGGCTGTGAAAATTAATCTACATTGTTAATCATTTTGATCTTTTATTTAAAAAATGCAAAAAATTCTAACCTTTCATTGAATAATAATAATTTGAAATGGGGGGAAATATCATTACGAAATAAATGTTTTTCTCTAATAACCATTGGCCATCCAGAATCACTCCAGACCCTTTAGATTCCCAGCTTCTCTTCAGTTCACTACTCTCATTTTCTGTAGGGTTCAGGTCAGAGGACTGGAAGGGCTATAGCAGAAGCTTGGTTTTGTACCCCGTAACCCATTTTTGTGTTGTTTTTGAGGTTTGTGTTTGGATTATTGTTCGGTTGGAGGATCCAAACATGGTCCATTATAAGATTTCTAACAGAGTAAGTCACTTTTAGCTTTTTTATATGTTGGTATTTGATAGAATCAAAGATGCCATGTATCTAAACAAGATGTCCAGGACCTCCAGCAGAAATATAGGCCCACAACATTAAAAAAAAACAGCTGTATATTTCATTGTACACATGGGATACTTTTTATCCCTGTGTTCATCAAACCCATCTTGAGTGTTTGCTGCTAAACAGCTCATTTTTAATTTCATCTGACCATAGAAGCCAGTCCCATTTGAAGTTCCAGCTGTGTCTGATACATGAATATGCTGGAGTTTGTTTTCGGATGAGCTAGGAGAATTTTTCTTGTAACCCTTCTAAACAACATGTGGTGATGTAGGTGCTGTTTGACAATTTTTTTTAAGGTTTTCTGAGCCCGAGACTCAACTATTTTCTGCAGTTCACCAGCTGTGATCCTTGGAGAGTCTTTAGCCACTCAAACTCTCCTCCTCACCGTGCATTAGGACGATAAAGACACATGTCCTCTTCCAGACAGATTCATAACATTTTCTGTTGATTTTAAATTCTTAATTATTGCCCTGATGGTGGAAATGGGAATTTTCACTGCTCTAGCTCATTTGTTAAAGTCACTTTCTAATTTGTGAAGCTCAATTATCTTTTACTGGATATCAGAAATATATTCTTTGGTTTTTCTAATTGTGATGGATGATTAAGGACATTTGGGCTTTGTTTTCCCTCCTCCTTATATTTCTGTGAAACAGGAAGCAATGGCTGGATAATTTCATGTTTATAATAATGCTGGAGTGCTCAAAATTGTGAATATGAATGGGAATATACTTTAGAGTTTTTTTACTCATAAGAATTTCTAGGGGTGTTCTTAATTGTGGCCAATGTGTATTAGAGAAAAAACATTTATTTCATAATAATATTTCCCCCCATTCTTATTATCCAATGAAAGGTTAGATTTTTTTGTGAATTTTTATAATAAAAGATCAAAAGGATTAACAATGCAGATTAATTTTCACAGTCTTCTTTGATCATATTTACCAAGGGTGTCCATATTTTTGGGCATGACTGTATATGAAAAAAATAATAATAATAAAGTTAACATACAGCTCGTGTATGATATTTATTGTTTTTAGGAAAAATAGGAAAATAACAGCTAATACAATTGGTGTCGTATCTCCATCCTGCCAGCAGAGGTCACTCAAAGACCAACAAACACATTAGGCTATATATTTACGAAATTATAGTTAAAAAACTGACAAAAATATGTTTTCTATGTGCTTGTGTACAAATAATTGTTTCTTTTCTATTTGGTTTTCTAAAAAAAGTACATCCATCTCCTTTTTTCTGTTTCCTTTTTAATCTCTCTCCTATATGTTGCTGGCTCATTAATATTCAACATACAATTACCATACTGGACAGAAATGCAAATTTAAAAAGTACTAGTATCTATTAAGTTCAGGATATCTCTGGTCTAAAAAGTTACTAGTAACTAAAAAATAAGTACTAGTTCTATTTTTTGTGAACACGAATAGTTTAATTAAATACTAGTCATTATTGGAATAAGTACTAGTGTCTAATTATTAAGTACTAGTATCTAATGAATAAGTACTAGTCACTTTACAAAAGACACTAGTACCTAAAGAATAAACACTAGTAGTTAATGAAAATATACTAGTGTCTAAAAAATAAGTACTAGTAACTTGAAAAAAGATACTAGTACAGCTTATAGATTAAACGTTAAAAAGGCTTTCCATACAAGATGAACTAATCAATTCTCTTTCCGGCTCAGACTGCATTGGTTTAGCGTATGGGTCTGTCACGTGATTAAGGAATGACTTGAAACCGAAGACTTGTCAGACAAGAGATGAGGTGAGCTAATCACAGACTGAAGACCCCGGCAAAAAAATGAATTAATCTTTTCTTTATCTTATAGCATTTTTATCTTATAGCATTTTTGTATTGTTTGTAGTGTGATCAATGTTTGCGTAAGTACTAGATGTGTTGGGGAAGTAACACGTAACATTTTTATTACATTTTGCTAAAATGAACGAAATGACTTGAAAAAGGTTTGTTCATTTTGCTAAAGGAGACTCAAAAGTCAGAGTCTGTAAAATGATCTGAACTTCCCATCTCTATTGAGAAATGTCATGTGTAGCCTTTAAGTTGCTAACTGATAACATCATCAGGACACCGCTGACAACACCTTCTTGTGCAAACTGCGTGACCGTTATTACTGTTAACTATGTGAAGTGATCTGGAACTGTAATGCGGTCAGAGAGCTGCCTGGAACTACATTCACTGTGCATTTCCCAGAAAATAATGTCACACCTCAGAACGTTCATCAGCCAATCAGATTCAAGCATTCAACCGCCCATAGTATAACTAATGTTAACTAGTGAAGCCCTAATGTAAATTGTGAACGAATAATAAAGAATCAAAACTCTAGGGCAGTGGTTCCCAACCTTTTTCAACTGGCGGCCCACACAACCAAACATATATGTTTGCGCGGCCCACTGCAAAAAAGATGAACTGACCCCGCTATTGTTGGGTTAATAACTTAGTACTCAGAAGCTAGATTGTTAACTGTATTTAATGAATGAACTAGGGCTGTGTGATATGGACAGAAAAACTATCGTGATTTCTTTGATAAATTTTGCTATTTCACACATATATGCTTTATAGTCATAAATGCATTTAGGATGAATTTGAAACATATTTCCAAAAGAAAACCAATTAGAGCTTTATCAAAAAGTTGTAACGTCTCTAAAACAGACATAAGTCAAAATAATCACTACACTAGGTGTTGAATTAGATTTGTTATACATTATACAGGTTCACACGTTTGCAGTGTGTATACAGTATGTGTATGCAATGCAGAAGCAGCATAGAGAGCACATTATTGTAACGCGAAAGCACATTAAAATAATGCACGAGCGCGAATCTTTCCGCTCACACGCAGATTTCTTTTGCTCTGTCACAAAACCAGACGTGCTTGCTCAGATACACGCTGCTCTCACGCGAAGAGTGTGCTCCCTTAAAACGTGTCTCCTCTCACTTAAACTCACAACTCTCTCTATGCTCATGTGCTAGATATTAATTATTTTCAGATGTTTTTATTTCTAGCCTTTTACCGCGTGCAGTTAGAACCAGGGTTAGCCTATTAAGTCTAAATATTTATGTATTTGGCGCTGTGATGAACACCATAGCAGATACACAAATTTGAATGTCTATTTAAATATGTTTTAGAAAGTAGTGCAGCTGCTTTATTTATGGGGTTTCCAGGGTAACAGCTGCATTTCATTATTTAGCGCCATCTGCTGTCAGAGAGTGAATGTGCTTTCATTCAGCGTGTCTCTCACGTGTTCCTCATGTGTTTGATTACATCAGAACACACGCTCTTTCAAGCAGTAAATGGTGTTGTTGTGTATTTTGACCAGTTGATGGGAATAGTATTCTTAAAATGCATTCCAATTTATGAATAATTTTTTATATATAATTATTCATGGTATTTAGAAGTGCCCACGATAAAAATATAATGCATATTAATTACAGTGATATATCACATTACCGAATACCGCATATGTCTATAGGAGCGTTAATAACTCTCATGCAGTTTATATTTAATTCATACTGGAAGCTGGATTGTGTTCTTGTACAGAAAGTAAAATACTGTAATTAATTGTTGTTCAGAAGAAATAACACAATATTGATGTGCAATGTTTCCCTTCTAGCAAACTATCCAGCTATCAAAGCTAAACTGAATAAAAAACAAACGTTTAGATTGATGAAACATGAAGACAACAAATATGTGATGATATAATAATAATATATGACAAATAATATATGGTTTATGTGTGTGTAATCTTCAGGTAGGCTAAAAAAATAATAAAATGTGAAAAATGCAGTGCTAATTTATCTATTATATTCAGGGGTGCACATAATTTTATCAGCCTGGTTCTCATAAGAGAACCTGGAGATTTGGTTTGGTCCTCACACTGCATATAGCGTGACCCATTAAATCCAACTATAAAACATTTATTAATAATATTTATAATATTATTACACTTTATTTTTTTTATTAAATAATAGTAAATAAACTAAAAAATAGTGTGTCGTAATATTATTAAAAAATAAAAAGCAGTCTTAGTATTAAATACAAATGCATTTATTTTATAGTAAATAAACTTAAAAATAAAATGCTAATATTTACTACTACTTTGTTTGATTGCCTCTTTCAGGAGAATCGATTTATGTATTCCCCAATTTTAAGTCGCTTTGGAAAAAAGCATCTAAAAATAATATGCAAAAGCATTTTCATCATATTCAAGCTTAAAATCAGCCGACTTTTATTTTGGCGGTTTGCCTGTCTATGATCATAGACAGTAAAAGAATTGGACACAGCGACCCCATTGGAACTCAATTGAGACAAGTGAAGCCAGAGGTGGGGACAAGTCACACATGGCGAAGTCTAAGGAAGTCTCAAGTCTTAACCATCAAGTCTCGAGTCAAGTCTCAAGTCACAGTTCAGATAAATCAAGCAAGTCAAGTCAATTCAAGGGTTCACCCTAAGCAAGTCAAGTCGAGTCCTGATAAGTTTCAAGTCAAGTCAAGTCACAGTACTAAAATAAAAAAATGTTGATACATATTTATTTTTTGCAAAGAAAAGATGAAATTGTAAACATATATAATGTATCTTATTCATTATACATTTGCAATATATATGAATCACATGTATATCTGTGCTACATTAATATCTGAAAATAAAATAAAATTGTGATTACACAAAACATTTAGAGTCTAAGATGCATAATCCAATCTGTCTAATTCAGTTTAATTGAAACAGTCTAAAATGTGGCCGCATAATAATCCCCCCATGACTGAACACACGTTCGACAGGTGCGCTTGAAGCAGGCACAGCTAATACCCTCATTGCGATTTGGAACAGTGAAGGCATTTTCTCCCTGTTCATTCCCCAAAACAAAAGGCAGTTCTGGCCATCACAATTGTTCAGGTAATGGTTGAGCTGGGCCGCAGGGCTGAAATGAGTGGATTTCTTCTGCTTTTTGTGGTATAAGAACAGCCCAGTTTCATCACCTTTGATTTGCTCTTCTTCATCTCCATCACCTGTCTGTTCCATATTGGTATTCTATGCCTCCTGGAGAATCAGATCTAAAACACAAAAATGTAAAAAAACAAATAAACCTACACAACATTCTAGAGAATTTACTAAATGTTCTGACAAAATGTTAATTGCTCTAGTTTATTTAAGAATATTCAATTTTAAAGATTTTTTTAAGCAGTCAGAAACTGAATAAATGATTCAATGTCTCATTTTAATACTTATACATGATAACTGCTCTCTCTGGGCCAGCAGCAGTGCCAATGCAGAATTTAATGTTTGCTGTGATCGTACTTTGAACATTGTCATTTAGGAATAAGATTACTTGGGTGTTTAAATCAAGATTGCAAACTTTTAATTGTTTATTATGCAGCACTTCCAATTTCTGAAAATAAATAAATAAAATACTACTAATAAATGTAATATTTACAAGTATGGGGTCTCATTATAGAATTAGCCTATAACTTACTTTTTACTTCCATGGTCAACTGCTCCTTCAGCTTGTCATCAACCAATACATCATGCTCTATCCACATAACCCCAAAGGCTGGATCAAGAACAGCTGCTTTGACATAAACAGGATCAGAGAATGGCAGGATTCCTTCATTGGTCTCTGGCTGAGACATGTTTACACTGACAAAGATTCCTTTGAATCTTCTCTGCAGTGATCTTTGAAGACTGTGGATTAGGTTGACCAAGTATTGTGTTCCTTCTTTCTGATTTTCCAAGTGATTTTTGAGGGAGAGAACACAGGGAATCACAGCACTTATGGTTACAACTTTCTCTCCTTGAGTGAGATCAGTGGCATCAGCAAAGGGCTTCAGAATGTTGACCAGTTCTTTAATCTGAGCCCACTCTCTTAGAGTAAAAATAGTCTCTCTGTGCCCTCTAACATCCAAGACCTTGCACAAAGTTTGGTAGTCACAGCTAAGCAAGGACTTCAACTGTCGGAAAGTCGAATTCCATCGAGTAACAACAGAAGCAGGCACTCCACATTGGCCAAATTCTTTCTCAAATTCCTCCTTAAAAGAAGTACTTGTGTGGAGCAGAGAACTGATCCGCGATGCTTTGGCCAGAGCCGAACTGACAGCCCTGGTCTCTTTAAGACCATCACCAACAACCAATTGTAGTGTGTGTGCAAAGCACTGCAGTCTATGCTGACTTTTGGAGGTCAAGTTCTCATTCAGCCTCTCCTCTTCATCCACTGGAAGGGCATTCCAAAGTTCTGCATCATCAAGGCAGTCATCATCATCCTCATCTGCTTCAAGGGAACTGGGAAAACATGTGGTGAATGCCTTCTTCATATTTGGTGCATTGTCACAAATTATATGATCAATCTTTTGTTTGATTTTATACTGATCACATATTTGTTCAAATTCTCTCTCCCGTATGTGACCCCTTGAAGCGGTTGCAAGCTAGTAGATGAGATTTCAAAGTTATAGCATCTGCTGCAGTGTTCATCCAGTGAGCGGTGACACCAAGGTAGCCTCTCATTCTTCTGTCTGACCAGATGTCCACAGTGACAGACAGATTTTCAACTGTGGCCATTTCAATTATTAGTTTTGATTGTCTCTCAGACACCACTGTGTCAAGTCTTGAGGTGATGGTTCTGCAGCTCACTGCAGTATATTTTGGGTCCATAATGGAGAGAAAGTGAATGAAGTGCTTGTTGTCAGTGATAGACAGGGGCATGTTGCAATTAATGATCAGATCAGATATTATTGCTTCTGTAATGGCTTTTTGTCGAGGATGGTTGACTGGATATGTAGTAGTCTGGGGCACAATGAACTGTGACATGGATGGCTGCTGTAGATCGCTACAGTGTATCTTGGATTTGAGATATTCATCATATCTGCATGGATAAAAAAAACAATCAGGGAAAACTGTAAACATTAACAGTAACTGTTAACATTAAAACAAATTTATTTTCGTATGCACAAACATTCTTTACATTTTTTTAAATACTGTAATTTAAGGAAAATCTAAATATAAATTAATTTAAGTGATGATCATTTACTGATGTATTCACGTAAAGATTGGTTCCAGCATTCACACATTATCATATGTTTACACAGAAATGTAAATACTTGTAAGTTACTGATAGAATGTAAAACTTAAGCATGTATAAGGACTAATAATCTTATAAACTAATTATTGTGACTGAAAAACTGCCTAATATGTAATTGCGCTGAAATTATTCTTGTCTGTGTGACCAAAAAAAAAAAAAGAAACTTGTAGGTGCTAGTGATCACATCGGCGCCTCCATGTTAGCCTGTCATGCAATATGGTATCAGCACAATGCTTTTTAGTTTCCACACGCAGTCCACTAACACTTGAAAATGCGCACATTTAATACAGACATTATAGCCTACATGTAATATATGGAGCGAAAAAAACATAATATGCATCAAGGCCAAATTATACCAAACATAAAAGATTAATTCATTACAGTATCGTTATAGATCTTAGTGACACTGACTGACAAGAAAGAGATTACTTTCTTACCTTTCCTTGTGGTTCTTGAAATGTCGAATGGAATTTGACGTCGTGGTTGTCGTGTCGGATATTTTTGCGTTGCATATTTTGCATCTGGCAAATCTTTTTTTATTAGCATGGTCCAGTTCAAAGTCCTTATAGCCAAACAAGACTATTTGTGGAGCTCGACTAACATTACTGTCTTCCATGTTTGGCGCGGTTTGAATTGTGCAGCGTTAAAGGCACAGACGCTGATTAGTGGTGCTGACGTCACAATAAGAATATATATTTTTTTAAATTAATTTTATTGCTGTTTGATTATTATAAGTTCAAGTTATTGTCGAGTATTCCACTTCAAGTCAAGTTAAGTCCTGAAAATTGTGACTCGATTGAGTTCTTTAGCGTGAGTGAGCAGGAGTAAGTATTCTGATTAATTATTTTGTATAGTACTTTAAAATGTAACGCCAGGGCTTGTATCTATGGGCTTCTCTCTTGACCTCTCCCCGATTGCCTGCGAGGTTCTCCTCCTGTCTGTACGGTAATTTCTCTACTGTGCGACAGTGAGTCGAGTGGTTATGACGCAATCGTTAGCTTATTTCTACAAAAACTGTTTCTACGGGGCCATAATGTAACATAGAAGGTAATGGAGCCCTTTATACATTGTCGTGTATCTTTAGAAATAAATAATGGACAAACGGAGTCTTTAAACGACTCAGATGTAAAGTTATTCGCTGTCAAAGTGACGCCAAAATGAATGGGAGTCAATTGGATGCTAACGCAAGTGAAGTTCTGCTACAAGATGGCGGCACGCAGCCGACTTCAACTTCCGGTCGACTTCCCGCCTGTCTATGATTAAAGAGCGTCAGTGGATGAATGTCACAGTTTTTAATTGTGCTTTGAAACGGTAGGCATAGCCTAGATTTATGCTTTCAGGTTGAAAATAAAACTTATATAGTACAGTTTGTGATCTAAAATGGTAATTGTGCATTAACAGCTGTCAACCATGTGGGTACGCAAATGCGCTGTCAGAACATATTTATATTACACATTTTTTATTTTGGTCGCGGATGCGGACCTGCGGACCACTTATGTGCACCCCTGATTATAGTATTGAAATGATAAAATATATTTCATATATATAAAAGTATATAATCCACTATATAGAGAAAATATAGAGAAAAAATATAGAACACAAATGTTTGTTTATTGTCCAGCAGTATATTTGATTTAACCAATTAAAAGAGATAAAACAGCAATATAATAATAACCTGTCCATTAGATAAAAAGTACTATATTATATATATATATATATATATATATATATATATATATATATATATATATATATATATATATATATATATATATATATTATTATATACATATATATAATTTCTGTAGTAAAACAGTTGCACACTTGTAAACACACATTACAAGCAGATATGAACATTAATGTGATGATTGTTTCTCATCACTGACTCTTCACTGGAACAGAAGACCAAACCACATCAGGTCAAAGTGTTTGAGAACACAGCCTAACTTCCTGTTTGACTCTGATATCATCGACTCCACCCTCATCTTGTATTCAGGACATTCTGAACCAGAGAGAATTTATAATAATTCAAAAACTACAAGTTAATGTTATCACATTGGACTAAAACCTACTGACTTTGCTCAGAGAGTAACAACTTCACAACATTTTTTGTATGTTGTGAAGTCTCCCCCAACTTGTTACACTTTCTGTGTTCCGGGTCAAAAATGACCGGCCTACAAAAAATTCCTTATAAATCTCTCATTATGCTCTATATCACTAAATATTAAATTCAATATTTTTGTCAGCTTGTTTTCTTTCAATTGGGACAGGGTTTGATTTTATTTTTTAAACTGATCGATTGCAGACATCATTGATCTGAGCCTAAAACACACTATAGTGTGATAAACAGTGCAAATTATTTTCATATTTTATTGCTTAGTGACAAAATGATCCACAAATAATGATTTTTTTCCTCTCAATCACTGAGGTGCTTAAGCTCAATATAAATAACACCTAATTTACAATCACTTTTTAAAAGGGCTGCCTTTCAAAGTGTTATAGGGTTTTCAGCAGCACAAGGGTTAATTGTGACACTATAGTGGCTGTGAAAGAATCTGAACACTTAGTGTGTTTTCACATGAAGTATTTTTTAAATGAACCAAACTCAGTTCAGTTAAAGAACCAGCGGTGAGTATGTATATGAAGTATATTAAGAAACAATAAATATGTTGTTCAAAATGAAGAGCGAACAGACTTTCTGACTGTCAAGTGTTAGAGGAACATGTTCATAAGTTAATGATGAACTACAGCTGTGGTTTTTCTGCTGAGAACTGACTTCACACATCTGCTAAAAATGATGTTGAGATAAACTGATTAAAAATAAGAGAAAAGGTGTCTCAGAAAACAGAAGTTCGTTCAGAGAAACATTTGAGCTTCATTTTTTGGCAAATGTGACGTGTTTGATAGACTGTGTTTTCTGCAATGAAATTCAGTCATTTTAAAGAGTGATTTAACGAACTAACATTTTTTTTTTGGGGGGGGGGACTATATGCACAATTCATTTTCAATAAGAGTAGCAGAAAGAATTAAAAGTGATGAAAACTTGTGTTTGGTCACTGTTCTCAAACTCTTGATGTCTCTGAAGGAAAGTCTATTTAAAGAAACAATATCATACAACACCAAACTCATATTAAACAAATACATCTGAATTAGCTGAACTACCTGAAATATGAAGAACATGTATTATAACAAAACCAAGCAAAAGCACACGTCCACAGAGCCTCCATCTTTCACAAGCAGCACAGATAAATACATGTTCTCTGAACTCTGGATCTGATCCACATGTAACATATCATCACATTAATCTGAACAATAAAGAATATGATAAACAGCAAGATGGTGGATTCATAGACCCTCCTACACACAGCACAAGCATTAATCTTCAGCTGAATACTGTATTAAAAACAGAAGATAGTGTAGAATATAATGAAATACTCACAGAGTGTGAGAGACAGTGCACTGGAGCCCATACTGACACATTAACAGACTGTTTTAACTAAATCAGACACTTCCTGCTTTTCACACTTCAAGAAGAGATGAGGGAGGAGACAAACTCTACACACAAATACATGAAGAAATAGGAAGAAAACCAGACCTATTCGAAGATATTTACTCTTTTATTAAAGTTGTCAAAGCTGTTTTTCTCCTTGAAAAGAGAAAGTCTTCAGTAATTGTTCTCACACTGCTTTGTTTTGTTCGTTCACAGCCAAAGCCTCACAGATTATGGACAGATCAGAGAATAGCAAGTAGATCATGAGCTGACTTCTAATGTAGTTCTGTTCATGTAAGACCCGCTCTTATCTGAGTTATTCTCTCATCAACAATTGCAATTACAATGTATGCAAGATGGCAATGCGTCCACACGCAGGGGCTTCCCTCTGTCCAGTCAGAACGGTGTTTTCGTGTTTTTTGTCTTGTGAGTCACAGTTTTTTTGTATGTCTTCATCGTGTCTACCTGTCTTTAAGTGTGCATACAGTCGTGAGTTTTTGCTGGATGTTGGCAGAACCACATTTTTAGAGTTTAACTCTGCGCACGTGGAAGAGCAGTGGGACCTCTGTCTGCTCCTGAGGCCTTCACCATCATCGACTCCCAACTACTGCATCTCGCCCAATAAGTGGTGTGAGAGGAAATAGTAGAGGGGTTAGCGTGGAGGTATTTGTGTTTACATCAATGATGTGTGGTTCCACGATGCTGTTTGATGCTTGTGATCTGCAAACACTGCTCACCCCTGCTGGAGTTTATGATTGTTAAGTGCCGATCGTTCTATCTGCCGAGGGAATATACAGCCATACTGCTCGTTGCTGTATACATTCCTACGAACCACAACAACAGCAACAGGAACGATGCACTAAATTAACTGAACCAGCTCATCAGTGAGAAGCAGACAGCACACCCTGAGGCTTTTCTCATCATAGCTGGGGATTTCAACCATGCAGACTTAAAGAGTGTGTTTCCAAAAACACACCAACACATTAACCTTCCAACACGAGGTAATACAATTTTAGACCTTGTTTACACAACACAGAGAGGAGCCTACAAAGCCCTCCCCCACCCCCACCTCGGAGCCTCAGACCACATCCCTGTCATGCTAATGCCTGCTGTAACAGACCGCTCATTAAAGTCACCAAACCAGTTCACAAACAAATTCAAGTGTGGCCTGAAGGGTTGTCAGAGGGTCTTCAAGACTGTTTTGACACCACTGACTGGAATATGTTTAAGCAGGCTGCCACATATAATAGCACCAATGACCTCCAAGAGTACTCAGAGACTGTCACTGCCTACATCAACAAGTGTATTGATGATGTAACGGCCACATACACCATCACTGTCCGGGCCAACCAGAAGCTGTGGATGACAGGAGAGGTCTACAGTCTCCTGAAGACGTGGAGCGCTGCCTTCAAAGCTGGAGATGAGGTGGGCCTGAGGACAGCTAGGGCCAACCTATCCCGCGGCATCAGAGAGGCTAAAGCCCCTTTCACACTACACGTCGGACCCTGCAAATTGCAGGAACATTGCCGGGTCGCCTTCTGTGTGAAAGCAAACACGTCCCGGGATTGATTCCGGCATTGAACCCGGGTCGGGGACCTAGTAACATTGCCGGGTTTAATCCCGGGACGAGCGCTGCGTGAACAAAAGCCAGATCTAATGCCGTGTCATAGTGATGACGCATGTTATCGAGCGACTCTTTTACCGGCTGTTTTGAAGGAAGATCAATGTTTGCAACAAAAAAATATGTGCAAACTGTAATGAAGCAGAGATCAGTTAGTTCCTCACTTTCCGCGCTGACGCCGAGATCGTTTGCCAGCTTCAGTGAAAGTATAACGTGCCTAAAGTTTTCGTCATGCCCTGATGTCACCTGTCATTACGAGACCTTTACGGGTTGTGTGTGAAAGCACGGACATATCCCGGGTAATAACTGGCAGTGTGAAAGTGCAAAATCTAGCGACCCGGGAACAATTGCCGGAACACTTTATCCGTGTATTTGCCAGAATTGCAGTGTGAAAGGGTCTTAAGAGACAGAACTCCAGGAGGATAGCCAATTGTTTCAGCAACAGAAGAGACACTCAGAGCCTGTGGCAGGGGATACAGACCATTACGGACTACAAGCCCCCACCGCAGACCTGTGACAGCAACATCTCCCTGCTGAACAAGCTGAACGCCTTCTTTGCTTGCTTTGAGGAACAAAACAGCACCACTCACACATATAGACAAAAAGGACTCAGAATGCTGTTCATAGACTTCAGTTTAGCATTCAACACAATCATCCATAAACAGCTCATTCACAAACTGATCCAGCTGGGGCGCAACACTTCACTGTGCAACTGGCTGTTGGACTTTCTGACTGGAAGACCTCAGATAGTACGAGTCGGCAGTAACACATCCAGCACCATCACACTGTACACTGGGGCCCCCCAAGGATGTGTGCTGAGCCCGCTCCTCTTCACTCTGCTGACACATGACTACACACCGTCACACAACTCCAACCTCTTCATTAAGTTTGCGGATGACACGACTGTGGTGGGTCTCATTAGCAGATGATTCTGCAGCCAGATGACCCCAAAAGGGAATTTCCATGTAGGTCAACTGGATGTTGTTAGACCAGCCTTAGACCTGACCTGAGTAGATCATTGCAGTCTTGGTACAATATTTATAATGTTTAGGATTAATTACATATATTTTACATGTATTCTGTTATGAACAATGCTTTGGCAATACAGTGTGTACCCAAGTATGTCATGCCAATAAAGCAATATGAATTTAAACTAATATAAATTTAAGAAAACAGAGATTCTTCAATGTGACATTGAACATGTTTTCTAAGAAGGGAAGTAAATGAAAATGACATGAACATGTTGCTGGGAATCTTTTGCTCTTGTGGTAATATTTTGAGGTTTATGAAACTAGAGATGCAGAATAAGAATAACTATCTTCCCCGCTTTGGTTAAAACTATAGAGCAGAAACAGAGCAGAAGTCAAACCACAACCATCAGCTCAACCTTTATTAGGCCTCTTTTAACACTTCTGTCATTTTCTCACTTCAAGCAGCTTCTAAAGTCATCAACGCACAAATAAAGATGTGTCTTCAGTGATGAGCTAAAGAAGACAATGCAACACATGAAAATGTGAGGTGTATTGTAACAGTATTTTCCACATGGCTGCAGAAAAATTAGGCCCACAATAGAAACAACCCACAAAATGTTGTGACTTCCACTACAAGGTACATTATCTACCAAACCACAACACTGAGAGAAGCATCTGCAGAACTCACTTTGACTGTGAACATTGATGCTATGATTATATTAGAGATGTTACCATTTTTTATGGTTATCGTATTTCTACAAACATTATCTAATTATAATAATTGAGACACATAATTATTGCATATTTATAAATATGTACTTCAGAAACACTTGCAAGAAGATCAGACATGATTCTGCAGCCAGATGAGCCCAAAAGGGTCGACTGGATGTTGTTCAACCAGCCTTAATTTGGGTGAGCCTTACCTCTGTTTACTGTAATATTACTCCAGCTAAGTGAGAAACCATGGTATGATTAAAACCAAAACCATTATCAGAGAAAGTAATGTTGGTCTTGGCTACGATGTGGAGAAGAACAACTCTCGCGTCAAGATCGCTGTTAAGAGTCTGGGGCCGGATACACGAAACTGTAATTTTCTTCTTATTTTTTAACTTAAAGAAAAAAAGTTCAGAATATTTTGTATTCCCAAAAATTATTCTTAAAAATATATTTTATATAGAATAAAGTAAAAGACAAAACTAAAAAAGAATCTTCTTAAAAATCATTGTGAATAACTTTTTTAATTTAGGACAACCCCAGACTTGTCTTAAATCCCAAAGAATAAGAATTACTGAATGAAGTTATTGGGTTATTTCAAATTAACTGTTATATTT
This sequence comes from Carassius carassius, assembly GCF_963082965.1. Lineage (NCBI taxonomy): Eukaryota > Metazoa > Chordata > Actinopteri > Cypriniformes > Cyprinidae > Carassius > Carassius carassius. The sequence goes on from NC_081756.1 coordinate 4,484,863, forward strand.
AAGAAATACAACAACACTAGCAACGTATACATACACAGCAGGACTATTAATAGGGATGTGCACAAGTTTTCTGAAGTAACAGATGACTGATAATGTAAACAATGATCGGTCATGATTAGCCTATGTATGTGTGACACTACTTTTTGCTGACTTAAAAACTCAGTAGCATCTCTACAAAATCGAGTCAGATATGAAAGCGCAAAAACACACCACAAAAATGAATGAAACAGATCGCTGCAGCTTGAGACAGGCTATTTTAAAAGTAACTTCAAAACGCATTAAAAAACATGAAGCTGAGTGCCAGTCAAAGTTGCGACGAAAAGAGTGTGCTTATTATGATTATTAGCAGTGTTGCCAAGTCCGCTTATTATAAGGAACTTTGGGCTTGTTTTTCTGTAAAGACAGATGGCAACGAGTACTAGCCAATCAGAGGCAGAGCAGGGCAATCTGTTTTCTTTTTCTGGTTAGGAAATGTCGTCATTGTGTGACGTAAACTTTAAATGAAAGCGCACGAGTTGCGACTGACTGGACTATAGGAGAGTTTTTTGGAGGAACAAATGTCTGGGACAAAGTGGGCAAAATACGGTTATAAATAAAACAAAGAATGGAAGAAAGAGAAAGGAGTAAAGAATGGATTAAACCCCATCGTGGGGGAAACTCAAAAGCAATGTGCAGAGTAAGTGTGAAATATGTGCGGACCATGCAGACCTCGTACAACATGCTAACACAGAGAAACAAAAAAAATGCAGCACCGTTCTCCTCAATGAGGCTTACGGTCCTTGGGTTTCGCGGTCTCCAAACAGAACGAGTCAAGACGGAGAGCTGAGCTGATGTAGCTTGTCACACATCCATTAAATCAGTGGATCACCTTGGGGAGTTAATGTGCTCAACTTGTGATAAAGACATCAAAATGCAAGGCATTAATAAACCATGCCATTGCTCCGTGTTTGTTCACAGAACTTCAGAGGGATATTGGAGGTGCTGATTACTCACTTGTTTTTGATGAAAGCACAGACATTTCATCTGTCAAGCAACTGTGTGTGGTAATCCGCTACTTTAGTATAACACTGAACAAAGTTGTGTCCACCTTTTTGGGTTTAATAAACTTGGAGGGTGAAATAGCAGAGGTATTGCCTCCACTCTGACCTGTTTTCTACAGAGTATTGGACTGGAAATCAAAAGGTGCATTGGATTAGGTAAAGATGACTGCAGTGTCATGGTAGGGAAGAGGAATTCAGTGTACACTCAACTTCTACAGAAAAACCCAAATCTCCAGCTGCTCAAGTGCTTGTGCCATTTCATACAGCTGTGTGTAAGCAAGGCAGTGGAGATCCTCCCACACAACCTTGAATACTTGGTCTCTCATTCTCACAAACAGTGCTCTTTGCCGCCGTGAGTATGCAAAGATCTACAGTCTCATCAATCCTAGTGAAATCCCTTTGATCCTTGTTCAGATGGCAGGTACACGGTGGCTTTCCATCCATGATTGCTGTTCACACATACTCAATCAGTGGGATGGATTGAAGCTTCACTTTCAGCTAACCAAAGAACACCAGAGATGTTATGATGCTGAAATCCTGCACCAGGGCCCCGTTCTTCGTATGTCGCTAACTCAGTTAGCTGGATTTGAATGTTGACGATTTGGCGTGATCTTGGATCGTTTGGTTCTTCGAAGCTCATCCCGGAGCTGCTGTCATAGCAACAGGTCCGTAAGCTTAAACCTGCTCGGGAGCAGCTTATTTCATGTAAACAGGATTAGATCGCTTCTTTTCAACCAGAACTGATACTCAAAATATGTCTGTTACCACCGCTACGTTATTACAAGAGTATCGTACCGATCCAGGGACAATAATTTAAAATAATAATCATTTAAAAAATTATTTAAAAATAATATAAAAATGCTGTGTAGTCCATAACAGCCTACTATAGACAGCCAGTTTTACTCACTGAAATATTTATTTGTCATAAAACTATTACTTCATAACTGTATTAGAGTCTTACACACATGCTATACAGATAATAGAGTCGTGCATTATTTTGAGTGATGACTGCTATTATAAGAGTGGCTTGATGGAGCGCAGGAGATGCAGATAACATGATATTAAGAAACTTTCATTAATGCTTTCACGTAACAAATCTGTCCAAATATAAAATGAAATGAATAGATAATTTCTACATTGAAATAAAAATGTAAAGACTGCACAACTATTATAAATTGTGAATATAAATAATTGGGAATCATGAAAAAAATTCTAATAAAATAAAAACATGCATCTATTATCTGTTTCATGTATCTATTATAACATTTATGTAGTTTTGTTTGCTTGGCTGTTTCCTTATGAAAGTCCAGAAATTTGTAAAGTTTTTTGTCGGGTGTCATTTTAAATTATATGACATCATTACATTGCCGTCTTGCCACCAGCCAATCGCTGCACTGCTGATCATGGTTTCGAGTATCGATACATATCCCGTTTTAAGCCAACACATGAACGCGCAATTATCTCAACCCAGCGATACTAATCATACACAACAGGTGTGTTCGAAGAACCCAATTAGCCGGATCATGATTAGCACGATGATATCATCTTGGATGTGTCATTTGATCTCGGATGTAATAAGCGACGTACGAAGAACGGGCCCCAGATGTACAGTGATCCTGTTAACAAACTGTACCTGCTGTTTTTAATGCCTTTTCTAGAAGAATTCAACAGGATCAACAAGCTGTTCCAGCAGGACAGAGGCAATCCATTCAAGATGTTGGAGTGTCTGCTTCTTTTCTTTCGCTGCCTCATCTCCAGAGTGGTGAGACCTGGAATGATCCCCACATCAGATGAACAACTGCTTGCAATTGACATTACAGACCCCAGTGTTGTGTTACCTGTGGGTGCAGTCAATAATGGGGTCACCTTCATGATGGCATTGGATGAAGCAAGAATGGAGAGCACGGCTGAGAGAAATATGAAGAGCAGGTGCCGTGACTTCTTGGTGGAGGCGGGCAGACAAGTGCAACAGAGACTCCCAGCTAACATCCAGATATGGAAATCTATGACTGTGTTCAGTCCGACTGCCATCCTGTCACAAACTAAACCACAGCTCAGCTCAGTCTCAATGCTGAAGCTCTACTCTGGTGATCTCGCAGCTCTTGAAACACAGTATCAGGCTGTTGCATATCTCCCATGGACAAACAAGGACGACAGCCAGGCAGAGGCCTTTTGGGTTGAGGTGCTCAATTACAAAGACAGCAGTGGAGACCACACTCACAGATGAGCCTGGTCAAGTCCAAACTGAGGAACAGAATGGGACAAGAAACTCTCAGCAGCATACTCCACATAAAATACAGACTGAGAAGAGAAGGCTTATGCTGCAAGCCAAGAGATGTTCCAGTGTTTCAATAGTCACATGTACTCTGTGAGTGGAGCATCAGAGAGCAGGGAGATGGATGCAGATGAAGACAGTGAAGATGAATTTTAATTAAGGTAAGCGCTGTTACTGTATCTTTTTTTATTAGAGCCAGGATATGATGCTAAGAAGGAAAGTTGTTTTTGATGAATGATGATGATCCTCAATGTACTGTAATGTTTAATAGGATTTAGGGAATCCTAGATATAGTGTTATAGCTGAAGTATAATTTGACCGTATCCCTTATTAGAAAATCTTACCTTTTCTTTCTGCAGCACAAGCTCTGGCCTCTACACATGAAGGAAACAGCAGTGGAGGTATGAAGAAACACCTGAAGACATCAGTACAAGGCCATGATCTACAGAGAGTGAAACTGCCTCCTCTGTCCCTGTCCTGTGGCGTCTTAATCTCATACGCACTTTGACATTTGACTTTGATTGGCCTTCTTTGGGTCCCCCAACCCATTCTCACCCCAAAGGCGTCAAAAACCGAAGAATGGTCAAGCGCCCCTAGCGTCACTTTACTGACGCCAAATGTGCCTATTGGCGTCGAAATATCGACGCCCTACGACCTTCATTGCTTTCAGTGGGAAACGTTTGGCGTCAGAACTTCGACGCGATGACATGAGATGTTTAACGCTATGAAATCACGTTCAAGAAGTCTCATTCAGCACACATCGCAATACTTGCCGTCAGTTCCACAGTTTGGGTGAGTAGTCGTAAATACGCTCTTTTAATGCCTTTTATAAAATGTATTCTGTCTTCTTTATTAATCAGATTAGCGCCATATGTTTAATCGCTGTATTATATCGGTCATCCGCGGCTGTCTGTGAGTTTCATTGCATTTAAATAAATGAACAGCTGCTAACTGGGGTGATTAAACTCTATCGGTCACGTGACTTGCCATAGACCTTCGATCCGATTTATATTAATTTCAGGTTCAATGATGTTGTATTTGTAGTAAAATCATGGTAATCACGACACTTACAGTAGTAATAAATGAAATGTGAAGTCAAAACACAGTAAACGGGACATTTACCATGTTTTTACCACAGTAACTGTAGTTTTACCATGGTATATTAGTAATCAATACAACAATACAATAATCACTAAACCAGCTATGTTTGTATCACTGTAATGTTAGTGTTTTTATGTGCTCTTATATGACAGATATCATAGTAATCATATGTTCTGTACCATGCTTTTAATACCTTTTAATGTAAATCCAAAAAAAATAAAACATTATAAAAAAATAATAAAAAAATGTATTTTTCCATCTTGCAGTTCATTCATATCAGTTTATATCTAAATATTTTGCTCACAGATCATTATTAACATTCTGTATATTATTCAATTTTATTTTCTCTCCCCTTTTTTATTATTTTTATTTTTAGCTGAAAAGACGTAAAGGCAGTCAGTCCAGTGGTGTTTCTGGAGAGGTATTCCTTTAGAAATGGAGAAGACAGAAAGCTGCGGAGGCAGACATTTGCAGCAGTAAGTCTGTGATAGTTTGTCTCTTTTATCAAACATTCCTGCTGTTATCATTTGTACAGCATTTGTTGTTTCTTAAACTGTTGCACTGTCCAAATATCCACACTTGCCATCTTTGCACTTGACCACTTGATTACTTATTTGACGTCTTTCCTGTATTTGGCCTAGTGTTCGAGTGAGCATGATGACCACAAGTGTGTGTCGAACTTTTCATGACCTGATGACTGTGTTTCCCAATCCTGATCCTGGAGAACCCCAGCACTGCATGGTTTTGGTGTCTCTCTTATCTGACAAACACACTTTTGAGGTCTTGGAGTCTGATGAGCTGAATCAGGTGTGTTTGAACAGGGAGACATATCAAATGTGCAGTGTTGGGGTTCTCCAGACCAGGATAGGGAGCCACTGCCTTATGGGACACACTTATGTGTTTACAGAAATTTTTAATATCTAATAATTAGTAATATTTCACATACTGTACATTGATCTCGGCAACAAGTCTGACGATTTACTCCAAAACATGATGCATGATGGGATACACTAAGCGTTGTATAGTGCTCCAGAGCAGTATTGGAGAGGTTTAGTGTGTGTTAAGGATGCTGTGCTTTGGCATTATTAAGACCGGGGACAGTCTGTATAAAATGTACTTGGTACATCAGTCTATATTTTATATCCCATCAGTTTTCTAATGTTAAATAATGTTAAAAGGTGGTTTAACTCCCTCTTGTGGTCATTGTCCTGAAGCTCAGGGGAAGAGAAATAAATAAACTGTGTGTGCATTTTTGTAAATTGAAGGATGCAAATTGAAAACCTGTACCCACAGTTTAAAATCGTCCCCATGGATTGTAAAACTTATTTATTTTAATAAATTTATTTTTCTCTTTCCAGAACCTGGGGGGGGGGGGCTTATGGCGTTATATTTTAGTCAAAAGTTATGAGCGTGTAAGACACGGGCATTATGTTATTTCACACGCGCAAAAATGAACCTTCATCTGGCATGATAAAAGTACTCGCGCACAAATTCATCAACCGAGAGGTGTACAGGTAGCTGTGAGCGAGCGCCTGGCTTACTCTCATAGGTTAACTCTGCTTGTACAGTGGAATCCTGCTCGCGCAGTGGATTTCTGCTCCCTCGAGTCTACATGACTTTTGACAATTTGGGGGCGGAAACCAAGGAGGGCACTGACCCTCTTATGATTGGTCACTTTCACACAGGGACATCCTTGTACCTTGATTGACAGCTCTCATTACAGGAAGCACGGAGTTGGGTTAAGTTACCAACGACATCTTCGAGCGCATCTCCGGTGAGTCGTCTCGTCTCGTCTCGTCTCGTGTCGTGTCGTGTCTCTCCAGCATCACATCGAGAGAGATCCAGACCCCCGTGCGTCTGCTGCTGCCGGAGAACTGGACAAACACGCCGTGTCTGAGGAACAAAGACCGGGACCAAATACACCAACATCATCAACGAACCCGAAGACTCTTGAAGAGCACCACATCATCTGGAGAAGAGGTCTTTCTGTTAAATCAGAAGAATTTCTATAACTGTTAATTCATAATGTGATGTTTTTCTATATATTTTCATCAGATCATGTACATTTGTGGTCATGGTAGAACAAGTTTTATATATGAGATTAGGATAAATCACTTTTTTATATATATGATAGTTTATTGAACATTTTTATAAACAAGGAAAGGTTAAAAAAAAAAAAAAATACTCCAAGGCCCAAACGAAGCAAAAATGTAATTTGGTGCAGATGATAATAGTTATATGGAGATAAAATTCTGAAAGCTGATAATGTAAATCAATGAGATCTTTAGAACAGTATAACAGAATATTTACATAAATGATATTTAAATACTTATAATGTTGAAGATATAACACAACACAATGATAACTGAGAGAAGAACAAATACAGTTATGTTTGGATAATCAGGTAAATATAAGCTGCTTCAGTCCAGTAAGTGTTTGACTTGAAATATTACTAACACTGTAAAAGTTACTTTTACCTTAAATTCTGTAAAGATTTAACAGCAAAGAGACATTTATAGAATTACACTCAAACTCCTTTTACTCCGACGACAGAAAGCATCTAGCATCATAAAAACAGCATGTTGTTCAGGTGTAATTTGACATTATAATTGTTGTTTGTGGTATTTAAAGGGTAACTTTCAGTAGCTTCCAGTGAATCTGACACACATGAAGAAACTGGTTTTGGAGTCGATGATGAGCAGGAGCTCTTTCTGTGTGGAGTTAGTTCTCTTGTTCTCCATGTGTTGTGTTCACAATCTAATCTACAGCGCAGGTGAATCAGAGACACTGGATTGAGTGAGAGTGTGAATGTGTGTGTGTTAGTCTTGTGATGGACTGCTCGTGTCCAGTGTGTTTCCAGCCTTCAGCCTGAGACTCCAGCATCCTGTGACTCTGAGCTTTGGAGAAGAGACGATTATTCCTCTGTTACAGCCGACTGCCTTTGGGCTTCACTAGACTTAACTGTCAAACACACACACATAAAACATTTATATTCAGCTCAATTTGACACTTTCTGTTTTGCTTCCACTGCAGGTATTGATTTATGAATCAAATAATATTTATAGATAAATATGGATCTATATAACAGATATAAAAGACAGAGTAAAGGTTTGTCTGAATGTGAATTGTTTGAGGAAAAAGACATTGGGCCTCATTCATGAAACACGAGCAGAAAAGATTTTTTTTTAAATCATTCGTAAAGCAGTTCTGACGTAAACTTTCAAATCATGAAAATGTTTTTATTTTAGTTATTATTTTTCTTCATGATTATTTTACTTTCTTTTATGTTTAGCCCTTTGAATGTGGGAAGTCGTGGCCTAATGGTTAGAGAGTCGGACTCCCAATCGAAAGGTTGTGAGTTCGAGTCCCGGGCCGGCAGGAATTGTGGGTGGGGGGAGTGCATGTACAGTTCTCTCTCCACCTTCAATACCATGACTAAGGTGCCCTTGAGCAAGGCATCGAACCCCCAACTGCTCCCCGGGCGCCGCAGCATAAATGGCTGCCCACTGCTCCGGGTGTGTGCTCACAGTGTGTGTGTGTGTGTGTGTGTTCACTGCTCTGTGTGTGTGCATTTCGGATGGGTTAAATGCAGAGCACAAATTCTGAGTATGGGTCACCATACTTGGCTGAATGTCACTTCACTTTCACTTGAATTACCATTGTGTTATAAACTTGCCTTGCAACAATTGTGATGCATTTCAGTGGAAAGTTAACGTCGTCTAGCTGAAGTGATGGTGATTTGTAAATAGTCTTGAATGCATAAAGTCATCATATATTAGCCTCTGATTGGTTTTATGAATCTGTTGCATGACTGGTAATCTTGTGTTGACTGAGTGACAGCACAATAAACTGAAGTACGCTCGTTGTGAAAGCTTGTTAATTACTCATTGTTTTACCATTTTAAGTTGTTTTTAATAATCTTAGTGTTTTAACTGTCACGTGCTCACAGTCAGCCTGTTTAACTTAACCCCACAATTCATGTTATGAGTACGTCTCTTCTTTACTTCCTTTCCTTTCCTTCCTCTCTTCTTTTTAACATGGTTTTATAATGTTGATTGAGAGATATGACATTTAATATTCAGACAATACATAGAAGTCATCATAATAACTGACTGTTAAAACACACGTGTTACATTGTGTCATGTTTTGGTTCTGTTTCTAAAGTCTGTACAGACTGATGTCTCTAATGTATGTCTGTTTTAAATTATTATTATTATTTTATTATTGTGTAAGATCTTGCTCAGAAAATTGATCCTGGACTGAGAAGACTGGGCATGATATTGTGGTGAATAGTATATTGCAGAATTAAATATTTTAATGAAATATGATTGCCCGTAATCTGCATTTCATAAACAAGACGTGATAAAGAGGACAGCAGCTGATGTTTCATGTTTCACTAATATTACCTTTTGTTGATTTATTATCATTTTTGTAGATTATATTTAGTTGATTATATCTTGTAACGCCAGATCTGTGGAAATGACTGGGATTTTTCTGCTTGTGATAAAGCGGCCTTTGTTTTTACATAATGTCCAATCTTTCCTGTTTTTAAGCGATAACTATTTCTGTTAACCCAGCAGTGATTCTGTTCTCCGTTTACTATTTCAGTGAAGCTGAAGAATTGAATCGAGTGATAGAGAAACAACTGAGAAAAGAGGAGAGAGAATCAGGTGAAGTGATGCTGCATTCATCACAATGTGTGCTTTACATATTATATTATTATATTATATTATTATATTACTTATATTATTTATATTTAGATTTCTCGCATATCTATAATTTGTTTCTCAGTTCAGATGGGTTTTATTGACATGAATTTTTCAAGAAACATTTTTTGTTTCCAAATCTTTGAACTGTATGAAATAACAGAATTTTGAACATTAATTGGTATAAAGATTTATATAATTATATTTCTATTGTATATGTGTGTGCTCTCTGTTGTCACTAAGATCTTTTAAATATGAAATTTAAAATGAGAGAATAAAACATGTTCAACTAAACGTTTCTTATTTCATTCACTTCTCTCTCTTTCTCTCTAAGAGTCGCTGAAGATGTTGTTCATCAAGTTCTTTTTGAGGTTTTTGTGTGTGTTCAAGTTCATCTGTTGTAATATATTATTTTATACAACCATAAATCTACGCCAGAGTTATCCTTGTGTCTTCCCTCTGTTCTTGAAAATGAGGTTAGTCTAGTGACTGAAAAGACTAAACCATGATTCCTTCTTTATTTTATTGATGAGTTATTATATTATGATACTTAGACCCAATAATTACTCAACATCCCTAGGAACACGGTTTAATTGCAATAAAGAAAGTCGTATTTGGGTCAAATAAACCTTAAATAAAAACCTCTAAAACTCTTAAGTAGTTAAAACCGGGTGAAAATACTGCCTTTGTGCACTTTTATCGGTTCTCCAGATCTAGGGTCCTGGAAATGTGTTCCTGGGACTGCGGTTATCCGACTCGATACGAGACGCTGTCACAAAAACACTAGGGTCCTAGAACTGTGCTCCTTCAAATGTGTTCCTGAAAGAGCGGCCTCCAGTATTGCAGACAGACAATATTGAGTTTTTAGGAAGCTCTGTTTTTGCACAAATTCCTCATAATTTACTCGTATATTTACTCAGGTTTGATGAATGAGGTCCATTGAGATGAGAGACGGATCAGACAGAAGTGTTACCTCTCACTCTGTAGCATTTGTAAAGCAGCACGACTGTCACCAGCAGATACGGACAAGCTGTCAGAAGAAAACTGAGGATGATGATGACAGAAATCTGATCTGAACATGACCCTGAAAAACAGACACACAAGCACATTATTGAGAACATTACAGAGCTCCTAAAGACTTTCAGCAAGTTTGTTGGGGAAAACAAAACATTTTTGTAAGCAATTCTGATAGTGGCCGGGGGCGTGGTCAACATGGACAAATAAAGGCAGAGGGCAAATTTGTGTGGATAATCAGCAGAGTCAGATAACTAACGTACACACCATTGCCGGAGCCTTTCTCGTTCTCGAGTCAAGAATCGGTTGCATCGGTTTTCGGATCATAACTACACTGAACCGAGAACCGTTTCTGTCGGTTAACAGTTAACAGCTTAAGTCATTTGTGGATTAATGCGTATTGGAGACGCGAACCGTTTTAAACGATTCAGTTCGATTTGGTGAACTGGTTCAAAAAGATCCAGTTACAGCGAATGATTCATTCGCGAACCGGATATGACAAACTGCTTTGTTTTGAACTCTCTCACATTAGACACGGAAGAGAAGACAATGCTGAATAAAGTCGTAGTTTTTGTTATTTTTTGACCAACATGTATTTTCGATCCTTCAAAAAATTCTAACTGACCCTCTGATGTCACATGGACTACTTTGATGATGTTTTTCTTACCTTTCTGGACAAGGACAGTATACCATACACACAGTTTCAATGGAGGACTAAATCTAAAATATCTTAAACTGTGTCCCGAAGATAAATGGAGGTCTCACGGGTTTGGAACGACATGAGAGTTATTAATGACATCATTTTCACTATTCATTTAAGTTACGATGCTTTTGGGAAACAGACCGTAATATTAAGCAGGGGCGCCATGTCACTTTACATTATGAAACAAATATCTTATATTCGTATGCACATCTGCACCTTTTGTTGTTTTTGCTGAGAGAATTCGCTAAATAATTCAGTCAGAGAAAAGGTAAACAAAAAACCGTGTTTCAGTTATGACTCTTCTGCACGTCTCTGATTAGCCATTGCATTCATAAGTGCAACAGAATCATTTATGATTGGTTATCATGAAGCATTGGCTCAGAAATCTGACACCTCTGATATTAAGAACAATTGTACGATCGTTTTTACAAACTTCTTAGGCTTACAAAGCTTTTGGGAAACTCAGCCCAGGCTAGTAGAATTTTGTGAGTGCAGGTTGGAAGTAAATTAATATTTATGAGATAAACTAAATGTTTCAACTGGTAGGTTGCAGAATTCATGCCTACACAAAAGAAAGCTCTGTAGGCTCTGCCTCGGTACAGTTTGTGTAAAGCCATTCATTCATTCATTTTATGATCGTTCGCTATTGTTTCACGTGCGTTTCCCAGAAATGCGGTTATGTTAAGTGAATTTTGGGGAAACGCACGTGAAACAATAAGGAACGATCACAAAATGACTCGCAAACCTGGCCCTGGCCCTGTTTAATGAAGAGAAAGAGAAAATGTAGTAGAAATAAACATGTTAAGAATACGTAGAAGCGTAGGACTCTTATTATGTTTTTAGGACTATTATTTTGTTGTAATGTTCGGTTGACCACAGCGGAGAGGGGCGTTTAATTCCCGCCCACGTGTAGAAATCGATAATTCAAGTTGTTTATTTGTTTCCTGTCCTTGAAAGTAAAAACGAAAAAATGAAGCCTAAGTCTTGATTTTTCGTTTTGTTTGAATAAATGGAAAAATGAAAAATGTGGCATTTTATCATTTTTAAGATTTCAATATTAAATGTAAAAACGAATTATACGCAGGTACTCGGACCGTACATGGCCCGGATCCCGATAACGCTCACTCTTAGCACGCTAAGAAGACTCGAAAGATACACTGTAAAAAAAAACTGTTATTTTACGGAATTTTACTGTTTTATTTTACAGTTTTTTCCACGTAATTTTGAAATACAGTTTAAAATTGTACAATTGCAGAAATAGACTGTAAATTTACATATCCTATGTAAAATCACATGAAAAACATGTCAATGTGCATAACGCCACAAAAATATTTTTGAAGATTTATTTTACATAACACACCAAAAACAGTGCGCTATATGTATGTTTATGTGCAGTGTGTGTGTGTGTGTGTGTGTGTGTGTATATATATATATATATATATATATATATATATATATATATATTTATATATGTGTGTGTGTGTGTGGCATTAATAATATAATGTCATATTTTTTAATAGATTAAAAATATAAATAACAACTGTACAAAAGTTCACGTTCATTATTATTATTATTATTTTTATTATTATTATTATTATTATTGATATAATATGTATATGTTGCCTACATTGCGTGCTTGCATAAAAGAGCAGGTGAATCAGTTTTTGAACAGGTTTGTTGAAACATCCTTCCCTAAAAAATCAATTCGAGCAAAAGAATCGTATTTCCATAGTACTGTCAACTGATATCTTCAATCTTCATCTTCTTCCGCTTGTCAAAATAGTTCTGCTCAGTTTGGTGTTTTATTACGCATTTATTCTCATAGTACCGTTTCATAATGTGATATAATACTATAATAATATGCTGATATTTAAATTACAAAAAAAAAAAAACATTTTAAATAATCGTTATTTTAAATAATTATGATGTTTACCTTTTTGAATCGTTAAACCAGTGTTTCAAACTTCGGCGCTGACCAGTGCCGTTAGTCGTTAAGTGTGGATAACTTCTAACGTTATTTTGTCCCTGAGGGAAAAACAGGCTGACTTTAAGGAAAGTAGTTAGCTGGTTGTCTACGATACTGTTATTAAATATTATTATCATTTGTGGTTTACGAACTCATGAATTTAACAGTTAGCACAGGTAAGTTAACGTTAAATTCGAATATGTAACGTTAGATATGTTGCCAACTTTACCGAACTTCGAAGCATAATGCAGTGTTTTCAATCAGTTTTGATATACATAATCGTAGGCGTCGTCTAAAAGCTCAAAAAAAATCTTATTTTTCGAGGCGAGATTGGATGAAAATTCTGAATTTAAAAAAGATTCATTAGGACCAGCGCTTAAAGTGACGCGCGATTTGAAACGTTATGTTCGTCGGGCACTTAACGTTATCCCTCTTCAAGCACTGGTTATTACGCTTGTATAAGGAAATTCACTTAACTACTTTATTTTGTCTGCATGTTTTACTCTTTTAATTCCAGATATAGTCTCACTGATGGTCTGAAATATTGTTACAGTCAATATTTAATCACTTTTTAATAAATTATTTATGTTGGTTACCCTTTATATCTGTCTATTGGTTAAGCAAATATTAAAATTATTTCAAAAAGCTGGTGGTTAAAACCACTGACCAGTTAAAATTGTGAATGAAAAAACAATGTCTGCAGTGTGTCATCTGAGAATTAATATAACCTTTGTAATCTTGTAATCTAACGTTACTCCTAGGGAAAAAAGTTTCACAACTTCTGTTTTAATCACCCTTCTATAATTAAAGACTGTTATTGAAGCTTATAGGGTTTATTGATGCTCACTGATGGGGTGAACAGGTGACACAGATAAGGTTCAGAACTATAGATATAATACATTTATCAATATATTTCTTTGTATTTTTGTAGATTTCCTAAAATTTCACATTTACATGCTTTTTTTTCTCCTTACAGATAAGTTTTGTGAGCGGCTAAAACCAAGGTCAACATGAAAGGGTGAGTTGCACAATGCAAAGATGTTCACAGATTACACTTGTAATAGTTACAGTGTTTCTTTGAAAACTCACAATTCACAACATCAAGGGCTACACAGAAATGAGGCACACTACCTATTAGCTTGTTGCTAGCAGCTTGCACTTACGGTTCAGAAATTACGATGCATTTAAAATGTAATCATCAGCAGTTATCTTCTGTGTCACAGGCAGGGACCTTTTCATGTCAATTTACTAGCTGTCAGAAAAATAATTGTGTGTGGTATGTTTGAATATATTTAATGGAAAACAATTTAATATTTGCAGTAAGTTTATCACAGTGTCAATGTCAATGTCACCTTTATTTATATAGCGCTTTAAACAAAATACATTGCGTCAAAGCAGCTGAACAACATTCATTAGGAAAACAGTGTCAATAATGCAAAAATGTAATGTAAAAAAATGTAAAATCAGTGTAACTGATCTCTTCTTTTTCTTATGCATGACAACAGGAAGTTCCCCTTTTGACTGCAGAGAACTTTGTTTTCTGTTGACCAAGTCATAGTTAACGGCCACATCACCATCTTCTACGACGCTCTGAAGCTGATGTTTGCTTCATACTACTGCTTGAACATTTCATACCCAGGAAACCAAGGAGAAACGCAAGAGATTGTGCAAAGGTAAAAACACACACTCATAAACTCACTCTCACACGTGTGTCCTCACACACAGTCACTCACTTTTTCAACACACACTGACTTACGCATCCTTACATATACTCACTCTAACACACACTCTCACACACAGTCACACACGCACCCACACACTCACACACATTCACACATGCATACTCACACACACAGACACTCACATACATGCAGTCACACACACATCCTCACACTCACATAGACAGACTCACAAAAGCATCCTCAAACTCACACACTATCACATACACATTCTCTCACATGCATTCTCACACACACACTCAGTCACACATGCATCCTCACACTCTCACATATACACACTGTCACACACACATCCTCAAACTCAAACTCACATACTCACAAACACATGCTCAGAAATGCATCCTCACACACACACACACACACACACACACACACCTTCGCACACACAGTTACACACTTTCACATACTCTTACAAATGCATCCTTACACTCACACACTCTCACATACACATTCTCACACACGCATCCTCACACACACACACACACACACACACACATCTTCACACAGTTACACACTTTCACATACTCTTACAAATGCATCCTTACACTCACACACTCTCACATACACATTCTCACACACGCATCCTCTCACACACACACACACACACACACACACACACACTCTAATACAAACATCCACATACTCTAACATAGACAGTTACACATGCATCCACACACACACTCACACGAATCTTCACACACACAGTTACACACTTTCACATACTCTTACAAATGCATCCTTACACTCACACACTCTCACATACACATTCTCTCTCACACACACACTCTCACATAGACAGTCACACATGCATCCTCACACACACTAACACACTCTCACGCGCATCCTCACACACGCTTCTAAGGCTGCATGATTAATCACATGCGTTTTTCAGGCGTGTCTCGTCAGTAAAGCCGGTCCTGTGATTAGTAGTAAATATCCATCACCTGTTTTCAAATCAGCAACATTTAATACACAGAGCTGTAGTTCACTGACAAGCTCCACAATATCCTGTTCATAATCGAATGCGATTCATCTGCAAACGCATCTCACAACCGCATGTGATTAATCGTGCAGCCCTACATGCATCCTCACACTCTCATCCTCACACAACACACTCTCTTACATTGTCACAACCTTCGCAGTCTGCCTCACACACAACCTCTCACATACTTATTTATAGCAAACATCCACCACAAGCATGCCCTTTACAAGTTCTTATTTTCCTGCTTTCTTTTTATATATATTCACAGCATATGTTACAGTCCATGTTTTATTACTAAGGATTTTTTTTTTTCATTCAACAGATGCCTTTTTAAGATGAACCCCGAGAAGGGACCGGAAGTGGATAAGACCACATCGAGAAAGAAATCGTCAGTCAGTCCAAAGGTTCTTTCACTGATTAACAAGATTGCGGACTATGAAAGGATGGAGTAAAACTTTGAGTGTCAGATCTTCCTATATTGACTAGCAGAAATTCTTGACAGTGTCACAGACTTAAAATACTTGCTGATTATTTGATTTCATGGTTGAATTATTTTTTTTCATGCATCATCTGTTGTCAAGATAAATTAATCAGTTCACAGGTGGTTCAGTTTTAAGGACAATTTAATTATTAATTTTTATTTGTTTACCAAACTGCTATACTGTTGCAGTTTTGAACAATTATTTTATTGTGTGTTGTTGCAGTTATGATATTTTATATATATACCGGTATATATATATTTTTTTTATATACTGTTGCAGTTATGAACAAACTGAATTGGTATGTTGTTGCAGTTGTGATCTACAGTAATTTAAACCTTTGGGCTTATTTTTTTACTGGAATATTGTTGCAGTTATGATCGTTTGTAATAATATTTTTTATACTATTGCAGTTATGGACAAATTATTGGAATATTGTTGCAGTTGTGCTATAATCTTTATACTGGTATATTGTTGCAGTTTTGAACAAAGAATATTAGTAAATTGCAGGTCAATAAATTATTAAAACACAATTTTCGCACTCATGGCTGATTATTTGAAGTTAAAGTGTTCAAACTTTATGATAATTTAATGTTTTTTTTCTCAACTTTCCACAATATTTATGTAAAACATCTTATTAAACATTAAAAGCTGAAGAAAATACAGAAAATCTCATGTAAAATTACAGCAAAAAACTGTATTTTTGAATTACGGAAAATTACCGTTACTTAATGTGCCCGTTATTTAACGGTATTTTTCCGGCACCCCAGCTGCTGGAATTTTACCGTTTTTTACTGGATTTTTTTTTACAGTGTATATCTTTTTGTTTTTGTTCCTAAGTGTGTTCCCCGAAGTGTCCCTTAGGAAGCTTCTTAACACGCTGCCTCTTACATCCGACGTTACAATGTCGCTGTCCTGAGTGAAAGTGCTGAACTAGTTGGCATCGATTGCTCAGGAATCAATTTTCCACTTCACGCTAAGGTGCATTTCGGCATTAAGAAAGACAACACGTTCTATGCAAATGAAACATTCCTCAAATTATTCCAGTAACATTTATTTTAACATAGTTTAAGTTATCAGTAGAATATAGACTCTAAATTAAATTATCAAATGGTCATTAAAATGTTCACACGATATGTTGTGACGGTTAGACGAACCAGGTATCCCTTGCTAATCATCCACCCTCCTTATCCCATTGTAGCACTTGTGCCGCTTCTTGACATGGGTTCAACGGTTTCTAAAAATTCTGTAATACATTTTTATATTAATGGTAAGGTACTTTACAATCAGAATTGATTGGCAAGCAGCTGTAGTTACTTCTGTTTAATGCGGTATTGATTTGTCACAGTCTTGTCTTTTTTGTCACTGTCTTCTGTGAGTGTTGTGTTTTTGTGCCATGTGCTCTCTCCTGTCCTTTTCTGACCACGCCCACTTTGTAACCTCATCATTATTTTAGTTGCTTCACCTGTGTTTCTCCCGGACTCATTTACCTTCACTCTGCACACCTGTAACTCACTTACACACACACACAGCTGTTCCCTGTTGGTTCCTTAGTATATATTCTTTCATCACCCACCACTCTGCCTGGCTGTATTGTTTAATGTTACTTGTGATTTGTAAGTGTTCCTGGTTCTCGTGTTTTTTGCATCTTGTGTTTGTTTTTGCCGTGTTGGCCTTTTTGTTCTATTAAAGTTAATCTTCCCTGCATTTGGACCCAGACCCTGTTCTTTCTTTGCTGGCCCGTGACATGATTGCCATTGGTTAATGTTTTCAATAAAAAGCAACCTATCTACTGAGAGTTAGATACAGAATATGGTGGGGAAGAAACGTTAAAAAAGGGCACCAAGTTTCTCGTCAAAAGAACTTGAAGTTTTGCTGGACCTTGGCACCAGGTCGGAAATCACACCCCTATGGTCCACTATAACCTGCACATTTATGGGATGCCAGCAATGGTGCACCTGTGTGACGAGTGGGGCGGGGCCGAGGGACGTGGGAGCGACCTGTTCGACCCACCGGCCTCGCTCCCACGTCCCTCGGCCCCGCCCCACTGGTCTCAACCTGTAATCCCTGGTATTGCGCAGAAGGGTATTTGTTCAGTGTGGACGCACCTCCACACCGAGGTCTTGCTTAGGCCGTAGCCCTCTCCCACGACCTTGATGAAGCTCTCTGTAGCAAAAATACTTAGCACTGCAAGCAGCTGTACTTCAGGGCTTAAGGCAAAGTTCAGCTGCGTTAGCCAGGCAAGCACAGGTCTGAGAAGGTCCAGCAGCTCCATAATGAGTTGTCTTGGGAGGCAAAAGTTTTGCTGAATAAAAAAATTGACATTGACTAAACGTCTCTGTGGCCAGCGCCGTCTTTGATTCAATACAAGGACACGTTGGATCGCTGCCATACTTGTTTGCTTATTGGACACCATGCTTACCCATTTATAGATCTTAGCCATTTAGAGCCAAATAGTTTGCCAGATTGTTATCAAAAGTGATTGCCAATTTAAACACTTTAATGACATTACGAAATAGCCTAGACTAATTACCACCATATTTCTGATACCAAATAAAGTCAACTTCATAAATAGGGCCTGTATCCATAGCGAACATATTTTATTATTAGTCTTAAAATGTCAATAACATAAAATCATTGTTGAGCCACAACATTGTCAAGTTTGACTTGTACTGCGCTGCGCTGATTTCTAAAGACTGCTGCACAGTGGCGGTGACTATGTCTTGAGCTCAAACAACGCTAAGAGAGAGCTTACGAATGGTCCAGAACAACCTTACGAAAGTGTGACTTACAGAAGATATACTTAGCGTACGAACGTGTCGGGAATCGTGCCATAAGGTTAAGAGAGAGTTTAAGGAATAGGTTAAGAACTACTTGGTGATAAGAACATTTTGGGGAACCGGGCCCATGTCAGTATGACTTGTTAGTTATACTTCAGTTCATGTGAGTTTTGTGAAATAATAAACACATCTGTCAATAACTAATTGCTCATTAATAAAACTAATGACACAGTAGAACAAACCACACTTTCTCTCTCATGTCACACACACGCATTTTAGGATCTATTTTCTTTTTAATGGCAGTTACATGTCTAAATGTAAATGTAAGTGTTTATTTTATTTACTCACCATTAACAGCGAGATCAATTCGGTTACTCTCCTGTGAGGATGAAGGTCTTCCATTTATCCATACTTTACACGTGTACTGATCCTGATCAGACTCAGTAGCTCCTCTGATAGTGAGAGTGTCTGTGTTTACAGTATAACGCTCAGACGACTGTAACTTTACACTGTCTTTATACCACTCATATCTCCAGTCTCTGTGAGACTCAATCACACACTTCAGACTCACTCTCTCTCCAGTGAAGACAGGACTGTCTGGAGTCACAGTCAGTGAAGATCTTCGGGAATCTGTAGAAGAAAAAAAAAGGTGAAAATGTATTACAAATTTCAGTTAGGGATAATAAAAAAAAATCCTCCTGAGGCCATAAGAGGATGCATCAAGCGAAATATTCTGCACGTTTCTTCAAAGCGTTATAAAATAATACGACTATCTTTGAAAAAAGTGCATACTGTTTAAAATAATGTTTATAAACTACATATAATTAATAAAGTTTCTTAATTAGAAAAAAAAAAATCCATGCATGAATGTGTAGTTTAATACAATGGACCGAAAAACCAATCACAAAAGTAAATTACATTTTCATTTCAAAACATGAATGCAGTGGTCTAGAGATATGTTTTTTAAAAGTTGAACTTACATTAATTCTACATGACTTTCTAAACATGACTCTCTTGTGCGAGACGCAAGTGCATCGCTGATAGATGTCTCTCTAGAAAATGTGATAAATATGTGTTCTGTGTGAACGGCTTGGTTTCAGTTTTGATGTAAACAGCATCTTCTCCACACTGATGCTCTCGTTTTTCACAATATATTGAATGAACAACGTAGCAGCGCTGCATCGAGTGTGTTCAGCTGGACAGACTAACACAAGCATTAAAGTGCATTGACTCTTACATCATCTGAACACATTCAGTGAAATATTTCATATATATAAAAATCTGGATTACTTAGCAAAATCAGCAATTTATGTCATAGAGGCCATCAAGACATGGGTTATGAATCATTATTTCTAAATGTGCATTTGTTTTTCATGATTTATCAGCTCTATTACTTAGAAGATTGGATATGTCAGGCCACATTGCTTTTTAGTCTCAAAATTAATAACATCAGACCAATAAGATAATTTGCTAAATGTACTGTTATGTCAACAGTTCGAACATATTTGCAGTCATTGGCTGTTAACTTTTAAACAGAAGACACTCAAACCTTAAAGGGGGGCTACAATGGTGTTTCATGTATTCAGAGTTGTTCACAGTGTTTAACATGAGATTATGTGAAACTGTGTTATGTACCATTTAAATGGCCCATTTGACCTGCAATCACCCTACTGTACACAAACTGTACCACTGTACTGTACACTCTACACTGTAAGAAACGGGCTGTGAAATTCAAGGTAATTTACCAGCAGCAAGTGACAAGTAACTTATTTATAACTATTCTCTCTGTGTGTTCAATTACAGTAGCAACAATGAAACTTCAAAGCACTTCTTTTTACAGCAATACTGTTTTAAATATAAAATGAATCCCCAACCCCCCCATAATACTGAACTTCATAATGTGAAGTCATCACACTGCATTTAAACATTTTTGACAAACTGACTTAACACACCCCTAAATGAGGACAGGTGTAAGCTAACACATAAGACAAAAATACGTAGGAGAATAGAGATCAAACAAAAATGTTTTATTTTGAATAAAAAATGTGGGAAGGCTTCAACTGAGGTTCTTTCCCAGTTTGGGGTATCATTAGTCTCTTCCTTCCAACATGTGAACCAAATGTATCCCACTGTCAGTGGAGAAGAGAGGAAAAAGTTGTGCATGGTTATACAGGTTACAGTTTGCACATTACAATGTATTATAACATGTTGTATGTCAGTACCATTCAATTCAAATAAGGGCTGTTTTTTCAGAGGTAAGAAGTTCAACTAAAAACTGTCTGGAAGTAATATAAACTCTTAATGGATAAATTCCATTAGAAGGAATTCTTAAAAGACCATTATGCTATCAGAATCCCACCTCTATCTAGTTATTTTGCCCGTCAAAGTCAGTGAAGTCTCTCATGAAGTCAACAACACGTGGGTTCATATATGTTGTCTTACACTGTACATTTTTCCCACTTTTCCTGCTTGTCTGGACCTTGCTACTGCACTTGCTGGACTCAGGATTAACATTCGATCAACTGAAGACCTATTGTGTGCTGCGATCTCTGCTAGTGTCATATACATTTGCTAAAATCGTATGTTTCTTTCTCCCAGGTCCTAGAGGATTAGCAACTTCAAATGAATCTTGATACAAGATTATGGATACTGAGGATGGTGATTCCTGTAACAATTTATTGTTTTTGATGACTTTACCATCTCTCAGGTCTTCCGGCACGTCTGGGGTTGTTGGTGTGTCTGATTTTGCCAGGAGATATTGCTCTTGAACTGAGGTCTGAGAGAGTAATCCCTTCACTGTATCTTTAATGGACACATACTGGCAAAACCTCTCTTTTCCATTTGAACTAATTCCCATATAAACTGTTGGATCAACATGATTGAATTTACACTTGAAGAATGATTTTCGTGTCTGATCAGTTCTAAATACTCCCTCATTGCATCTTTTCAGGAGGTCATTTTTTGAAAGATCATCAAGGAGATGCGCCTAATATTATTTTCAGGGACATTTAACTGTTAAATCCTGATCCATTTTAGACAAAAGATGGGTTGTGTTGTAACTGTGCACCTCCTGGAACTCTCCAATTAGCTTCTGAATCATACTAGCTGGCAACAGCATTTCAGCTTGCATTTGAAGATAAAAGAAGGCCAGGTTGTTCATAAAATCATTCTCATCTACGAACTCATTACTTGCATGATTTCCATCCAACTCCGGTAGTTCTGGTACATATGGTTTCAAAGAGCACATAGCTACTAGTAATGGCACAGTTCAACTTTTTCACAGTTCGGTTTGTTTCATGGTTTTAGAGTCACAGTTTTCGGTATGGTTCGGTATGCTATGTTTATGGAGAATCTATATTTAAAAAAAAATCGAACTACGAGCAACAGCACAAATAAATACAACAGAGTAAAGATGCAAAAAAAGATGCACTTTAAGAGAATGCACTGATGTACGTTCAGCCGGCTATGTCTGCTGTAGGATACTTAACAAGACGGGCATTCTAACATAATTTTTTCAATTTAAACACAATACTTCAGGGGCCTGTCTCACAAAGGAGGTTAAGTGAAAACTCTGAGTATGTTAACACTGAAATGAGGGAAACTCTAGGTTTTCTGTTTCAGAAAGGGAGTTTTGACAAACCCTAGAAAGGTAACTTGGTAACTTACTGTATGAACCTAACCTGGTCAGGAGCAGCTTTTCTTCGGTAAACCCAGGGTTTCTTTCGCCCTCCTCCCCTTTTTTAAACATTTCATTGAGGCACGCTGGAAAAATGCTCTTCTTACTAAGTGTTTTTTTTTCTTCCCCCCCAATGGGTCTAAACAAAATGCTGAATTGAGAAAAGGTTAATTGAAACAAATTGTCCAAAAGTTAAAAAATACATATATTTGGTTGCTTAGACAATTGGTTGCACCGAAAGGCGTGGCACTTATATGAAAATATCACAGTTTCAGATTGGAGCTGGAGAGATAGGCTATTACTGACACTGTAATCTGGACATTCATGGAGGCTGTTCTCGTTTGTCCAGAGTGCCAATTTGATATATTGGAAAACCTTTAAATGAATATGTTTCCAATTTGTGTTTCAATAATCTTGTTTTCCTTAAGCTCCTCATATTTATGGAGAAAAAGTTTTTTAATGATCATTTCCTTAATTACCATCTGCAAAATTAACAATATATTAAAGATACCACAATATAATGATGCCAGGGTAGCTTGAATACATTTTATTAGGCTGTATCAAACATAGAATAAGAAACATTTGCATCAATCATTTTGGGTTGGCACTGAAACTAAACACACACACACACACACACACACACACACACACACACACACACACACACATATATATATATATATATATATATATATATATATATATATAAACCTTTAAATGAATATGTTTTGCTATATATGTGTCCTATTGGTCCTTCTTAAGATTTATGTTTGATATGTTTTATTAAAGAACTGTCTTGTCTATTCACTGCAAATATGTAACAGAATTTCAAGAAGATAATGGTTACCTTACTATAATTGGCTGGCAGCCTGCTTCAAATGCAGTGTGTTGTCATATTAGGCTACTATGTTTTTCCTATAGTATAAATAGTTATTGTGATTTTCCACAGGACATTAGCAGTTAACTGTGATTTTATATCAGCTGTTTCTTGCTACTGTGATTTTCTACAGGACATGCCTGTGTACTGTGAATTTTACAGTACTTCTGTTTTTACTGCTACTTGCACTAACACAGTAAATCACTGTAGATTTCACATGAATTTTTTACAATGTATTATTCTTTTTCTTTTTTCCCAGCTGCAACATGCTTTGGCAGAACAAATGTACAGTTTTTGTCATGCCAATAAAGCTGAGTAATATAATGTAGCGATCTCATAGACTGTAAAAAAGAGTGATCCAGTAATAAAACTTTTATTAAAAAAAGTTGTGCATGGGGAAATACACAAGATTATCTGCTCTGATTAGTGTACTAGTGGTCTGTGTGTGTGTGTGTGTGTGTGTGCGTGTGTGTGCACGGATGTGCGCGTGTGTGCGTGCGTGTGTGCATCAAGTGACACATTAATATAGCTTTTTATGCACTTCTGTTCAAAATCAGTTTGATTTTTTTATGATTTTTACCGGAGTCTCTTATGCCCATCAAGGCGGTATTAATTTGATAATAGGTTTCCTATTTTAATATAGTTTCAAATGTTATTTATTTCTGTGACGCAGTGCTGAATTTTCAGTGTCTTCAGTGTTACATGATCGTCAGAAATCATTCTAATATGATTTATTTACAGTGTTCAAACTGGTTTTTTTTTGGAACCTGTGATACTATTTTTTGATTATTTTATGAATAAAAGGAGGAAAAATAGCATTCATTCTAAATACTGATTCCAAACTTTTGAATGGAAGTGTGTGTATGTGTATATAAAACTTATATACTTATATATATATATATATAAAGTCAGGTTGATACACAGCTGATAGTCCTACTGAATAGACTGTTAGAATTTGTATTATGGCAAGAAAAAGCAGCTAAGTACAGGAAAACGAGTGGCCATAATTGCTTTAAGAAATGAAGGTCAGTCAGTCCGAAAAATTGGGAAAACTTTGGAAGTGTCCCCAAGTGCAGTCACAAAAACTATCAAGCGCTACAAAGAAACTGGCTCACATGCAGACCGCCCCAGGAAAGGAAGACCAAGAGTCACCTCTGCTGCAGAGGATAAGTTCATCCGAGTCACCAGCCTCAGAAGTCGCAGGTTAACAGCAGCTCAGATTAGAGACCAGGTCAATGGCACACGGAGTTCTAACAGCAAACACATCTCTAGAACAACTGTTAAGAGGAGACTGTGTGAATCAGGCCTTCATGGTAGAATATCTGCTAGGAAACCACTGCTAAAGAAAGGCAACAAGCAGAAGAGACTTGTTTGGGCTAAAGAACTCAAGGAATGGACATTAGACCAGTGGAAATCTGTGCTTTGGGCTGATGAGTCCAAATTTGAGATCTTTGGTTCCAACCACCGTATCTTTGTGCGAAGCAAGAAAAGGTGAACGGATGGACTCTACATGCCTGGTTCCCACCGTGAAGCATGGAGGAGGAGGTGTGATGGTGTGGGGGTGCTTTAATGGTGACACTGTTGGGGATTAATTCAAAATTGAAGGCATACTTAACCAGCATGGCTACCACAGCATCTTGCAGCGGCATGCTATTCCATCCGGTTTGCGTTTATTTGGACCATCATTTATTTTTCAACAGGACAATGACCCCAAACACACCTCCAGGCTGTGTAAGGGCTATTTGACCAAGAAGGAGAGTGATGGGGTGCTGCACCACATGACCTGGCCTCCACAGTCACCGGACCTGAACCCAATCGAGATGGTTTAGGGGTGAGCTGGACCGCAGACAGAAGGCAAAAGGGCCAACAAGTGCTAAGCATCTCTCGGGGAACTCCTTCAAGACTGTTGGAAGACCATTTCAGGTGACTACCTCTTGAAGCTCATCAAGAGAATGCCAAGAGTGTGCAAAGCAGTAATCAAAGCAAAAGGTGGCTACTTTGAAGAACCTAGAATATGACATATTTTCAGTTGTTTCACACTTTTTTGGGTAACACTTTAGAATACTGTTTCTTACTTACTACATAACTAACAAGGAATTATTGAAGAACTAACAGGTGATTCATGAACACTTAACTCACTACTGTTAACTACTAAGGAAGATGTGTTAATTAATCAGTATGTAATATAATTTTATGATTGTGTTAAGTAACAGTTAGCTAATCAAAACTAATGTATTCTGTGATACCTCCTGAAGAACTACTATTAATTATCTACTAGTTAGGGTTCAAGAAAAATAACTATGAAGTAACTACTAATGAACAGTTTTACACAATTACATTGAATTGTGACCCTTTCATATAAATGTTATTAGCAATTGTAGTAATAATATAAACATGCAATATTAATAAAGCAATGCATTTTATGGTTTTGCTTCTGTAGTGAGTGGTTTTGTGAGTGTGTTTTGTAGGAAATCAGCTCATAGGAACCCCACCATGACTCCAGTGCCTTGTGATAACTTACCTTAGTTTTTATATTTTATATACAGTACTGTATGTGTGCCTCCTCAGCATATACCACATTATCATTAATTCAATTTCTGTATGTAAGGCAAAGCCTGAGGAAAAGTGAAAATACAGGTATCCAATTTGTAATTAATAAAGATTTATAAAATAATTATGCAGGACTTATTTTGAACCTGAAACATTAAGCCTATTCTAAAGTGAAAATATTGGGAACCCATTAGTAATTAATAAAGAATTATCAGATAATTCCTGAAAAATTACTTAGAATCTGAAACATTATTCCAAAGTGAAAATATTGGCAACCCATTAGTAATTAATAATTAATTATCATATAATTCTGCAGTACTTATTTTGAACCTGAAACATTAAGCCTATTCTAAAGTGAAAATATTGGGAACCCATTAGTAATTAATAAAGAATTATCAGATAGTTTTGCAGGACTAACAGAATTCTAAAGTGAACCTATTAGTAAATAATAATAAACTACATCATTTTGACAAAAAAAAAAAACCTATAAAAGTAATCATAAACTTTGTAAAATACTCTCATCTGTTTATTTCAGATGAGAACATTTCTTAATATAGCATATTTTATTCCATTTTAACATGCATATTGCCCACATTTTAACTAATTTAACAAACATTTCATAATCAAAAGTTAAACATTTAGAAGCAAACAAAATCCATATTTCATTTCCAGTATAGGCTAATAAGTGGGCTGTAACAAAGTTGCTACTGTAGTAGTACTTTGTACACTTTGTACATACTTGTCATTTTGAAAAGGGCTACTCATAATTTTACTGGAGTAATATTTTATTGAGGTATCTGTACTTTTACTCAAGTACTTGATTTGTGGGACACAGCCTGATTATTATAGTGATTTTTTTTTTTGCGTATAACTGTTCAGTAGTTGTTATTTCATAGTTATTTTTCTTGAACCCTAACTAGTAGATAATTAATAGTAGTTCTTCAGGAGGTATCACAGAATATATTAGTTACTGATTAGCTAACTGTTACTTAACACAATCATAAAATTATATTACATACTGATTAGTTAACACATCTTACTTAGTAGTTAACAGTAGTGAGTTAAGTGTTCATGAATCACCTGTTAGTTCTTCAATAATTACTTATTAGTTATGTAGTAAGTAAGAAACAGTATTCTAAAGTGTTACCCTTTTTTATGTATATAATTCCACGTGTTAATTCATAGTTTTGATGCCTTCAGTGTGAATCTACAATTTTCATAGTCATGAAAATAAAGAAAACTCTTTGAATGAGAAGGTGTGTCCAAACTTTTGGTCTGTACTGTATATACATATATATATATATATATATATATATATATATATATATATATATATATATATATATATATATATAACAATTTGTCCCCCCAATGTTCAAGACATAGTTACAGCCTTGATGATTACAAATAATAATAATAATAATAATAAAATTATAAATAATAATAATAACTTATTTGTGTGCCCCTATTAGCCTATTTCTCTATGCGACGGGCTGGTCCTGCTGATTTGTATATTCAGTCAACATTTATGCTCTTTAATTTACACATTACCAAATTTTACAGTATACAACATTTACATAATTTAAAAGTATATAAACTTTCAATAAAATCCTAAATGCTAAATTATGAGGACACTGATATTAAACTCACCCGTCACAGAGAGAGAAACAGAGCTTGATTGTGATGAGACTGATCTTCCATCTATGTGTCCTCTACACGTGTACCGACCCTCATCAGATGATTCAGATCCTTCAATAGTGAGAGTGTTTCTGTTTACAGTATAACGCTCAGACGACTGTAACTTTACACTGCCTTTATACCACTCATATCTCCAGTCTCTGTGATCAGACTCAATCACACACTTCAGAATCACTCTCTCTCCAGTGAATACAGCAGTGTCTGGAGTCACAGTCAGAGTAGATCTGGGTAAATCTGTGAACAGAAGAAAAAAGGGACTGAAACAAAACTAACAGTAACAAAATTGTAAATGGTTTACACAATTATACAGTTCAATTATTATGTCATATTTGATAACATCAGTCATGTTCTGGTTTGTTGTGGTCAGTTTTGTGCTCTCAGTGTTTTCTGGAGGCTCTGGCTCCGTCTCGTCCTCAGACAAACACCTCTGACTCGTCATAGAAAGCAGAATGAAGCTCCTGCTGAAGGAGAGCTGAACACCTCCAACTACAACCTCATATGAGGAGACACTGAATCTCAATCAACTTCAGCAGACGATCTGAAGACTTCAGCAACTCATTTAACATCATCATCTGGAAGTCACTTCACTCTCTCTGACTTCAGGACTAAACTCATCTCTATTGAACTCTGTGACTAAAGTAATCATTAGGTGTGTAACGATACACTCATGTCACCATTCACTTCAACACATGACACTGATCTCACTATATACTCGAAACAAGACTGAAACAGAGTTAAAATATCAAGTTTTATATTTAATTATTGTATCTAAGGCATAGAAAAAGTTAACAAAAATAAATGTTTATTAAAATGCTAAATTTGGTGTTATATCAGGAATGGAGTTGAAAAGGCTTTGGTTTGGTGCTTCTCTCTCATGAAGAGCACAAAAGAGACACCAGAATAGAAATTTACATTTACATTTATTCATTTAGCTGACGCTTTTATCCAAAGCGACTTACAATTGCTATATATGATGTCAGAGGTCGCACGCCTCTGGAGCAACTAGGGGTTAAGTGTCTTGCTCAGGGACACACTGGCGTTTCACAGTGAATTCGAACCTGGGTCTCTCACATCACAGGCATGCGTCTTTTCCACTGCGCTAACACCAACCCCGGAAAGAAATATTGCAGAAATATTGATGATTCTGCAAATAATACAGTTTTATATTATAAACATCTGATTTTACTCTGACTACATATGGTAGAGGTTTTAAATATTGCTTTTTATTGAATAAAATATTTGTATTTAATTGATTAATAATAAATTAATAAACATGGAAGCTCAAGTGTGTGTCCTTCTGGGTTCATTATATTTTGTGTATCATATTTGATGCTAAATTAAATATATTTAAATATCTGGTTAATCTATAAATGATTCACTGTTTCTATCCATGATACTGACATGACAATGCTCTCGTGTTTCTGTTTTGTGTTTAAGGACTTTTATTTTGAAGTTTTTCTCATTCTTTCTGTGTTCACTTCCTGTTTCCCTTCTTGCTTTGCCTACCTTGTTTGTTTCCATGGTTACCCTCCTCTGTTCCCATGGCTACTCATTGTCTACACCTGTCTCTTCTTGTCTCTATGATCCAGTGTTTCTCTTCTTTGTTGTCTGGTATGGATGTGTGCTGCACATTTGTTTCAGTTCCTGTATTTGGTTTCTCTTGTTCATTGCTGGATTTACTGTTGTCTTGTTTAAATCAGCATTAAACTGCACTTGGATCCAAAATGATGTTTTACTGAAACAGCCACGTTACAGAAACAGCAGACCATTGATAGATCTAGTCGTATTAATTCAGCTTCAGCAAGAAACTCATTCACTCGAGGACCATCGAAGACTTTCTGGACATTTCTGATCTAACTGAGCGGCCTGACTTTCCTCTCATTGATTTCTTCTGCCATGAATCAACAAGCGTTACAATCTACACTGATCTGTGATGATCCTCGAGGATCTCTGAGTCAGTTTCTAGAATGACACTCTTTGTGTGACACTGATGTTAAAGAGGAGAGATGTGGAGAGGAGACTGATGTCTCTCCTCGTCTGATTCACTGCAGGTTTAATCTGATTCTCAAACAATCATGACACTTACTGTCAACAAGTGTGTTATTGTCTGCTCTCTTTAATTTAACAGTGTTTTATATTTGATGCTGAGAACTTAAGGAGCTTCTAGATTCATTGTCACAACTGAATCTTATTCTCTGTAGTAGAGAGAGTTTATGAAGATGATGATATTAAACTCACCCTTCACTGAGAGATAAACAGAGCTTGATTGTGATGAGACTGATCTTCCATCTATGTGTCCTCTACACTTGTACTGACCCTCATCAGATGATTCAGATCGTTCAATAGTGAGAGTGTTTTCTTTTACAATGTAATGCTGAGACACTTGAATGTTTGAGTTTCCTTTCCACCACTCATATGTCCAATTATTGTAATAAGGTGTTATTACACACGTCAGAATCACTCTCTCTCCAGTGAATACTGTATTGTCTGGAGTCACAGTCAGAGTAGATCTGGGTGAATCTGTGAACAGAAGAAAATAAACTCTGAATATCTGACTTCATGTAGTTGATAGTGATGCAATTGTGATTAAAATTTACTATATTATGATTAAAGTTGTTATAAAATATTATTACCCATTTGTTTGTTTTTTCAATTCAACTGGATTTTGAAATGAGAAAGTTATTAAAACATTATTGAATTATTGAAACATTATTATTTACGTTCAGTGTACATTGATTTGATAAGGTCATATGTTTTACTTCATATACCATTTTCAATAAGTTTGTAGAATGGTCTTTGGTGCCAAATTGAGTCAAAAGTTGTTTTTTTAAGTCAAAACATGCATATATTTTACCTTTATCTTGGTTAACATATTTTTCAATAAAAAAAAAATAAAGTTCACTCTCTCTCTCAAAATTTTGATTTGTCATTTCAGTCATTCTAACAGCTTGTCAATGTCAAAATGACTGAAATGACAAATCAAAATTTTGAGAGAGAGAGTGAACTTTATTTTTTTTTTATTCACTCTATATTTTTATTCACTCTATAGGCTTTGATCTGAACTTAGCACATACTATGTGCAGGCGCGCAGATGGCGGGACGGGGGGGACATGACCCCCCCCAGGTTCAGAGTAACCAGATCTGTCCCCCTCACGGTCTTTTTTAGCAGCCAAGGACTACTACTATAGACCACGGTTCAAAGTAACCTACCCAACAACTGATCAGTAAAAAACAATAGTGTTCTATTGTGAAAAAATGGACTCCCAAGAAGCAATAGTTTATAAATAGGGGTCCATTCCACCACCAGCACCACTCACCCACCTGGCAAGGATTATGTATGCCAGGGCAACCATTCTTCAAACTGTGGGTATTTAGAGTACAGTTACCTTAAGCAGACAAAAATTGACAGTTCCGATACCTTTGTACCTCAATTTGAAATGATCCTTGTACAAAGGGAAAGGGGTTTAACTCTCAGCCGCAAATCCCTCAGGTTTATATCTCTCCAGTAGATGTTGCTTTAGTTTCTTTTTAAATATAAATAATGAAGCAGATTGTTTTAAATTAGTATCCAGCTCATTCCATAATTGTGGACCACTGTAACAAACACTAAACCTAGCACTTGTACCTCAGACAGTCACAGTACCTTTGTACCTCAATTTGATGAGGAGTAGAGGGTATTTAAAAAATCAGTTCCCTTTATATCTTCTTAATAAATGTCAATATTAAAGTCACCCATAATAATACTGTTTTTTTCATCTGGTTTATACTGAAAAGGAGATTATCAAAGTGGTTTCTAAATGTTTCATAGTCAGAGTTTGGTGGTCAATATATTACTCCAGTGATGATACATGCACCACTCGACATTTTAACTTGTAGGAATAATGAATCAGTGTGGTCATCATCAACTGTCAAATCATTAAACTCCTTCTCAGAATAATGAGAGTTTACATACAACGTTTGCAAACACCTCCTCCCATTCTACCCTGCCTATTAACACAATACAATGAGTATCCATCTATCTAAAAGGGTTTGCTCACTCATCCATGTTTCACTACAACCGATGATATCAAAACTTTTTCCTGTGCTAGCAAGAAGTGCAACAAGATCGTCATGATGCTTTTTAAGACTTCTAATATTTAGATGCATTACAGAAAAGGAAAGTCATAGTTTTGTTTCAGATCTTCAGGTTTGTAATAATCACAGCTTGTATTAGTAGAGGTACAGAGGTAATGTTCAAATTTCTCATATACAGTACTACAATTTATGTCTATCACACCCATTGTTTTATACTAAAATTATATTTCGGTTGCATAAATATATTCCATACAGAAAACCTAGGACCATACTCTTCTTTTTTATTGAGGCACCCGGTGTATAAAAAAAATAAAATAAATAAAATAAAAACAGTTGGACATCCATCCAATCATTCACAATGTCCAGTTACCAACTCTCCATTTAGGATGTAACTTACACTCACCTAAAGGATTATTAGGAACACCATACTAATACTTTGTTTGACCCCCTTTCGCCTTCAGAACTGCCTTAATTCTATGTGGCATTGATTCAACAAGGTGCTGAAAGCATTCTTTATAAATGTTGGCCCATATTGATAGGATAGCATCTTGCAGTTGATGGAGATTTGTGGGATGCACATCCAGGGAACGAAGCTCCCGTTCCACCACATCCCAAAGATGCTCTATTGGGTTGAGATCTGGTGACTGTGGGGGCCATTTTAGTACAGTGAACTCATTGTCATGTTCAAGAAACCAATCTGAAATGATTCGAGCTTTGTGACATGGTGCATTATGCTGCTGGAAGTAGCCATCAGAGGATGGGTAAATGGTGGTCATAAAGGGATGGACATGGTCAGAAACAATGCTCAGGTAGGCCGTGGCATTTAAACGATGCCCAATTGGCACTAGGGGGCCTAAAGTGTGCCAAGAAAACATCCCCCACACCATTACACCACCACCAGCAGCCTGCACAGTGGTAACAAGGCATGATGGATCCATGTTCTCATTCTGTTTACGCAAAATTCTGACTCTACCATCTGAATGTCTCAACAGAAATCGAGACTCATCAGACCAGGCAAAATTTTTCCAGTCTTCAACTCTCCAATTTTGGTGAGCTCGTGCAAATTGTAGCCTCTTTTTCATATTTGTAGTGGAGATGAGTGGTACCTGGTGGGGTCCTCTGCTGTTGTAGCCCATCCGCCTCAAGGTTGTGCTTGTTGTGGCTTAACAAATGCTTTGCTGCATACCTAAGTTGTAACGAGTGGTTATTTCAGTCAACGTTGCTCTTCTATCAGCTTGAATCAGTCGGCCCATTCTCCTCTGACCTCGAGCATCAACAAGGCATTTTCGCCCACAGGACTGCCGCATACTGGATGTTTTTCCCTTTTCACACCGTTCTTTGTAAACCCTAGAAATAATTGTGCGTGAAAATCCCAGTAACTGAGCAGATTGTGAAATACTCAGACCGGCCCGTCTGGCACCAACAACCATGCCATGCTCAAAATTGCTTAAATCAAACTGAATGTCAGAATGGGAAAGAAAGGTGGAGTTCAGGAGATTGTCTTGACCAGGACCACACCCCTAAATGCATTGAAGCAACTGCCATGTGATTGGTTGATTAGATAATTGCATTAATGAGTAATTGAACCAGTGTTCCTTTTTTTTTTGAAAAATTGCTTTTATTAAGCAGACATTTCAGTACAATACAAAATTTTAGATACCAATCCAGACTGCGGCCATACCCCCCACCCACCCACCAAACCACCAGGCAGACACACACTGTGCCGAGAGAAGCAAGACACTGCAGTGGCAAAAAGTTCAAAGTGCAATACTCAATCACACTAAGAAGAAAAATAAATAAATAAATCAAAATATACACAAATTCAAAATAAATTATACATAAAAAAGTAGATACAAAAGATTTAACAATGTCAAAGATAGCACTCCAGGTTTTCAAAGTTTTTGTCGTTGCTCCATGAATACGAGCTGTAGATAGTTCCATAGAAACAATGTCAAGCAAAGATAAGCCCCATACACTTCTGGTCATTGAATGAGGAGTAACACAGCGACTAACTAACATTTTTTTTGCAGCATTAAGAGCAGCTAAAAGTAAGTTTCTCTGTTGTGGAGACAGCGACAATGTTGAAAAATTATTTAAAAAGAAAAGATCTGGAGTCAAAACCACATCCTTTTCTAATAGAAATGCTATATCATGAGCAAGCTGAGACCAGAAAGAAGAAAGTGCAGAGCGTTCCCCCCGAAAAAATGTAAATATGTACCAAGAACCCCTTGTGGACATAAATTGCAATTTGGGGGAGGTGACATGCATATAGAAGCGTTTTATAGGGGACAGATAGAGTCTGTGTAATAATTTCCAATGGATCATCTGATGATTTGGATTTTTTGAGGATGATATGATTGTCTCCCAAATTTGATCGGAAAATAAAGTTTGTAAGTCACCACTGATGTCCTTAGACTAGATAGTTGTTATGGATAATGGTTTGTATGTGTGACAGAGTGACCTGTCCCTGTTGGTTAGCGCAGCACACACAAATACACACACACACACACACACACACACACACACACACACACACACACACACACACACACACACACACTCTTACCTCATCCTCCGTTCCCTGTTGGGGCGTTGTGGGTACACACGCACGCCATTAGCACGCTGGTCATCATACACGTAAACATAGCCACTCCATTTCCATCCCCGTTAGAATCCCTTCTGCACATAACAACATGCATACATACCTGAGTTGTGTTTGTTTCTGTTTCCATGTTTTCTGTTTCGTCATGTTATATAAATACATACCTGTGTTCGGTGTTTGTCAGCGTCTGGGTTGCCGGTCTTTCGTGTTGCTTCTCCACCATCGATCGACCGAACCCGAGTGTCACCCAGCGGCCTGGATAAATAGTGCCAGGACCGCTGTGTGTGGCCGCATCGACGCGAAGAAACCGGAAGTCGGCTCGTCCATTGTCTTGGTTCGTTAGGGGGGGATAATGGAAATTTGTTATTATTAATATTATGCTAATTTTTATGTGTCTACATTTTGTATTTGTTATTTTTGATCATTGGAGGAGTTTGCGTATATATATATATATATATATATATATATATATATATATATATATATATAATTTTATTTTTTGGTTTTCTTTTCCTTTTGTATAGTGGTTATTGTTTCAGTTTTTTTTTTCTTCTTTGTTACTTTTGTATATAGCTTTTGGTCGTTTGTGTACTGGGACTGTTTCACCTCTTGAACACCGTAAATAAACATCACTTTACACCTTACATCTCTGCGAGTATTGCCATATCTTTTTTTTTTCTTTTTTTGGCAAACACAGTTTCGCCTGACAGCGGGCCTGTGAAGACTCGTTGTCCCACAGTATGTTTGTTGAAGGAGAAAAGAGTAAATAACTGAAGCAGAAATAATAGAATTATCTGTGGGGAGAATAACTTTTCGCACGGGATGTAAAGGCAATTGTGACAAAATATATGCAACTCTCTGGATGCAATTTGATTGAAAGGCAAGGTTGAATAACACCTAGGAAGCTGCATCAATGACAGATCATGGAACACATTTTCCCCAAGCATTCCAGGCCTGTTGAATAGGATCTGGCATAAGGGTATCATCCCAGCCCTGGACTTCATCCAGCATTGTTGTATGATGACTTTAGCTCGCGTTGTAAAGGGGGAGATGTAACGCAAGGGGTCATAGTGACTGGCGATGACTTTATATATATTGCACAGGGTTGTTGCTTTATACTCCACAGCTCGGGATCGATACCCCAATGAATCAGAGGGACCGTGCCAACTCAGACCCAGAGCTCCTTCTTTAGGATCCAAATGGTCTTGATTGATCCACAGTTCAGCACTTTCAGATGTGGCTTCAGGAGGAAGGTGTCGGACATCAGGCTGGTTACTTGCCCACTGTCTGATTTCAAATCCTCCACTCCTCAGTAGAGAACGAATTTGGTCTAGGAAGTTTTTTGCTGGGGAAACTCTCTAAACAGTTGTCCACATAGAATGACTGAAGTATAGAATCCACTATATCTTCATATCCTTCTTGGTGATCATGGACATGCCTTTGTAAAACATATATTGCGCAACATGGACTACATACTGTTCCAAAGGGCAAAACTTGCCATTCGTAGATGTGAGGTGGGTTTGACCTCTGCATGTTGTGCCACAGGATGCATAGAAGAGAACGGTCTTCTGGTAGTAGCCTAACGCGGAGGAACATAGATTTGATGTCCCCACTAATTGCCACTGGGAATTGACGAAACCGTAGTAAGACACCAAGTAAGGAAGGGCCAAATTGTGGACCAGCAAGAAGTTGACTATTAAGTGAAACACCTTTATATTGATAGGAGCAATTGAAAACTATTCTTTTCTTTCCATTATGTTCCACGATATGATGAGGAATATACCATGAATCATTTGATTAGTCATGAGAAAGTTCCACTTTGGAAACATACCCAGATTTCTCCAACTTCGCAATTTCTTGGTCATACACAGCAGGAGTTGTGGGATCTCTCTGGAGGCGACGCTCAATACATCTAAGAGAAGACATGACTGCATTTGGTGAGGCTCGTAACTTTATGGCGGAAGCAGCACGCAATAACGTGGCATACCTTTTCATACTATCCACATCAACTATTTTAGACTTGGAGGCCAACAAGTCCATAGCTCCTTGGTCCTGCTTGGACCAAATAATGACCTTTTCATTCTGGAAAGGAAGGATGTATACCTTCCATAGTTTCTCCACATCGTGGCGAAGTTCTTCTAATGGATTAGAGATGGTAAAAAGACACTGCATCTCATCGTTGTTAGGAATCGGTATTGGGCCTTGAAGTACACAGCCTAACCTAGTCTGGATTGCTTCTGGAGATTTAGGAGGCCCAAAATACACCTGAACGATTGGGTTTATCAGGTGTGGATAGTCTGCACCAATAAGAATAAGTTGTTGGACATTATTGAAAGCTGGAAGGGGTAAGTCCTGAAGATGTCTGAAACACTTCTGCAAGATCTCAACAGGATAAGTCTGTTCTGCCAGTCCCAATCTGGTGGCAGAAAAGGCATTGGAAATTGAATACTTCTTCTCTGGATTGACCATGGAGGATATCTCAAAGGTTACAGAAGAGCCTTCAAGAGCGAGAGTCTCTTGACGTACAGTTCTGACAATTAGGGACTTGGTTACCCCATTGAGGCCCAAATACTCAGATTCTTGAGGTAGCAACATGGTGCATTCTGATCCATCATCCAGGATGGCATAGGTTTGCAAGGATCTGCCTTTGTAATGGAGAAGTACTTCAACAACTTTAAGCAGTACCTTCCCAGAACCTCCAAGGCGACTAAGATAAAATGTACCATTATCTTGGTCGCGAAAATTAACTCCATGAAGAATACCAAGATGTCTGCCTTTGCACTGTGGACAAGGCTTTTGTAAGTCACAGTTGACGGCTAGATGTTTAAGCCCGCATCTCCAACATCTTTTGTTCTCTCTAAGCCATGCATCCTTCCTGCTGTCATCTAAAGATTTAAAAGAAGTGCACAGGCCAATGAAATGGTCTCCACTGGAACAATATGCGCATGAATACTTTGAATTCCATTCTCCCTCTCTCATATTCTGGGGTTGCTTAGCTGTGGATCTTGGCTCAACAGAATTACCGTTGACTCTGTACAAGACTGTTCGTGTGTTAACATACAGTAGGTCTTTGGACACTCAGCCTCTTCTTGGAGCAAGGCGGAAAAGGTAATACGTTTGTAGCTTTGGCCCTTTAGGATTGTACGGGCATAATGGGCAAAGTTTGTCACATGCTCTGTGGGCAGTTTACCGAGTAGTTGCTGTACATGAGAAGCGCAGGATAATTCAGATTTAACTTGTTCTTGGCCAAAAGATTGGATCATGCCAACCAAAGCTCGAACCTTCAGTGCGAAGCTACTAAATGCTCTGCTGTGGAGAGCTAGGATGGCTTTGATTTCTCTCAAAACTAGTTGGTGAGGTTGCCCATATTTCTGCTGTAGTGCAAAAAGAGCCATGCGGTAAGGCCTAGGATCATTAGCATAAGCTAAAGCTAGATCACGAGCTTGCAAAAAATTAAAATGATCCAGTCATGGGGGCAACAGTCTAAGCAGAGACGCCCATACTTCCCTCTCCTTAGCCACTTCTTCCAGCTCTTCCGGGGGGACCCCGAGGCGTACCCAGGCCAGTCGGGAGACATAGTCCCTCCAGCATGTCCTAGGTCTTCCCCGGTGCCTCCTCCTGGTGAGACGTGCCTGGAACACCTCCCTGGGAAGGCGTCCAGGAGGCATCCGAAATAGATGCCCAAGCCACCTCAGCTGGCTCCTCTCAATGTGGAGGATCAACGGCTCTACTCTGAGCTCCTCCCGAGGGACCGAGCTTCTCACCCTATCTCTAAGGGAGCGCCCAGCCACCCGACGGAGAAAGCTCATTTCGGCCGCCTGTATCCGGGATCTTGTCCTTTCGGTCATGACCCACAGCTCATGACCATAGGTGAGAGTAGGAACGTAGATTGACCGGTAAATCGAGAGCTTTGCCTTACAGCTCAGCTCCTTCTTCACCACGACAGACTGGTACAGCGACCACATTACTGCAGAAGCTGCACCGATCCGTCTGTCAATCTCACGTTACATCCTTCCCTCACTCGTGAACAAGACCCCAAGATACCTGAACTCCTCCACTTGAGGCAGGAACTCTCCACCAACCTGAAGTGGGCAATCCACCCTTTTCCGACTGAGAACCATGGCCTCAGACTTGGAGGTGCTGATTCTCATCCCAGCCGCTTCACACTCGGCTGCAAACCGTCCCAGTGCACGCTGAAGGTCCTGGTCTGAGGAGGCCAACACGACAACATCATCCGCAAAAAGCAGCAACGAAATCGTATTGTGACAAGTGGGGCGGGGCCGAGGGACATGGGAGCGAGGCCGGGGGAGTGATTGGAGATGAACTACACCTGTTCGACCCACCGGTCTCCAGGGAGCGGAGGAGTCGGCGCCGTTCGCCAGGTGGCCGGAGCCTGCTGCCTCCGCCGGAACGGGGAGGAGCAGGGAACGGGGGACTCCTGCCGGCTGCCCAAAACCGGAGGAGCCGTCGCCGTCCACCGGGCGGCGGAGGAGTGTCGTGCCGTCCGCCGAGGGCCGTCCAGTGCCACCGCCAGGCACCGCGGAGGAGATCACCCAGCTGGTGGAGGGCCGAGCAGCGGTGCGTCTGGGAACCGGAATTTTTTTTTTTTTTTTCCTCTCTCCCCTCTCTCGTCTCTGTCGCTCCTCCTTCCATCTCCTTTTCTCTCGCCTCGTCTGTCCTACCCCCAGGTTCCCGCAGGTCCCCGTGAGCGGCCCCCCCGGAGGGAGGGGGGGGGGGGAGTAGAGCGCAGTCTCGGGAGTACCCCCCGGCCTGCGAGGGGCGATGGGGGTATGTGACGAGTGGGGCGGGGCCGAGGGACATGGGAGTGAGGCCGGGGGAGTGATTGGAGATGAACTACACCTGTTCGACCCACCGGTCTCGAGGCCCATGGAGGAGATGGAAGGATATAAAACTGGAGCGACGACAGTGAAGGACGAGAGAGGACCAGGCCTGGGCTTTTAGTTGTGTTTTGGTTTTTATTTTATGCGCACCAGTCGTCCGTGAGGGGCTGGTGCGCTGTTTTGTGTTTATTTTGTAATTAAAGTTTCATTTTGATTGTTCGCCGGTTCCCGCCTCCTTCTTCCCGACGATTAGGAAGGTTATATCATTACACGTATGTTCCCCAAACCGGACACTCTCCGGCCCTTGGCTGCACCTAGAAACTCTGTCCATGAAAATTATGAACAGTACCGGTGACAAAGGGCAGTCCTGCCGGAGTCCAACATGCACCGGGAACAGGTCTGACTTACTGCCGGCAATGCGAACCAAGCTCTTGCTCCTTTCGTACAGGGACCGAACAGCCCTAAGCAGGGGGCCGCCGACCCCATACTCCCAGAGCACTCTCCACAGGATGCCGCGAGGAACACGGTCGAATGCCTTCTCCAAATCCACAAAACACATGTGGACTGGTTGGGCAAACTCCCATGAACCCTCCAGCACCCTGGAAAGGGTATAGAGCTGGTCCAGTGTTCCACGACCGGAACGAAAACCACTCTGTTCCTCCTGAATCCGAGGTTCCACTATCGGCCGAATTCTCCTCTCCAGTACCCTGGGATAAACTTTCCCGGGGAGGCTGAGAAGTGTGATCCCCCTATAGTTGGAACACACTCTACGGTCCCCCTTCTTGAAAAGAGGGACCACCACCCCGGTCTGCCAGTCCAGAGGTACTGTCCCCAACCGCCATGCAATGTTGCAGAGGCGTGTCAGCCAAGACAGCCCCACAACATCCAGAGACTTGAGGTACTCAGGGCGGATCTCATCCACCCCCGGTGCCTTGCCACCGAGGAGCTTTTTAACTACCTCGATGACTTCAGCCCAGGTGATGGACGAGTCCTCCTCCGAGTCCCCAGCCACTGCTTCCTCAACGGAACACAAGTTGGTGGGATTGAGGAGATCCTCGAAGTATTCCTTCCACCGCCCGACGATATCCCCAGTTGAGGTCAACATGTGCCAATCTCCACTGTAAACAGTGTTGGTAGGGCACTGCTTCCCCCTCCTGAGGCTTCGAACAGTTTGCCAGAATCTCTTTGAGCCCAACTGATAGTCTTTCTCCATGGCCTTACCGAACTCCTCCCAGGCCCAATTTTTTGCCTCCACGACTACCCGGGCTGCCGTCCGCTTGGCTTGCTGGTACCTGTCAGCTGCCTCCGGAGTCCCACAAGCCATCCAGGCCCGGTGTCCACCACCGGGTTCGGGGATTGCCGCCTCGACAGGCACGGAGACCTTATGGCCACAGCTCCTAGCAGCCGCAGTGACAATGGAGGTGGAGAACATGGTCCACTCGGACTCAATATCTCCAGACTCCCTCGGGATCCGGTCGAAGCTCTGCCGGAGGTGGGAGTTGAAGATCTCTCTGACAGGGGGCTCGGCCAAACGTTCCCAACAGACCCTCACAGTACGTTTGGGTCTGCCGAGTCTGTCCAGCTTCCTCCCCCGCCATCGGATCCAACTCACCACCAGGTGGTGATCAGTTGACAGCTCCGCCCCTCTCTTCACCCGAGCGTCCAAGACATATGGCAGAAGGTCTGATGACACGACCACAAAGTCGATCATCGACCTCCGGCCTAGGGTGTCCTGGTGCTACGTGCACTGATGGACACCCTTATCCATTGATGACATTCAAGAGGTGACATTCCAAGTCCCTAAAGCCAGATTCTGTGTCCAGAGATCGGGTCGTTGGGGGTCTCGCCTTTGACTGTTGCCCGATCCACTATGCACCGGCCCCTTACGCTCCCTCCTGCGGGTGGTGAGCCCACAGGAGGGCTGGATACGGATGAAGGAATGGAATTGTGTTCATCTGGGTAGTGGGAGCAATTGGTTGAATATAGGAAGCAGGATTGTGTATAACCAGATTCCCTTCCTGATCTACAGACTGTGGTTGAATTTGAGGACTTACATTAGCGGAGGATACATGAGGAATCGCCAAGCTAGAAGATGGTCCTAACGGCTGTGAATACTGCGAAATAGCATACAGTGGCTGAGGAGGTAACTGTGCTGATGTTACTTGTGAGGATAACTGAGTATGAGCCGTCGAAGGGAAAAAAAGACTACATGATATACCTGGCTCTGGTGAACCAATTGTATCAACACTGGCGATGTTTGCACTTGAAGGGAATGACATTTAAGAGGCTCAGGAATCAATGGAACAATAGAAGGTTGTAACATTACTTGATTGTAATTGTGAAGTTCTATCATCTGTGCGCATATGTTGGGGTGGATTATGTAACAATGAGGAAGGAGGAAGAGTCAGAGAACTAGGCCTACTCAATGGAGGCGGTGAAGGAACAGTTGAGGAATTGCATTTCTCACATGTACGTTTCTGTTCAGCATTCTTAATACATGCAGGCAATTCCTGAACAATAGATTTAGTAGCAAATGCATTATCATCATCAGAAGCATCATCAAAAGACTCAGAAAATTCAGAACGTTTAGAGGAAACGTACTCGGTTACTAAACGTAACCTCGGTTCTCTCTAGAAGAGCTCTCTCGTACTGCGTCTTAGCTAAGACGCTACGGGAAAAGTCTCTTTTCACGAAATACTGAAGCAAAAATTATCATTAATTTTGTATTTTTGTAAAGCACATTTGCAGCAGTACACAGCCATAGGCGAGACGGCTTGTTCGCTCATTGGCTTGTTCTGCGGCAACTGCACAGCCTATCGAGCGCAGGCTGATGCAACATCAGACCAATAAGGGCGCTTGGCGCCCTTCTTGCCACTTCCCGCTGAAACGGGTGTGGCCCAACCTATAAAAGGAGCTCGAAAAGTTTGACTCACCTGATTTCTTTCATCGCCGAAGCGAACCCGAGTGAATCGTGCGCACGGCAGAGAACGCAGTACTCGTTCGCTCTTCTAGAGAGAACTGAAGTTATGTTTAGTAACCGAGTACATTCTCTTATGAGAGCTCGCTCATACTGTGTCTTAGCTAAGACGCTACGGGAACCCAATGCAAAACGCCGTGCGCGCAGGGATCACACACCAATAAACCTGAAGCAACGCCCAGGATTTACAGTGCACAGTCACCTGAGGGACTCACAGAGAGTCCAGGACAGAAAAGGGGGAAAGCCCTCCGTCCCATATCTAGCAGCATCCGTAGATGCGGCAATATGACATCACACAGCTGCGGCAAAGCCTGACCAATGTGGCAATGCGGGTCTTACGCAATACTGCCCATATAACAGTCGGCAGCGCATAGCGCTCATGAACTCAGAATTCCCCTCAGGGCCCTGATTCGACTATACTGACAGCAGCCTTGCTTGCAAGGCGGGAACCTCCAGGTTATAGAACCTGATAAATGTAGACGGCGAGGCCCAACCTGCTGCCATACATATATCCTGCAAGGAGATCCCAGTAGACCACGCCCACGACGAGGCGACGCCTCTTGTGGAGTGTGCTCTGATGCCCAACGGGCACTGAAGGCCCCTGGAAGCGTAAGCTAACGCTATGGCGTCAACTATCGATCTGGATAGAGTCTGTCTCGAAACAGCCATTCCCTTGGAACGTCCACCGAACGAGACAAACAGCTGCTCCGTTTGCCGAAAGGCAGCAGAGCGAGACACATAAGCTCTTAAAACCCTGACAGGGCAAAGAAGACTCGAGTCTCTATCCTCTCCTGACACCGGCAGGGCAGACATGGCAATAACCTGAACCCGAAACGGCGTGTTGAGGGATTTCGGCACATAACCGTGCCTAGATTTGAGTATGACCCTTGAGTCATTAGGCCCAAGCACATGCAAATCACCCACACGCTTCACCGAAGCGAGAGCCAACAAGAATAATGTCTTGAACTACAGATGCTGAAGGCTAACCGATTGGATAGGCTCAAAAGGGGACCCTTCATGGCCTCCAAAACCGCCGCGAGGTCCCACATAGGGACTGACGGAGGTCTGGGAGGATTCAGCCTCCTAGCTCCTCTGAGGAACCGGATGACCAAATCATTCCTTCCTATTGACTGACCGAGCACTGTTTCAGAAACGCTGCGATGGCTGCCACATAAACTTTGAGCGTGGATGGGGCTCTGTCCCTATCCAACAGCTCCTGTAGGAAGGAGAGAACCTCCGTCACCTCACAACTAAGGGGTGAATATCCTCGAGCTGTGCACCAGCTGGAGAACACCGACCACTTTGAGGCATACAGACGTCGTGTCGACGGAGCTCTAGCCTGAGTGATGGTATTCAGCACTCCCACTGCGAGATCAGTGGGTAACCGTTGAGCGCACACACCAGGAGACCAGGACAACTAGAGCCCCAGATACAGATCCCCTGTAAAGACCTTGTCTCAGAGGAGCACCAGGACAAGACCACAGGAAACAGATGATTCTTCTGCACAATCTGACTTTGCTGCAGCCTGGAATTGAACTACTGGTTTCGTCTGGTCAGAGGAGAACTGCCCCCCCAACTGAGCCTGGTTTCTCCCAAGGTTTTTTTCTCCATTCTGTCACCGATGGAGTTTCGGTTCCTTGCCGCTGTCGCCTCTGGCTTGCTTAGTTGGGGACACTTCATCTACAGCGATATCGTTGACTTGATTGCAAATAAATGCACAGACACTATTTAACTGAACAGAGATGACATAACTGAATCCAATGATGAACTGCCTTTAACTATCATTTTTGCATTATTGACACTGTTTTCCTAATGAATGTTGTTCAGTTGCTTTGACGCCATGTATTTTGTTTAAAGCGCTATATAAATAAAGGTGACATTGACATTGACATAGGTTGGGCCACACCCGTTTCGGCGGGAAGTGGCAAGAAGGGCGCCAAGCGCCCTTGTTGGTCTGATGTTGCATCAGCCTGCGCTCGATAGGCTGTGCAGTTGCCGCAGAACAAGCCAATGAGCGAACGAGCCGTCTCGCCTATGGCTGTGTACTGCTGCAAATGCGCTTTACAAAAATACAAAATTAAGGATAATTGTTTGCTTCAGTATTTCGTGAAAAGAGACTTTTCCCGTAGCGTCTTAGCTAAGAAGCAGTACGAGAGAGCTCTCGTAAGAGAACTACTAACTGTGACATTTTAGACATCATCTCACCAAGCATACCCTTAAGTCCAAGTATTTCTTGTTTAACATCCTTATCGATTAAATCATGTTGAGACGGTTGGTAAGCAGATAAACATGGGCCAGGTCTTGAAGATGGATTTCCATACTGGGTTTGGTGATGATCACTTACAACTAGTGTTGGTGAGGAAGGAGGAGGGGGAGTACATTCTCTCACCATACAGTCAGCAAAATGGGCAGGAGGTCTTCTCCTTCTTAGGATGCGCCGGATTGCAGGTCTTGAGTGGTAATCCATTCCACCAAATTTCTACGTTCCAGCTCGAAGGACCATTATTAGGATTTCAGATGTTAATATATCCAAAGTTCATCGGAGTTTTTTTAAACTTGATGGTGTGTCTGATTAAAACACAGGACAGATACCAGTCCTTTGCTCTCCTTTATTTTTAAGTTCAAGATGATTATTCATAAACAATTCCCATGGCATGGAGATGGACATATGTTAATGGATGGACAGGATGAACTGGATGGGCAATATGTACAAAATGTA
Organism: Carassius carassius; assembly: GCF_963082965.1. NCBI lineage: Eukaryota > Metazoa > Chordata > Actinopteri > Cypriniformes > Cyprinidae > Carassius > Carassius carassius. The sequence goes on from NC_081756.1 coordinate 4,529,662, forward strand.
CAAGATGTACAATATGGTCTTAAGTCACTACAAACAGTACAATAAAATAAATCAACTCAATTAATCAACAAACATTTCAACAACACATACATATATATACTCAATCCAGACAATAAATTGGCAAACAAACTTACTTAAAGCATCCTAAGGAAAGGACTCAAAGGACATGGTTGGGTGTCCATTCAAACACCCACACCTCACCAAAGGAAGAAAAACAATGGAAGGAAGTGAGGTATACTTATAGACCTTGACCAGGAAGTGTATGGGTAATGTAGTGCACTTGCATGGGTATTGTAGTCTGCTTGGAATTGTGGGATATGTAGTACAAATATATATATATATATATATATATATATATATATATATATATATGGGAAAGAAAAATAAAAATTAAAGATAAGGGTCAAATTTACAACAATGAAAGCACAGACTTTGAGATGACAAATAACTGACGTTACAGTGGTGTAGTCTACTACGTGATACCCACTTTTAAAAAGCAAAAAGCGTGAGGATAAGTAACAACTTTGTTTTGTGTCAGAATTTTCAGACTTTCATTCATAAATTCACCCGTTTGTGTTTGCAAAGCGACAGGGATTGAATCGCGGAATTCAGTCACAAATAGAACTTGCTGTATAAAGCAGAACGTCACGGAATTCGGCCATTTTTGAATGAATAAATCAAAAGTAGAGCTGTACATTTAATCAATATGGATATGGACTATTGTCTGTGAATAATAAAGGTGTTCAAATATCAGTTGATCAGGTGTTCAAAGGGAGTCTTAAATTTAGGGGCCATCTCTAAAGTTACATGCGATATTGGTATACACTTTTCTAATGTCAGTGGCATTTGAGGAGAATGACTTACATTCATAAAAACAGCTGTAATTATTCATCTAGGTGACAGCAATAATGCACAATTGAATTGAATGTTGGATATTTATTAAAATAAACTGTAAATCATATGTAAATTATGCTACTTTTTCACATGGGCTCAAATGCAAATTTGAAGCTCAATAGCATTTGAGGAGAAAGACTTGCAGTCATAAAACAATTGTAATGTGTTCATTTAGGTGTCAGCTACAATGCACACCTTATACATTTTTTATATATATTAAAATAAATTATAAATCATTAAGGGAAAAAATAGGCCGTTTATCACTTTCAGGAACATTCCTGTGAAAGTTTTTTTTATTTTTTTATTTTTTCAGGTTCTCTTATGAAAATTACCCATGGTTTTAACAATAACACCACAAATCAACGTTCTTGTAGCCATGGTAACTGCAAATTAACCATTTGTTACTTCAAATAATAATTTACAAAGTATTAATATACTGTAATTTTTTTTTTATGTTGTTGTTGCTATAAAAACAGACCTAAGCCACCAATAGCCAGGGAAATACAAAATAAGCAATTTATGTACGTTATTACAAATGCCTACAAAGGGAGCCAAATGCCATGTAATTGCTGCTGTTACACTTACAGGACAATCAAATCCTTGTTTAGGCTACTGACCAAACATTTAATTCAAATATTCACTTCATCTTTCATTTTGGCCACCTTTTTGCTATAGATGACACAGCCTTTATAATTTCTTCAACAAAAACATGCATATCACAACCCTTACAAAAATAAACCATGGTTTTATCATAGTAAAACTGCTTAATTTCCTTTTGCATGATTTCTTAATGCTTGAGACTATAAAATAAATTAGAGTCATAATAAAGTTATAGCCATAGTTAAATGACGAGAGCTACAATTGTAATTTGTAAATAATACAATTTATTCATTTACTTTTTTATTTGATTAAAGTTCTTTTTTCACCCCTATAGTAGGTGTTTTTTTTCCATCCATCATCATATTTGAGGAAGGGGGGCAGAACAATACAATCCTGCTTAGGGCACCTGTTTGGCCAGCAGCGGCCCTGAAGGTGTTGTTATACACGTCTCTGGGAATGTGTGCTCTACTACACACACACACACACACACACACACACACACACACACACACACACACACTGAAGCACGCATGGTGTTTTCAGCTCTTCACTATATTGACACATGATGAAGCCTACACATGTGCACAGCACGCTATGAGAGGATTTCACCATTTCATTTGTATTCGTATCGTATACACTGACAGAAATGGCAATGTCTTTACGACAACCTGTCAAAATAAAATTTCGGTATAACTTGAAATTTAAACAGAAATATAGTACTATTGCACAGTAGAGTATGCTATACTTCACAGAAACTCTGTCCACAACCCACCAACATAAACGTTTGGTCTAACTCAAAGAAATGATGTAAGAAATTGCACAGTAAAATATACTTAAAAAAGGAAATACTAAAACGTTATTTTAAAGGAATATCACACAAGTTTTCATAGATAGAGTTTTAATTTAATCTTGCCAAAACAATAACACCACATTTTTCAAAAACAGTTTCTAAAAGGACATTTGTATTTGTGCCTATAATGTTTATTCATTCATTATTATTGTCAGCTAATAAAACCTATGCTTCAGGGACCATATTCATATAACATCTAAGGCTAAATGTAGCTTTTGACTGCTTGAGTTAGATGGTGATTAACACTAAACTGTAGAAAATCAGTTGAGTCTCCCCATCTGTAAATGTCATTGGCTATTAAAGTCTTGTGTTTCTTATAATAAATTGACATACTGATAACACTGAACTTTTATAATGCTCTTAATTACATGTCGATGCATACTGTATGCATTAGTGAGTGTGGTGCTGCTTAATGGGGTATGGTCACTTATTCCTTATATGAACTGTTTCAAATGCAAGACATTGATTGTATGAGATTAAGTTTGTAAATGATAGCCTTTGCCCTTTTGAAGTTTGCACATATACAGTAAGTCAGTTTGCAGTTTTCCCTATTGCTCGTGTGCCAGCGATTATCAATCTGTGTGCCACTGTTGCCGACCCATGCTCTATACAGTCTATGATTAATATACATATTATTTAATTTTGATAGAAACAGCATTACAGTATCATTACCACTGTTATGAACTCAAAATCTCCTTATGAGAAAAAAAACTGCACTAAATTAAATATCAGGTTTGCTCGTTGTTGGTGTTAATTTCCAATTTTTGCTAACAAATGAAACACTGATTTGTATATTCCGTCAACATTTATGTTCTATAATTCACATATAACACAATTTCATAGTGTACCACATTTAAATAATTTAAGAGTATCATACAATTTCAATAACGTCAAATAGGTTTATTTATGTGAACAATGATATTAAACTCACCCTTCACTGAGAGAGAAACAGAGTTTGATTGTGATGAGTCTGAACTTCCTCTTCTCTCTCCTTCACACGTGTACCAACCCGAATAAGATGTTTCAGCTCGTTCAATAGTGAGAGTGTTTTTGTCTACAGTGTGACGCGGAGACACTTCAGTGCTGCCTTTCCACCACTCATATGTCCAGTCACTGTGATTAGACTCGATCACACATGTCAGAGTCACTCTCTCTCCAGTGAATACTGTATTGTCTGGAGTCACAGTCAGAGTAGATCTGGGCGAATCTGTGAACATGTAACAGGTATGGAAAGGTAATGTTCATTTCATATATAAAATTACACAAAAACTGTTCAAGATGTATACCTGAATATGTCTGTCTGTGTGTGCACTTTCCCCTTTAAATTTCTGACGGAAGTATTGGTCTTAATTTCCTGTCTTTCGTCTCCTCTTCCCTTTCTGCGCTGTCTGTGGATGGGAAAGGTGGGTTTCTAATTGGCTCTGATCAATCCAATTTCATATTTGCTTTAAAAATCACTTTTATAATTTTATACTCTATTTAAATCATATTTTACATGCATATTTGATTATTTCTGTATTTTCACTTAGTTGAATCATTTTTCTGTGGATCGATGCACTTGAAGCATGTGCTAATTGTATTGCACTTGACTTTCATTTAACAGAAAAGACAGGGGCGAAAACACACTGTTATGTTTTATCAGGTATGTTGTTTTGTCACTTGTTTAATTTTGTATGAAAATTTTATACAATTTTCTCTTCCCTTTCTGCGCTGTCTGTGCATGGGAGAGAAAAGGCAGGGGCGAAAACACACTGTAAAAGACTGTGTTATGTTTTATCAGTAAATGAAGAACCGTCAACTGATGTCAGTCTGGTTACTAAAGAAAAACAACAACACAGATGACACCGGTCACAAACAGAAGAAAATAAACTGAATATCTGACTTCATGTAGTTGATAGTGATCCAATTGTGATTAAAATTGACTATGTTATGATAAAAGTTGTAATAAAATGTTTTATTCATTTGTTTGTTTTGTCAATTCAGCTGTATTTTGAAATGAGAAAGTTATTAAAACATTATTGAACAGTTCTTGTTCTGGTTGGTAGGTGAAGCTGTTTTCAGTCAGAGGTTTCAATAAAGCATTTATTTTAGAGATCATTATGATTATAATCTTCAGAGAAAATGGTAAAGTTCATCTATCCTCTAGGTTCTGTTGTCAGACTCCTTTAACTAACACTGTATTGAATGAACATCATCAAGCACAACTTTAAGAACAGATGATTCTTCTGCACAATCTGACTTTGCTGCAGCCTGGAATTGAACTACTGGTTTCGTCTGGTCAGAGGAGAACTGGCCCCCCAACTGAGCCTGGTTTCTCCCAAGGTTTTTTTCTCCATTCTGTCACCGATGGAGTTTCGGTTCCTTGCCGCTGTCGCCTCTGGCTTGCTTAGTTGGGGACACTTCATCTACAGCGATATTGTTGACTTGATTGCAAATAAATGCACAGACACTATTTAACTGAACATAGATGACATCACTGAATTCAATGATGAACAGCCTTTAACTATCATTTTTGCATTATTGACACTGTTTTCCTAATGAATGTTGTTCAGTTGCTTTGACGCAATGTATTTTGTTTAAAGCGCTATATAAAAAAAGGTGACTTGACTTGACTTGACATTAAGTATAGTTAGTACACGAGATCTGAACCCTGATGTGCTGGTGGCTTAGGACAGGGGTCCTCGAACCTTTTGGGGCCACTTTGAGAACCCTTGATTTAGTTTGAACACTCAGATCACATGATCAAATACTGTTTCTCCTCTTCTCTTCTGTAATATCAATCACTTTATCAATGATTTTACTCTACAAATGGTTTACAAAGTATATATGAATTAATTCGATTTTAACTAATATTTGTATTTTTTTTTAAATAACTTTTTGTGTAAATTCTGTCTTTCAGTCATGGAGATAACATGCTCAGTGTGTTATTGTTTAGTGGGAGATTGAGGTCCTTAAATAATGACATAAAATAACCTGAAATCACATCTACATCCTCTAGATGTCTGCAGTGATCACTCAGTGTTTCGTCAGATTGATGTGAAGACACTCAAACATCATTATAACAAGAAAACAATGAACCTTTTGTATAGTGTAACTTTTTGTACTAAAGTAATATTTTGCAGTTATATTACAATATTCTGACAAATTATGTAACAGGATTTATTTATTTATTTATATTTGTTTACACATTTATGTTGTAATATACATGTCATTATGAACATTTATGAACATTATTCATCCAGATCAGCAGTTACACATTGTGGATGTTTTATAGTTTCCGCTTCTACAACGTCTTTTTTTGTTTTGTTTTCTGCTTTGTGGCTGATGTAGTGACTGCATTTGACAAAATTGATGAAAAAAATAAATAAATAAAAAATTAGGTTTTGTGAACCATTCATGTCCATTGTGAGTTTTGTGGAGAGCCTGTTTTTATTGTAGAGCAGTTTCTACAAAATCATGAATTCCATGCCATTTATATGAGAGGAACATATATGTTGTAATTTGGCATCTGAAATAAATCTGAACATCACAAAAGAGTTAATGGCTCACAGTCATTCTTGCACTAGGCTACAATAAAATTTTTAATTATTTTAACTTTCATCATAAACTGCAAAAATAGTGATGGACATGTGACCGAGTATGATGACACACACTTTGAATTAGTGCTTTGCATTTATCCCATCCAAAGTAAACACACACACACACACAGACACACACACAGACACAGCAGTGAACACACAAACACACACACACACACACACACAGCAGTGAACACACACACACACGCACAGCAGTGAACACACACACACACACACACACGCACAGCAGTGAACACACACACACACACACACACACAGCAGTGAACACACACACACACACGCACAGCAGTGAACACACACACACACACACACACACACGCACAGCAGTGAACACACACACACACACACACACACAGCAGTGAACACACACACACACAGCAGTGAACACACACACACACACACACACACACAGCAGTGAACACACACACACGCACACACACAGCAGTGAACAAACACACACACACACACACACACAGCAGTGAACACACACACACACACACACACACACGCACAGCAGTGAACACAAACACACACAGCAGTGAACACACACACACACACACACACACACACACACACACACACACACAGCAGTGAACAAACACACAAACACACAGCAGCAGTGAACACAAACACAAACACACACACACACACACACACAGGAGTGAACAAACACACACACATAGCAGTGAACACACACACACAGCAGTGAACACACACACACACACACACACACAGTTGGGGATTCGTGTGTTACTCAAGGGCTCCTCAGTCGTGGTATTGAAGGAGAGAGAGAGCTCTGTACATTCACTCCCTCCACCTACAATCACTGTCAGTATAAGACTCGAACAAACAACCTTTGGGTTACGAGGCTGACTCTCTAACCATTAAGCTACAACTTCCCCCACAGCAGTGTTTTAGCAGCAAGAGGAGCTACACATATAAATGATGCTGAGTGAAGATGAACAACAGCAAAATATGGACATGAATTATCAGCAAAGAGACAAATGTGTGATCCTTATGTGATCCATGTAGACAAATAAACTACTACAACACTATTCATATTTAATAAATCAAATGTAAATCAGTAGAGCACAATACCTTGAGTGAGTCCAGAGTGGATGAAGGACATCAGCACTAAACACAGAAGAAACAGATATGAATCATTTCCATTGGTTCAACACAATGCAGATCACAGAAACATGTCTAGAGTTTCAGCTGAAAGTGTTTCTCTGTTTTGATGCTCCATGAGAACCGATGGAGGATATTCTCCATCATTTAACACACACAATGTCATCACAGCATGAGTCTAGAATACACTGAACCTGTCCCTCGACTCCACATACTTTTATTAAAATCTACATTTGTCTCACACATGTTTTCAGTCAAGTGTGTTCAGGTCGAGGTTTTCAAGAGACTGAAAAAGTCTAGATTTAAATTCAAAGTGACAAAATAGTTTATGAATGACCCGGCGTCTTAATTGAAAGTGAAAAAAGTGACGTGACATACAGCCCAGTATGGTGACCCATACTCGGAATTTGTGCTCTGCTTTTAACCCATCCAAAGTGCACACACACAGAGCAGTAATAACACACAAACTGTGAACACACACCCGGAGCAGTGGGCAGCCATTTATGCTGCGGCGCCCGGGAACAGTTGGGGGTTCAGTGCCTTGCTCAAGGGCACCTAAGTCGTGATATTGTAGGTGGAGAGAGAACTGTACATGCACTCCCCCCACCTACAATTCCTGCCGGCCCGAGACTCGAACTAACAACCTTTCGATTTTGAGTCTGACTCTCTAACCATTAGGCCACGACTTCCAGAAATGAGCCGTGGTGACATTACTGAGCACTAATCACTCTCATGCAGTTTATATTTAATTCATACTGGAAGCTGGAGTGTGTTCTCAGTAATTAATTGTTGTTCAGAAGACAGAAATAACACAATATTGATGTGTGATGTTTCCCTTCTAACAAACCATCAGCTATCAAAGCTAAACTGAAAAAAAAACAGAAACGTTTAGACTGATGAAACATGAAGACAACAAATATATGATTGAATAATTATATAATAATAATAATAATAATAATAATAATAATAATATGGTTTATGTGTGTGTCATCTTCAGGTAGGCTAAAAAAATTAAACTATGGCCCCATCCACACGGAGACGTGATTCTGTGAATACGTTCAAATCTTTTATCGGATAGGCATTTCGTCCACATGGATCTGGTGTTTTGAAAGAGTGGAACTGATATTTTTTTTAAACCAGGTCCCAGAGCGGATAAATTTGAAAACGCCGCCTTTGCGTTCTCATGTCGATGGCGAATCTGTGTATTTTATATTTTCTGAAACGATGACGTCATTAGCCCACGTCTCGTCCCTAGTCACACATAATCCATGTCTTCTTCTCCATTTTAAGTGTATCTCTGTGGCAGAATTACAGCGCCACATGCTGGTCTGGCATGTATACTACAGCGTTTGAGATCGTTGAGACGTGGAAAAAAAAAGTTAGGATTTGGGTAAACTCCGTTCCTGTGTAGATGGGGCCTCTGTGAAAAATGCAGTGCTAATTGATTTATTATTGTATTGAAATAATAAAATATATTATCTGCCCTATTCTGTGATCAAAATAAGAAAATGTGTATGAGCCACTTGTAAGTATATAAATCACTCATAATCACTCATAGAACACAAATGATTGATTATTGTCCAGCAGTTTATTTGATTAAAAAACAATTAAAAAAGATAAGAAAAAATTTAATATAATAACCTGTCCAGTAGACAAAAAAGTACAATATCACACACACACACACACACACACATATATACACTTGCACACTTGTAAACACACATTACAAGCAAATATGAACATTAATGTGATGATTGTTTCTCGTTACTGACTGTGATAACAAGCCGAGCAGTCACAAGGAGGATATTTTACATATATATATATATATATATATATATATATATATATATATATATATATATTCATATGTTAATGATGAACTACAGCTGTGGTTTTTCTGCTGAAACTGACTTCACACATAAAAATGATGTTGAAACAAACTGATTAAAAATAATTGAAAAAGTGTCTCAGAAAACAGAAGTTAGTTAGTATGGACAATTAATTTTCAATAAGAGCGGCAGAAATAATTAAAAGTGATGAAAACTTGTGTTAGGTCACTGTTCTCAAACTTCTGAACCTCTGATGGAGAGTCTATTACAAGATAAAATGAACTACCTGAAATATGAAGAACGTGTATTATAACAAAACCAAACAAAAGCACACGTCCACAGAGCCTCCATCTTTCACAAGCAGCACAGATAAATACATGTTCTCTGAACTCTGGATCTGATCCACATGTAACATATCATCACATTAATCTGAACAATAAAGAATATGATAAACAGCAAGACGGTGGATTCATAGACCCTCCTACACACAGCACAAGCATTAATCTTCAGCTGAATACTGTATTAAAAACAGAAGATAGTGTAGAATGTAATGAAATACTCACAGAGTGTGAGAGACAGTGCACTGGAGCCCATACTGACACATTAACAGACTGTTTTAACTAAATCAGACACTTCCTGCTTTTCACACTTCAAGAAGAGATGAGGGAGGAGACAAACTCTACACACAAATACATGAAGAAATAGGAAGAAAAACAGACCCATTCTAAGATATTTACTCTTTTAGTGCATTAAAGTTGTTAAAGCTGCTTTTCTCCTTGAAAAGAGAAGTCTTCAGTAATGGTTCTCACACTGCTTTGTTTTGTTCGTTCACAGCCAAAGCCTCACAGATTATGGACAGATCAGAGAATAGCAAGTAAATCATGAGCTGACTTCTAATGTAGTTCTGTTCATGTAAGGCCCGCTCTTATCTGAGTTATTCTCTCATCAACAATTACAGCGGCTCGATTAATGACAACTAAACTGCTTTTACACAATGATCGATAATGATTGAATATTTATAAATATGTACTTAAGAAACACTTTCAAGAAGATCAGACATGATTCTGCAGCCAGATGAGCCCAAAAGGGTCGACTGGATGTTGTTCGACCAGCCTTAATTTGGGTGAGCCTTACCTCTGTTTACTGTAATATTACTCCAGGTGTGAAACCATGGTATGATTAAACCAAAACCATTATCAGAGAAAATAATGTTGGTCATCTTTTATCTATAATAGTGTTCATGACCTCGGACCACAGATAATGTTACTTTCTTCAAGTGTATACAGATCTATAGTAACTAAAATTGGTCAAATAAATAAATACAAATTAAATAAAACCATACTGCCTTATTTGTGGCAATAGGGAAAAAGATTGGTGTGTCCCTCGCCGTTCTGAAGAAAGCGATCGATGTGGAGAAGAACAACTCTCACATCAAGATCACCTTTAAGAGTGTGGGGCCAGATTCAACTAAAAACTATTTTCCTTCCTATTTTTGAACTTAAAGAAAAAAAGTTCAGAATATTTTGTATTCCCAAAAATTATTTTTAAAAATATAACATTTCTTAAGATTGTTTGTAAGACAAAACTTAAGAATCTTCTTAAAAATCATCATAAATAACTTTTTTAAATTCAGGACAGCCCCAGACATGTCTTAAATCCCAAAGAGAAGTTATTCAATTAATTTATTGGGTTATTTTACATTAACTGTTATATTTAAGAAATAAAACTACACTAGCAACATATACATACACAGTAGGACTATTAATAGGGATGTGCACAAGTTTTCTGAAGTAACAGATGACTGATAATGTAAACAATAATCGGTCATGATTGGCCTATGTATGTGTGATGCTACTTTTTGCTGACTTAAAAACTAAGTAGCATCTCTACAAAAACGAATCAGATAGGGAGCTTTAATTGGACACTTTTAATTTTAGCCTATAAATATTCTTTGTCAGTATTCAGCGCATGAACGTACCGATACACAGGACGCATTTGCTGTAGCTTTGCAGAAACACATACTGAAAGCGTTAACTCGAATGAAAACACAAAAACATGCCACCAAAATGATTCAAACAGATCCCTGCAGCTTGAGAGAGGCTATTTTAAAAGTAACTGTTCAAAAACATGCCCATTAACACGCTCATTTTCCAACTCCCCTAGAGTTAAACAGTTGAGTTTTATCATTTTCAAACCCATTCAGCTAATCTCCGGTCTGGCGGTAACACTTTTAGCTTAGCTTAGCATAGATCATTGAATCCAATTACACCATTAGCATCTCGCTCAAAAATGGCCAAAGAGTTTTGATATTTTTTCTATTTAAAACTTGACTCTTATGTAGTTACATCGTCTACTAAGACCAGTCAGAAAATGACAGGTTACGATTTTCTAGGCCGATATGGCTAGGAACTATATAAACTCATCACTTTTAAAAAACTACAATTAATAAACAACTTGTTTGGACTACAATGCATATTTTCCAGGATTTATGATACCACAAATATAGACAAATGGGACGAGACCTGGTTGAGCTGCACTAAAGAAGGCAGGAGTGTTATTACTATGTCGGAGACACGCTAGCTTTCCCAAAGTAGACTAACTTAAAATGGTTACAATCAAACACATTTAAATAACGCTCAAAAACGTATTTGATTATGACGCAAAATTCACACTGAAGCTACCAGTAAGGAGCTATGGAAAGAGGTTTCACATTTCCCGAGCACTGTCCTAGCTCACCGATCACAGCACAAACTGGCCCAGATCACCAATCACAACACACTGGCCAAGCTCTCCGATCACAGCACACACTGGCCCAGCTCACTGATCACATCACACTGGCCCAGCTCACTGATCACAACACACACTGGCCCAGCTCACCGATCACAACACACTGGCCCAGCTCACCAATCACAGCACACACTGGCCCAGCTCACCGATAACAGCACACACTGGCCCAGCTCACCGAACAAAACACACATTGGCCGAGCTAACCAATCCCAACACACTTTCACAACACACACTGGCCCAGCTCACCGATGACAGCACACACTGGCCCAGCTCACCAAAAACAACACACACTGGCCCAGCTCACCGATCACAACACACGATCAAATCACACACTGTCCCAGCTCAACGATCACAACACACACTGGCCCAGCTCACTGATCACAACACACGATCACAGCGCACACTGGCCAAGCTCACCGATCACAACACATGATCACAGCACACACTGGCCCAGCTCACCGATCACAACACACAATGGCCCAGCTCACTGAAAACAAAACACACTGGCCCAGCTCACTGATCACAACACACGATCACAGCAAACACTGGCCCAGCTCACCGATCACAACACACAATGGCCCAGCTCATCAAACACAACACACGATCACAGCACACACTGGCCAAGCTCACCGATAACAACACACAATGGCCCAGCTCACCGAACACAAAACACACTGGCCCAGCTCACCGATCACAACACACAATCACAGCACACACTGGCCCAGCTCACCGATCACAACACACAATGGCCCAGCTCCCCGAACACAACACACTCTGGCCCAGCTCACCGATCACAACACACGATCACAGCACACACTGGCTAAGCTCACCGATCACAAAACACGATCGCAGCACACACTGGCCAAGCTCAACGATCACTACACATACTGGCCCAGCCCACCTGAACACAACACACACTGGCCCAGCTCACCGATCACAACACACGATCACAGCACACACTGGCCCAGCTCACCGATCAGTACACACACTGGCCCGGCTCACCAATCACAAAAAATGATCACAACACACACTAGCCAAGCTCAACAATCACTACACACACTGGCCCAGCTCACCAAACAGAACACACACTGGCCCAGCTCACTGATCACAGCACACGGTGGCCCAGCTCACCGATCCCCGCAAACACTGGCCCAGCTCTCCGGTCACACCACACTTGGGCCCAGCTCACCAAACACAACACACACTCACCCAGCTCACCGATCACCGCACACACTGGCCCAGCTCACCGAAAGCAGCACACACTGGCCCAGCTCACCGATCACAACACACACTGGCCCAACTCACCAAACAAAACACACACTGGCCCAGCTCTGCGATCGCAACACACACCGGCCCTGATAACTGATCACAACACGCACTGGCCCAGCTCACTGAACACAACACACACTGGCACAGCTCACCGATAACAGCACAAACTGGCCCAGCTAACTGATCAGAACACACACTGGCCAAGCTCACCAAACACAACACACACTCGCCCAGCTCACCGAAAACAACACACACTGGCCCAGCTCAACAATCACTACACACACTGGCCATGCTCAGCAAACACAACAAACACTGGCACAGCTCACCGATGACAGCACACACTGGCCCAGCTAACTGATCAGAACACTCACTGGCCAAGCTCACCAAACACAACACACACTCGCCCAGCTCACCGATCGCCGCACACACTAGCCCAGCTCACCGAAAGCAGCACACACTGGCCCAGCTCACCGAACACAACACACAGTGACCCAGCTCACCGATCACAACACACACTGGCCCAGCTCACCGAAAACAACACACACTGGCCCAGCTCACCGAACACAACACACACTGGCCCAGCTCACAGTTCACAAAACCAATGGCCCAGCTCACCAAACACAACACACACTGGCCCAGCTCACCGAACACAACACACGATCACAGCACACACACTGGCCCAGCTCACAGTTCACAAAACACACTGGCCCAGCTCACAGTTCACAAAACACACTGGCCCAGCTCACCGAACACACACTGGCCCAGCTAACAGAACACAACACACACCGGCCAAGCTCACCGATCACAACACACGATCACAGCACACACTGGCCCAGCTCACCGATCACAACACACACTGGCCTAGCTCACCGATCACAACACACGATCACAGCACACACTGGCCCAGCTCAACGATCACAACACACACTGGCCTAGCTCACCGATCACAACACACGATCACTACACATACTGGCCCAGCTCACCTGAACACAACAAACACTGGCCAAGCTCACCGAACACAACACACACTGGCCCAGCTCACCGATCACAACAAACGATCAAACACTGGCCCAGCTCACCGATCAGTACACACACTGGCCCGGCTCACCGATCACAACAAATGATCACAACACACACTGGCCCAGCTCGCCGATCACAACACACACTGGCCCAGCTCACCAAACAGAACACACACTGGCCCACCTCACCGATCACAGACCAGCTGCAAACACTGGCCCAGCTCTCCGATCACAGCACACTGGCCAAGCTCACTGATCACAACACATACTGGCCCAGCTCACCGATCACAACACACACTGGCCAAGATCACCAATCACAACACACACTGGCACAGCTCACCGATACCAACACATACTTGCACAGCTCAAAAATCACAACATGCACTGGCCCAGCTCATTGAACACAACACACACTGGCCCAGCTCACCGATGACAGCACACACTGGCCCAGCTAACCGATCAGAACACATGATCACAACACACACTGGCCTACAGTAGCTAAACGATCACAACACACGATCACAGCACACACTGGCCCAGCTCACCGAACACAACACACGATCACAGCACACACACTGGCCCAGCTCACAGTTCACAAAACACACTGGCCCAGCTCACAGTTCACAAAACACACTGGCCCAGCTCACCGACCACACACTGGCCCAGCTAACAGAACACAACACACACCGGCCAAGCTCACCGATCACAACACACGATCACAGCACACACTGGCCCAGCTCACCGATCACAACACACACTGGCCTAGCTCACCGATCACAACACACGATCACAGCACACACTGGCCCAGCTCAACGATCACTACACATACTGGCCCAGCTCACCTGAACACAACACACACTGGCCAAGCTCACCGAACACAACACACACTGGCCCAGCTCACCAAACAGAAAACACACTGGCCCAGCTCACTGATCACAGCACACAGTGGCCCAGCTCACCGATCCCTGCAAACACTGTCCCTATGGATTGGCCTATGTATGTGTGATGCTACTTTTTGCTGACTTAAAAACTAAGTAGCATCTCTACAAAAACGAATCAGATAGGGAGCTTTAATTGGACACTTTTAATTTTAGCCTATAAATATTCTTTGTCAGTATTCAGCGCATGAACGTACCGATACACAGGACGCATTTGCTGTAGCTTTGCAGAAACACATACTGAAAGCGTTAACTCGAATGAAAACACAAAAACATGCCACCAAAATGATTCAAACAGATCCCTGCAGCTTGAGAGAGGCTATTTTAAAAGTAACTGTTCAAAATCATGCCCATTAACACGCTCATTTTCCAACTCCCCTAGAGTTAAACAGTTGAGTTTTATCATTTTCAAACCCATTCAGCTAATCTCCGGTCTGGCGGTAACACTTTTAGCTTAGCTTAGCATAGATCATTGAATCCAATTACACCATTAGCATCTCGCTCAAAAATGGCCAAAGAGTTTTGATATTTTTTCTATTTAAAACTTGACTCTTATGTAGTTACATCGTCTACTAAGACCAGTCAGAAAATGACAGGTTACGATTTTCTAGGCCGATATGGCTAGGAACTATATAAACTCATCACTTTTAAAAAACTACAATTAATAAACAACTTGTTTGGACTACAATGCATATTTTCCAGGATTTATGATACCACAAATATAGACAAATGGGACGAGACCTGGTTGAGCTGCACTAAAGAAGGCAGGAGTGTTATTACTATGTCGGAGACACGCTAGCTTTCCCAAAGTAGACTAACTTAAAATGGTTACAATCAAACACATTTAAATAACGCTCAAAAACGTATTTGATTATGACGCAAAATTCACACTGAAGCTACCAGTAAGGAGCTATGGAAAGAGGTTTCACATTTCCCGAGCACTGTCCTAGCTCACCGATCACAGCACAAACTGGCCCAGATCACCAATCACAACACACTGGCCAAGCTCTCCGATCACAGCACACACTGGCCCAGCTCACTGATCACATCACACTGGCCCAGCTCACTGATCACAACACACACTGGCCCAGCTCACCGATCACAACACACTGGCCCAGCTCACCAATCACAGCACACACTGGCCCAGCTCACCGATAACAGCACACACTGGCCCAGCTCACCGAACAAAACACACATTGGCCGAGCTAACCAATCACAACACACTTTCACAACACACACTGGCCCAGCTCACCGATGACAGCACACACTGGCCCAGCTCACCAAAAACAACACACACTGGCCCAGCTCACCGATCACAACACACGATCAAATCACACACTGTCCCAGCTCAACGATCACAACACACACTGGCCCAGCTCACTGATCACAACACACGATCACAGCGCACACTGGCCAAGCTCACCGATCACAACACATGATCACAGCACACACTGGCCCAGCTCACCGATCACAACACACAATGGCCCAGCTCACTGAAAACAAAACACACTGGCCCAGCTCACTGATCACAACACACGATCACAGCAAACACTGGCCCAGCTCACCGATCACAACACACAATGGCCCAGCTCATCAAACACAACACACGATCACAGCACACACTGGCCAAGCTCACCGATAACAACACACAATGGCCCAGCTCACCGAACACAAAACACACTGGCCCAGCTCACCGATCACAACACACAATCACAGCACACACTGGCCCAGCTCACCGATCACAACACACAATGGCCCAGCTCCCCGAACACAACACACTCTGGCCCAGCTCACCGATCACAACACACGATCACAGCACACACTGGCTAAGCTCACCGATCACAAAACACGATCGCAGCACACACTGGCCAAGCTCAACGATCACTACACATACTGGCCCAGCCCACCTGAACACAACACACACTGGCCCAGCTCACCGATCACAACACACGATCACAGCACACACTGGCCCAGCTCACCGATCAGTACACACACTGGCCCGGCTCACCAATCACAAAAAATGATCACAACACACACTAGCCAAGCTCAACAATCACTACACACACTGGCCCAGCTCACCAAACAGAACACACACTGGCCCAGCTCACTGATCACAGCACACGGTGGCCCAGCTCACCGATCCCCGCAAACACTGGCCCAGCTCTCCGGTCACACCACACTTGGGCCCAGCTCACCAAACACAACACACACTCGCCCAGCTCACCGATCACCGCACACACTGGCCCAGCTCACCGAAAGCAGCACACACTGGCCCAGCTCACCGATCACAACACACACTGGCCCAACTCACCAAACAAAACACACACTGGCCCAGCTCTGCGATCGCAACACACACCGGCCCTGATAACTGATCACAACACGCACTGGCCCAGCTCACTGAACACAACACACACTGGCACAGCTCACCGATGACAGCACAAACTGGCCCAGCTAACTGATCAGAACACACACTGGCCAAGCTCACCAAACACAACACACACTCGCCCAGCTCACCGAAAACAACACACACTGGCCCAGCTCAACAATCACTACACACACTGGCCATGCTCAGCAAACACAACAAACACTGGCACAGCTCACCGATGACAGCACACACTGGCCCAGCTAACTGATCAGAACACTCACTGGCCAAGCTCACCAAACACAACACACACTCGCCCAGCTCACCGATCGCCGCACACACTAGCCCAGCTCACCGAAAGCAGCACACACTGGCCCAGCTCACCGAACACAACACACAGTGACCCAGCTCACCGATCACAACACACACTGGCCCAGCTCACTGAAAACAACACACACTGGCCCAGCTCACCGAACACAACACACACTGGCCCAGCTCACAGTTCACAAAACCAATGGCCCAGCTCACCAAACACAACACACACTGGCCCAGCTCACCGAACACAACACACGATCACAGCACACACACTGGCCCAGCTCACAGTTCACAAAACACACTGGCCCAGCTCACAGTTCACAAAACACACTGGCCCAGCTCACCGAACACACACTGGCCCAGCTAACAGAACACAACACACACCGGCCAAGCTCACCGATCACAACACACGATCACAGCACACACTGGCCCAGCTCACCGATCACAACACACACTGGCCTAGCTCACCGATCACAACACACGATCACAGCACACACTGGCCCAGCTCAACGATCACTACACATACTGGCCCAGCTCACCTGAACACAACACACACTGGCCAAGCTCACCGAACACAACACACACTGGCCCAGCTCACCGATCACAACAAACGATCAAACACTGGCCCAGCTCACCGATCAGTACACACACTGGCCCGGCTCACCGATCACAACAAATGATCACAACACACACTGGCCCAGCTCGCCGATCACAACACACACTGGCCCAGCTCACCAAACAGAACACACACTGGCCCACCTCACCGATCACAGACCAGCTGCAAACACTGGCCCAGCTCTCCGATCACAGCACACTGGCCAAGCTCACTGATCACAACACATACTGGCCCAGCTCACCGATCACAACACACACTGGCCCAGCTCACCGAAAGCAGCACACACTGGCCCAGCTCACCGATCACAACACACACTGGCCCAACTCACCAAACAAAACACACACTGGCCCAGCTCTGCGATCGCAACACACACCGGCCCTGATAACTGATCACAACACGCACTGGCCCAGCTCACTGAACACAACACACACTGGCACAGCTCACCGATGACAGCACAAACTGGCCCAGCTAACTGATCAGAACACACACTGGCCAAGCTCACCAAACACAACACACACTCGCCCAGCTCACCGAAAACAACACACACTGGCCCAGCTCAACAATCACTACACACACTGGCCATGCTCAGCAAACACAACAAACACTGGCACAGCTCACCGATGACAGCACACACTGGCCCAGCTAACTGATCAGAACACTCACTGGCCAAGCTCACCAAACACAACACACACTCGCCCAGCTCACCGATCGCCGCACACACTAGCCCAGCTCACCGAAAGCAGCACACACTGGCCCAGCTCACCGAACACAACACACAGTGACCCAGCTCACCGATCACAACACACACTGGCCCAGCTCACTGAAAACAACACACACTGGCCCAGCTCACCGAACACAACACACACTGGCCCAGCTCACAGTTCACAAAACCAATGGCCCAGCTCACCAAACACAACACACACTGGCCCAGCTCACCGAACACAACACACGATCACAGCACACACACTGGCCCAGCTCACAGTTCACAAAACACACTGGCCCAGCTCACAGTTCACAAAACACACTGGCCCAGCTCACCGAACACACACTGGCCCAGCTAACAGAACACAACACACACCGGCCAAGCTCACCGATCACAACACACGATCACAGCACACACTGGCCCAGCTCACCGATCACAACACACACTGGCCTAGCTCACCGATCACAACACACGATCACAGCACACACTGGCCCAGCTCAACGATCACTACACATACTGGCCCAGCTCACCTGAACACAACACACACTGGCCAAGCTCACCGAACACAACACACACTGGCCCAGCTCACCGATCACAACAAACGATCAAACACTGGCCCAGCTCACCGATCAGTACACACACTGGCCCGGCTCACCGATCACAACAAATGATCACAACACACACTGGCCCAGCTCGCCGATCACAACACACACTGGCCCAGCTCACCAAACAGAACACACACTGGCCCACCTCACCGATCACAGACCAGCTGCAAACACTGGCCCAGCTCTCCGATCACAGCACACTGGCCAAGCTCACTGATCACAACACATACTGGCCCAGCTCACCGATCACAACACACACTGGCCAAGATCAACAATCACAACACACACTGGCACAGCTCACCGATACCAACACATACTTGCACAGCTCAAAAATCACAACATGCACTGGCCCAGCTCATTGAACACAACACACACTGGCCCAGCTCACCGATGACAGCACACACTGGCCCAGCTAACCGATCAGAACACATGATCACAACACACACTGGCCTACAGTAGCTAAACGATCACAACACACGATCACAGCACACACTGGCCCAGCTCACCGAACACAACACACGATCACAGCACACACACTGGCCCAGCTCACAGTTCACAAAACACACTGGCCCAGCTCACAGTTCACAAAACACACTGGCCCAGCTCACCGACCACACACTGGCCCAGCTAACAGAACACAACACACACCGGCCAAGCTCACCGATCACAACACACGATCACAGCACACACTGGCCCAGCTCACCGATCACAACACACACTGGCCTAGCTCACCGATCACAACACACGATCACAGCACACACTGGCCCAGCTCAACGATCACTACACATACTGGCCCAGCTCACCTGAACACAACACACACTGGCCAAGCTCACCGAACACAACACACAATGGCCCAGCTCATCAAACACAACACACGATCACAGCACACACTGGCCAAGCTCACCGATAACAACACACAATGGCCCAGCTCACCGAACACAAAACACACTGGCCCAGCTCACCGATCACAACACACAATCACAGCACACACTGGCCCAGCTCACCGATCACAACACACAATGGCCCAGCTCCCCGAACACAACACACTCTGGCCCAGCTCACCGATCACAACACACGATCACAGCACACACTGGCTAAGCTCACCGATCACAAAACACGATCGCAGCACACACTGGCCAAGCTCAACGATCACTACACATACTGGCCCAGCCCACCTGAACACAACACACACTGGCCCAGCTCACCGATCACAACACACGATCACAGCACACACTGGCCCAGCTCACCGATCAGTACACACACTGGCCCGGCTCACCAATCACAAAAAATGATCACAACACACACTAGCCAAGCTCAACAATCACTACACACACTGGCCCAGTTCACCAAACAGAACACACACTGGCCCAGCTCACTGATCACAGCACACGGTGGCCCAGCTCACCGATCCCCGCAAACACTGGCCCAGCTCTCCGGTCACACCACACTTGGGCCCAGCTCACCAAACACAACACACACTCGCCCAGCTCACCGATCACCGCACACACTGGCCCAGCTCACCGAAAGCAGCACACACTGGCCCAGCTCACCGATCACAACACACACTGGCCCAACTCACCAAACAAAACACACACTGGCCCAGCTCTGCGATCGCAACACACACCGGCCCTGATAACTGATCACAACACGCACTGGCCCAGCTCACTGAACACAACACACACTGGCACAGCTCACCGATGACAGCACAAACTGGCCCAGCTAACTGATCAGAACACACACTGGCCAAGCTCACCAAACACAACACACACTCGCCCAGCTCACCGAAAACAACACACACTGGCCCAGCTCAACAATCACTACACACACTGGCCATGCTCAGCAAACACAACAAACACTGGCACAGCTCACCGATGACAGCACACACTGGCCCAGCTAACTGATCAGAACACTCACTGGCCAAGCTCACCAAACACAACACACACTCGCCCAGCTCACCGATCGCCGCACACACTAGCCCAGCTCACCGAAAGCAGCACACACTGGCCCAGCTCACCGAACACAACACACAGTGACCCAGCTCACCGATCACAACACACACTGGCCCAGCTCACTGAAAACAACACACACTGGCCCAGCTCACCGAACACAACACACACTGGCCCAGCTCACAGTTCACAAAACCAATGGCCCAGCTCACCAAACACAACACACACTGGCCCAGCTCACCGAACACAACACACGATCACAGCACACACACTGGCCCAGCTCACAGTTCACAAAACACACTGGCCCAGCTCACAGTTCACAAAACACACTGGCCCAGCTCACCGAACACACACTGGCCCAGCTAACAGAACACAACACACACCGGCCAAGCTCACCGATCACAACACACGATCACAGCACACACTGGCCCAGCTCACCGATCACAACACACACTGGCCTAGCTCACCGATCACAACACACGATCACAGCACACACTGGCCCAGCTCAACGATCACTACACATACTGGCCCAGCTCACCTGAACACAACACACACTGGCCAAGCTCACCGAACACAACACACACTGGCCCAGCTCACCGATCACAACAAACGATCAAACACTGGCCCAGCTCACCGATCAGTACACACACTGGCCCGGCTCACCGATCACAACAAATGATCACAACACACACTGGCCCAGCTCGCCGATCACAACACACACTGGCCCAGCTCACCAAACAGAACACACACTGGCCCACCTCACCGATCACAGACCAGCTGCAAACACTGGCCCAGCTCTCCGATCACAGCACACTGGCCAAGCTCACTGATCACAACACATACTGGCCCAGCTCACCGATCACAACACACACTGGCCCAGCTCACCGAAAGCAGCACACACTGGCCCAGCTCACCGATCACAACACACACTGGCCCAACTCACCAAACAAAACACACACTGGCCCAGCTCTGCGATCGCAACACACACCGGCCCTGATAACTGATCACAACACGCACTGGCCCAGCTCACTGAACACAACACACACTGGCACAGCTCACCGATGACAGCACAAACTGGCCCAGCTAACTGATCAGAACACACACTGGCCAAGCTCACCAAACACAACACACACTCGCCCAGCTCACCGAAAACAACACACACTGGCCCAGCTCAACAATCACTACACACACTGGCCATGCTCAGCAAACACAACAAACACTGGCACAGCTCACCGATGACAGCACACACTGGCCCAGCTAACTGATCAGAACACTCACTGGCCAAGCTCACCAAACACAACACACACTCGCCCAGCTCACCGATCGCCGCACACACTAGCCCAGCTCACCGAAAGCAGCACACACTGGCCCAGCTCACCGAACACAACACACAGTGACCCAGCTCACCGATCACAACACACACTGGCCCAGCTCACTGAAAACAACACACACTGGCCCAGCTCACCGAACACAACACACACTGGCCCAGCTCACAGTTCACAAAACCAATGGCCCAGCTCACCAAACACAACACACACTGGCCCAGCTCACCGAACACAACACACGATCACAGCACACACACTGGCCCAGCTCACAGTTCACAAAACACACTGGCCCAGCTCACAGTTCACAAAACACACTGGCCCAGCTCACCGAACACACACTGGCCCAGCTAACAGAACACAACACACACCGGCCAAGCTCACCGATCACAACACACGATCACAGCACACACTGGCCCAGCTCACCGATCACAACACACACTGGCCTAGCTCACCGATCACAACACACGATCACAGCACACACTGGCCCAGCTCAACGATCACTACACATACTGGCCCAGCTCACCTGAACACAACACACACTGGCCAAGCTCACCGAACACAACACACACTGGCCCAGCTCACCGATCACAACAAACGATCAAACACTGGCCCAGCTCACCGATCAGTACACACACTGGCCCGGCTCACCGATCACAACAAATGATCACAACACACACTGGCCCAGCTCGCCGATCACAACACACACTGGCCCAGCTCACCAAACAGAACACACACTGGCCCACCTCACCGATCACAGACCAGCTGCAAACACTGGCCCAGCTCTCCGATCACAGCACACTGGCCAAGCTCACTGATCACAACACATACTGGCCCAGCTCACCGATCACAACACACACTGGCCAAGATCAACAATCACAACACACACTGGCACAGCTCACCGATACCAACACATACTTGCACAGCTCAAAAATCACAACATGCACTGGCCCAGCTCATTGAACACAACACACACTGGCCCAGCTCACCGATGACAGCACACACTGGCCCAGCTAACCGATCAGAACACATGATCACAACACACACTGGCCTACAGTAGCTAAACGATCACAACACACGATCACAGCACACACTGGCCCAGCTCACCGAACACAACACACGATCACAGCACACACACTGGCCCAGCTCACAGTTCACAAAACACACTGGCCCAGCTCACAGTTCACAAAACACACTGGCCCAGCTCACCGACCACACACTGGCCCAGCTAACAGAACACAACACACACCGGCCAAGCTCACCGATCACAACACACGATCACAGCACACACTGGCCCAGCTCACCGATCACAACACACACTGGCCTAGCTCACCGATCACAACACACGATCACAGCACACACTGGCCCAGCTCAACGATCACTACACATACTGGCCCAGCTCACCTGAACACAACACACACTGGCCAAGCTCACCGAACACAACACACACTGGCCCAGCTCACCGATCACAACACACGATCAAACACTGGCCCAGCTCACCGATCAGTAAACACACTGGCCCCGCTCACCGATCACAACAAATGATCACAACACACACTGGCCCAGCTCGCCGATCACAACACACACTGGCCCAGCTCACCAAACAGAACACACACTGGCCCACCTCACCGATCACAGACCAGCTGCAAACAATGGCCCAGCTCTCCGATCACAGCACACTGGCCAAGCTCACTGATCACAACACATACTGGCCCAGCTCACCGATCACAACACACACTGGCCAAGCTCACCAATCACAACACACACTGGCACAGCTCACCGATACCAACACATACTTGCACAGCTCAACAATCACAACATGCACTGGCCCAGCTCATTGAACACAACACACACTGGCCCAGCTCACCGATGACAGCACACACTGGCCCAGCTAACCGATCAGAACACATGATCACAACAGACACTGGCCTACATTAGCTCAACGATAAAAACACATGATCACAGCACACACTGGCCCAGCTCACCTGAAGACAACACACACTGGCCCAGCTCACCGATGACAGCACACACTGGCCCAGCTCACCGATCACAACACACGATCACAGCACACACTGGCCCAGCTCAGCGATCATAACACACACTCGCCCAGCTCACCGATCACAACACACGATCACAGCACACACTGGCCCAGCTCACCGATCACAACACACAATGACCCAGCTCAAAAAACACAACACACACTGGCCCAGCTCACCATCACAACACACACTGGCCCAGCTCACCAAACAGAAAACACACTGGCCCAGCTCACTGATCACAGCACACAGTGGCCCAGCTCACCGATCCCTGCAAACACTGTCCCAGCTCTCCGATCACAGCACACACGGGCCCAGCTCACCGATCACAACACACACCGGCCCTGATAACCGATCACAACACACACTGGCCCAGCTCACCAATGACAGCACACATTTACTCAGCTAACCGATCAGAACACATGATCACAACACACACTGGCCAAGCTCACCGATCACAACACCCACTGTCCCAGCTCACCGATCACAACACACACACCGGCCCTGATAACTGATTACAACACACACTGGCACAGCTCACCGATCACAACACACAATGGCCCAGCTCAACAAACACAACACACACTGGCCCAGCTCACCGATCACAACACACACTGGCCCAGCTCACCAAACAGAAAACACACTGGCCCAGCTCACGGATCACAGCCCAGCTCACTGATCACAGCACACAGTGGCCCAGCTCACCGATCTCTGCAATCACTGGCCCAGCTCTCCGATCACAGCACACACGGGCCCTGATAACCGATCACAACACACACTGGCACAGCTCACCGATGACAGCACACATTTACTTAACTACACTGCACTGCAGCTACACTCAAGCACACACTGGCCCAGCTAACCAATCAGAATACATGATTACAACACACACTGGCCAAGCTCACCGATCACAACACACACTGGCCCA
The DNA here is from genome assembly GCF_963082965.1 of Carassius carassius. NCBI lineage: Eukaryota > Metazoa > Chordata > Actinopteri > Cypriniformes > Cyprinidae > Carassius > Carassius carassius. The sequence goes on from NC_081756.1 coordinate 4,555,408, forward strand.
GCTCACCGAACACAACACACACTCGCCCAGCTCCCGATCACAACACACGATCACAGCACACACTGGCCCAGCTCACCTGAACACAAAACACACTGGCCCAGCTTACTGAACACAACACACTGGCCAAGCTCACCGATCACAACACAAGATCACAAAAGACACTGGCCTACAGTAGCTCACCGATCACAACACACGATCACAACACACACTGGCCCAGCTCACCGATAACAACACACGATCATCACAACACACTGGCCCAGCTCACCTGAACACAACACACACTGGCCCAGCTCATCGATCACAGCTCACACTGGCCCAGCTCACCTAAACACAACACACACTGGCCCAGCTCACCGATCACAACACACACTGGCCCAGCTCACCTGAACACAACACTTACTGGCCCAGCTCACCAATCACAACACAAACTGGCCCAGCTCACCGAACAGAACCCACAATGGCGCAGCTCAACGATCACAGCCCAGCTCACTGTTCACAGCTCACATTGGCCCAGCTCACCGATCCATGCAAACTTTGACCCAGCTCTCCGATCACAGCACACACTGGCCCAGCTCACCAAACACAACACACACTGGCCCAGCTAAACGATCAGAACACATGATCACAACACACACTGGCCAAGGTCACCGATCACAACACACACTGGCCCAGCTCACCGATCACAGCACACACTGGTCCAGCTCACCGAACACAACACATACTGGCTGAGCTAACCGATCCCAACACGCACTGGCCGAGCTAACCAATCACAACACACGATCACAGCACACACTGGCCCAGCTCACCGTTCACAAAACACACTGGCCCAGCTCACCGATCACAACACACACCGGCCCTGATAACTGATCACAACACACAATCACAGCACACACTGGCCCAGCTCACCGTTCACAAAACACACTGGCCCAGCTCACCGTTCACAAAACACACTGGCCCAGCTCACCGATGACAGCACACACTGACCCAGCTAACCGATCAGAACACATGATCACAACACACACTGTCCAAGCTCACCAATCACAACACACATTGGCCCAGCTGACCGATCACAGTCCAGCCCACCGATCACAACACACACCGGCCCTGATAACTGATCACAACACACACTGGCCCAGCTCACCGATCACAGCCCAGCTCACTGATCACAGCACACAGTAGCCCAGCTCACCGATCCCTGCAAACACTGGCCCAGCTCTCCGATCACAGCACACACGGGCCCAGCTCACCGATCACAACACACACCGGCCCTGATAACTGATCACAACACACACTGGCCCAGCTCACCGATGACAGCACACATTTACCCAGCTAACCAATCAGAACACAAGATCACAACACACACTGGCCAAGCTCACCGATCACAGCCCAGCTCACTGATCACAACACACACACCGGCCCTGATAACTGATTACAACACACACTGGCACCGATCACAACACATACTGGCACAGCTCACCGATCACAACACGCACTGGCCCAGCTCACTGAACACAACACACACTGGCCCAGCTCACCGATGACAGCACACACTGGCCCAGATAACCGATCAGAACACATGATTAAAACACACACTGGCCAAGCTCACCGATCACAACACACACTGGCCCAGCTCACCGATCACAACACACACTGGCCCAGCTCAACGAACACAACACACACTGGCCCAGCTCACCGAACACAACACACACTGGCCCAGCTCACCGATCTCAACACACACTCGCCCAGCTCACCGATCACAACACAAGATCACAGCACTCACTTGCCCAGCTCACCTGAACACAACACACACTGGCCAAGCTCACCGATGACAGCACACACTGGCCCTGATAACTGATTACAACACACACTGGCACAGCTCACTGATCACAACACATACTGGCACAGCTCACCGATCACAACACGCACTGGCCCAGCTCACTGAACACAACACACACTGGCCCAGCTCACCGATGACAGCACACACTGGCCCAGCTAACCGATCAGAACACATGATTAAAACACACACTGGCCAAGCTCACCGATCATAACACACACTGGCCCAGCTCACCGATCACAACACACACTGGCCCAGCTCACCGAACACAACACACACTGGCCCAGCTCACCGAACACAACACACACTGGCCCTGCTCACCGATCTCAACACACACTCGCCCAGCTCACCGATCACAACACAAGATCACAGCACTCACTTGCCCAGCTCACCTGAACACAGCACACACTGGCCAAGCTCACCGATCACAACACATGATCACAAAAGACACTGGCCTACAGTATTTTAACGATCACAACACAGGATCACAGCCCACACTGGCCAAGCTCACCGATCACAACACACACTGGCCCAGCTTACCGAACACAACACACACTGGCCAAGCTCACCGATCACAGCACACACTGGCCCAGCTCACCTGAACACAACACACACTGGCCCAGCTCACATGATTACAACACACACTGGCCCAGCTCACCGATCACAACACACACTGGCCCAGCTCACAGAGCAGAACACAGTGGCCCAGGTCACCGATCCCTGCAATATCTGGCCCAGCTCTCCGATCACAGCACACACGGGCCCAGCTCACCGATCACAACACACTGGCCCAGCTCACCAAACACAACACAACACACACTGGCCCAGCTAACCGATCAGAAAAGATGATCACAACACACACTGGCCCAGCTCACTGATCACAACACACACCGGCCCTGATAACTGATCACAACACACGATCACAGCACACACTGGCCCAGCTCACCGATGACAACACACACTGACCCAGCTCACTGAACACAACACACACTGGCCCAGCTCACCGATCACAGCCCAGCTCACCGATCACAACACACACCGGCTCTGATAACTGATCACAACACACGATCACAGCACACACTGGCCCAGCTCACCGTTCACAAAACACACTGGCCCAGCTCACCGATGACAGCACACACTGACCCAGCTAACCGATCAGAACACACACTGTCCAAGCTCACCGATCACAACACACACTGGCCCAGCTCACCGATCACAGCCCAGCTCACCGAACACAACACACATCGGCCCTGATAACTGATCACAACACACACTGGCACAGCTCACCGATCACAACACACACTGGCCCAGCTCACCGATCACAACACGCACTGGCCCAGCTCACCGATGACAGCACACACTGGCCCAGCTCACCGATGACAGCATACACTGACCCAGGTAACCGATTAGAACACATGATTACCACACACACTGGCCAAGCTCACCAATCACAGCACACACTGGCCCAGCTCACCAAACACAGCACACACTGGCCCAGCTCACCGAACACAGCACACACTGGCCAAGCTCACAGATCACAACACAAGATCACGGAACACACTGGCCCAGCTCAACGATCACAACTCACACTGGCCCAGCTCACCGATCACAGCCAAGCTCACTGAACACAACACACACTGGCCCAGCTCACCGATCACAACACACGATCACAGCACACACTGGCCAAGCTCACCGATCACAACACACGATCACAGAACACACTGGCCCAGCTCACCGATCACAACACACACCGGCCCTGATTACTGATCACAACACACGATCACAGCACACACTGGCCAAGCTCACCGATCACAACACACACTGGCCCAGCACACCGATCACAGCCCAGCTCACCGATCACAACACACACCGGTCCTGATAACTGATCACACGATCACAGCACACACTGGCCAAGCTCACCGAACACAACACACACCGGCCGAGATAACCGATCACAACACACGATCACAGCACACACTGGCCCAGCTCACTGTTCACAAAGCACACGGGCCCAGCTCACCGAACACAACACCCACTGGCCCAGCTCACCAATGACAGCACACACTGACCCAGCTAACCGATCAGAACACATGATTACCACACACACTGGCCAAGCTCACCGATCACAGCACACATTGGCCCAGCTCACCGAACACAGCACACACTGGCCCAGCTCACCGATCACAGCACACACTGGCCCAGCTCACCGATCACAACACACACCGGCCCTGATAACCGAACACAACACACACTGACCCAGCTCACCGAACACAACACACAGGCCCAGCTCACCGAACACAACACACACCGGCCCAGCTCACCGATCACAACACACACTGGCCCAGCTCACCGATCACAGCCCAGCTCACCGATCACAACACACACCGGCCCTGATAAATGATCACAACACACGATCACAGCACACACTGGCCCAGCTCACCGTTCACAAAACACAATGGCCCAGCTCGCCGATGACAGGCACACACTGACCCAGCTAACCGATCAGAACACACACTGTCCAAGCTCACCGATCACAACACACACTTGCCCAGCTGACCGATCACAGCCCAGCTCACCGAACACAACACACACCGGCCCTGATAACTGATCACAACACACACTGGCACTGCTCACCAATCACAACACACACTGGCCCAGCTCACCGATCACAACACGCACTGGCCCAGCTCACCAATGACAGCACACACTGGCCCAGCTAACCGATCAGAACACATGATTACCACACACACTGGCCAAGCTCACCGATCACAGCACACACTGGCCCAGCTCACGGAACACAGCACACACTGGCCCAGCTCACCGATCACAACACACGATCACAGCACACACTGGCCAAGCTCACCGATCACAACACACGATCACAGAACACACTGGCCCAGGTCACCGATCACAACACACACCGGCCCTGATAACTGATCACAACACACGATCACAGCACACACTGGCCAAGCTCACCGATCACAACACACACTGGCCCAGCACACCGATCACAGCCCAGCTCACCGATCACAACACACACCGGTCCTGATAACTGATCACAACACACGATCACAGCACACACTGGCCAAGCTCACCGAACACAACACACACTGGCCGAGCTAACCGATCACAACACACGATCACAGCACACACTGGCCCAGCTCACTGTTCACAAAGCACACGGGCCCAGCTCACCGAACACAACACACACTGGCCCAGCTCACCGAACACAGCACACACTGGCCCAGCTCACCGATGACAACACACACTGACCCAGCTCACTGAACACAACACACACTGGCCCAGCTCACCGATGACAACACACACTGGCCCAGCTCACCGATCACAACACACACCGGCCCTGATAACCGAACACAACACACACTGACCCAGCTCACCGAACACAACACACAGGCCCAGCTCACCGAACACAACACACACCGGCCCAGCTCACCGATCACAACACACACTGGCCCAGCTCACCGATCACAGCCCAGCTCACCGATCACAACACACACCGGCTCTGATAACTGATCACAACACACGATCACAGCACACACTGGCCCAGCTCACCGTTCACAAAACACACTGACCCAGCTAACCGATCAGAACACACACTGTCCAAGCTCACCGATCACAAACACACTGGCCCAGCTGACCGATCACAGCCCAGCTCACCGAACACAACACACACCGGCCCTGATAACTGATCACAACACACGATCACAGCACACACTGGCCCAGCTCAGCGATCATAACACACACTCGCCCAGCTCACCGATCACAACACACGATCACAGCACACACTGGCCCAGCTCACCGATCACAGCACACACTGGCCCAGCTCACCTGAACACAACACACACTGGCCCAGCTCACATGATTACAACACACACTGGCCCAGCTCACCGATCACAACACACACTGGCCCAGCTCACAGAGCAGAACACAGTGGCCCAGGTCACCGATCCCTGCAATATCTGGCCCAGCTCTCCGATCACAGCACACACGGGCCCAGCTCACCGATCACAACACACTGGCCCAGCTCACCAAACACAACACAACACACACTGGCCCAGCTAACCGATCAGAAAAGATGATCACAACACACACTGGCCCAGCTCACTGATCACAACACACACCGGCCCTGATAACTGATCACAACACACGATCACAGCACACACTGGCCCAGCTCACCGATGACAACACACACTGACCCAGCTCACTGAACACAACACACACTGGCCCAGCTCACCGATGACAACACACACTGGCCCAGCTCACCGATCACAACACACACCGGCCCTGATAACCGAACACAACACACACTGACCCAGCTCACCGAACACAACACACAGGCCCAGCTCACCGAACACAACACACACCGGCCCAGCTCACCGATCACAACACACACTGGCCCAGCTCACCGATCACAGCCCAGCTCACCGATCACAACACACACCGGCTCTGATAACTGATCACAACACACGATCACAGCACACACTGGCCCAGCTCACCGTTCACAAAACACACTGGCCCAGCTCACCGATGACAGCACACACTGACCCAGCTAACCGATCAGAACACACACTGTCCAAGCTCACCGATCACAACACACACTGGCCCAGCTCACCGATCACAGCCCAGCTCACCGAACACAACACACATCGGCCCTGATAACTGATCACAACACACACTGGCACAGCTCACCGATCACAACACACACTGGCCCAGCTCACCGATCACAACACGCACTGGCCCAGCTCACCGATGACAGCACACACTGGCCCAGCTCACCGATGACAGCATACACTGACCCAGGTAACCGATTAGAACACATGATTACCACACACACTGGCCAAGCTCACCAATCACAGCACACACTGGCCCAGCTCACCAAACACAGCACACACTGGCCCAGCTCACCGAACACAGCACACACTGGCCAAGCTCACAGATCACAACACAAGATCACGGAACACACTGGCCCAGCTCAACGATCACAACTCACACTGGCCCAGCTCACCGATCACAGCCAAGCTCACTGAACACAACACACACTGGCCCAGCTCACCGATCACAACACACGATCACAGCACACACTGGCCAAGCTCACCGATCACAACACACGATCACAGAACACACTGGCCCAGCTCACCGATCACAACACACACCGGCCCTGATTACTGATCACAACACACGATCACAGCACACACTGGCCAAGCTCACCGATCACAACACACACTGGCCCAGCACACCGATCACAGCCCAGCTCACCGATCACAACACACACCGGTCCTGATAACTGATCACACGATCACAGCACACACTGGCCAAGCTCACCGAACACAACACACACCGGCCGAGATAACCGATCACAACACACGATCACAGCACACACTGGCCCAGCTCACTGTTCACAAAGCACACGGGCCCAGCTCACCGAACACAACACCCACTGGCCCAGCTCACCAATGGCAGCACACACTGACCCAGCTAACCGATCAGAACACATGATTACCACACACACTGGCCAAGCTCACCGATCACAGCACACATTGGCCCAGCTCACCGAACACAGCACACACTGGCCCAGCTCACCGATGACAACACACACTGACCCAGCTCACTGAACACAACACACACTGGCCCAGCTCACCGATCACAACACACACTGGCCCAGCTCACCGATCACAGCACACACTGGCCCAGCTCACCGATCACAACACACACCGGCCCTGATAACCGAACACAACACACACTGACCCAGCTCACCGAACACAACACACAGGCCCAGCTCACCGAACACAACACACACCGGCCCAGCTCACCGATCACAACACACACTGGCCCAGCTCACCGATCACAGCCCAGCTCACCGATCACAACACACACCGGCCCTGATAAATGATCACAACACACGATCACAGCACACACTGGCCCAGCTCACCGTTCACAAAACACAATGGCCCAGCTCGCCGATGACAGGCACACACTGACCCAGCTAACCGATCAGAACACACACTGTCCAAGCTCACCGATCACAACACACACTTGCCCAGCTGACCGATCACAGCCCAGCTCACCGAACACAACACACACCGGCCCTGATAACTGATCACAACACACACTGGCACTGCTCACCAATCACAACACACACTGGCCCAGCTCACCGATCACAACACGCACTGGCCCAGCTCACCGATGACAGCACACACTGGCCCAGCTAACCGATCAGAACACATGATTACCACACACACTGGCCAAGCTCACCGATCACAGCACACACTGGCCCAGCTCACGGAACACAGCACACACTGGCCCAGCTCACCGATCACAACACACGATCACAGCACACACTGGCCAAGCTCACCGATCACAACACACGATCACAGAACACACTGGCCCAGGTCACCGATCACAACACACACCGGCCCTGATAACTGATCACAACACACGATCACAGCACACACTGGCCAAGCTCACCGATCACAACACACACTGGCCCAGCACACCGATCACAGCCCAGCTCACCGATCACAACACACACCGGTCCTGATAACTGATCACAACACACGATCACAGCACACACTGGCCAAGCTCACCGAACACAACACACACTGGCCGAGCTAACCGATCACAACACACGATCACAGCACACACTGGCCCAGCTCACTGTTCACAAAGCAAACGGGCCCAGCTCACCGAACACAACACACACTGGCCCAGCTCACCGAACACAGCACACACTGGCCCAGCTCACCGATGACAACACACACTGACCCAGCTCACTGAACACAACACACACTGGCCCAGCTCACCGATGACAACACACACTGGCCCAGCTCACCGATCACAACACACACCGGCCCTGATAACCGAACACAACACACACTGACCCAGCTCACCGAACACAACACACAGGCCCAGCTCACCGAACACAACACACACCGGCCCAGCTCACCGATCACAACACACACTGGCCCAGCTCACCGATCACAGCCCAGCTCACCGATCACAACACACACCGGCTCTGATAACTGATCACAACACACGATCACAGCACACACTGGCCCAGCTCACCGTTCACAAAACACACTGACCCAGCTAACCGATCAGAACACACACTGTCCAAGCTCACCGATCACAAACACACTGGCCCAGCTGACCGATCACAGCCCAGCTCACCGAACACAACACACACCGGCCCTGATAACTGATCACAACACACACTGGCACTGCTCACCAATCACAACACACACTGGCCCAGCTCACTGATCACAACACGCACTGGCCCAGCTCACCGATGACAGCACACACTGGCCCAGTTCACCGATGACAACACACACTGGCCCAGCTAACCGATCAGAACACATGATTACTACACACACTGGCCAAGCTCACCGATTACAGCACACACTGGCCCAGCTCACGGAACACAGCACACACTGGCCCAGCTCACCGAACACAGCACACACTGGCCAAGCTCACAGATCACAACACACGATCACAGAACACACTGGCCCAGCTCAACGATCACAACTCACACTGGCCCAGCTCACTGATCACAGCCAAGCTCACTGATCACAGCATGCACTGGCCCGGCTCACAGATCACTGCACACACTGGCCCAGCTCACTGAACACAACACACACTGGCCCAGCTCACTGATCACAACACACAATCACAGCACACAATGGCCAAGCTCACCGATCACAACACGATCACAGAACACACTGGCCCAGCTCACTGATCACAACACACAATCACAGCACACAATGGCCAAGCTCACCGATCACAACACGATCACAGAACACACTGGCCCAGCTCACCAATCACAACACACACCGGCCCTGATAACTGATCACAACACACGATCACAGCACACACTGGCCAAGCTCACCGATCACAACACACACTGGCCCAGCTCAACGATCACAGCCCAGCTCACCGATCACAACACACACCGGTCCTGATAACTGACCACAACACACGATCACAGCACACACTGGCCAAGCTCACCGAACACAACACACACTGGCCGAGCTAACCAATCACAACACATGATCACAGCACACACTGGCCCAGCTCACCATTCACAAAGCACACAGGCCCAGCTCATCGAACACAACACCCACTGGCCCAGCTCACCGATGACAGCACACACTGACCCAGCTAACTGATCAGAACAAATGATTACCACACACACTGGCCCAGCTCACCGATCACAACACACACTGGCCCAGCTCACCGATCACAGCACACAGTGGCCCAGCTCACCGAACACAGCACACACTGGCCCAGCTCCCCGATGACAACACACACTGACCCAGCTCACTGAACACAACACACACTGGCCCAGCTCACCGATCACATTATAATTTAAAATATAATGGGTCACCATACTTGGCTGAATGTCACTTTCACTTCACTCACTTCACAGCACACACTGGCCCAGCTCACCGATCACAACACACACCGGCCCTGATAACCGAACACAACACACACTGGCCCAGCTCACCAATCACAACACACACTGGCCCAGCTCAACGATCACAACACATTTGATGCAGGAACTATTTGAGCCGTTCATGCCAGACTGGGGAGAGAGGTGTTGTAATAATGTAAAATATGTAGAAAATAATGTGTTTTTCGAACAACCTTGTATGAGAGCCTGTTTTAGTACACCCTCAAGACACAATAAAGACTTTGTAAGAGAGCATAATAGGATCCCTTTAAAATAACATGATTCAGGACCAGTGCCACAACTTTTCCCACCCCCTCACCCAAGAGTGTGAAACTAGATTTTATTTATGAAATATAATGGTTTAATTAAAAAACTGCTGAAAATGCATAGGATTTCTTGCATTAATATGATGCTACTATAGCAACAATTTAGGACAGTATGTTTCACAAAGTCGCATTTTAATTGTTACATCTCTGACACAATTTTCCTTTTAAGAAGTGCAGCACTACTGAGTAAGATATGATGGAATATATTTTTTATAGACGGCTAGATGATAGTTGGTTAATTATTTTATGTATTGGGTTTGCTGCTGTTCAAGTTGTTCTAATTTAAAATTATGAATCTGTTAACTAAACCTTTAATTTCTGATTAACTCAAGAAGTATGTGTGTGTCGATATGTGTTTGCTTAAAAACTTATTTCAGTATCTTCATCATTTCCTCCAACATGACCAGTCACCTATAAATATTCTGCTACAATTCTCAGTTGGCATATTCGGTGCAAACCTTGCAGTACTTCTATTAATATATATTTTCTAGATTCTGATCGTCCACTCAGTATATGTCACTAATAGCGCCTCTGTGGCCCTTTCTGACCGAACACAGCGGGAACCATCACCCGAATATTAGTTCCGCCCGGACTCTTTTCTCATACGGACCCAGTACTTTTAGGTCTCAGCTGTGGCTTATCATCTCATTAGTTATTGCCTTTAATAGGCGAAGACTTTCTTTGTTCATTGCTAAGTCTTATCGTTCCCTATGGTCGTAATTCTGAGCATTTATCTCTGTGTTGGATTTTCTGTGTATGACTCTGGACTGTGTACCCCGTTGACGATTACTGCTGCCTGCCATTGCGACCATTGCCTATCTATTGAACTGTGTTCCGGATTACCTACGTTGTTCCTGTTTTCTGGTGATTATTCCTGCCTGTTGACGATTCTAAATAAAGCTTTGCGGATGGATTCGAATGTCTCTGACTCCGTGTTAGACCTCAGGATCCAGTGGCTTTAGATAGAGTGGTTACTGAATTGACACGACAAGCCTCCCTGTTGACTGTGCATCACCAACAGTTAGATCGGCTGACCACCATGACCGAGGAATTGGTGCGGTCTATGCGGCCGCTCCCACAGGCTGTGCCACAAGATCTCACTGCAGGCCCCACCGCGCCGCCTTCTGCGGTCTTCACCACGGGAATCCACGCACCCCGCTTGGCACTTCCAGAGAAATATGACGGCTCCCCAGGCAAGTGCAGGGGCTTTCTTATGCAGTGTGCCATCTAAGTGAACTAGCTGCCGCCAGGCTCAGTGACAGAGAATGGCAAGGTTTCCCTCGTCTGCACCCTTCTCACCGGTAAGGCCTTGAGCTGGGCAACGGCTTTGTGGGAGGGCCAGCAGATGGTTTTTCCGTCGTATCAGCACTTTCTCACCAAATTCCGAGAGGTGTTTGACCACGCTGAGGATGGCAAGGAGGCGGAGGAGGAACTATTAAACCTTCGCCAGGGATCTTCCACCGCTGCGGATTACGCTCTCACGTTTCGCACGCTAGCAGCCCAGGCGGGCTGGGAAGGAAAACCCCTTAAGACCATGTTCCGTCGAGGGCTTCGCACGGACCTGCAGGCTGAGCTCGCTTGTCGGGATGAGAGCAAGAATTTGGAGGAGTATATGGAGATGGCGATCAAACTGGACCATCTGCTCCGCTCTCGCAGGAGTCGTCAACCACGATTACCTCTCGCCTCACCCCAGTCTTCGGCTCACGCCCTGGAGGAGCCCATGCAAGTGGGATTTTCCCGCCTCTCTGATGAGGAGCGCGAGAGAAGGCTGAGAAATCGTCTATGCCTCTACTGTGGTCAGTCTGGTCACTTCCGAGCTCAATGTTCCGCTCGTCCTCCTAGAACCACCAGCACTCGGGTAAGCCACAATTCCTTGTCACCCTCTCTCTTGTTGGATGTGTGCTTGATCATCCATGGCCGCCACATCAAGACTAAAGCCTTTATTGACTCAGGGGCGGCCGGTAACTTTATTGACCAAGACTTTGTTAATCGCCATCGCATATCTCTTGTTCCATGTGACCCTCCTATGGCGGTGGCAGCCCTGGATGGAAGACCACTAGGTGCTGGAAAGACCTACCACATCACTGAGGCCATCACACTGATCACCAGCTCCCTGCACACCGAGACCATCCAGCTCCATGTCACTCAATCACCTCACCACGCCATTATTCTTGGCCACCCCTGGCTCACCCTCCACAATCCACAAATTTCCTGGAAGGATCAGGACATCATCCAGTGGTCCCAATCTTGTCTCCAGCGGTGTCTCAAATCCCCACAGAGGAACCATCACGTGGTCCCAGTTCCCCAACCTGAAGGTCAACCCCCGCAGGACCTTCCCGAGGTTTACTGGGATTTCCACTCGGCATTCAGCAAATCCCGGGCCACCCAGATTCCACCTCATCGGGACACGGATTGTGCCATCGAGCTCTTACCTGGAGCCACGCTCCCCAAGGGTCGTGTAAACCCCCTGCCCCAACCCGAGACTCTGAGCATGCAGCAATACATCGACGAAGAACTCGCCAAGGGGTTCATCCGACCCTCCACCTCACCTACCTCGGCGGGCTTCTTCTTCGTAAAGAAAAAAGACGGATCCTTGCGTCCCTGCATCAACTACCGAGCCCTCAACGAAGTAACCAGCAAGTACCGTTATCCCCTACCCTTGGTACCCTCAGCCCTGGAACAACTCCGCACTGCCCGTATCTTTACCAAGCTCGACCTGAGATGCGCCTACAATCTCATTCGCATCCAGGCAGGTGACGAGTGGAAGACGGCCTTCTCCACGACGACTGGCCACTATGAATATCTGGTCATGCCCTTCGGTCTGTCCAACAGTCCCTCCGTCTTTCAGGCCCTTATCAACGATATTTTCCGAGATATGCTCAACAAGTGCGTCATAGTCTACATTGACGACATACTGATCTACTCCAACACCCTGTCTGAACACGTTCAATACGTACGAACTGTGCTCCAAAGATTAATCCAGAATCAGCTGTACGCCAAACTCTCTAAGTGTGCCTTCCACCTCTCCACCGTCTCCTTCTTAGGATACATCATCTCTGCTGAGGGAGTCACGATGGATGACAGCAAGGTTTCCGCCGTGCTACACTGGCCTCGTCCCCAAACCGTCAAGGACCTCCAACGTTTCCTGGGGTTTGCCAACTTCTATCGAAGATTCATCCGGGGTTTCAGTCAAGTAGCAGCTCCTCTAACTTCTCTCACTCGCAGTGGAGGTGGATCCAATAAGCTGGCATGGTTTACGCTCTGCGAGAAAGCGTTCCAAGTCTGAAGACTCGTTTCACCTCGGCTCCCATCTTGAAACACCCAAACCCCCGACGTCAGTTCACTGTGGAGGTGGACGCCTCCAGCACAGGTATCGGAGCAATACTGTCACAACGCCAGGGAACCCCGGAGAAATTGTACCCTTGTGCCAACTAATCTCGCAAACTCAATCCCGCGGAACGTAATTATGACGTCGGGGACAGAGAACTGTTGGCCATGAAAGCGGCCCTGGAGGAATGGAGACACTGGTTGGAGGGCTCGACCATGCCCTTTCTCATTCTAACCGACCACAAAAACTTGGAGTACTTGAGAACCGCCAGACGTCTCAATGCCCGCCAGGCCAGATGGTCGTTATTCTTCTCCAGGTTTCTCTATACTATAACCTATCGGCCCGGGTCCAAGAACGGTAAGGCGGACGCACTCTCCCGCCAATACGACTTGTCCCAATCAGACACCTCTCCGGCTACCATCATTCCCATCTCCCAGATCGTCTCCCCCGTGCAACGGGACATCATGGCCGAGATCACTGAGGCCCTAGAAACAGACCCTGCTCCTCCGGAATGCCCTCCTGGACTGACCTACGTCCCGGCTCCCCTACGGCATCGCGTACTGACACTGATCCACGAGAGTCCCAGCACCGGCCACCCCGGCATCCAGGCGACCAGGGAACTCGTTCTCAATAAGTTCTGGTGGCCTTCCATGACTCAACAGATTCTAACCTTTGTCAAGGAATGTGTCACATGCAACCAAACCAAATCCCTACGCCAGCGCCCTGCCGGTCTGCTCCAGCCTCTCCCTATCCCAGAAAGACCATGGTCCCACCTGGCCGTCGACTTCATGACTGACTTGCCCCCTTCTCACCACAACACCGTGATCCTCACCATCATTGACCGGTTCTCAAAGTCATGCCGCCTCATTCCGCTTCCCAAACTTCCCACTGCATGGGAGACGGCTCAAGCCTTGCTCAACCAGGTCTTTAGATTTTATGGTTTGCCCGGAGACATAATCTCGGATCGGGGACCCCAATTCACGTCCCGTGTGTGGAGGTCCCTCTGGTCTCAGTTAAATGTCAACGTCAGCCTCACGTCAGGGTACCACCCGCAATCCAATGGACAAGTGGAGAGGCTGAATCAGGAACTCTCCCGCTTCCTACGAGCTTACTGTCACCTCCATCAGGAGGACTGGAGTGAATACCTCATGTGGGCCGAATACGCCCAGAATTCCCTAAGGAAGCCCTCCACCCAACTTACCCCATTCCTCTCATTACCACAAACTATCACAGACTTACTGCTGCAAATGTCTGCCTCCGCAGCTTTCTGCCTTCTCCATTTCTGAAGGAATACCTCTCCAGAAACACCACTGGGCTGACTGCCTTTACGTCTTTTCAGCTAAAAATTAAAATAATAACAAACGAGAGGAGAGGGGGACCAGGACGAGGCCACTCCGGCAGAGACTCCTCCCCTAATGGACGCAGAGGAGAACATTTATCAGATCAACCAGATCTTGGACTCTCGGCGCCGAGGCGGGGTTCTCCAGTATCTCGTGGACTGGGAGGGATACGGCCCCAAGGAGCGGTCTTGGGTCAATTCTAAGGACATGCTCGACCCCCAACTTACTGCTATGTTCCACCGGGAACACTCGGAGAAACCCGCTCCTCGTCCTCGTGGTAGACCTCGGCGCCGAGGAGGAGCTCACATCGGGAACCGTTCGCAGGGGAGGGGCTCTGTCACTAATAGCGCCTCTGTGGCCCTTTCTGACCGAACACAGCGGGAACCATCACCCGAATATTAGTTCCGCCCG
Organism: Carassius carassius; assembly: GCF_963082965.1. Lineage (NCBI taxonomy): Eukaryota > Metazoa > Chordata > Actinopteri > Cypriniformes > Cyprinidae > Carassius > Carassius carassius. The sequence continues at coordinate 4,571,114 of NC_081756.1, forward strand.
GACTCTTTTCTCACACGGACCCAGTACTTTTCCGTCTCAGCTGTGGCTTATCATCTCATTAGTTATTGCCTTTAATAGGCGCAGACTTTCTTTGTTCATTGCGAAGTTTTATCGTTCCCTATGGTCGTAATTCCGAGCATTTATCTCTGTGTTGGATTTTCTGTGTATGACTCTGGACTGTGTACCCCGTTGACGATTACTGCTGCCTGCCATTGCGACCATTGCCTATCTATTGAACTGTGTTCCGGATTACCTACGTTGTTCCTGTTTTCTGGTGATTATTCCTGCCTGTTGACGATTCTAAATAAAGCCTTGCGGATGGATTCAAATGTCTCTGACTCTGTGTTACAGAAGACTTGTAAATGCAGAATATAAATCTGAACAGATCACAACTGTTGTTGGTTGGATTTCTTCAACTCACTGTAAAGCTTTCTGAAAAGAAAAGGTTTCTCCCTGCAAAGCTGTCACAGGAGAAGATCTAAAAGATCACAACATATTCAATGGCTTTGTTCTGAATCTCCTCTATCTTAGTAAGTAATGAAGCTGATGCTGAGCCCTATATTATTCTACAATCTACAACAATCAATAAGAGAATGTCTTGTAGCTGGACTCTGATTTGACGTAACGAGTGAAGTTTAGAATAAAATACTTATTGTATCATATTTGGTTAACCAAAACTTATATTTCAACAATACAATATTCTGCATGGAAACATCTACAATATTTCACTTATCTCAAAGGAACAGGATCTGATGGAGATGATAGACGTAAACAAAGACCATGGCAAAAGCGGCTGCAACAGAGGGCAGCTCGTTTAGGACTTCTGTTCCTTCAATGACAATTTTAATGTCTTTGGGTGGATGGAGAGGATCGTCTTTTCCAGTGATAAAGATTGCCATGGTTATCTGCTCCGATTCCTCAACTTCATTTTCCTGCATAAAAAGAAAGAGAAAATAAGTACGTTATAGCACCATTCTCACTCCAAAGGCGTCAAAAACCGAAGCATGGTCAAGCGCCCCTAGCGTCACTTTTATGACGCCAAATGTGCCTCTCGGCATCGAAATATCGACGCACTAAGACCTTCATTGCTTTCAGTGGGAAACTTTTGGCGTCAGAATTTCGAGGCGAGGACAAGAGATGTTTATCCCTATGAAATCACGTTCTAGAAGTCTCATTCAGCACACATCGCGATACTTGCTATCAGTTCCACAGTTTGGGTGAGTAGTCGTAAATACGCTCTTTTAATGCCTTTTATAAAATGTATTCTCTCTTCTTTATTAATCAGATTATCGCCATATGTTTAATCACTGTATTATATCGGTCATCCGCGGCTGTCTTTGAGTTTCATTGTGTTTAAATAAATGAACACAGCTGCTAATTAGTGTGATTAAACTCTATCTGTCACGTGACGTGCCATAGACCTTCGATCCGTTTTATATTAATTTCAGGTTCAATGCTGTAAGTTGTATTTGTAGTAAAATCATGGTAATCACGACACTTACAATAGTAATAAATGAAATGTGAAGTTAAAACACAGTAAACGGGACATTTACCATGTTTTTACCACAGTAACTGTAGTTTTACTTTGGTATATTAATAATCAATACAACAATACAATAATCACCAAACCAGCTATGTTTGTATCACTGTAATGTTAGTGTTTTTATGTGCTTTTATATGACAGATATCACAGTAATCTTATGTTCTGTACCATGCTTTTAATACCTTTTAATGTAAATACAAAAATAAAACATTAAAAATAAATAAATAATAAAAAAATGTATTTTTTCATCTTGCAGCTCATTCATATCAGTATATATCTAAATATTATGCTCACAGATCATTATTAACATTCTGTATATAATTACATTTTATTTTCTCTCCCCTTTTTTATTATTTTAATTTTTAGCTGAAAAGACGTAAAGGCAGTCAGTCCAGTGGTGTTTCTGGAGAGGTATTCCTTCAGAAATGGAGAAGGCAGAAAGCTGCGGAGGCAGACATTTGCAGCAGTAAGTCTGTGATAGTTTGTCCCTTTTATCAAACATTCCTGCTGTTATAATTTGTACAGCATTTGTTGTTTCTTGGAGTCTTCACTGATGATCTGATGAGTTGAATCAGGTGTGTTTGATCAGGTAGACATCTCAAATGTGCAGTGTTGGGGTTCTCCAGGACCAGGATTGGGAGCCACTGCCTTATGGGACACTTATGTGTTTACAGAGATTTTTAATATCTAATTATCAATATTTCACATACTGTACATTGGACAGCTTTCCGTGGCAAAAAGTCTGACGATTTATTCCAAAACATGATGCATGATGGGATACACTAAGCATTGTATAATGCTCCGGAGCAGTATTGGAGAGGTTTAGTGTGTGTTAAGGATGCTGGTTTTGGCATTATTAAGACCGGGGGCAGTCTTGTGCACACACTGTCACATACACACACTCTCAAGTGGCCAAGACTGCAAGTGTGGGTATCTGGACAGGGTCAAAGTCTTAAATAATGTACCCTAAACACAGTCGCACATCACAGTCTTAATAATTCAGTTTAACACTTGTATGATATTGTTTCATCTGACACTATCAGAAGAATTCATATGACTATACCTTGCTATTAATTACTTGCTTTCAATAATGGATGCATTTAACATTTAATTATACAGCATCTTTACAGAGGCTGCTTTTATGGTCTAAACAAAACCCAGTGTAATGTATAAGTTGAATGTAATTTAATAATATTTCCTTCCTTTCTGTCTTACAGGATTGTTTGCAGATAACACTGTAGTTTTTCGTATTGATAAAGCATTGTGTTCTCTTTTTCAAGCTTCATACAGTAAACTTTACTTGGTGTCTTCCTAATGCTTTTATCATTAAAAAAAGCATCAGTTCTCATCAGGAGTTTTAGTAAAGGAGATATTCATACACAGTCATCCCCTAGTTCCAGTCATGAAGTTAATTAATGATGTTATTGTCAAAGGTAGCAGGTGGTTTGTTTTCCTGAACACTTTCTCTGTCTTCCATTGTTCGGCCAATCAGTGTTTATTTGATGCTGTGCTGATAGATCTATATAGATGATATTACACACTTGACGTGCATGTCTTCATGGTGTTATTTTGTGAGTTTGAAACATTTACATTGTGTTGTATAACATTTTGGTCAATTTAATTTTTAAGAAAATTGATCTTTTTCCAGTGTTCTCTAAAAGACATACTGTATTTACTGTTTTTTTTTTTTAATAAAAGCATTTTCATTTGCATACTGAAAATAGTTAACGTTTACAACATAACTGCCTTTTTATTCTTTATAGTGGCTAAAACGAGCTTGGTGACAGAGTAATTTGGGTACGTCTTTAAATGAGTTTGACATATCAATAAATAATGGAAGATCCTTACAAAAATATGCATGTTCATTATGCTTTATGTATTTATGTGTTAATTCATTCATTCATTCATTCTGTTTTTATTCCTAGAGTTCAAATGGTAGAGAATGGTAAATCACAGAAACACAAATGTGAACAATTTTAACTTTTAAACACAATGTAATATACAATGTAAATTTTAGAAGCACATCATTTGATTAGTAATTATATTTGTCTTTGGTCAAAAAAAAATCTTAAAAATGTGTCATATTTAATGAGAGGAATCTATCTGTTGGATACAACTGCGACTGCTGGGGATGTGCACATCACTATTGCCCAATTTTTGTCAAGCTTGACAACGGAGGAAGGTGTAAACGTTAATAAAACAGAATCTTATAAATATAGCAAATTTAATCTATTGAAAAACGAAAGGTCTCCTTTACCTTATTAGAAATGCAAAATTTACTTGGCAGGAGCCAGGCCTTTCTCCAATTTATATTTGTTATAAAGGAACCCCAATAGAATTTCCCTCTTGGAACAATCTTTCTCTTTGTCTGAAATATTTTGCGGATATGTCTGTTATTGCATTTCCGATCTAAAATACCAATACCCCCCAAACGTAAAGACGGATAAACGCTGTTGCCTTTACTTTTAAAGTAAAATTTAAGGTGACTTGAAATTAACTGAGTTAAACCTACTGGGATGGCTCTCATCAAATTATTATATTCCTTTGGTGGGACTGGAAAATTATGAAGATTCATAAATTGTTCGTAAGTTAAAATATTACCAAACTTTTCAAACACAGATAGAATAGAGTTCAAGTTATTATTAAACCATCTAGGGAAAAAAAGTGATTTATTTCTAACCGTTCTATAAGCATTATTCCAAAGGAGAACTTTATGGGGGGAGAAACCATGGACAAAACACAATTTCCAGGAAAGAAGTAAGTCTGATGATAAAATGAAAGATGATGAAAGTTAGATAAGGAAATAGATAACTTGCCAGGCAGAAAATTACATTTCAGTAAGAAAGATAGGCCACCAAGTTGGTCAAATATCTTATTTGGGATAAAAAAAAATGAAAGACATCTGTCATAAATGGATAAGGAAGTGTGACGACCCCGCTGCTCAGCTTTGATGTCATTGGCTGTGAATTTTTAGGAGAGTCTGTGGTTGGACTATCTTTTAACCCATATTAAACAGCGCATCATGTTAAAAAGTATGTTTTGCTGCTATCATCACATTAGTAATATATTAAGTCAACAATGAAGTGTTGCTATCTTGAGAAAAATGATATCTTTAGTGAGATCCTAACCCTAAGCATAACTTCAATGAACTACAAAAAACAGCCCCTAGTTTTGCCTTTCCATAGATAGAACGACGGAGGCTTGTGGGTAATGTAGTTTAAAACTTTTTATTAACTAAACAAAATAAATTATTTATTTTAAGGAAAACTGGATATCTAAATATGTTCAATGTGCAAACCTCTATGATATATTTGAGAGGCAGGCTGAAATGTGGTATTTTACAGTGAGCAATATTTAAAATGCCTTTATAATAGCTTTCCATTTATATCTGAAAAATGAGCTCAACATTATTTTATCAGCATAGCATAAGTAATAATCCTGCCCATTTTTTCTTTGATATGTTAATTGGACTCTGATTTACAGCCATTTGAAATGTACAGTTTTGGGCTCTTCCGGGGGGTGCTACTGGGCCCCTGGGGGTAGAAGGACAGTAAAACCTACATATATGTATTCTCCTCATCATGGACAACAAACTGAGTGGAGTCACATTTATATCTGACAGTTTTCAGAGTCCTCTGTTTTCTATTCTTACATCATTGCTATTATACCTTTTGACAGGACATTGTGAGGCCATCTGATGAAACATGGAAAAATTAGAAAGAAATTATTTAATAATGAAAATAATAAATTATTTCTTTGATTTTTGAAGTAAATGGCAATAAATATAATGGATGAACCTGCAACAACTTGCCTTTATCGATTCCCCACTGTAGCAGTAATCAAGGACGATTTATACACATTGTGATACTTCACTATTACAAAAGGACAAATTCATGCAGTGCTAAGAATATATATATATATATAAACTAATTAGCAAAAATCAGTGTAAAAATGTCCTCCTCACCCCCGTATCTTACTCCTCACGTGCTTGTCATCAGTAATGTGCCTGCTCTTGGTTTGAATACAGTACAAGACCACGTTGATCATTCCTGCTACATTCTCAGTTATCCCTCAAGTGTTTGTAATAATAAAGCCCATGGCACCATCTTGTAATGCAAAATAAATAATCTCGTAACTCCCTTTATTTCACAAAAAATGTGCATATGTGTTACTAAAATATAAAAAATAACTTTCTGGTGTACTGATGTCCCAGATGTTATTAATCCGACCAAAAATGTTTATGTCTTAAGTGAAAAATAATCCCAATAATTAATATGTAGTTTTTCCAAGTCTAAAATAAACACATATGAGCCTACCTAGTAAAATGATGTGTTTACCAAGAATCTTCAGAACACAATATTGACCATTTTCATTTTATTGAAGCATAGACTATAAAGATGATAAAGTAGCATCAAGACAAATAAGATTCAAGGAAAATAATTATCATCAAAAATACATTAACCTCATATATTAATCAGTTCACACAGAGGAGTGATGAAATGTCCTTAAAAGTAAAAAGATTCCATCCAGTCAACTGTGACACGTCATATGATACAGTACATATAAGACATGTGATACTGTTCCAGAAAACAATGATTCCTTATCATCACATCTAAACTGGTTTCATCTCCCCATCATGATCTTCTTCTCGTGTCTGGAAACAGTTTGTGGTTGATATCCAGCACTGATGTGGTGTAGCTTGTTCTCAGCCAGAGGATCTCTCAGTCCTAACATCCCAGACCTGGTCAAAGTGAAAAACAATCCAGATGAAGTTGTTTAATGGACAGAGAGCTCAGCTTATGTTGCTTAGCATTATGTATGCTGTGTGATTGTAGCAGGGTGAGCAACTATGACTCTTGTAGTACTGTACACTTACCATTCTTCAAGCTGTTTTAAGACCTTTTGAGAAGCTTTTTCTCTGAAGACAATTTACCACATCCTCTTCTTTCACTCCTTTCAAGAGCATCACTTGGTCAAAACCCCTCATTTGGCTGATGAGATCATCTGTACAAATGGAAATACTGCAATTAAAATTTCACAAAGTTACAGAGGCAAAGGACTTGCTCATGAGACTGCATTAGCATGTGTAGCTCTCAGAGACTCTATAATTCATCTATTGTTGCAGTAAATGTGTCTTTCTTCCTCTAGAATCTTTCTCCAAAGTTCCTGACTTCTCTAACAAATGTGTTTTAGTCTGTGCAGTGTAAGGCCTGGCTTCAAACTAATCAACTATCATTTCAAAATTCATAACATAACATTTACAAAACAATGAGATAATGTCAATTGGGGTTTATATCAACTAAACCAATTTCATGACACTTGTCTGCTTTTAAAACAGGTGGTGTGTTTTTAAAAATATGAGATTAAAAATGTCCAGTCACATGCTGTAATTGTAATAGTATAAAAAAAATCAAGGCTGACATGAACAGTCCTGTGAGAGATCATCATAAAGTGCTGTAACAAATAACACAGCATTGCTTCAACACACACATACCAGAGGACTTCTGTTTGTTTGAGCACAAGATGGCCGTCTTCATTTCTCATCCTGAGCAAATATTGTCCTTGGTCTTCCTTCTCTTCTGTGAAACAAGATAATCTCTACTTACTCTGTGTGCAATTAATATTGCTCATTAAACATTTGGGCCCAGTTTCCCGTTAAGGACTTAAAATAAACCAGGACTAGGCTAATTCTACTTAAATTAATCCACACTAAACAACTGACTTTCTGAGATGTTGCTTAAATTTGGATAAACTAGTTCTAGACTACAGAGTCTCAGATTAAGGTAATCAAGGACCAGTGAGATCATCTTTTGGAAACCCGATTAGATTAATGGCATGCACATGTGGCTAAGGAGAGGTTGCTATAAAAACCTGGTATGGAATACTTGTAATTCATTATTCTTAAGGAGTGTGTGGAACAGGAGTCACTACACTTAACCAAAAAATGGATAAAGTCCGAAGAAAATGCTCAAAAAACTTCAGTGAATTTGAGAAGACCCTTTTTTAAACAAATTGTATCAAACTATCCTGTAATTGAAAACAAACAGCATGATTCAGGTACAGAAAACAAGAAGAAGGAGGCATGGATTTCCATATTGAATGAATTCAACTCAAATGAAAAAGTAACAGACACTCCAACAAGTTCAGGTAAGATTTATTGTTGCCCCATTCTTACAAATCAGTCAATTATAAATGTTTTCATTAATTAAATGTAAAAAGAAAACAATATTATATAGAACCCCATACTTCAGAGTATATATTATCTTGTAAAGGTCCTGTGGAAAACTTAAAAATAAACCTGAAAAAAGCAACTGCTGCTACGCGTCAAGAGTGTTTCAAGACAGGTGGGGGAATCCCAGTTCCACCAGACACAGAGGAGTTGGGGGACTTGTTGGCTGGGATTATTGAAAGTCAGCCACCCCTGGAAGGTATTCCAGATGATGACCATTTGGACAGTTCAGGTGAGGAATCTTTCAAAGACTCATTTGATAGGACACGTCTCATTTACAGTAACGTGCTATCCCATCCAACATAATTAAATGCAAGTCATGTCTTGTAACAAAAATTATGTAATGACCTTTATTGTTGAAGTCAAATGTAATGCTACATTTTTTTTTTTCTATACAAAGATGACCTGATCTTGACACAGGACTTGGGGGCGCAGGGAACAGTCAAGATGCTCAAATGAATCCAGCAGCAGCCAGCACCAACATGCAGCAGCATCCAGTCTCCTGCAGTAGCATTAGTCAGTATCCAGCAGTCTCTAATCCAGGCAGCAGCATATTCTTCATCTTGAGTTGTCTATGAAAGAGAGAGACATGAAGCAGCAGCAGTGTCAATTGTCTTTGGAACAAAATCTCAATTAAATAATTTCCTTAATTTTGTTTTACCTGTCTATGCCAATCATTTATGTATCACTCATTTATGAGAAGTGCTGCAAAGCAAAAGCATCTCTGTAAGCAAGTCAATTTCTGTCACTGGCTAGCTCAGCGATAGGGACATGTTGGTCATCATCTTCAATATCAGGGTCTGGGCAGCCACACTGTTTAAGAAAATTATGAAGCACTGCTGTTGCAATGCAGCACCTCCTAGGTTCAAACCGCAGTGTATTTCGGAGACACTGGAAACGATTCTTCCATACACCAAATATGTGCTCTATTAGCCCTCTGGTGAGCATGTGAACTTGGTTATAGTACTGTTGCTCTGGTCTGACTGAATGGAGATAAGGGGTGAGCAAGAAGTTTGTCTGTGCATACCCACTGTCACCAAGTAGAATTCCAGAGTGTTGTCTTGTTTCAAACTGACCGTACAAAGAGGAGTTGTGGAAAATCCTTGAGTCATGAGTTGAACCTTTCCAATGTGCAACAATATTGGAGAACTGCATAGTGGGAGTGCACACTCCTTGTACATTTATAGAAAACCAGTTTTTACGATTTCTGAATTCCTCAGCATCTGCTGTAGAGGGACACCTGATGGGTATGTGGCAGCCATCGATACAACCAATGACTCCAGGGAAGTTCCCATATTCATAGAAATCTACCTTGTAGGTGGCCTGTTCAGCAGCATTTGTGAATTTGATGAAATCCTTTTTCAGTTCACATATAGCACTGCTGACTTTGTGTACTATTTTGCAAACTGTTGATTCACCTACATCACACAAATCCCCAGTTTCACGATGGAAGGTTCCACATGCCAAAAAAGCTTAAGGTAATTAATATTTGTAAGGAAGGAGAAATAAGGGTGCCCCTGACTAAGTCACCTGAAAGCTTGTGCTGCAGAAAACCAATTATTTCTGTTGCATTTTCCTTTGACATACGGAAACGGTCAAGAAAATGTAAATCATCAAAATCATTTAGTGGGTTGCTCCTGTCTTTCAGCAACCTTATTTCTGTTCTTGGTGGTGGTCTCTGATTGTCGTTGAAATAGTCAAGGTAATCCATTTTCTGCTACTGTGGACGTGAGCCTTGAGGCAAGAAGTTTTTAATCTGAGGTTAAACCTGCTTCTGACCAGGTTTAATTTAAGACTTCATTTAGATCTGAATTAGGTCTAATCCTACATCTAGAAATCTGATTGTTTAAATCTAGACTAGTGCAAGTCTGAGACTATTGTAATCCATGTGTGAGAAAGCTACTTCAATAAATCCAGGTTTAAAATGACATTTAGTCTACGTCTAGACTTAATCCCCGTACGGGAAACCGGCCCATAATTAAGTTCATTTAAAATAAGATTCAGACCAGAGCATTTGATGAGTAAATGTTGATTTAAAAAAATTCTAAACAAATGTACCTGGGAAGAGCTGATCATGGCAAGATTCGCTGAGACTCAGTAATAGCTCTTTTAGTTTTTAGGAAGGTTTGTGTGGGTTGGCTCTTTAAAGAGCTGTTGAGCTCGATATTGTAGACCTGAAAAAGAAGAACAGCATTATCTGAAAACAATCCTGTAAGACAGAAAGGAAGGAAATATTTTTAATTACGTGCAACTTATACATTACACTGGGTTTTTGTATAGACCATAAAAGCAGCCTCTGTAAAGATGCTGCATAATTAAATGTTAAATGCATCCATTATTGAAAGCAAGTAATTAATAGCAAGCTATAGTCATATGAATTATTTTGATAGTGTCAGATGAGACAGTCCTGGGGCTTGTAAAATATCAAACTGTGATGTGTGACTGTGATGTGTGACTGTGTTTAGGGTTCATTTTTAAGACTTTGACCCTGTCCAGATACCCACACTTGCAGTCTTGGCCACTTGAGAGTGTGTGTACGTGACAGTGTGTGCACAAGACTGTCCCCGGTCTTAATAATGTCAAAGCACAGCATCCTTAACACACACTAAACCTCTCCAATACTGCTCTGGAGCACTATACAACGCTTAGTGTATCCCATCATGCATCATGTTTTGGAATAAATCGTCAGACTTTTTGCCGAGATCTCACAAGAGGTCACGGAAAGCTGTCCAATGTACAGTATATGAAATATTGATAATTAGATATTAAAAATCTCTGTAAACACATAAGTGTGTCCCATAAAGCAGTGGCTCCCAATCCTGGTCCTGGAGAACCCCAACACTGCACATTTGAGATGTCTCCCTCATCAAACACACCTGATTCAACTCATCAGCTCATCAGTGAAGACTCCAAGGCCTTAAAAGTGTGTTTGTCAGATAAGAGAGACACCAAAACCGTGCAGTGCTGGGGTTCTCCAGGATCAGGATTGGGAAACACAGTCATCAGGTCATGAAAAGTTCGACACACACTTATGGTCATCATGCACACTCGAACACTAGGCCAAATACAGGAAAGACGTCAAATAAGTAATCAAGTGGTCAAGTGCAAAGATGGCAAGTGTGGGTATTTGGACAGTGCAACAGTTCAAGAAACAACAAATGCTGTACAAATGATAACAGCAAGAATGTTTGATAAAAGAGACAAACTATCACAGACTTACTGCTGCAAATGTCTGCCTCCGCAACTTTCTGTCTTCTCCATTTCTGAAGGAATACCTCTCCAGAAACACCACTGGGCTGACTGGCCTTAACGTCTTTTCAGCTAAAAATAAACAAAAAAATAATAAAAAAGGGGAGAGAAAATAAAATTGAATTATATACAGAATGTTAATAATGATCTGTGAGCAAAATATTTAGATATAAACTTATGAATGAACTGCAAGATGCAAAAATACATTTTTTTATTATTTATTTATTTTTAATTTGTTTTATTTTTTTTATTTACATTAAAAGGTATTAAAAGCATGGTACAGAACATATGATTACTGTGATATCTGTCATATAAAATCACATAAAAACACTAACATTACAGTGATACAAACATAGCTGGTTTGGTGATTATTGTATTGTTGTATTGATTATTAATATACCATAGTAAAACTACAGTTACTGTGGTAAAAACATGTTAAATGTCCCGTTTACTGTGTTTTAACTTCACATTTAATTTATTACTATTGTAAGTGTCGTGATAACCATGATTTTACTACAAATACAACTTACAGCATTGAACCTGAAATTAATATAAAACGGATTGTAGGTCTATGGCACGTCATGTGACAGATAGAGTTTAATCACACTAATTAGCAGCTGTGTTCATTTATTTAAACACAATGAAACTCAAAGACATCCGCGGATGACCGATATAATACAGCGATTAAACATATGGCGCTAATCTGATTAATAAAGAAGACAGAATACATTTTATAAAAGGCATTAAAAGAGCGTATTTACGACTACTCACCCAAACTGTGGAACTGATAGCAAGTATCGCGATGTGTGCTGAATGAGACTTCTTGAACGTGATTTCATAGCGATAAACATCTCATGTCCTCGCCTCGAAATTCTGACGCCAAAAGTTTCCCACTGAAAGCAATGAAGGTCTTAGTGCGTCGATATTTCGACGCCGAGAGGCACATTTGGCGTCATAAAAGTGATGCTAGGTGCGCTTGACCATGCTTCGGTTTTTGACGCCTTTGGAGTGAGAATGGGTTGGTTATAGTTTCAGAAATCTCCCGGTTTCATGTTAGATCATAATGTGCCAAGCTCTTACACACTCTAAACTTTCAAAACTTGAATAGGCACAAATCAAATTATTCAAATATTCAATTGTGTGACTAGATTAAAGTGATGAGATTTCTTGTCTGGTTAGAAGCCGTCAACAACATACTGTAGTAATATAAATTTAAATTAAATTAAATTTATGCATTTAGCAGACGCTTTTATCCAAAGCGACTTACAGTGCATTCAGGCTATCAATTTTTACATATCATGTGTTCCCGGGGAATCGAACCCCCAACCTTGCGCTTGATAAAGCAGCGCTCTACCAATTGAGCTACAGGAACACTATAAAGAGTAACATAAGTTGTAATACATTTTTAAGGAGTGATAAGTAACTAGTAACCTATTACAATTAATGAGCAACATGCCCAACACTGATGACGTTATTCTCATTATATTCTGACTTCTTTCTGGACATGTCAGAGAACACCGATATGTGGGAGAGATTCTGAATGTGCAGAAATTTTGGAACATGGGCAGAAAGCCTGTTGAAATAGAGGAGCTATTTACGTCTAGGAGTTTATAACTGAATTAAAATGTATGAAATGTTTCGAGGTGAAAAGGTGCCCCAGTCACATTTAAAGAGATTACTTCTCCAAAAGACACAAAGAGGAGGCAAGACTAAATCATGCCTGCTTGTGGGCTGACCCGGCAGGAGTTGATTTAGAAAAGTTGTTATAGTGTTAGGTTTTGAATTGTCATCTTGCCACATGCATTGTGTTTCCCCCTTAAATAAATAAAGACATTTCCACTATAAATTGGTGCAGAAAATTTCACCAGAATGCAGGAGATTAAAGGGTTAGTTCAGCCAAAAAGGAAAATTATGTCATTAATAACTCACCCTCATGTCGTTCCAAACCAGTGAGACCTCCATTCATCTTCGGAACACAGTTTAAGATATTTTAAATTTAGTCCGAGAGCTCTCAGTCCCTCCATTGAAGCGGTGTGTACGGTATACTGTCCATATCCAGAAAAAAAAAACATCATCAAAGTAGTCCATGTGACATCAGAGGGTCAGTTAAAATATTTTGAAGCATTGAAAATACATTTTAATCCAAAAATAGCACAAACTACGACTTTATTCAGCATTATCTTCTCTTCCGTGTCTGTTGTTAGAGAGTTCAAAACAAAGCATTTTGTGATATCCAGTTCACGAACGAATCACTCGATGTAACCGGATCTTCTTGAACCAGTTCACCAAATCGAACTGAATAATTTTAAACGGTTCGCGTCTCCAATAAGCATTAATCCACAAATGACTTAAGCTGTTAACTTTTTTAATGTGGCTGACACTCCCTCTGAGTTAAAACAAACCAATATCCCGGAGTAATTCATGTACTCAAACAGTTCACTGACTGAACTGCTGTGAAGAGAGAACTGAAGATGAACACCGAGCCGAGCCAGATAACAGTGTCGGTTTGCTTCACGCTGAATCACACATCTAACTGACCCTCTGATGTCACATGGACTACTTTGATGATTTTTTTTTTCTGGACATGGACAGTATACCATACACACAGTTTCAATGGAGGGACTGAGAGCTCTCAGACTAAATCTAAAATATCTTAAACTGTGTTTGAAGATGAACGGAGGTCTCACTGGTTTGGAACGACATGAAGGTGAGTCATTAATGACATAATTTTCCGTTTTGGCTGACGGAAACACTTTTTGATGCAAACTCACATTTTTTGCATCATTTGGGCTGATTGTCCAAACTAATCCTGTAAACGGAGTGCCAACAGCACATTATACAATGTAAACAAAAACACATTTTCTTGCGTCTGCCTTTATAAAATGAGCAGTGGTGAAAGTCTAGTCATGTTATGAACGGAAGTGTAAGTGACTGAAGAATGAGCTCTTCTCTGTCTTTGGTTAATTTCTGAAGCAGAAAGAGCACCACATATAGGCCGGGAATATGAAGAAGAATGTGCATATAGGTGTTAAGTCATTTGCAAATAGATTCGTTTGGACACACTTTTTTTTATACTGTTCCAGAGAAGACAGGGGGAAAAAGATTGTTTTGGTACATCTGGACGTGGTCTAAGAGCTTACTGCTCAAAATTCAGCATCAAATGTTTCTTATAAATAGTGTTAAAATCTCGTTTTGTGAGCTTTGTTTCTCATCACACCCCTATTTATTAAATATGGCTAGGAAAACCTAGATTATGACCATGTTAGTCTATAGGTGTTAACTGTGTGAGCAAGTGAGAGAGATGCCCTTACCTGATATTCTTTAATATGGTGCTCAACAGGTTCGCCGATGTAGATCAGAGATTTGAGGATGCTTTCTCTTCTGATGGTGATGTCCACAGTCTAAGTAAGAACAGTTTCTATGAATTAAAATTAAACATTTACAACAACAAAAAACTATTCAGCCATGGATCCCACTGACACACAACTTATTCATAGATACCTCATCTAAAACCTGCAAGGTCCTGGTGGTCTCCCCTTTCACAACTCCTCCCTTGCTCCTGATGACCTCCAACAGTTTGGTGGAGTGCTTGTCCAACTGCACCAGATGAGATGAAAATTCTACACTTTAGGATGTCTAATTATCACAAATGCCCTCATAACATTGTAAATAGAACTTACCACAAGCAATGATCACTGGCAGGAACTTTCTAATAATTTGCACCACAGGAACAATTGATTTGGTTGCTTCCCTGAAGCTAATAGAGAATACATGATTAAGTTTTAGCTGTTAGCCATCAAAGTGTGTTAACTACTAACATCATGCACAAATTAAGAATACCCAACATTTAACATAAATAAATATATAAATTAAAATAATATAAATAATTCTTTTGTGACTTTTGGAAAGCTGGCTAACAATTTGGTTCATTTCTAGCACAAGTAACTGCTGTTTACATCGTAGCAAACTAACATTACCAGACAGAAATAGCTGGGCCTTGTAATATTAAGGCTGATAAATACTGAACACAAGACAATTAGGAGTGTAAATAAAAGATCACATATGATATTATGCTATTGACAGCATAATTAACCTAGTGTATATCTGTCTAACATCTGGGACATTGGATGACCAAGATGGCGGCGCGAACACATTGCGAGGCTCAGCGTCTCTCCAGTTTTAGCAATTTTGAAGTATTATTTCTGCTCATCTCGGGTCTGTTCATACTGAACAGCTTTGCTTTAACATCATACACCCGACAGGAGCTTTTGGATATCGGTGAGGACTTTACCAGCAGTTTTATCACCAATCTTCGACTCATCCCTGAGATCGCTAGAACACCCGAGGCTACGCACTCTACCCGGCCGGGCGGAAGTGCTCGCAGACGGCGTCTAGATCATAAACAAAGGCGGGGGAACCGCGGAGGTCTAAGAGTCAAGCTAAAGCTAACACCGCTCCGGCTCTCTTTACCCAGCATTTTCCTCGCTAATGTGCGGTCACTGGTGAACAAAATGGATGAGTTACGACTCTGCATCACCCACAGTAAGGACTGCAGTGTCATGGTTTTCACAGAAACATGGCAACACAGCAACGTACCCAACAATGCTATTGAGCTAGCCGGATGCTACACGTTCCGGGCAGATAGAACGGCAGATGACTCCGGCAAGACAGAGGTGGTGGATTGTGCATTTATGTCAACAAAGCTTGGTGTACGAACACTGTCATTGTTGGGAGACACTGCTCAGCTAACCTAGAGTTTCCCATGGTTAAATGTAGACCTTTTTATCTGCCACGGGAGTTCACTTCCACCATAATAACCGCAGTCTATATTCCACCAGATGCTAATGCCAAGTTTGCTTTGAACGAACTTCATGCAGCCATTAGTAAACAAGAGACTGCTCACCCGAAGGCTGCTTTTATTGTCGCGGGTGATTTTAATCACTGCAAATTAAAAACAGTACTTCCCAAATTTCACCAGCATGTTTCCTGCCACACCAGAGGAGACAAAACTTTGGATCATGTTTATACAAACATTAATGGAGCTTACATCGCGACCCCCCTCCCCCACCTCGGACAGTCTGATCACATTTCTTTGTTTCTCACCCCTCATCAACCGTGTTAAGCCATCAGTGAGGACCATCAAAGTGTGGCCAACTGGAGCAGACTCTTTACTTCAAGACAGGTTTCAACACACTGACTGGAGTAGGTTTGCTTCTCAGGCTGCCTGTGGCTCTCACACAGACATTGATATCTACACCTCCTCTGTACTGGATCACATCAACTCAACCATTGTCAGTGTAACAACAGAAAAACAGATAACAACATACCCTAATCAGAAGCCATGGATGAACAAGGAGGTGCGACTTCTGCTGAAAGCCCGCAACACTGCCTTTAGGTCAGATGACGCTCAGGCCTACAGTAAATCCAGGGCTAACCTGAAAAGGGGCATCAAAAAGGCCAAGTACTGCTACAAGCTGAAGGTAGAGGAACACTTTTCCAACTCTGACCCCCGACGCATGTAGCAGGGCATACAGATCATCAGTGACTACAAGTCAAGCAACTCCACTCCAACGGTCACGGACGTGTCCTTCCTTAGCGAGCTAAATGACATTTATGCTCGCTTCAACAGCGACAGGAAGGAGACTGCCACCAAAATCTCAGCCTCAGCAGACCACCAACCTCTCAAACTCACCTCCACAGATGTCCACACTGCACTGAGCCGGATCAACGCACGCAAGGCTGCTGGTCCTGATGGCATTCCTGGACGTGTGCTTAGGGCATGTGCAGAGCAGCTTGCAGGGGTCTTCACAGACATTTTCAACCTGTCCCTCACCCAAGCAACTGTGCCAACATGTTTTAAGTCCACATCCATTGTGGCAGTACCGAAACACTCCTCCCCAACGTGCCTCAATGACTATTGCCCTGTAGCACTCACACCCATCATTATGAAGTGCTTCGAGCGACTGGTCCTAGCTCACCTCAAAGAATGCCTCCCACCCACACTGGACCCACACCAATTTGCCTACCGCAGAAATAGGAGCACAGAGGAAGCAGTATGCACAGTGCTGCACTCTGCACTCACACACCTGGACCATAACAACACGTATGTTATGATGTTGTTTGTTGACTTCAGTTCAGCATTTAACACCGTCATTCCCTCCAAGCTGACCACAAAACTTGGAGACCTGGACATTAACACCTCCCTCTGCAACTGGATTATGGACTTTCTGACCAACAGGCCTCAGCATGTTCGGTCAGGCCACACCCACTCCACCTCCATCACACTTAACACTGGTGTACCACAGGGCTGTGTGCT
This sequence comes from Carassius carassius, assembly GCF_963082965.1. Taxonomy (NCBI): domain Eukaryota; kingdom Metazoa; phylum Chordata; class Actinopteri; order Cypriniformes; family Cyprinidae; genus Carassius; species Carassius carassius. The sequence goes on from NC_081756.1 coordinate 4,588,451, forward strand.
GAGCCCATTCTTTTACTCCCTTTACACCCACGACTACAAGCCTGTGCATGGATCCAACTCCATCATTAAGTTTGCAGACGACACCATGGTGATTGGCCTCATCACAGACAGCGATGAGACTGCCTACAGGGAAGAGGTACAGTACCTGGCCACATGGTGCGCTGACAATAACCTGCTCCTTAACACCAATAAGACCAAGGAGCTCATTGTGGACTTCAGGAAGAAGAAAGGAAGCACTCATGACCCCATCCACATTAACGGGATGGTTGTTGAACGTGTCTCCAGCTTCAAGTTCCTGGGAACCACCATCTCGGAGGAACTGTCCTGGGCCACACACAACTCCAGCCTGGTCAAGAAGGCTCACCAGCGCCTTTTCTTCCTCAGGACACTGAAGAAGAATCAGCTGTCTTCATCCATCCTGGTGAACTTTTACCGGTGTGCCATCGAGAGCATCCTGACCAGTTGCATCACAGTCTGGTATGGGAACTCCTCAGTGGCTTACCGCAAGGCACTGCAGAGGGTGGTGAAAACTGCCCAACGCATCACAGGGACACCACTTCCTGCTCTTGAGGACATCCAGAGGAAACGCTGTCTACGTCGAGCTCGCAGCATTCTCAAGGAGTCCTCTCACCCTGACCGTGGACTGTTTAACCTCCTGCCCTCCCGGAGGCGCTTCAGGAGCCTCCGAAAAAAGACCACAAGATTCAGGAACAGCTTTTTCCCTAAAGCTGTCTCCTTGCAGAACTCTGCCCTCTGACACCCCTCAACACCCCCCCACTCCACACACATAGACTCATCCCCCTCTTCAACAATCTGACTGATTTATTTATTTATTCACAACAAGCAAAAAACAGTAACTTGTTATTACTTGCACTACTGTCTGTTCATCCAGGAACACTGTATAATCCATTTGCACACTGAAATATTTTCGATGCACTTTACGGTCCATTGCAATACTGTAAATTATGTTCATAATTCTGCCTATAGTGTACATACACTTTTACACAATCCATCTGTATAGTATGTTCATAGTACACCTATCTGTATATCATGCTAATAGTATTTAATATCTGTAAATTATGTCCATAATACTTATCTGTATAGTTATTGTACATATTATAGACCTTGTATATTCTGTACTTACTGCTAACTGCATTTCGTTGCCTTGTACCTACATGTGCAGTGACAATAAAGTTGAATCTAATCTAATCTAACAGTTTATTGGTCATTTGTTTCTTCACAGTTTTAAATTCCAGTTATTGTGGGCTTGATGTCGATTCATATTTCTTGTAATGTGTGTGATCTAACAGACACACGGTAGTGAGTCGCTTAAAAACAGCAACAACTCCAACAAAATAGTAATTTTATGCAAATCCACAGCTCTTTACAAATAAAGCATTATAATGTGACTATATATATATATATATATATATATATATATATATATATATATATATATATATATATACTGTATATATCATATTGGACAGTTTAACCGTGCATCCTGCTGGACAAGGCGCGCGCGAGTTTCCGTAAACTTTAATTGAATGATGTAAATATAATTCATTTCTTTAGATTAAGCTATGGTATGGCTTCAGAAGACTTTGTGAAATTATAATCAGATCCTCTCAGACCTGTACGATTCACACAAGTCACCCACACTGACGTGAGAAAAGCGAGAAGTGCCGAAAAGTGTGAGTCCCTGAAGTTTGAAGCTTGAACCTGGGGATTTACTATCGTTTTTTACTATCGTTTTTTACTATAGCTAACGTTACTAGTGATATCTTGTAATTTACATGCTATCAAGCGTGAGTGCTGAAATTACGGCCAGAGTCAAGGCCAGTCAAGTATAACTTTAACTTACTAGGTTTGCTACGGAAATTTTTATAGTTGGGTTTTAGACTTTCTATTTGAGCGTTGCTTTCAGGTTAAAATTGGAGAAGAAATATCAGATCCTTATAACATCCTAAATGGAGCTCTGCAGGGTAGTGCAATCAGCCCGATATTGTTTAATTTAATTATTAAAGGGACAATAAGTAACTTTTTGGGTATTTTATTATCTAAAATTAATATTTTTATTCATAAATATGCCCTCAACGGTGTACAAATACCTATGCCAATGTTTAAACTAATCCTCGTAAATGAATAATTTATTATCTTTATATACATGGGACGGGTAGGTCGACGGAGGCTTCCATGTAGTTCCGCCATCTTGCAAAACTATAATAGCAGAGAGGGACATAAAGTACTAAGCCAACGCGTTTCCACAACGGCAAGTTTAAAAGGCTGGATTGCATTCTTATTATGGACCATACATATGGCGCGCCACAGGAGAAGAAAACATCGTCTCCAAAAAGAAGTGCTATTAGAAGACATCCTGTCAAAGCTTTTTGGTACATATCGCCTACCGTACATGCAACTCGCATTTGAAAAAGCGAGGCGCTGGAGAGCAAAATTAGTTTGAATGCAAAATACAATTTCACCACTAGATGGGAGTAATTCCTACTTACAGTCCCTTTAATGATGTTTTTGATCAAGTAAAAAATAGGAATAGGATCAGCACTTTATGCAGAATATGGAGCATTATGGAAGAGATGACAAGATTAGAAATGTAGTTAAAGGCAAACAGGAGAGTAGTTGTATCATATCCTTTGTGTCAGATTGATTTTTTATGAGTCCTGTCAATGTTGATTGACAGGTTGTCATATGTCAAATGTGTACATGGTCAGATTTATGAGCTGATTTTGTCAGGAGAAAGCAGGCTGGATTCAGATGCGGGTAAACTCAAGGCTTTATTTAAGCAGAGGAGGCAAAGAAGATGAGTCACGTTTCACAGGTTTCACTCGTAGTGAGAGGATGAGAAGCAGATGAGTCAAAGCAGATGAGTAATGTTCCACAGTAGTACGTATAACCGCCGAGACCGTAGGGATGACAGCTGGAAGCTACTAGGAGCTCTGGGCTTGTAAGAACAAGGGCAGAGAAATCAGCTAAAACACACTGGAGCCTGAGGACAAGACACGACAAGGTGAGTACAAAGAGCTGTCAAACCATCCAAACACACACAAATACATACACACACCAAAAAGGCAGGTGATTAGCCCCAAGACCCGACAGTACCCCCCCTCCCAGGAGCGTCACCTGGCGCTCTAGTGAGGGGCCTACCTCGATGCTGCCGGAAGTCCTCAATCAACGAGCGGTCCAGAATGTCCCGAGACGGCACCCAACACCTCTCCTCTGGACCATACCACTCCCAGTCCACAAGATACTGAAACCCCCTGCCGCGGCGCCGCTCATTGAGTAATCTCTTAACCATATAGGTAGGAGATCCATCCACAAGACGAGGGGGTGGGGGGGGTGGGGCGACTACAAGCAGGATTAAGGGGGGAAGAGAACACAGGCTTGACCCTGGAAACATGAAACACCGGGTGAACCCGACCAAGAGTAGGAGGGGGCTTGAGCCTGATCGCCACCGGACTAACCACCTTGGTGATGCAGAATGGCCCAATGAATCTGGGTGTCAGCTTACGAGAAGGCGCCCGGAGAGGCAGATCCTTGGTAGAAAGCCAAACCCGTTGACCACACACATAGGCAGGAGGAGAGGACTGGCGACGATCAGCTGCAGTCTTGGTTCTGCCAGAGGTTTGGATCAAAATCCTCCTGACTTTCTCCCAGGTCCGATGGCAGCGCTGGACGAAAGCCAGGGCGGATGGAACCGCTGCGTCGGGTTCCTGTGATGGGAACAGAGGTGGATTATAACCCACAGCACACTCAAAAGGGGACATACCTGACGCGGCCACAGGAAGGGTGTTATGAGCGTATTCTGCCCAGGAGAGCTGCAGGCACCAGGAACTCAGATTGTTGGATGCTAGACAGCGGAGCATTCTTCCTAGATCCTGGTTGGCCCGCTCACACTGCCCATTGGTCTGGGGATGAAAACCTGAAGACAGACTTGCAGAGGCCCCAATCTGTCTACAAAATTCCCTCCAGAACCGGGAGACGAACTGGGGACCCCTATCAGAAACCACATCCACCGGTAACCAGTGGAGACGGAAGACGTGATCCACCACCAGTTGGGCGGTCTCCCGGGCGGAAGGCAGCTTGGGCAGGGGGATAAAATGAACCGCTTTGGAAAAGCGATCCACCACTGTGAGAACTACAGTGTTACCCTTCGACGGAGGAAGCCCAGAGACGAAGTCAAGGGCAATGTGTGACCAAGGATGGGAAGGGATAGGGAGAGGATTCAGTAGACCATCAGGAGGGTGATTGACAGGCTTACTTTGGGCACATGTGGGGCAGGCCAACACAAACTGTCTAACATCTGCGGCCATAGAAGGCCACCAGAAGCGCTGTCGGATGGCAGACAACGTTCTCTGTACACCTGGATGGCAGACTAACCTGGATGAGTGACCCCACTCAAGGACCTCAGAGCGCAGCGCAGCCGGCACCAGCACCGGCAACCTGCCCGCCGGGCACTCTCCCGGCACCTGCACCCCTCGATTGGCCTCCTCAACTCGCTGCTCAATACCCCACGAAAGAGCCCCGACCACCACCCCATCAGGAAGGATGGCCTCGGCCGCAAACTCCCTCCCCGGAGCACCGAACAGGCGAGAGAGGGCATCGGGCTTGGTGTTCTTAGATCCCGGCCGGTACGAGAGTGTGAAGTTGAATCTGGCAAAGAAGAGCGCCCAGCGGGCCTGACGCGAGCTCAGCCTCTTGGCCGAACGGATGTATTCAAGGTTCTCGTGATCCGTCCAGACCAAGAAGGGCTGCACTGACCCCTCCAACCAGTGACGCCACTCACCCAAGGCCAATCGTACCGCCAACAGTTCTCTATTACCGATGTCATAGTTACGTTCTGCAGGGCTGAGATGACGAGAGAAGAATGCACAAGGATGGAGCTTCCCATCATGGAGGGAACGCTGAGATAGAACTGCGCCAACCCCAACGTCCGAAGCATCAACCTCGACAATGAACTGGGCCTCCGGATCTGGAACAGAACAGGTGCATAGACAAAACGGGACTTTAAAATGTAAAAGGCTACCTGCGCTTCCCGGTTCCATCTGAAGGACACCTTAGTGGAGGTTAAGGCTGTGAGCGATGCGGCGATCTGACCAAAATTCCGGATGTATCGCCGGTAGAAGTTGGCAAAACCCAGGAAATGCTGCAGAGCCTTCCGGGAGTCAGGGACCGGCCACTGGGCGACAGCTTCAATCTTAGCGAGATCAGGCTTGATCCCCTCCCGTAGAAATAATGTGGCCAAGGAACGTAACTGACTCACCGTGGAATTTGCACTTCTCCACCTTGACAAACAACTGGTTTTCTAGCAACCGCTGGAGAACCCGTCTGACATGCTGGGTGTGTAATTGGAGAGAAGAGGAGAAAATCAAGATATCATCCAAATACACAAAGACAAATTGATAAATCATGTCACCCAACACGCTGTTGACGAGTCCCTGGAAAACGGCTGGAGCATTGGTAAGACCAAACGGAAGAACCAAGTACTCGTAGTGTCCCGAAGGGGTGTTAAATGCCGTTTTCCCCTCATCCCCCTCCCGAATGCACACCAAGTGGTAGGCGTTGCGCAGGTCTAACTTGGTGAAGACCCGAGGTCCCTGCAATAATTCAAAAGCACAAGACATTAAAGGTAGGGGGTACCTGTTCTTGATAGTAATGTCATTCAAACCTCTGTAATCAATACAGGGCTCAGGGAGCCGTCCTTCTGCACCAGCGGGAGAGGAGGAATGGTGGATGAGCCCAGCCTGAAGTCACTCACGTATGTACTTGTCCATGGCCTCTCTCTCAAGACCTGAAAGAGAATATAAACGACCCTTAGGCGGAGAAGAGCCCGGGAGGAGATCAATGGCACAGTCGTAGGGGCGATGCGGAGGTAGCGAGGTGGCCCGGGCCTTACTGAAGACCGCCCGAAGATCATGGTACTCCGCCGGAACACCAGTCAGGTCAGAGGGATCCTCCTGAGGAACACAAGACACAGAGACAGGACAAAAAGCAGCACCCAAACACGACACGTGACAAGACTGACTCCAGGCTAAAACAGAATTACTGAGCCAGTCAATGTGTGGATTGTGCTTGTGCAACCATGGGTATCCCAGAATTAAAGGAGCCTTAGGAGAAACAATAATAAACAGTTCAATCAGCTCACAATGGCTGCCAGCAATATGAAGGTTTATCTTGAGTGTGACGTGGGTGATTGTGGTATGGGGACGGCCAGCTAATGACCATGCTGATACAGGACTAACCAAAGGAATAAGCGTTATTCTCCAATGTTGAGCAGAGGCAGCATCAAGGAAGTTCCCCTCAGCCCCTGAGTCCACAAAACACCAGCGAGCATTGGGAGAGAAACGCTTGACAGGCGTTAGGATCGCCATCGTAGACCGGCGGGTTGTTGGCCTGGGGTTCGGACTCGTGGGATATACCGGTGTGAAGAACGGACCCCCGGCTCGTTGCCTCTCGCTGAAGGCCGTCCACCCGTGTGTGGAGTTTGGAGACTCGGGCACTAAGAGCGTCCACATCCTGCGCGGTGGTGTTGAGCTGGATGGCATGCTGCCCTAACAAAACTCCCTGTTGAACGAGAGCCGAGCGAAGTGGTCAGACTGTTCTGTCAGGAGAAAGCAGGCTGGATTCAGATGCGGGTAAACTCAAGGCTTTATTTAAGCAGAGGAGGCAGATAAGATGAGTCACGTTTCATCGTCGAGGGGATTCAGTTTTCGAGAAAGAAGGGAACACAGACACCCCTCAGGGAACAAAACGAGGAAATAAAATATTAACAGTATAACAATATTTCCCATTATGTGGCTGCACTACACAGTAACACTGATATTGATGAGATTTCTTAATCTTCTGGTTGTTTATCATGAATCTCATTTTAATAATTTCAGTTTCAAAGTCTTCTTAAAAGAAACATTGTCTCCTGACCTCTCACTTCTATTCGTCTTTTTATAGGAACTAGATGACGCTGATCATCATCTGTGAGCAATGTGATCCAGATACACTGTCAGTCACTGATCACACTTCAGGAATCTCTCTGTAATCTGCTGAACTGAGACGGACAGCAGACAGCAGTCGATCTCACACACCAACGGACCTTCATGAGCCTCATGTGTGTCTGGATCCTGATTACTCAACATTCAAAGCAAGATGTGTTTCTCACCTGGAATTACCTTTACCTGTGGTTACAATAACCCTTTACCTATGATTAAAATAACCGTCACTGTGAAAACAAATCAGACAAAGGGAAAATACAAATGTTTGTTATTTTGTGTTTATTTAGCAAATATAAATCTGACTTCATTAACTGTAGCAAAGCAAAAAATGAAATAGAGGACAATATATATTAATGTAAAAAGCAGTATTTATGAATATACTATATAAGAGAAATCATGTTAGCCACACAGTGTTGGCACAAACACATGTTATATTTACTATTTAAGTGCTCAAATGGAAAATGATTGAATATATATTACAGATCTGTGTACAGATAATACGATAATATCTGTAAAGTATTTCAGTTAAGCATGTGCATAATCATTTCACTCATTATCATTTCTGAAGCAATGCAAGCATTACTGTGTCTGCTGCTGTGAATCTCTTTTAGTCGTCTGGTGTCTTCTCTGAACTCAGGGACCTTTAAACAGATCAAAGATGATGATTTATACAGGAGATGTGAATAATGAGCTCATTCATTTGACATTTTATACTCATCACAAATAACTGAACCAAATAACTTAAAGTTTAAAATATATAAGAACCAATTCATGCCACGATCTGCAGGAACGAGTGTAAATTATGAGCGTGTTATCAGTTATTGTAAAATCATTGAACGTCTAACAGAATACTTACATGTTTTATTAATCTTCTTGTGACCCTTTTTCCAAAAAGCTAGAGCAGAAGTTGCATCACCAACTCCAGCATCAGCACCTGAAGAACACAAATGATCATTTATAATAAAATAATGGTACAATGTATGATTTTTACATTTATTCAACAAGTCAAGTGACTTTAGGAGTCATTCTGATCTGTAGCAGAAGCGGTGCATGATGGTTATTTTGTAATGTCAGTGGTTTGTCTGTAATCAATCAGATTATTCAGATCATTCTGGAAATACTGTACTTCAGGAAAAACTCAATCTCACCTTTACTTTTGCATTTCTTTCCTCTTTTTCCGACTTCTGAGTACGTCACATTATTTGACTCTGCTTTAGCTGGAAAAATACAAATGATATTGTTTTGAAATAAATATGCACTTTTTTTATTTGTTGAACTAGAAATGAAATAATGTGGTTAAAAACTTATTATATTGTACAGGTGAAGTTAAGAGTGTTTTTGAACCTTTGTCCATTTTTTTCTTAACAGTGACCTCTGAATATGTGACATCTGTCAAGGGCTTTGAATCATCTGAAACAAACAAGTCAAGCCAACGTGACTGAATGATATTTGATGATTTTTTTAATTATACGTGTATAAATAAAGTATAAGACTCAACCTTTGTCTCTCTTATTCACTTCAGTCACATCGTTATAAATGTGATCAGAATCTGCTGGACAGAAAACACACATTTGAGGATAAAAGATAAAAAACAAATATTATATGAAGCTTATAGTGATAGTTCAAATGAATGAAAATATCTTTCTTTGTGTGCTCCACAGATGACAGAAAGTCATACAGACTTGGAAAGACATGAATAATTATTTGTTGTATGTGAACTATCTCTTTTAATAATGAGTTATTGAGGCTGACCAGACTGTAGAGGAAAGTTCTCCAGTTGAGATTGTGCAGATTTATTTGGGACTGATGTCTGGTTAATGTTACGCTGCTGATCTATAACAGAAACAAAGAGCATTATGATCACTCGAGAGGATCTGCAGTGACTCTTTAGTCTGATATTTAGATCTTCTCATGATTCTTTACTCAGAAACTTTATTGCTGCTTTTCAGTTGTATTAATCATGTTCTGAAGTGCTCCACACCTTTGTTCTTCTTGTATCTCCACATCAGCAGCAGTGAGAGGAAGAACAACAGACAAACACTCGATCCCACAACCACACCAGTGACCAGAAGAGAAGATGAAGCTGCTGAGACTGGAGAACATGATCAGATCTGGGGTGCGTTCTCCGATAACGTTGTCTCTTAGCGCGCTACGAATACTCAAAAGGTACACCTTAACTACAGGTATACCTTTGCTACGTGTGTTCTCCGAACTATACCTTAGGATGTTGCTTAAGGTAAACCTTCTTAAGTTCGACCTTAGCAGTTGCTGTCCATGGTGGAGGTGCTGAATAGGTTGATATCGACGCCTCGATGATCGATTGTGCGCTCTTTCCTTCACAGTGGTATAGGTAAAGTATTGAGAAAACAATGTTCTTTATAAAAAAGCGTTTTAGAAATAGTACAAACTGCATTTATCGGGGCTTATTGAAATAAGTACATGCAGAATTAAATATGAGTATGTGTTTATAATTTAGCAAGTGTACAATCCCAAACCCTCACGGCCATAAGTGTGTTAATGTTCTCCACAACGTATGCTGATTATCCACCAGCCGTATCACATTATTGGCGTAAATCGCTCATTTGTGTAATTTGATGATTTCCTCAATAAAAGCGCAAACATGAGAGACATGCCGACATTCACTATGTAGGGGAAAAAAGTCCGCAAAAAGAGATCGCCAAGCCACACTGAGGTCTTACTCAGCAATATATAATTTTAAAGTAAAGTAAAAATGTAATTTTAAAGTAAAGTAAAATATAATAATATTAAATTATTATAATATATTATAATATTATTAAATATTAAAATATAAATATTAAATATAATATTATTATAATATTATTAAATTAATAATATTAATAATATTAAATTAATAATATTAAATTAGTGTATAATTTTAAAGTAAAATAAAGTAATAATATTAAATTAATAATATTAAATTAGTGCATTATACATTATATATATATTATATATAATATAACATTTTCTATGTGTAATTAAACTGCGATGTAAAATCTTTTTGCGTAGTGGTGGCCACTAGCGGTATGAACCGTCAGCAGCGATAAGGTATAGCTAAGAGCGCTCCAGACCAACCTTACGAACGCATGACTTACAGAAGGTATACTTAACTAAGAAGGTTTCGGAAACCACGTATTAACGATAAGGTACTTCTTAAGGTACAACTTAAGAACGACGTAGCGTTAAGGTAGTTTCGGAGAACGCACCCCTGTTCATTAGTGACACACTGTATGATAATATTACAATAACACATGAAATCACTCGTTATTTCAAGACTTCTGACTTTACTCCCTGTGTCTTTGCTGGTTATAACATTCATCAGAAATATAGTGTTTATGTTTATGAATTGAGCACATTCTAATAAATATGGTTTACTTAAAAAGGACGTGTGTTGAAATCAAACAAACAAATAAAACTGATAATTAGTTAATTGTGAATGCATCAGTTCATATATTGTAGTGTCTGGTAATGAGTGTGTATCACAGTATTTACTCACCATTAACAGACAGATTTATTTGTTCACTCTCCTGTGATGAGTTTGGTCTTTTATCTCTCTGTCCTCTACACGTGTACTGACCCTCATCAGATGTAGTTACTGCTCTGATAGTGAGTGTGTCTGTGTTTACAGTGTAACGCTCAGACGACTGTAACTTTACACTGTCTTTATACCACTCATATCTCCAGTCAGGTGTCTGGTAATATCTCTGGTCATGTGTCAGGCCATTTCTCTGTCTCCAGTCTCTGTAAGACTCAATCACACACGTCAGACTGACCGTCTCTCCAGTGAAGACAGGACTCTTTGGATCTACAGTCAGTTCAGTTTTGGGTAAGTCTGTTAAGATAAAAACATAAAGTTTTAAGAAAATAATTATATTTTGTTTTATATTATTATATACTTTTACAATTTGAATATAATACATAGCCTTTGTCATATTTGATCAAATATAATAAGCCAGTTGTGAGGAATTTGGGTGTACTCAGATTTTTTTTTTTTTTAAAGTATAAACGGTACTCAGTGGTGTAATATAACGAAGTTAAAAAACTTTGTTAAAGTACTTAAGTATTTTTTGGGTGTATCTGTACTTTACTTGAGTTTTTATATTTCAGCCAACTTTTACTTTTACTCCGCAACATTTCCTAATTAAAATGTATACTTTTACTCCAATACATTTCCCCGAAGTATATTCGTTACTTACTACAAAATAGTCAGAAGAACACAGACTGCAGGAAAGCAGGTTTGATGAATCAGTGGTCTGGTGTTTGCAAGTTAAGACTCTCTAATTCTCTGATTTGCTGTTTAGACTAGGAGAGACATTGGAATAGAGTTTGACTGTACCAGAGGATTATTTTGAACTGATTTATTGTATTACTCATTGGATATTGGACTGAGGACTTTGTAACGGTGGGTCAGTAGTGAAGAGGAGTGTGTGAGCACCGGCCGACGGCTCGTATAGGTGAAGTCAAATACGCAAAAGTACTGGGAGATGGAAACTTGCTCATTGGGTGTAGCTCTGAAAAGCAGATAGAGAAGGCAAAGAAAATGAGCAGTGTGGGAAAAATTAAAATGGCAAAAGTGGTAAGAGTTGGAGGGGGAAAAACTGAGAGTTGTAAAGGAATAATGGCAGGAGTTCCTCTTCTGGTGAACATGAAGGAGCTAGTGGAGAATTTGAGGATGAGAAATGGATCAGTTAAATCTGATAAAATAATGACAAGAGGAACTGAATAAAAGGAAACACAATCTGTTCTGATTGAATTTGACTGTAAGGACCTCCCTAAAGAGGTATACTTTGGTTATAATAAATATAACATAAGATAATTCATAACAAAGCCTATGAGATGTTATAACTGCCAGGAATTTGGTCATGTGGCAAGGGGATGTAAAAAGCAAAGAAGATGTGCTAGATGTGGAAGAGATCACGATTATGGAAAATGTGGAGAAGGTGTTAAACAAAAGTGCTGCAATTGTGGAGGCAATCATAGTGTTGCCTATTGGAGATGTGAAGTAATGAAACAGGAGATGAAAGTACAACAGATTAAAGTGAAGGAAACATTTCTTATGCTGATGCTGTCAAGAGAAGTGAGGGGAAAAGCAGGATAAAGATGCTAATGATGTTGTAGATGATAAAAGGAAAAATGGAGGTGAGCATAAAGAATGGATGAAGATTTGGGAAGAAAAGAAGAAGTTATTTACTTTTATAGCGGGAGAGAAATAAATGCAACATCTGAGATCAAAGCTAAAACTGAAAGGATTCAAATCATTGTTAAAGCAGCAGTACATCAGTTGGAGTTAGAAGGATTAAAGTGTGAAGAAGTAAGAGATGAGTTTAATGTGCAGTCAAGTCAATATCTAACATGTGTGGGTTGATAATATTAATTATGTCAATCCTTCAATGGAATGAGAGAAGTCTGATTGCAAACGGACAAGATTTTAACCAATTTATAGGCACTAGAGAGGAAAAACCAGAAGTAGTATGTGTTCAAGAAACTTGGCTAAAGCCTAATTTGGATTTTGTTTTAAGTGGATATGTAGCAATTAGACAAGACAGGAGAGAGGGTGGAGGTGGAGGGTGTGTTACATTTGTTAAACAGGGAGTTCCTCACAGAGTTATAAGCTTAGGAAATGAGCGAGAATATGTGGGAATAGAGGTTTGGGGAGGAAAATCAAAATGATCAATCATAAATTACTATAATCCATGTGAATAGATATAGATATAGGGGGACAGGATGAGAACAGTGTTGGATGGTGTGGGGATTTTAATGCAAACAGCACATTGTGGGGATGTGAAAAAACGTACTCGGTTACTAAACGTAACCTCGGTTCTCTCTAGAAGAGCGAACGAGTACTGCGTCTTAGCTAAGACGCTACGGGAAAAGTCTCTTTTCACGAAATACTGAAGCAAAAAATTATCCTTAATTTTGTATTTTTGTAAAGCGCATTTGCAGCAGTACACAGCCATAGGCGAGACGGCTCGTTCGCTCATTTGCGCGCCCTTCTTGCCACTTCCCGCCGAAACAGGTGTGGCCTAACCTATAAAACGAGCTCGAAAAGGCTGACTCACCTGATTTATTTCATCGCCGAAGCGAACCAGAGTGAATCGTGCGCACGGCAGAGAACGCAGTACTCGTTCGCTCTTCTAGAGAGAACCGAGGTTACGATTAGTAACCGAGTACGTTCTCTTACGAGAGCTCTCTCGTACTGCGTCTTAGATAAGATGCTACGGGAACCCAATGTAAGGGAAGCCCTCCGTCCCATATCTAGCAGCATCCATAGATGCGGTAATATGACATCACACAGCCGAGGCAAGGCCTGACCAATGTGGCAATGCGGGTCTTACGCAATACTGCCCATATAACAGTCGGCAGCGCATAGCGCTCATGAACTCAGAATTCCCCTCAGGGCCCTGATTCGACTATACCGACAGCAGCCTCGCTTGCAAGGCGGGAACCTCCAGGTTATAGAACCTGATAAATGTAGACGGCGAGGCCCAACCTGCCGCCATACATATATCCTGCAAGGAGATCCCAGTAGACCACGCCCACGACGAGGCGACGCCTCTTGTGGAGTGTGCTCTGACGCCCAACAGGCACTGAAGGCCCCTGGAAGCGTAAGCTAACGCTATGGCGTCAAAATTTCCATCTGGATAGAGTCTGTCTCGAAACAGCCATTCCCTTGGAACGTCCACCGAAGTCAAAGTCAAAGTCACCTTTATTTATATAGCGCTTTAAACAAAATACATTGCGTCAAAGCAACTGAACAACATTCATTAGGAAAACAGTGTCAATAATGCAAAAATGATAGTTAAAGGCAGTTCATCATTGAATTCAGTGATGTCATCTGTGTTCAATTAAATAGTGTCTGTGCATTTATTTGCAATCAAGTAAACGATATCGCTGTAGATGAAGTGTCCCCAACTAAGCAAGCCAGAGGCGACAGCGGCAAGGAACCGAAACTCCATCGGTGACAGAATGGAGAAAAAAACCTTGGGAGAAACCAGGCTCAGTTGGGGGGCCAGTTCTCCTCTGACCAGACGAAACCAGTAGTTCAATTCCAGGCTGCAGCAAAGTCAGATTGGGCAGAAGAATCATCTGTTTCCTGTGGTCTTGTCCTGGTGCTCCTCTGAGACAAGGTCTTTACAGGGGATCTGTATCTGGGGCTGTAGTTGTCCTGGTCTCCGCTGTCTTTCAGGGATGTAGAGGTCCTTTCTAGGTGCTGATCCAGCATCTGGTCTTGATACGTACTGGATTCGGGTGACTGCAGTGACCCTCTGATCTGGACACAGACTGGATCTGGTGGCCACGGTGACCTCGGAACAAGAGAAAAACAAACAAATATTAGCGTAGATGCCATTCTTCTAATGATGTAGCAAGTACATAGGGTGTTATGGGAAGTGTTTCCGGTTCCAGTTTACCTAATTAATGCAGCCTAAAAATCCTTTAACGGATTTGGATAATAAAAGCATACTAGTATGTTATGTGTATGCCAGGTTAAAGAGATGGGCCTTAAATCTAGATTTAAACTGCAAGAGTGTGTCTGCCTCCCGAACAATGTTAGGTAGGTTATTCCAGAGTTTAGGCGCCAAATAGGAAAAGGATCTGCCGCTCGCAGTTGATTTTGATATTCTAGGTATTATCAAATTGCCTGAGTTTTGAGAACGTAGCGGACGTAGAGGATTATAATGTAAAAGGAGCTCATTCAAATACTGAGGTGCTAAACCATTCAGGGCTTTATAGGTAATAAGCAATATTTTAAAATCTATACGATGCTTGATAGGGAGCCAGTGCAGTGTTGACAGGACCGGGCTAATATGGTCATACTTCCTGGTTCTAGTAAGAACTCTTGCTGCTGCATTTTGAACTAGCTGTAGTGTTTACTAAGCGTGCAGAACAACCACCCAATAAAGCATTACAATAATCTAACCTTGAGGTCATAAAAGCATGGATTAACATTTCTGCATTTGACATTGAGAGCATAGGCCGTAATTTAGATATATTTTTGAGATGGAAAAATGCAGTTTTACAAATGCTAGAAACGTGGCTTTCTAATGAAAGATTGCGATCAAATAGCACACCTAGGTTCCTAACTGATGACGAAGAATTGACAGAGCAACCATCAAGTCTTAGACAGTGTTCTAGGTTATTACAAGCAGAGTTTTTAGGTCCTATAATTAACACCTCTGTTTCTTCAGAATTTAGCAGTAAGAAATTACTTGTCATCCAGTTTTTTATATCGACTATGCAATCCATTAGTTTTTCAAATTGGTGTGTTTCACCGGCCTGCAAAGAAATATAGAGTTGAGTATCATCAGCATAACAGTGAAAGCTAACACCATGTTTCCTGATGATATCTCCCAAGGGTAACATATAAAGCGTGAAGAGTAGCGGCCCTTGTACTGAGCCTTGAGGTACTCCATACTGCACTTGTGATCGATAGGATACATCTTCATTCACTGCTACGAAGTGATAGCGGTCATATAAGTACGATTTAAACCATTCTAATGCACTTCCACTGATGCCAACAAAGTGTTCAAGTCTATGCAAAAGAATGTTGTGGTCAATTGTGTCAAACGCAGCACTAAGATCCAATAAAACTAATAGAGAGATACACCCACGATCAGATGATAAGAGCAGATAATTTGTAACATTAAGGAGAGCAGTCTCAGTACTATGATACGGTCAAAATCCTGACCGGAAATCCTCACATATACCATTTTTCTTTTAAGAAGGAATATAATTGTGAGGATACCACCTTTTCTAGTATCTTGGACAGAAAAGGGAGATTCGAGATTGGTCTATAATTAACTAGTTCTTTGGGGTCAAGCTGTGGTTTTTTGATGAGAGGCTTAATAACAGCCAGTTTGAAGGTTTTGGGGACATATCCTAATGACAATGAGGAATTAATAATAGTCAGAAGAGGTTCTATGACTTCTGGAAGCACCTCTTTTAGGAACTTAGATGGTATAGGGTCTAACATACATGTTGTTGGTTTAGATGATTTAACAAGTTTATACAATTCTTCCTCTCCTATAGTAGAGAATGAGTGGAACTGTTCCTCAGGGGGTCTATAGTGCACTGTCTGATGTGATACTGTATCTGACAGCTGAATGGTTGCAATTTTATCTCTAATAGTATCGATTTTAGAAGTAAAGTAGTTCATAAAGTCATTATTGCTGTGATGTTGGGAAATGTCAACACTTGTTGAGGCTTTATTTTTCGTTAATTTAGCCACTGTATTGAATAAATACCTGGGGTTATGTTTGTTTTCTTCTAAAAGAGAAGAAAAGTAATCGGATATAGCAGTTTTGAATGCTTTTCTGTAGGATATGTTACTTTGCCGCCAAGCAATATGAAATACCTCTAGTTTTGTTTTCCTCCAGCTGCGCTCCATTTTTCGGGCTGCTCTCTTTAGGGTGCGAGTGTGCTCATTATACCATGGTGTCAAACTGTTTTCCTTAACCTTCCTTAAGCGTAAAGGAGCAACTGTATTTAAAGTGCTAGAAAAGAGAGAGTCCATAGTTTCTGTTACATCATCAAGTTCTGAGGTTTTGGATATGCTAAGGAATTTGGTTACATCAGGAAGATAACTTAAAAAGCAGTCTTTTGTGTTAGAAGTGATGGTTCTTCCATACTTGTAACAAGAAGTAGGATTTACAATTTTGGCTATATGAAGTTTGCACAGAACTAAATAATGATCTGAGATATCATCACTTGGCTGAATAATTTCAACACCATCAACATCAATTCCATGTGACAGTATTAAATCTAGAGTATGATTTCGACAATGAGTAGGTCCTGAAATGTGTTGTCTAACACCAATAGAGTTCAGAATGTCTATAAATGCTGATCCCAATGCATCTTTTTCATTATCAACATGGATATTAAAATCACCAACTATTAAGACTTTATCTGCAGCCAGAACTAACTCGGATGTAAAATCACCAAACTCTTTAATAAAGTCTGTATGGTGCCCTGGTGGCCTGTATACAGTAGCCAGTACAAACATAACAGGGGATTTATCATTAACATTTGTTTCTCTGGATAATGTTATATGAAGCACCATTACTTCAAACGAGTTATACTTGAAGCCTGCCCTCTGAGAGATCCTGAAAACGTTGTTATAAATTGAAGCAACACCTCCACCTTTGCCTTTTAGACGCGTCTCATGTTTATAACAGTAATCTTGGGGGTGGACTCATTTAAAATAATGTAATCATCAGGTTTTAGCCAGGTTTCTGTCAAACAGAGTACATCTATATTATGATCAATGATCAAATTATTTACAAAAAGTGTTTTCGTAGAAAGGGATCTGATATTCAATAAGCCAAGCTTTATCATTTGTTTATCCATATTGCTTCTGTTTTTTATTTGTTGAACCTCAATTAAATTGTTAATCTCAACTTGGTTTGGATGTTTTTTGTCGAACGAGACAAACAGCAGTTCTGCCTGCCGAAAGGCAGCAGAGCGAGACACATAAGCTCTTAAAACCCTTACAGGGCAAAGAAGACTCGAGTCTCTATCATCTCTTGTCACCGGTAGGGCAGACAGGCAATAACCTGAGCCCGAAACGGCGTGTTGAGGGATTTCGGCACATAACCGTGCCTAGGTTTGAGTATGACCCTTGAGTCATTAGGCCCAAACTCCAAGCACGGCTGGCTCACCGAGAGTGCGTGCAAATCACCCACACGCTTCACCGAAGCAAGAGCCAACAAGAATATTTTCTTGAACAACAGATGCTGAAGGCTAACCGATTGGATAGGCTCAAGAGGGGGACCCTTCATGGCCTCCTAGCTCCTCTGAGGAACCCGATGACCAAATCATTCCTTCCTATTGACTGACCGAGCGCTGTTTCAGAAAACGCTGCGATGGCCGCCACATAAACTTTGAGCGTGGATGGGGCTCTGCCCTTATCCAACAGCTCCTGTAGGAAGGAGAGAACCTCCGTCACCTCACAACTAAGGGGTGAATATCCTCGAGCTGTGCACCAGCTGGAGAACACCGACCACTTCGAGGCATACAGACGTCGTGTCGACGGAGCTCTAGCCTGAGTGATGGTATTTAGCACTCCCACTGCGAGATCAGCGGGTAACCGTTGAGCGCCCACACATGGAGGGACCACAACTCCGGTTGAGGGTGTCAAATCGAGCCCCTGGCCTGCAAGAGGAGGTCCCTCCTCAACGGTACTGGCCACGGGGAGACATCTGCTAACTGCATCAAATCTGGGAAACATGGTTGGTTCTTCCAAAGAGGTGCTACAAGCAGTATTGAACATCTTGTTTCTCTCACCCGTTCTATCACCTGCGGAAGGAGGGAGACGGGAGGGAAAGCATAAAGCGGGCAGCACGGCCATTCCCGTGACAGCGCGCTTTCGTTCTTGGAAAAGAACGCGGGGCATTGAGCGTTTTCGTGGGACGCGAAGAGGTCCACCTCCGCCCTGCCAAATCTCTCCCACAACAGCCGGACTGTTTGCGGGTGTAGAGACCATTCGCCCGTAGGAACATTGCCTCTGGACAGCCTGTCTGGACCCAGATTCTGTAGCCCAGGCACATGCACTGCCCTCAGCGAACGCGCGTTCTCCACTGCCAGCATTTCCAGACAGTTGATATGATGGAGCTTTTCCCGTTCTGACCATAGGCCAAAGGACGGTCTGCCCTCGAGCAGCGCTCCCCATCCCGAAGTGGAGGCGTCCGTCGACACCATCTTCACATTCGGGGAAGTACCCAGGCTTACACCTGATCGGTACCAGCCGTTCACTGTCCAAGGTGCCAGAGCTGTGACACAGTTCTGATTGACCTTGAGATGCAGCCGGCCAGACGCCCACGCTCTGCGCGGCACCCGCGCCTTCAGCCAGAACTGCAGGGGGCGCATGCGGAGCAGGCCCAGCTGCAGAGCCGGAGATGCTGAGGCCATGAGGCCCAGCATCTTCTGACAGTGTTTGAGCGACACGGTCGCGCCGCAGAGGAAAGAACTCGCTGCGCGCTGAATGCCCATCACGCGCTGTGGTGACAGCCGCGCCGTCATGGAACAAGAGTTCAGAACTATAACCCAAAAACAGAATCGTCTGACTGGGGTTCAGCGAACTCTTCGCCCAATTGACACTGAGGCAGAGCTTCTCGAGGTGATCGAGTAAAACGGCCCTGTGGTCCACGAGCTCAACTAGTGATCGGGCCAGAACCAGCCAGTCGTCCAAATAATTCAGCACTCGCATGCCTCTGAGTCTGAGAGGAGCGAGCGCCGCGTCCATGCACCTCGTAAATGTACGAGGAGCCACGGACAAGCCGAACGGCAGGACTGTAAACTGGTATGCCTGGCCCTCGAAGGCGAATCTCAAATATCGCCTGTGGTTTGACACTATCTGTATTTGAAAATACACGTCCTTCAGATCTATTGACATAAACCAGTCCCCTCTGCGAATCTGGGCGAGGAGCTTCCTGGTCGTAAGCATTTTGAAACTGCGTTTCGTCAATGCCTTGTTCAGCTGTCTTAGATCCAGTATGGGCCTGAGACCCCCGTCTCTCTTGGGCACCAGAAAGTATCTGCTGTACAGCCCCCCCCTCGCTTTGAGCTTGAGACACAGGCTCTACAGCCCCTTTGCTCAACAGTTTTGATATTTCGGCCCGAAGTATGTGTGCTACTTCTGTTTTGACCGTAGTTTTGACGCACGCTGAAAAGCGCGGAGGGCGTCGAAAAAACTGTAGCGAGTAGCCTCTCTTTATAATGCCTAGCACCCAATCCGAAACCCCTGTAAGCGCTGACCATGCATCTGCATAAATGGCTAAGGGCTGGATGCGAAGCACGCACTGTTGACTGGGCAACGGCGGCGCTCCGGTGTGCTGCGCATTTGAGGTGGGGAGCGCGCTGATCACAGTGGGCAGATAGCTCCTCCTCGACCCCGTCTCGGCGCTTAACCGACTGGGGGAAGGCTGAGCAGGTCCCGTGGGACTCGATATGTCTGCGAGTAACTGTGGGCTGCATATGTGCTACTTCTGTTTTGACCGTAGTTTCGACGCGCGCTGAAAAGCGCGGAGGGCGTCGAAAAAACTGTAGCGAGTAGCCTCTCTTTATAATGCCTAGCACCCAATCCGAAACCCCTGTAAGCGCTGACCATGAATCTGCATAAATGGCTAAGGGCTGGATGCGAAGCACGCACTGTTGACTGGGCAACGGCGGCGCTCCGGTGTGCTGCGCATTTGAGGTGGGGAGCGCGCTGATCACAGTGGGCAGATAGCTCCTCCTCGACCCCGTCTCGGCGCTTAACCGACTGGGGGAAGGCTGAGCAGGTCCCGTGGGACTCGATATGTCTGCGAGTAACTGTGGGCTGCATATGTGCACATTTACCATTTTCAACTCGCTGTCTGCCTGTGCAGAGCGTACGTGCACGGGCCTCGTTTTTACAGAAGCCACGAGCCGTATGTGACATAGTGTATGTGGGCAGTGGGGAGTGGGCACGTTTACTATGCGGCGCGCTCGACCGATCTGTGTCGATCTTATGTGTGCGAGCCCTGTGTGCAGGGCTGTGCTTACATGTGGAGATGGGCACTGAGGAGTGGGCATCGTCACTGCATTTAAAGCACCGTCGGCCGTGGCCGGACGAGCGTGCACGGGTTTAGTTTTTACAGAAACCACATGACGTGTGTGACATAGTAATTGTGGGCACTGAGGGGTGGGCACGCTTACTATGCAGTGTGCGCGATTGACTTGAGACGCTTTTATTGTCGCAGGCCCTGTGTGCAGGGCTGTGCTTACATGTGGAGATGGGCACTGAGGAGTGGGCATCGTCACTACATTTATAGCACCATCGGCCGTGGCCGGAACACCAGAAAAAACACTCTTTTCGTGAAACATCTGGGTAGCCGTGATAACGGCTTTTGTGTGCAGGCAAGCGGGCACTCGTGCAGGCTTGCGCATTGCAGAAGACACTGAGGCAGTCACAACTCTTGGAACGGCAACAGCGGCGCGCTTGGGTGAGAGCTCGGCCGCAGCGGAACTCGTACACCGGCGCTTTCCCAGCAGTGCTAGGATGTTTCTTACGGCTTCTTACGGCGCTGCGGCGCAGCGGATGATGCAGGCTTCGAGAAGGACGCCAGGCGAGTCCTCAGAGTCACCATAGGCAGTGGCTCGCAATGAGGGCAGCCACCGTCAGCGAGCGCGAGCGCTGCATGGTCCTCACCCAGACAGGAGACGCAGATGACGTGACAATCTCCTTCGCTGAGCGGGGCTCTGCATGAGCCGCACGAGGGCATCTTTAAAAAGACGCAGCTCTTTTGTGAGTGTGCGTCGCAGGGCGAACACACACAGGATATATAAAGGATACAAAGGATACAAAGGATACAAAGGATATAGGCGCCGGACAGCGCAGCGGGAACGGCAGTGCAAGGCGGCGAGGCCAGCAGCTTCAGAATGGCTCGTCCCGCTGATTCGCTTCTCAGACGGCGCTTGCTTCCTCCGTGATCCAGCGATGTGTGAGCTTCGCTGAAGAGATGAAAAATCAGGTGAGTCAGCCTTTTCGAGCTCCTTTTATAGGTTGGGCCACACCCGTTTCGGCGGGAAGTGGCAAGAAGGGCGCGAAGCCCTTATTGGTCTGATGTTGCATCAGCCTGCGCTCGATAGGCTGTGCAGTTGCCGCAGAGCAAGCCAATGAGCGAACGAGCCGCCTCGCCTATGGCTGTGTACTGCTGCAAATGCGCTTTACAAAAATACAAAATTAAGGATAATTTTTTGCTTCAGTATTTCGTGAAAAGAGACTTTTCCCGTAGCGTCTTAGCTAAGACGCAGTACGAGAGAGCTCTCGTAAGAGAACTGATAATAATGGTTTAGTATTAGAAGAGTTATTGGAAGAAAGAGAATCGGTGTCTAAACAATGGTAATACGACAAGGATTGATATTAGGACAGGAATCAGTACTTGATCTTAATTTGGTATCAAATAATTTGGCACCAATTTGTGATTGGAGAGAATACAAAGATGGGATCACGATCTGGTTATATGTAAAGTCAATATATAGTGGAAAAAATAGATGGAAGAGGAAGAAACTGGGTATTTGGAAAAGCTGATTGGGAAAAGTTTCAAGTAGAAAGTAAAAAATATTTAAGTCAAATTGATAACTATATAGATATAGAGTTATTAAGTAATGAAGTAAAACAAGGAATATTACTAGCAGCAATAGATAATTGTAAAACAGCAGTAAAAAAACAGAAATAAAGTTTTCAAGTTATTGATAGGAACTCATAATTTCCAGCACATGATACAGTATAAACATGCACAGGCGGATGAAAGAAGAACAATTAGGCAAGCAAAGCGGATATATTGAAGGAAGATTTGTAGAAGTACTACTCAGATAGGAGAAGTTTGGAGATGATTAAAAACATGAGTTTTCCAGAAATGTTTTCTTATGTCGGAATGAAAGACAATAAATACCGGAACAGAGTGCTTCTTATTCTTACCCAAAAATACAAAATGGAACGGAACACAATCTTGATACTCAATCTGTGTATGAACATTTTTATATATTTATTTGCTTTTTTAACATTTTGTGTTTACTTGAACTTCTAAGATTTAAAAAATATATATTTTTGTAATTAAGTTCAATAAATATCACATACTTTAAGACTTTAATCAAGAAATATTCTAAACGGTCACTTCATCTTCTACCGAAGTAATTTTCTGGTAAGATATCAGTACTTTTACTTGAGTATCACTTTCAGGTACTTTCTACACCACTGACTGTACTGAGCAACAAATATTGATTTAATGAGCATTCTTTAAATCAAAAGAAACTTCCACTTTCATTGATCTACAGATGATACATACAGCAACTTTCTACAATAATTATTGTTGTATTTGTGTATTGTGATATATTGTGACACAACATATTGTACTTCTAAAAGTCTCTCTGTAATGAAGCGGCTGTTGAAAGGTGCTCTGTGTTTTAAAGATGAATTATCATTTATTCTTTGGCTGCTTATATTTTTTCTTTAATATGTTTCTGTTATCTTGATATTCTTTGTGAGGATAAATCCAGAGGATACAATATAATGCACTGTAAAGTCATAAATCAGGAGAAATGAACACATTTGAGCATCATTAAACTGTCTGTGAATGAATCTAAATCTCACTTCAGCTGCTTCAGTTTCTTTCTGCAGTGGAAACATCAGTTTAGTTGATACTGATTTCATTTGACTTGTAACAGCCCTATAACATCTTCTCAAATTCTTACATTTTATTAATAATTAAGTTAATGTAATATTAAAGATGATGCATACATTAAATAAGGTTCGGGTAAAAAAGCCCTTTATTTAGGCAAAAATTACCTGGAAATTAAAGTAGATTTTACTATGCATTAGTGAACTTGAACTTGAATCATATAAAATGTAATTTCTTAACAAAACTGAGGCCAGTGAAAAGCTGTGTTGTTAGTAATTGTGTAAAACCTCTAGTCACAGAGTCTCTGAGCAGAAACATGAATGTCAAGCTCTGTGTGTAATCATAGAGACAGAGACTACAGTAAAAGTAAAGAGAGAGACTGTCTCTCCTCTGAACACACACTGATCTGATCTGATCTCAGCTTCACTACAGCTTTTGATCTCCATCTATTAATACACTTATGAGGAAATATTGATGGAAACAGTATTACAGTATCATGATCACTGTTATGAACTCAAAATCATTATGAGAAAAATACTGCACTAAATTAAATATCTGGTTTGCTTGTAGTTGGTGTTGATTATTAAAAATGTTTCCAATTTTTGTTAACAACTAAATAAAACACTGATTTGTATATTCAGTCAACATTTATGTTCTTTAATTCACATATTACAGTGTACAATATTTACATAAACTTTCAATATTGTCAAATAGGTTTCTTTATGAGGACAATGATATTAAACTCACCCTTCACTGAGAGAGAAACAGCAGAGCTTGATTGTGATGAGTTTGGTCTTTTATCTCTCTGTCCTCTACACGTGTACTGACCCGCATCAGATGGTTTAGATTGTTTAATAGTGAGTGTGTCTGTGTTTACAGTGTAACGACCAGACGACTGTAACTTTACACTGCCTTTATACCACTCATATCTCCAGTCACTGTGATCAGACTCAATCTCACACGTCAGTCTCACTCTCTCTCCAGTGAATACAGGACTGTCTGGAGTCACAGTCAGAGTAGATCTGGGTGAATCTGTTAACAAAGATAAAAGAAGAAAAAAATATGTAAAAGGGACTAAAAACAAAACTATCAGTAACAATATTGTAAATGGTTTACACAATTATACAGTTCAATTATTATGTCATATTTGATTATGTTTGTCATGTTCTGGTTTGTTGTGGTCAGTTTTGTGCTCTCAGTGTTTTCTGGAGGCTCTGGCTCCGTCTCGTCCTCAGACAAACACCTCTGACTCGTCATAGAAAGCAGAATGAAGCTCCTGCTGAAGGAGAGCTGAACACCTCCAACTACAACCTCATATGAGGAGACACTGAATCTCAATCAACTTCAGCAGATGATCTGAAGACTTCAGCAACTCATTTAACATCATCATCTGGAAGTCACTTCACTCTCTCTGACTTCAGGACTAAACTCATCTCTATTGAACTCTGTGACTAAAGTAATCATTAGGTGTGTAACGGTACACTCATGTCACCATTCACTTCAACACATGACACTGATCTCACTATATACTCGAAACAAGACTGAAACGGCTAAGTTATTTTTAAAGAGACATTGTAAAAGTTAAAATGGCAAGTTCTATATTTATAAATTATATCTAAAGCATATGATAAACAATTAACAAAAATAAATATTTATTAAAATGCTAAATCTGGTGTTATATCAGGAATGGAGTTGAAAAGGCTTTGGTTTGGTGTTTCTCTCTCATGAAGAGCACAATAGAGACACCAGAATAGAAATATTGATGATTCACCAAATAATACAGTTTTATATTATAAACATACTGTACACTTTCACTCTGACTACATACTGTATTATATTATATGTTTTAAATATTTCATTTTATGTATTTTATTTCATTGATTAATAATAAATTAATAAACATGGAAGCTCAAGTTTTTGTCCTTCTGGGTTCATTATATTTTATGCATCATATCTGATGCTAAATTAAATCTATTTAAACGTTTGTTTAATCTATAAACAATACACACTGTTGCTGTTCATGATACTGACATGATGATGCTCTTGTGTTTCTGTTTTTTGTTTAATATAGGAGATCTTGGAAAATGCTAACTTTAGCCTGATAGCACTGAAAGTGAACATCCCACCCTCCCTGACATCATCGTTCAAAGCCACGCCCCCTGAGCACATGAACGCTCACACAGACCAGGGGCCCGTTCTTCGTACGTCGCTTATTACATGAGAGATCAAATGACACATCCAAGATGATATCATCGTGCTAATCATGATCCGGCTAATTGGGTTCTTCGAACACACCTGTTGTGTATGATTAGTATCGCTGGGTTGAGATAATTGCGCGTTCATGTGTTGGCTTAAAAGGGGATATGTATAGATACTCGAAACCATGATCAGCAGTGCAGCGATTGGCTGGTGGCAAGACGGCAATGTAATGATGTCATATAATTTAAAATGACACCCGACAAAAAACTTTACAAATTTCTGGACTTTCATAAGGAAACAGCCAAGCAAACAAAACTACATAAATGTTATAATAGATACATGAAACAGATAATAGATGCATGTTTTTATTTTATTAGAATTTTTTTCATGATTCCCAATTATTTATATTCGCAATTTATAATAGTTGTACAGTCTTTACATTTTTATTTAAATGTAGAAATTATCTATTCATTTCATTTTATATTTGGACAGATTTGTTACGTGGCAGCATTAATGAAAGTTTCTTAAGGGTCAATATCATGTTATCTGCATCTCCTGCGCTCCATCAAGCCACTCTTATAATAGCAGTCATCACTCAAAATAATGCACGACTCTATTATCTGTATAGCATGTGTGTAAGACTCTAATACAGTTATGAGGTAATAATTTTATGACAAATAAATATTTCAGTGAGTAAAACTGGCTGTGTCTATAGTAGGCTGTTATGGACTACACAGCATTTTTATATTATTTTTAAATAATTTTTTAAATGATTATTATTTTAAATTATTGTGCCTGGATCAGTACGATACTCTTGTAATAAAGTAGCGGTGGTAGCAGAGATATTTTGAGTATCAGTTCTGGTTGAAAAGAAGCGATCTAATCCTGTTTACATGAAATAAGCTGCTCCCGAGAAGGTTTAAGCTTACGGACCTGTTGCTATGACAGCAGCTCCGGGATGAGCTTCGAAGAACCAAACGATCCAAGATCACGCCAAATCGTCAACATTCAAATCCAGCTAACTGAGTTAGCGACATACGAAGAACGGGGCCCAGGGGCCTGTTTCACTAAAGAGGTTCAACCAACTCTGAGTTTAAACTTGAACTCTGAGTTGACTTACCCTGAGATGGGGAACTCTGAGTTTTCGGTTACAGAACAGCTGAAATGACTCTAACCCAATCAATCGCGTTACAAGCTAGTTTCCGTGCCCAAAACATTACTGCCTACACCATTGAAGCCGTTATTCATATGTGTCGTATTTAACCTTATGTGTCGATGGAGGGCGGAGCTGTAGTAGATTTGCACTTAGTAATAGACACTCAGAAGTAAGGTCATTTCAAGAGCGATAACTTTAAAGACAACTGTAACTAACAAAGTTTTCATAGTTTTAACTAAGAGAGCAGCGAGTCACACCACAAAAATAAAAATAATCGCTCTGCACACTTTAAGCTTCAAAAACACCCATCAAGAGTCTACGGGTGACGTCACGGACACTACATCCATGTTTTTATACAGTCTATGGTAGAAAGAAAAACTGTATACTCAGTGGTGTGTAATATAACGAAGTAAAAAAAAAAAAAAAAAACTTGTTACAGTAGCCTACTTAAGTATTTTTTAGGATTATCTGTACTTGGAGTTTTTATATTTCAGCCAAATTTTACTCCAATACATTTCCCAGAAGTATATTCGTTACTACAGAATAGTCAGAAGAACACAGACTGCAGGAAAACATGTTTGGTGAATCAGTGGTCTGGCATTATGTCCCTGTTCCTGTTATAGTAATAAATAACGGTCTTATTAAATATCACAAATATCTTATAGAAATATTATAATATTTGTATCAATGCGGTAATATTATGTTTGAGATGTCAACCACTGGTCGATGACCATAATGTTTGTATAAACTGTAGGTAACAACTGGTCAAATGTACACCTAGGTCATAAAAACCATAATGATACCTACACTTAAATATTTTCTTCTCAGCCATGTCATCAGTTGCTCTTGAGCGAAATCTCCTCCCATTCGTTGTCTGATTGGCATTTCGCGAGGATTCCTGGGTAGTTAAAGTATGCGGAGCCTGCATCTATGAAGACCGGTTCAAGGGTACACCCGACCAGAGTATGTGAGGAGCGGTGTGACTCTAACTGGAGCGAGGAGAGGATCTTTTAAAAGTCTGAGCATTGTGGTTCTCACTCGCTCCATCATGAGTACAATCGGATCACTCCGATCAGAAGGTTAGAAGATTTACAGGTTGCTCACGTGACAACTATAGTCATCAAGCTCAGTTTGAGTCTGCGCAGTACGCCCGACCCCCAGGAAGTGCGTGCTTCTAATTGATTTCACTTGACTCCGTTGAATCCAATGGGATCACTGTGTCCATTTCTTTTACTGTCTATGGCGGGAACGGGAGTCATTCTTCCGGGATTGAAACGGGACGGGATTTTCCCCTAGTTTTTTTCGTGGGATTGGGACGGGACAGATTTGAAATACCACTCCCGTGTCATCCTCTAATTCAAATATTAAATAATGTTATGTCATTTGTTTGCTCTTACACTAAATGTTTGCTGCTTCAATCCAGATGAGTAGGTTATAGGGTTGATGTAGTATAGGGCAGGGATCTCCAACCATGCTCCTGGAGAGCTACCATCCTGCAGACTTCAGTTCCAACCCTGCTCCAACACACCTGTCTGTAATTATCAAGTAGCCCTGAACACCTTGATCAGCTGCTTCAGGTGTGTTTAATGGGGTTGGAGCTGAAATCAGTAAGACAGTAGCTCTCCAGGAGCAGGGTTGGAGACCCCTGGTATAGGGTGTGAAAATTGTACAGCTGTGGTATTTGTATAGAAAATTATTGCTTGACTGAAGTAAAGCCATCTCTCTCTTTCTCACCCATGCACACTAACTCACAAACCCATGGCACACACACACACACACACACACAAATGTTAAAGCTGTATTTAAAGTTTTTTTTTTTTTTTGATATTTCACCCTGATAATCTGACTGAAATGTCTTGTTGTGGCTCAAAAAGGGGTTGAACGTTCATGTATGTCGTCTTTAGTCTTTTGGCTCTTTAGGTTTTTTACTGGCACACTTACACATTTTGCACTTACTGTGGAGTGTTGAGACTGTTTACATATTTGTACAAATATATACAAATAACCCAAATTACGAAAAAAGACTAAAACTAACACTAGAACTAATAAAAACTAAACTAAAACTAAGTATTTTCAAAAAATAAAAAACTAAACTAGCAAACCCACTTTAATTAAAAACCCACAACTAATTAAAACTAAACTGAGTTTGAAAACAAAAAGTCAAAACGAAATAAAAAAATAATGGAAAATGCAAAACCATAATAACCTTGCAGCAGAGAGAGTTTATGAGGACAATGATATTAAACTCACCCTTCACTGAGAGAGAAACAGAGCTTGATTGTGATGAGACTGATCTTCCTTTTCTCTCTCCTTCACAGTAGTACAGACCCTCATCAGATGATTCAGATCGTTCAATAGTGAGTGTGTTTCTGTTTACAGTGTGACGCTCAGATGACTGTGATATTACACTGTAGTATTCGGTTCCTTTCCTCCTTTTATACCACACATATCTCCAGTCACTGTAAGACTCAATCACACACTTCAGATTGACCGTCTCTCCAGTGAAGACAGGACTCTCTGGATCTACAGTCAGATCAAGTCTGGGTAAGTCTGTTAAGATAAAAATCATAAAGTGTCTCAAACAACTTTAAGAAAATAATTATATTTAGTTTTTTATTAATATATAGTTTTACAGTACGGATATTACATAGACTTTGTCATGTTCTGGTTTGTTGTGGTCAGTTTTGTGCTCTCAGTGTTTTCTGGAGGCTCTGGCTCCGTCTCGTCCTCAGACAAACACCTCTGACTCGTCATAGAAAGCAGAATGAAGCTCCTGCTGAAGGAGAGCTGAACACCTCCAACTACAACCTCATATGAGGAGACACTGAATCTCAATCAACTTCAGCAGACGATCTGAAGACTTCAGCAACTCATTTAACATCATCATCTGGAAGTCACCTCATTTTTATCAGACATTTAAGATATGTTTGTAGAATAGCCTGAATGAAGCAGTGATTTTAGGAGTCTGTGATTTAACACTTTTTATCTCATTTCCGCTGAGCTTGCATCAGCACTGATACCAAGGGCTCTTTTATGCCACATGGACTTTAAAAATGGTCTTTAGATAAAAATAATAAAGCAAACACACTGAATTATCCAGTCCACCACCTTTACAAAGAGAACAAGAGAGGTGACCATGGAGAAAAGGAGAAGAACATCTGTAAATCAGATAACTGAGAACAATGATCGATTTGAGACTAATTGTATAAAAGTATAAACTGTGAGAGAGTCAGATGTCCGGCAGACATTTTGGCGTTGTTGTCTCCACCAATAAAGTTTAATTTTGTGTCTTCACTGATTTTTCAAAGAGAGAGACACGTTTCCCAAACTGGGGTTCATGAGGGAACTAGCAGGGGTTTGTCAGCTGATGAAAAACGAATAATTAAATCATGAAAATACAAAGTGAAAATAATTAAAAAAAATAAAAGTAATGATGATCTGGTGAAGAAAAAAAAAACTGAATCCAGCAAAGCATTTAAAGTGTCAGATGATTAAACTACAGCACACACTCATATTCAACAGAACATAATTATTCTCTGATGTTATTATTCACTGATACAGATATTTTCTTATTGTTATTTTCTTGATGTGAACAGGTCTTAAAAAGTTATTTGTTTCAGTCCTCTGCAGATGAAAGTTGTGGCTGATACAGAAGAGTATAAGACAAGTGTTGATCCACAAATATAGATTTAAAGATCATTAAACAGAATCTGCAGACTGACCTGATACAGTCAGTGTAAGAGCAGCACTGGTGTGTGATCTCTGTGAGTCTGATCTCTCTCCTCTACATCTGTATTCACCGCTGTCAGACACTTCAGCTGTGAAACTGTACTCTGCTGTTGTTGTTGTTGTTGTGTATGGATAGCGAGTGTCTCCATCTTTAAACCAGCTGTATCTCCACTGAATGTGTCCTCCTCTCTGTATGTCACATGTGAGAGTGACTGTCTCTCCTCTGAACACACGCTGATCTGGAGACACCTTCACTACAGCTTCTGGTCTCTCTGTATTAATACACAGATGAGGAGATATTGAAGAAAAAACATCACTGTATCATGATCAATGTTATAAACGCAAAAGCTCTTCATGAGAGAGAATTTTTTTTTTTTATTAAACTAAACTTAATAAAATTAAGTTTGATTTTAGTTATTAATTGCATCAAACATATTTAAAAAAAATGGTTAAAAAAATTAAACATTAATATCCAATCTACATCTCTTTTTTGTTTCATACAACTGCAGACTTTACAACATTTACATAATGTATCTAATGAACAAAATACTGTGCTGAAACTCTTAAGCAGTGAGATCCATTCTCAAAAAAAAAAAAAAAAAAAAAAGTCTTTCAAAAAAAAGAGAGAGTTTATGAGGATAATCAGAGGCGGATCTACCGGGGTGGCAAATGCCACCCTAAAAGAAAGCCTTGCCACCACAGTTGGCAGCAACAAATTAAAAGTTATGGCCAATTTGAAAATTTACGAGCGCGATTCTCCAATGTCTGAATGCAGTGGATGCAGCAGCACGAGAGGACGACAGAGCGGCAAGCAGTGTTGGGGAGTAACTAGTTACATGTAACGGCGTTATGTAATTTAATTACAAAATTATTGTAACTGTAATTAGTTACAGTTACTACGAAAAAATGAGTAATTAAATTACAGTTACTTATGAAATTTTTAACGATTACAAAGGGGATTACATTTGAATATTTACACACATCCACATACAGATTTAACTGATTTCTTTCCCAAATTGCACTGACTATTCTGAGACATACCGCCCTGATAATTTCCGGGATGTGGAAACACAGTCTGGTTCGTAGAATCCAGTCATAAAAACAGAATGCCTAACGTGGACGGAATATGCCACATTTTGGATGACTAAATCAAAAGTAGGTCAGTACACTTGAATCAAAACATGACATGGACTAGTGTCTGTGAATATTAAGCCCCAAAAATGCAATATATGACTCCTGCACGTTCTGTGTGTCTGTGGAAATCAGGCGCGGACTGGACACCGGGAGAACCGGGACAATTCCCGGTGGCCTGGCAGCCGATTTTACCCCACTATTTAATATCATTATTGTATAATTGCCTGCCGAATGTACTAAAACGATCATTTGCGAATCCGCCATTTGATGATTAAATCTCTAATAAGTCAGGAAGTGTTAGTCATGACTCGCGCCTCTCCGCGCCTCCGCCAAACGGTTTGGATCAGACTCAGAGTAATCAATGCGAGAGAGAGAGAGAGAGAGAGAGAGAGAGAGAGAGAGAGAGAGAGAGAGAGAGAGAGAATAGAGTGGAGTGTGGAAGCACACAGCTGGAGCAGAGAAGCAGAACTACTGTTCAGGGTTTCAGGTCAGTTTCATCTGTAAAGATGCTTTTTTGTCTTTGTTTTTTTATTTATTTAATCAAGCAGCAGCACGTTGCTCATCAGTCATCACTCAACATACTATATAAAGCACATCATTATTATCTCTTGTAATGTTACAGTAGGAATTTAGCTGAAAAAAAATTCAGATTTTTTTTATAGGTTTAGGGGGAGCTACGACAGACAACACAACCCTTACGAAAATTAACATTTTAATATTTAACTATAAATCCAGAGAAAATGGTTACTATTGTTTAACTGTGGTTACCAAAAATGTAAAATTATTTTACAAATGTATTTATTTAAAAATAAATACAAATCCATTTGCAAAAAAAAAACAAGGTTATTTTACTTTTATATAGGCTAATAAAAGCATGGTAATTTTTTGTAAGGGAAATACATGACTCGTGTACAGTATTAGGATTTTTCTATAAAGATATTGTAGTATTGTAGAGTATTGTATTGTAAAGTATAGTTTTGTTCAATCTTGAGTATTAAAGTCATGAGAGAGATGGATAACAGGGCAAAATAAAGAGACTGAAGAGAAAAATAGAAGTGAAGGTGCAGTTCAGGAGAGAACTTTTAATTATTTTGCATGTTCCCAAATTAAAGATTTAAACCTTTTTTTATGTCAGGTCCATACAAAAAATAGTTTTGTCCATGAATTTGTTTGTATGAGTTTGAATTTTCCAGTCTGAATTTTTTTCCCAGTCCGCCCTTCCTGTAAATTAATGGCAAAGACATGGTTTCATTTACTACACATAGGCCTACTGAAGCTTGCAGTGTTTTCAACCTCTGCTGCCTCAATATAGGAGTACACGAGCACATAAACATAATTTCTAGAACTGCTCTGTGTCACTTCATGTGCATTTTACTTATTTTGAGAAAACTATCATCATATACAAAGAGACACCAATGTTTCAGGAGTTTATTACACAGAATATGTCACATGCTTATTAGATAACTGTATTTGAGTTCATGTATATGCTTTTATTTATTATTTTTTAATTTTCACAAATTTAGAAAAGTAATCAAAAAGTACTCAAAAGTAATTAGTTACATTACTTTAATAAAGTAATTGAAAGTTACACTACTATTACATTTTAAACAGGGTAACTTGTAATCTGTAACCTCTTACATTTCCAAAGTAACCTTCCCAACACTGGCGGCAAGAGACTATATTTTACATTTGTTTGGAAAACTTTCTGAGTGTACGTGAAGCGAGGGGATGAGTCGCAAGGAGACACAGGAGGTACAAATGGATTATCTATCTATCAAGAAATTAAGCTATAATCAAAGTACAGTGCTAGCATACTTGTAATGTTGACTTTGAGATGATAAATATCAGGTTGAAATACGTTATTTCGCCAACTAACGTTACAGTGGTTTAGTCTACTACGTGATACGTTACCCACTTTTAAAAAGCGTGAGGATACGTAACAACTTCGTTTTGTGTCAGAACTTTAACACTTTCATTCATAAATTCACCCCGTCTGTGTTTGAAAAGCGACAAGGATTGAATCGCGGAATTCAGTCACAAATGGAACTTGCTGTAGGCTATAAAGCAGAACGTCACGGCCATGTTTGAATGAATAAATCAAAAGTAGAGCTGTACATTTAATCAAATCTCGATATGGACTAGTGTCTGTGAATATATTAAAGGTGTTGTTCCACACATCTCTGGGAATGAGCGCTCAATGTGTGCTCTACACACACACTGAAGCACGCGTGGTGTTTTCAGCTCTTCACTATATTGACACGTGATCAGGGGCAGATCTGGAAAAATATTGATGGGGTGGCGAGAAGGGGGCAGGAATTTTTGAGGGGTGGCAACATATGACAGACTTATATATACTGAATTTAGTCACAGTAATCAAAGTTTGATGATAAAGTATATGTATATGTGCACACTACAAAAGGGCACAGGCCAGGGACGTGCACAGACATTTTGAGGGGCAGGGGCTCAAGTGAAATAAAGGGCACTTCTCATAATTAGGTTTTTTTTTTGTTTTTTTTTTTTACAAAAAAGTGTATATATATATATATATATATATATATATATATATATATATATATATATATATATATATATATATATATACATACACATATTAACGCAACTCTGACTTCCTTTTTAAAAAAAAATAATTAAAAAAGTTAATTAATTTTATCTTCCTCAAACTCACGCAATTGTTTCATTTTCAAAAGATGTCTACAAAATAATCAATTTTAAATTGCTTTAAAAAGCTTTTTTTTTTCAAGCTCGTATTTAAGTTCAGTATTTAACTTAAATGACAATTAATAGGTAATTTTCATTGCCAGTAATGTGAAATAAGTGAACATAAACATACAAGCTTGATAAAAATGATCATTATTGAAGGAAATTTCAGATGGCACTTTTTCATCTGAAATCTTAATATTTAGAATAATCTAAATAACTGCATCAAACAGAGGGGCGTGTTTTACTAATAATTTTTGCACAAGGCACTACATCGTTTTAATTATTTTGGTGTTATCAGAATACATAACACTTTAAAATTAAACTTACCAAAATAATTGAGTAAAAATTCAATAATAGCCAATGTCATGTATGTATTTGTGGTGGTATGGAATACTATTTTATAAAGGTTTCGAGGAAATAAAAAAAGTTAAATTACTTAAATAGTTAATTTATAAATATTGTTATTTTTAAAGTTTAATGTTAACTTATTTCTACTCAGTTTTATTTATTAATGTACCAGATGCATTTTTAGAGTGTATCCTCCATCTGTTTGCATCTGTAGATTTCTTCTAAATTCACCAATTTAGATTTCTTAATTTCAGGGTGAAAGACTCTTGATGGAAGTCAATAACTGGGGACCAGGTTACGCTTTTTTTTATTTTTGAAAAATAATATATATTTCTGTTTGCACACAGCTTCCCTGTCAAACAAATATATTTATTGAAATATAGTATCTAAATGTCAGGTCAGGAGTTCTGAAGCGCTCCCTCTCCCTCTCCCCCGATTGTTAAACTCGATTGTTTTGCTTCCGCTAAAGAAAATAGTCCGCTCCATCTCTACGGTTAGAATCCTGTGAGTCCATAGCAACGCTCTGTTTTTCATGGCAACGGTCTGTTATACTCCGCACAGCGGTCTGTTGGTTATAACAGACCGCATTCTACATTGGAATTCAACCAAGCCATGTAATAAAATAAGTTAATAAAATAAGCATATATCACCACCAGGTGATATGCTTTAGTTATTTTGTTTATCCTATTTACCTGCATTTCCCTGCCAATTAGATGCAAATGTGCGCATTTTAACTAGTTGACGCCTAATTTGCATACAGAACGTCCCCAGTTATTGACTTACATCAAGATTCTTTCCCCCTGAAATTTAGAAATCTAAATTGGTGAATTTAGAAGAACCCCCCCCCTTCTATAAGCTATAGGCCTATGTAATTATTCATTAATTATGTTTAAATATGTAGATTACTTTTACTATTTATATAATCTGTTTATACAATTTATGTAAACTGCTTTTATTTATTTTCCATTGCAACTTTAAGCAGGTCTAAGGAGTTTGTTGTTTTCATGTAGCCTTGGCAACTAGCCTGAATAATATGCAGATGAAATGAAACTTGTCAACTCACTTCAACATGTCTTTTGCAATCATATAACCCGCCATGGGCAATGCTTGAGCAGGACTGTCATTATGTTTGACACCTATAAGACAGGGGTACACTTTCGTGTAGTCTGCCATAAAATGTGTCTTATACTTTTTTTTTTTTTGTGGCACTCTCCCTCTGCCATGGTGCTCCTGTTTCTAGATAGACATTACTGATTAATTTTGTTCGGGAGAAGAGATAAAAGCCCGCCCACACTGACAATTGATTGGTTGATTTGCAGAAACAGGCCAATCAGGATGCTCTAAATGCGCTTTGCACACACGCACGCACATTAGCACACACATGCAAGGTCTCTCGCTCCCTCTCCCTCTCTGCCAAGCGTGCGCTACACGGTTTGAAACACAGTATCTGTTTCGCATGCGCGCTTTTGCTCGCTCGGTCTAGATTCTGGGAGATTTTAACTAATTTGCGGGTCTCAGGGAGCCGCTTTCAATATGCGGGAGACTCCCGGAACTTCCGGGAGACTTGGGATGTCTGATATATATATATACTTTTTTGTAAAAAAAAAAAAAAAAGAAAAAAAAAACTAATTATGAGAAGTGCCCTTTATTTCCTTGAGCCCCTGCCCCTCAAAATGTCTGTGCATGTCCCTGCTGGGGACGTTCTGTATGCAAATGAGGCGTCAACTAGTTAAAATGCGCACATTTGCATCTAATTGACAGGGAAATGCAAGTAAATAGGATAAACAAAATAACTAAAGTATATCACCTGGTGGTGATATATGCTTATTTTATTAACTTATTTTATTACATGGCTTGGTTGAATTCCAATGTAGAATGCGGTCTGTTATGTATAACAGACCGCTGCCATGAAAAACAGAGCGTTGCTATGGACTCACAGGATTCTAACCGTAGAGACGGAGCGGACTATTTTCTTTAGCGGAAGCAATACAATCGAGTTTAACAATCGGGGGAGAGGGAGCGCTTCAGAACTCCTGACCTGATATTTAGATACTATATTTCAATAAATATATTTGTTTGACAGGGAAGCTGTGTGCAAACAGAAATATATATATATTATTTTTCAAAAATAAAAAAAAAGCATCCCAGAAAAAAGGGCACTTTCTCTCCAGGAATAAAAAGGGCAGGTGCTCAAGCCCCCTTTCATGTCTATGTGTGCACGTGCCTGGTACAGGCTATCATTTACAAACTTAATCTCATACAATCAATGTCTTGCATTTGAAACAGTTCATATAAGGAATAAGTGACCATACCCCATTAAGCAGCACCACACTCACTAATGCATACAGTATGCATCGACATGTAATTAAGAGCATTATAAAAGGTTCAGTGTTATCAGTATGTCAATTTATTATAAGAAACACAAGACTTTTACAGCCAATGACATTTACAGATGGGGAGACTCAACTGATTTTCTACAGTTTAGTGTTAATCACCATCTAACTCAAGCAGTCAAAAGCTACATTTAGCCTTATATGTTATATGAATATGGTCCCTGAAGCATAGGTTTTATTAGCTGACAATAATAATGAATAAATAAACATTATAGGTAACTATTAGGCCTACTTGAAGTATAGCATGCTCTACTGTGCAATAGTCATGCGCGTAATTTGCACGGGGGTTACGGGGGTCATGACCCCCCCAAAAATCAGATCCAGCTAATATAACCCCCCCAATATCATCACATCATTCAGATTAAAATAGATATGAAATATTCAGAATGAATACTTTTGTTCATTTTCTTTATTAATTTCATTTGCCAGCAAGAAAGATAGTATCATATTTTAAATAATCTGTAATGTACCCCCCGCCCACCGCACCGATTTGGTATTACCAAAGTCTGTACCAAGTTTGTTCACTATTTTGCGCAGTCGATGGGATGAATGGTTGGAGAAAGCTGACGGAAAGATGAAAAGGACACTGAAAGGCAGCCAGACAACGATTTTTTATTGTTTGTCGACACCAGCCAAAAAAAAAGAAAAAAGAAAAAAAAAAGAAAAACGAAAAATCCTGACCAAACGGAGGTACCCTTAAGTTAGCTGTTAAGTTAGCTCAGCGTTTCTCAAAGTGTGGGGAATAGAAACATGACAAACAGGTTTTGTGCCCATCTTTTAAATTCCGTTATTTATTGACCATACACTCAAAACAAAGACACATTTAAATGTAAGCCTTGACGTTACTTAACCTCTTCACACGTAAGTTTAAAAGTATTTCAAGGCTACCGTTATTGATCGTAGTATCGCTTTATGGTTCCCATGGAGACGCGCCATTCATTGCTTGTCACACCGTAGCCACAATAGTGCTGAATGACTGATGATCTGCTTTTATTTCCTTTTTTATTCAAAATTTCAC
The DNA here is from genome assembly GCF_963082965.1 of Carassius carassius. Taxonomy (NCBI): domain Eukaryota; kingdom Metazoa; phylum Chordata; class Actinopteri; order Cypriniformes; family Cyprinidae; genus Carassius; species Carassius carassius. The sequence continues at coordinate 4,626,304 of NC_081756.1, forward strand.
AAATGTGTTAGCTATAGCAGGATATATCTGATATTCCGATTGTCAAATATGTGCAAGTGTATGTGTTTTGTTGTTCAAACACCTTTATAACGATCGCATTACTTGAGCTGTATGCGCAACGTATTTTAGGTATCTATCTTATTAAAATACCTAAAAAAATACGTACATTATTAGGAATTTACCACCTCTGGTTCAATTTGAGATTATTTTTATTTTTGTTTGTTTGTTTGTTTTTTGTTTTTTTGTTGTTCTTTTTGCATGGATTTTGCAAAGTGTCAAAATGAATCAAAGCACAACTAGGTTAATGTTAGTCCACACTTGTATTGATGTTATCAGAAGCTAAATGCAAACACAATTATTATTATTTTTTAATCTAATTTTGAGTCTTATTTCATGCAAAGTGATAATATAATTGCACTTTCATTTTCTTTATTTGAAATTTTTTAATGCTGTTATTTGATGTTAAGTTTTTAAAATGTGATGTTAATAAAATACATTTTAACAGTTAAACTTAAAGCCTAGTTTATTAACATTTTGTTGGGGTGATTGGGGACAGGTGGGGCTCGGAACCCTTTCCTACCTCTGAAGTGGGGAATGGCAGAAAAGTTTGAGAAACACTGAGTTAGCTGATGATTTGTTTTGTTGACTGGAGTTGGCTGGCTAGATGTTCGTTTGCCAGTGTCCTATGAGGTAAAGCCAGAGGGTGCCAGGGACTGTGTAGAACCAATGTCACTGAATTGTAACTGCTGTTTGCTCCAATACAGTCACCCGTTTTGGGGGGGATTGCATAATTAAATTATGCAAATTAGCATGTTACCTTTTACACAAGAAAATAATACAATAAATTAATAAATAAATAAATATGCCGCGAGTTTAACCCCCCCAATGGTAGACCCAAAGTTACGCCCTTGGCAATAGTACTATACTTCTGTTTGAATTTCTTCAATTTATACCGACATTTTATTTTTACAGGTTGTCATAAAGACATTTCCGTTTTTCTCAGTCTGTGTATATGATACAAATGAATGACGATAGTTTAATCAAATGAAATGGTGAAATCCTCTCATAGCGCGCTGGATTGCACATATGTAGCCTACATCATGTGTCAATATAGTGAAGAGCTGAAAACACCACGCGTGCTTCAGTGTGTGTGTGTGTGTGTGTGTGTGTGTGTGTAGTAGAGCACACATTCCCAGAGACGTGTATAACAACACCTTCAGGGCCACTGCTGGCCAAATGGGTGACCTAAGCAGGATTGTATTGTTGTACCCCCCTCCCTCAAATATGATGATGAAAAAAAAACACCTACTATGGGGGTGAAAAAAAGAACTTTAATCAAATAAAAAACTAAATGAATTATTATTTACAAATTACAATTTACCTATGGCTATAACTTTATTATGACTCTAATTGATTTTATAGTCTCAAGCTTAAAAAAATAATGTGAAAGGAAATTAAGCAGTTTTACTATGATAAAACCATGGTTTATTTTTGTAAGGGTTGTGATATGTACATTTTTTGTTGAAGAAATTATAAAGGCTGTGTCATCTATAGTAAAAAGGTGGCCAAAAATGAAAGATTAAGTCAGAATCAGAAAGAGCTTTATTGCCAAGTATGCTTGCGCATACAAGGAATTTGTTTTAGTGACATAGGCTTCCAGTACACAGAGACAACAACACACAGAAAAAAAAAAATTGGGATGATGGTGTTGAAGACTGAACTAAAATCCACAAACAGGATCCTCACGTAAGTTCCTGTTTTGTCCAAATCAGGGCTTGAAAACGGAAAAAAAAATTCAATCGGTTCACTCCGAGCAGAATCGATATTTTAACGATTCTGTTCTGCGTTCCTCTGTTATTATTACCGTTCCGAAACCGGTTCGGGAGGAAGAAATACCGGTTAATAACGTTATTTTTTAAAAACAATATTATTTGCTTATAATTTGCCTAATAATAATAGTAATTTAATAATAAAAATAATAAAGTATAGCGTTTTCCTTACTCAAAAAAGGAAAAAATAAAGATCTAACGCTTACAGTTTGCAGCTTGCACCAGATTTTGTCCAAATGTAAGCTAAAAAAAAAAAAAATTATATCAACACTTTAAAGTATTTTTAAGATATTTAAAAATGTTTGCTGCATTGTAAAAAAAAAAAAAACACTTGTATAAGATTGGTTTTGAGAGTAAAAAAAAAAAGTAAGTAGCAGCTCACATTGCATTTTATTAGCCCTATTACTTTCCGAAATAATGAAGGCTAAAATTCCTATAGTCTAAAGCAAAATGTTTAAAAACATTATAAAAACAGTTATTACTTTCTCTTCAAATCAAATCCTCTAAAGTTTAGGCTATAAAAACCTCAATCCAAAAACAAATTAATTTAAGCTGAAGCTGACGCCTACCTCTCTCATTCGGTACGAATCCAAATGTTTCCAAATGTTATTTAATATAAATAATATACAATAATAGTTAATGTATAATAAGTAACGCTGTATATGCGTCCGACAGTCGGATTCCAAATTTCATTCAATAATTTTTTTGAGGTTAATAGCAAATAGGGATGGGACGGTATGAAAATTTAATATCACGATTATAGTGACTAAAATTATCACGATTATCAATATTATCACGGTTTTGTTGAAACGAGATGAAAGTGTTCAAAAATAGTTGATGCTCACACTGAAAACATTTCAGCAAGTTTTATATTTAATAATCAACAAACAACTAATAAAACAAGCAACTCTATGCACTTAATTTAAAGAAAGATTAAATTCTGTGGCATTTCCTTCCTTACAATGAAAAGTGTAGAAGCATAGAAAAGCATAGAAAAGTCACTGACTTTCGCCATTCCTTCTCGAAAAAAAACAAAAAAAACATTGTGCGCTGCGCTTGCGTCAGACTGTTGCTGGCTGGACATGATTTAATAGTGAGTTATTAAAACCGCGATAATCAAACACGGTTTTAATGATAATTCATTTTTAAACGAGATATCAATAAAACCGGTTATCGTCCCATCCCTAATAGCAAATGAAAACTGTTCAGCTTCTGGGAAATTTGTGAAGCTCCGCTAGGCTATTTTAGTTCCCCTCACTCCACAACAAAATAATTTCAATTAACAGTATTTAGAAAAGAACAAGAATTATAAATATAAGAAGCTATAGCAATATTAACGACAAACCAAATATAAATAATTTAGACTAAAACGAAACTGAAACCAACGTCGTGTTTCTCATTCGACAGAAAATCAAAGTTTCCGTATTTGCGATGTATTTGAATAACAAATTACATTCCAAATTGAATATCGCTACCCATGTGCTTCCATAGCTCACGCCGCAAAATCCCGCGGGTAAACGTATAAGTTTATTTTTTTATTATTTTTTTAATGTATTGCATATTCTGCCTGCTACTCTGCTACCACTTTGTTTTTCCTCAATAACAAAATAGACCAATTTCAAATATTTAGCCAAATAAATAAATAAATAATTAAAAATAAACGGAATTAAAAAAAAAAACAATTGTAGACTACGACTACTAATGTAGCTAGTCCTTGCAGGAATAGCATGTCATTCACTGATGAGGGCTTCAGATTAATCCGTCTGTGCCCCCTTATGCGACCGCAATTACTGAAAGCCCTCTCCAATGGTGCGCTGGGAGCTGGAATGAAAAGTAGCCTACATGGCATGTTACTTTGCTTAATCTCGGAAACTCTTGATATCGCCTTTTCCACCACTGGATCTCTCGCTATTTCAGAATGGAATTATACGTCGCTGTCCATGGTTTCATCAGCATCCTCTCATTTATTTTGCTAGATATTTCCACTTTGCGGGAGTCCCGCAAATAACTTTATTTTTACACAATAATATCTTAATATCACCAATCAAATATTGTCCCGCGACGCACTCGGTTGCGCTGGGTCTCGTGGTACTCCCGCAGGAATGCAGGTCTCTACTTAACTTGAGTGTGGAATGCACATGCACCAACGCCTAGAAAAAATAGGCCCTTTTTGCGCTGCGTCATCAGGCCCAATTTGTTCTTAATCCGGCCCTGAAGGCGGTGCATTGCCATTGAGACTTGACTGAGTTCACAGCTGAGCGGACATTTCACTCGTTGGCTTCAGCATTCATATGCGTATGCTGTACTGCTGGAATTCGTGATTGGTTGACAGCAAATTTCAAATATTAAACTGAACGATAAAATAACGTTATTAACCAGTTAATGTCCATTTAAAATTTTCGATTCTGTTCGGAACTATAAAAATTCATTTCATTTCTGTTTCTGGTTCTGTTCATGTCAAAATATCATTCGTTTCCGGTTTTCGTTTTCATTCCTTGAACCGGTTCAAAGCCCTGGTCCAGATGTTGCAGGATGAAGTGCAATACCATGTTGATTGCATTATCCACGGACCTGTTTGCTCAGTACGCAAACTGCAGGGGGTCCAGTAAGTGTCCAGTGATGTCCTTCAGATAAGCCAGAACCAGTTTTTCAAACGACTTCATGACGACAGACGTTAGAGCCACAGGTCTTTAGTCGTTAAGTCCTGTTATCTTGGGTTTCTTTGGAACGGGGATGGTGGTGGAGCGTTTGAAGCAGGAAGGCACTTCACACAACTCCAGGGATCTGTTGAATATCTGTGAAAAGATAGGGGCCAGCTGGTCAGCACAGATTTTCAGACAGGCTGGTGTAACGCCATCTGGGCCTGGTGCTTTTCTTCTTTTGTTCTTCTTGAAGACCTGGCACACATCATCTTCACAGATTTGAAGAGCAGGAGGTGTGGAGAGGGGGATTGCAGGAGGTGTTAATGGTTGTGTAGGGAGATGGTCAGAATGGGTGTTGGGGGTTTCAAATCTACAATAAAACTCATTCAGATCGTTAGCAAGTCGTTGATTAGCCTCAGTGCAAGGGGATGGTGTCTGGTAGTTTATGATGGCTCTCAGTCCTCTCCAAACTGAAGTTGAGTCGTTGGAAGTAAACTGGTCTTCCAACTTTTTAGCGTAGGTCTTTTTTGCCGCTCTAATCTCTTTGTTCAGTGTGTTCCTGGCCTGATTGTACAAGATTGTGTAACCATTTCTGTAGGCATCCTCTTTGGCCTGACGAAGATGTCTGAGTTTTACTGTAAACCATGGCTTATCATTGTTGAATGTTAAATAAGTCCTGGTAGGAATGCATATATCCTCACAGAAATTAATGGATGCCACAGTCTCTGTGAGGTCGTCCAGATCGGTGGTAGCAGCTTCAAAAACACTCCAATCAGTGAGGTCAAAACAAGATAAATCCTGCTCTGTTTCGCTGGTCCATCTCTTCACAGTGTTTACAACAGGTTTAGCAGATTTAAGTTTCTGCTTGTAGGACGGTATAAGATGAATCAGACAGTGATCAGAACGTCCTAAAGCTGCTCGTGGAACAGAGTGATATGCATCCTTTATTGTGGTGTAACAGTGATCCAGTATATTACTGTCTCTGGTGGGACATGTAACATGCTGTCTGTATTTTGGCAGTTCACGGGAGAGATTGGCTTTATTAAAGTCCCCAAGAATTATTAAAATGGAGTCCGGGTGTTGCTGTTCTGTCTCTGTGATCTGATCAGCGAGTTTCTGTAAAGCTGAGCTCACGTGCACTTGCGGAGGAATGTAAACACTCACCAGAATGAACGAGTGAAACTCCCGCAGCGAATAGAACGGCTTGCTGTTGACAAACTGCATTTCTAGATTAGGACAGCACATCTTCTTCAACACAGTTACATCTGTACACCACCGTTCATTGACGTAAAAGCATGTCCCGCCGCCGCGCGGCGTTGGGTAGAGAACGTAGATTTGCCAGATGGATGCTAGGCAATGGCGTTCGAAATCCGCACTTCCTTAGTCTGACGAGCGCTCCCGCTCGCTTTCCCCATCTGCGCGTCCTGAAGCGCTTGATCAGCGCCGCTGCTCCTCCGATAACAACGTTCAGTAAAACGACTGGATAATTTAAATCCGGTAAAAGATCTTGTGGTGTGTTCTGCCGAATGTTCAGCAGTCCATCCCTGGTGAAACTGATCGTGTTTGTTAAACAAAAAACAGGAAAAACGAACAAAAACAGTACAAACACTTGAGAGTCAAGAGTCATCAAGTGAATATTTGAATTAAATGTTTGGTCAGTAGCCTAAACGAGGATTAAAGGAACACTCCGACTTTTTGGGACTTTAGCTTATTCACAGTATCCCCCAGAGTTAGATAAGTCCATACATACCTTTTTCATTTCTGTGCGTTCTGTGTTATTTGACGCACCCACCACTAGCCTAGCTTAGCACAAAGACTGAATGTAAATGGATAATGGTAGCATAGTAATCCCAATAAGTGACAAAATAATGCAAACATTTTCCTATTTACATGTTGTGATCTGTATAGTCACAACGCGTACAAATAACAAGGCTATATGAGACATAGGCCATTTTTAATCGTATAAATACTGGGAACTATATTCTCACTAGGCGTAGGATCACAGCTAACGTTACTTGGGCAGAGTGGCTACTTGGGCGGAGTGATTAGCGGAGCACACGTGACGGTACCAGGTTTCTTTAAGTACCGGTAGTACCGAGGTCCCGTTCAAACCTGGTTCAATCAAATCTCCATATGGACCAGTATCTGTAAATGTTAAGCCGCAAAAGTTGTTTGAAATATGAATCCGTGTTCTCTGGGTGAATTAATGAATGGCAGAGACGTGCGGGTTTGTTTACTACATAGACTGAAGCGCATGACGCTTGCATTAATTTCAGCATCTGAGCTTCAGAGTTCTCTCTCCACCAAGCGATCTGAACTTTTCAGTTCATCTCAATGGTCGCACAGCGCACCTGTATTTGATGCTCTGTAAAATCTGTGTGCAAATCAGTTTGTGCAAATTTCAGCAAATCAGTTTGACCGTTTGCAAAGAACGTGATTAATATTCATGAACCCAGCAGCTTATCAATTCATAGTGCATACATACAGTCGACATCTAGTCATAGCTGGGGGTGTGGTGAGGGCGGAGTCGGTGTGGGGGAAACACTGCGAACATCGTGTGTATCTGAATGGCAAAAAATGCACATATTGAGAGCTCATTCCCAGAGACGCGTAGAACAATTTTAGTCTCTTTTAACTTTAATATTCATATACACAAGTCCATATGACGTGACATGACATTCAGCCAAGTATGGTGACCCATACTCAGAATTTGTGCTCTGCATTTAACCCATCCGAAATGCACACACACAGAGCAGTGAACACACACACACACACTGTGAACACACACCCGGAGCAGTGGGCAGCCATTTATGCTGCGGCGCCCGGGGAGCAGTTGGGGGTTCGATGTCTTGCTCAAGGGCACCTAAGTCGTGGTATTGAAGGTGGAGAGAGAACTGTACATGCACTCCCCCCACCTACAATTCCTGCCGGCCCGGGACTCGAACTCACAACCTTTCGATTGGGAGTCCGACTCTCTAACCATTAGGCCACGACTTCATATCGATATTTGATTCATTTTACAGCCCTAATATAGATGTATTCATTCAAAAATAGCCAAATTCCGTGACGTTTTGCTTTATACAGCAAGTTCTATTTTTGACTGGATTCCGTGATTCAATCGTTTTGCAAACACAGACGGGGTGAATTTATGATTGAAAGTGTAAAAGTTCTGACACAAAACTAAGTTGTTACGTGTCCACACGCATTTTTAAGTGGGTAAACGGGTTTATGTTCGACACTAGGCTAACGTTACATAGTTTTGCTTAAGGTAGAATGATAAGGCTAATTATATATACATGCCGATTTCTGAAACAACCTTACACAGTTTTGATAGCACTAATAATGAACACGATGTTAATATAGCCTGCCTGTGATGAATGCCGACTACACACATACACATGCTTAGTCTTGGGATTCCACAACTTCCCTTGATCATCCTCACAACTTACTGCTTGTAGCCACTTTGTCATCCTTCCTGGTTCTGTGTGTTTATTAGGAAGGATGTAGAACTTAATTTCATAATTTGTTAGTTTATTGGAGGTACAGAAAACGACACAACAACTCTTCGGCATGATTGTCCCGTGTATTTCAATTGGCGCCAACGCAATGTTTTCCCCCACGGGCTAAATTCACATCACGTGACGGGGCGTCCCCGGGGGCGTTCCCAGACCAACCGTCTGTATCTATTGTATATACATTAATATGATAGTAGAATTAGTAGTAGTATTATCTTTTAATAATAATTAATATGATCTATTACTAGTTTTTTTTTTTCTTTCAGAAAACCCTCAATGACCAAAAATATCTTAAGCATCACCACCAGTCTTAAGTTCAGTTAAAATGACAAATATGCATTCATTAGGCCTAAAAGTTAATTTTTACATAAAGGCTTTGTGCTAGAAATATTATTATTTAGTAAAATGTATGTAATACTGCTAATACTGTTGAAAAAATGTATAAAACATTATACATTTTTTTAATAAAACTTAATTTTTTAAAGAAATAGATCACAATATTTCTTCCATGTTTTAATTTGAATAGCAAATTCCCTTTATTTACCAAAAATAAAATGTTTAAATTTCATAAATTAAAAGACAAATTAAATTTGGGTGAAACTTGTTTACTGTTTGTCATAATTATATAACTTGTAGAAAAACTTTAAACAGACTTGTAAATAAGTATAAAGAATGGCATTGGTTTTATTTTTAGTGCTAAAAAGTAATTTTTTTTTAATTAGCATATTTTTGTGTTTTGCTTTGGTACCCAGATTGGTACCGAGAACCGTGGATTTTCACTGGTATCTGTACCGAATACTAAAATTTTGGTACCGTGACAACACTAGATGTTAGAAAAGTGTATACCAATATCGCTTGTAACTTTAGAGACGGTCCCTAAATTTGAAACTCTCGAACGTCCAACGTCAAGCCAACTTAATGAATGTTTTTTTTTTTTTAACTGTCTTTAGTTTTCTTTTCTCTCCGCCAGATTGCTGATGTCCTTTATCCGGGTATAGATCCATCAATTATGAACATTCAGCTGAAAACATGAGGTGAGAGAGTGAGACAGTAGATGGTGCCACCTCTGGGAGTTGGTGCCCTATGCAGACTGCGTACTCTGTGTTTAGGGAGCGAAGGTACTGAACACCTTTAATATTCACAGACACTAGTCCATATCGAGATTTATTAAATGTACAGCTCTACTTTTGATTTACTCATTCAAACATGGCCGAATTCCGTGACGTTCTGCTTTATACAGCAAGTTCCATTTGTGACTGCGATTCAATCCGCTTTGCAAACACAGACGGGATGAATTTATGAATGAAAGTGTGAAAGTTCTGACACAAAAGTAAGTTTTGTTACTTATCCTCACGCTTTTTTAAAAGTGGGTAAGGTATCACGTAGTAGATTACACCACTGTAACGTTATTTATTTATCATCTCAAAGTCTGTGCTTTCATTAAATCTTCATTTATTGATAGATAGATAATACATTTTTACCTCTATCCTCCTGTGTCTCATTGTTCCCTCGCTTCACGCGCACTGAGAAAGTTTTCGTGCTGCTGCATTCACTGGAGTCGGACATTGGAGATTCGTACTCGTAAATTTTCTAATTGGCGATAACTTTTAATTCGTTGCTGCCAACTGGGTTGGCAAGGCTTTCTTTTAGCATGCCACCCCGGTAGATCTGCCCCTGCACGTGATGTAGGCTACAAATGTGAACGCCAGCACACTATGAGAGGATTTAACCATTACATTTGATTATAAAACTATCGTCATTCATTCGTATCGTCAGAAACTGCAATGTCTTTATGACAACCTTTCAAAATAAAATTTTGATATAACTCGAAGAAATTTAAACAGAAATGTAGTACTATTGCACAGTATGCTATGCTTGAAGTAGTCCTAATAGATAATAATAATATTAATTTATTAAAAAACACAGAAACTCTGTCTACTACAACCCACCACAAATGTCTACAATCAACCTAAATAAAAGTTCAGTCTAACTCAAAGAAATTATGTATGAAATTGCACAGTAAAATATACTTAAAAGATCTACTAAAACGTTATTTAAAGGAATATCACACAAGTTTTCATTGATGTTTTAATGTAAACTTGCCAAAACAATAACACAAAAACAAACGAAGAGCTAAGGGGAGAAGCACCCAGCTGCAGCCTGCAGCTCGAGGCAGGGCTGCACGTGCACCCCGCCCCAGGTGCAGCCCTGCCTCGATCTGCAGGCTGCAGCCGGGTGCTTACCTACTCTGATTGGTTCACTCGTCTTTCCTCCAGAGCTCCACAGGTCTACACAAATGAATTTCATCAAGTTCAAGTTGTCCTTTTGTTCTTCTTGATCAAGAGTGGTATTCTGCAAGATGTCTCAACATTTGGGCCATACTAGAGAGGATCCAGTGCACCTTGTCTTAAAAAATTTGATTAATGAGGGTCATAAAAGCCATCTGTTCTGGACACCTGTTTGTACACCCCCCCTCCCCTCCCTGTACAGCCAGTGACCTAAATATGAACTTATGAACCCAAGAAGGAATTTCGGTGGGAGGCAGAAATGTTGGGAAGCTATGTGCTTTTTTTTAAACTCTGAAAAGGGCGAAATCATGAAATTTGGTATAAGGGAAGTTTTTATTAAGGTTTTAAGTACACAGTGCATTTCAATAAGAAGTTTATAAACACAAACAGCAATGGAAACAATGTAAAAACGTTGTTAAAGTTGTTGCAAATGAAATAAAAAAGAAAACTAGGTTGCTGGTTATTTATCTAAAACAACTAAAGTCAAAAAACTATCAGATACGTTTCGTTAAGCAACACGTGAAAAGATGTAAGAGCTTGTAGCATTACAATTTAAAAATGGTGTTTGGTTATCAGCTAGAAAACTAGGTTACAGAGTTTTTTTAGCATTTGTACCTTACCTCAAACTGAAAAAAGAAACGAATGTAAAGCAGCGATACAAACCAGAAAAGTTGGCATTTGTCACAATGTTAGAAAAACTTAAAACAAAAGAAAAAAGATGGTAGGCATTTACGCGGATCTAAAATAAAATACTTCAGACAAGATACTAGTCAAATCTATGCAGTACTTTACCATTAACTACAATTAAAAAAATCGAGAGTGTTACTGACAGAGAGTTAAACAAAAGAAAAAAAGATCTCACAGCAAAGTGTTACGACGTCACCGGTAACGTTAGATCGACTCAAACTAAAAAAAGAAGCTAACGTAAAACAATGTTACAAACCAAGAAAGTAGGCGTTTGTCACGTCGGGTGAAAAGTTAAAACAAAAGCAAAAAAAGGTAGGCATTTACACAGATCTCAAAGAAAATACATCGGACCCCGTCTTTAAAACACCAGCACAAGATACTTGTCAAAACTATGCTGTACTTTACCACTAACTACAATTTTAAAATTCTAGACTGTTACTGACAGAGTGTTAAACGAAAGAAAATAAAAAGATCTCCCAGCAGAATTTGCGAAGCCTCCGTAAAACAACCTCCAAGCAACGCAGACACACTCAGAATGCTTACGTCCGGTCCCACTCAAACCACTCCTTCTTCCTCTTTCACGCAAGGCTTTAGGTGCATTTACCGCCACCTACAGGGCAGGAGTGTGGAGCATTGACATTAATGAAAACTAACTCAAACATAAGAGATAAAAGAAATACAAAAATAAAATAAATGACAATAATACATTTAGTAGTGATACTTTAAATATTGTTTATCAACTCTTTGAGACACTTAATCTGTGAAACATTTCTATAGTCACATCTTTATTTAACAAAATCTAAAATGAGATCTGATTTATTTCTATATTAAGTGCTTCTGTAAGTTGTAATCTTTCGTTGTCATATCTTTTACATTTTATTAAAATAGGTTCAACTGTATTCAACAATATCACATTTAACACAAAGTCCAGACACATGTTTTTCCTCTTATAAATAATGACTGATTAAGTGTAATGTGTCCAATTTTATGGCGAGATCTTCCCTTCTACCCCCAAAATTCTCCTTCCATTTCCAACTGTTCTTTGAATATTATTTAAATGCAGTCCTTTATTCTCACCACCCCATTTAATTTGACACGTATCTTTTTATTTTTTATTTATTTTTTTAATTAGACCTTTTATTTCTAATTTACTCATTGGAGTATTAAATACGATGTCTGATATTTTAATGCTTTTATCTGGTCCACTACTTTCATTACTTTCATTACCTATATGTGCGGGTGTCCATACAAAATAAATATTTGTTTTTGCTTGTATTCTGAACAAACTCTGTAAAATGACTGACAAAATGTCTTTTCTAGTAGAAGCTTCACCACTCTTTAAACTTGATAGTACTGAAAATGAGTCTGAACATATGACTACTTTAGGTATATTAATGTGTTCAACCCCACTGAAGAGCCAAAAATATGACAATCATTTCTGTAGTATAAACAGACGGATGATTAGATGTTCTTTCTGGTATTCTATACCTAATCCTTGGAACATATATAGCTGCTGCTGCTGTATGGACTGTTTCAGGATCTTTAGATACATCTATGTATATGAGTTACTTTAAAACTAGGTTAGCCTATATGCTCTTTATTTTTAATCTAAACAAAATTCCTTGATGTTTTATTTTATTTTAATAAGCCACTCACACTTACTTTAGCAGCCTTAATCATTGAATATGTCTTTTATTTTGTTAATATTAACTTCTGGCACGAAAATTCTACATTCATAAAAGTATGTTTTTCAAAATTCCACCACGTTTAGTGGCGTTTAAAGAGGAATTTGTGATGTATTTGGAGCAGTGTTTGGAATAACGGCATTTAAAAGAACGGCGTTAGGTAACGACGTTATTTTTTCAGTAACGGGGTAATCTAACTAATTACTTTTCCCGTCGTTACAACGCCGTTAACGTTACTGAACGTTAAATGCGGTGCGTTACTATGCATTGATTTAATATGCAATCCGAACGCACCCCTGGCTCACACAGCGAGTGAGCAGGTGGGTTAATAACGAGATAAGTGATTATGACTGGCTATGGCAGAGTCATGTGTTTCATGGTAGCCACTCAGAGCCAGTGTTTTTACACACACCCGCCAGCGGCGCCAAACACACACAGTCACACACACGCAAGACGCAACAGCTACACAGAGATTCGCAGCGGCAGGAGAAATGGCGAGTCAGGAGCAATCAGATGAAAGTTGGCATTTTCAAGGTGGAGATATAAGCACAACTTCAAATTCATTGTAGTCAAAGGCAAGAACGTGCATGTAATGTGTGACACACGCATCTACAAAGCTAGTGGCCAAAAACACGTTTCTTATAAAGAGTGCAGGATAAAACTCTTGCTGTCTATTGACGTGCAATAAATCTCGAAAGTTATGTACGAACACCTGTCTGTTCTACTTATTTCAACTGACTTGTGAAAACTGCAAAAAAAAAAAAAAATATTATTTGATATATAGCAACTTTTTTTTTTTTTTTTTTTTTTTTACAGTAACGCAAATAGTTACTTTCCCTGGTAACGAGTTACTTTTATTATAGAGTAATTCAGTTACTATCTCAGTTACTGTTTGGAACAAGTAGTGAGTAACTATAGCTAATTACTTTTTTAAAGTAACGTTCCCAACACTGATTTGGAGACGTTAAAAGGAATGAAAAGTCCCAAAGCAAGATTTTTGTATTCTTCATTAGAGGACTTTGGTTTCTTAATGTGAAAATCTGTAACTGCCCTACTTTTTCTTTATATATATATTCTATTTTATTTTTTTTCCTAAGTGTTGTTTTATTTATTTTAAATTTATTTAGTTTTATGATGTACAGAGTGTGAACGAAAATTGAGTGTAATCTCAGACCGTATTTGTAAATCTACCAGTAATGTACGTCTTTATGTTTTTAATGTTTAAAGCATCGAATAAAAAAGAAAAAACACACACTAACACTTCCCCCACCTCCCTAATAACGTTGGTCGCAAAGGTGTAAATGTATGTTAAAAGAATTAAACAAAGTTATGTTTTTAATAACAACACATCAGTTCTCATTCGATGAAAACATTCTACATGGTTTTAATATTAGACAGATGTTTTTACTTTAAAATTAGGTTAACCTACACGATGTTATTGACAAAAATGACAAAAATTTATTGTTGGAAAAAACTGTTGTTTTATTTAATTTTAATAAGTTACTCACACATACTTTAGTAGTCTAAATCCATGAATACGTCTTTTATGTTGTCAATATTAACTTCTATCATTGCTGTATCGTTGCTATATCAATTAAAACATGCGTTTAGGCAAACACAAATCTAACTGGAATTAAATGTTTTGGAAAGTCTTTGATTTTCTTGCCAAAGACTTGTTATCATTTGTATCGTAAAAGTCTAAACTTTTGACAACATTACACAAAAGGCTAAATATCTCATCTCAAGTAGTGCGTAGAAAGGCGTCTGGTGTCTGGCATCTGATGTCTTTGTGTTTATTGTTACAACCATGTCAGCGAAGATTGTAAAACATCTAAAGGTTTTTGGGGTTTGCCACTCAACTGTTATCTAATTCGTTTTCCGGGGTTCTGGTGTTGTAAATGGTGTGCTGCAGGTCAGCTAAAGTAAAAAAAAAAAAAAGGTTTGTGTGTTCAGTGATCAAAGGGTGACAATTTCAACTTTATGGCTTAGGTCTGTGATCGCAAGGTTAGCTGAAAGTTCATTTACTGGTCAAAAGGATGTGAAATCTTTTAACAAGTCAGACCATAGAAAAATGTTGTTTAACAAAATATTGTTAACATCAACATAGACGTACTGAGAATGCAAACAAGTACACAAACACAACCATACAATCATATATCATAACTTACTTTCTTTTCAAAACACAATAAACATTCTTATGACTTTTTTAACTGCGAAGAACCGGTTTGGTTGGAAAATAAAAAATAAATAAAAGCATATTATGTTTCTTAGTTAGAATGCTTATAGTTTGTAGTAAAATCACATATATAAGCTAAAACATTTTTCTTTCAAACCACACGGTTTTAACACACACACACACACACACACACACACACACACACACACACACCTCACAAAACTGCCAACAAGGACCTTAAGTTTTTGTTTTAACGTTTAGCTGTAGCTGAGACCTTGGTGGAATTATTTTACGCACAGTTATGGGGGTGTTACTATGAACTTTGTAATAGGTTATAGATCACAAATTACTAGGGCTGGGATAAACGATTATTTTTTAAACGATTAAGGCGAGACACTGCAGGTGAATAGGGCAAAAGAAATAACTAATAGTAATCACCTTACTTACCCAGTTGATTGATTACATTGATTTTTGCAAACATTTTTTGTATTACAAGTTTTCAAAAATGTTATGTTTAAATATGCAAATGAGGCATTATTTAATGAAATATGTGCTAATTTGCATAAATGTCTAGTACAAAAATCTGAACACTAGATGAAGTCAGTTTCAAATTTTTTGTTTAATTTTTTTTGACATATTAGAGTCAAATGTTTTTACAGAGGGAATTCTGGTTATCTTTTTTTGTCACTCCATAATTCAGAAAATACTTTGAACAGCCAGAAAACAATATATTTTCACAATTTTGGGGGGAATAAAATGTTGTATAAAATCAAGGAAAATATATATGAACAAATCCCTCTGTAAAAACCTTCAGAATATAGATAGGAATAAAAATGTCAAGTTTGGTGTGTGTAAGTGCTACTGAAGTGGAGATTTATGGCTCAGTGTTGAAGAAAAAACTCATTTTGAGAAAACGGCCTTTAAAAATATGTATTGTAATTGAAATCAATTGACACAAACAGATAAAGTGCTATAGAAGAAACAGTGTATTTTGGATGTTTTCCTTCCACTAGTTTGAAAAAGCATTTTATGAAAAACCAAAAAGCCCAAAATCTCAAAATTGACAGGTGCTTGAAAAAACAGTGTTTTTGCCTGCAGTGTCTCACCTTAATCTAGCGATTATTTTTTTCGATGCATCAATTAATCTAACGATTAATTTTTCAGACCGATTTGATTTCGATTATCTCCCCGTTAATTGACTACTAACAATTTATACATGTTGATTTACATATCTGAATGAAAAAAACATGAATTCCTTAACATTGCAATATATGTTTAATGCTCTTAAAATTACAAAATAACAGACTGACGAAGAATGCATTACTTTGCACTTGTATAGAGATATAGCATTCAATAAAACCTTGAAGCCTTGAAAACACAAACAAGCTTACTGAACACATAGGGCCTATAGCTTACTGAAAAAAGCAACGACTTGATGTCTAGCATTCAATAAAAAAGTTCGCCGTTTTTCTATCGTGTCTAATGATTTTGGTTAATATGCACGAGGGAGGGAGGGAGAGAGAGAGAGCAAGACAGCGCTCGTGTAGTTTGAAGACTGTGAGTGCGCGAGCGCGCGTGAAACTTGGGTATTTCGCCCTTTTTCTATCGTGTTTAATGATTTTGATTAATATGCACGAGGGAGAGAGAGAGCAAGAAGCTCTCGTGTTGTTTGAAGCCTGTGAGTGCGCGCACAGCCGGGGCTCTCTCTCGTACGCGCCCTGTCAGGCGCAGTACAGTCATTCTATTCTACATCACTCACCGATCAAATAAGGCTTTGACAGTCGGCAAAAAAAAAAGATCAATGCTGAAAAACCCCTGGATTGGTTATATAACGTTGGACAGAATGTTGATCCGGCCATCGCGTATATTCAGCGCACATAAGGTTAACGTTTTGCAAACGTTTTTTAGAGAAATAAAAACAGTTCGACGAATCAATGCGCATATTTTCCGTCGACGTATTTTTTGCGTCGACGTCATCGATGACCTTGACGCGTTGTCCCAGCCCTACAAATTACCCTATATAAAATCTAAAAGGTTGTGCAACTATATCAATTTCTTTAAAAAAGTAATGTAACTGATAACATTTGATTACATGTTTTAAGACTTGTAATGTTTTCAACCATTAATCTTTTGAAATGTGTAAACAGGACGGGGTTAACATTAGAGTGCTCAACAGCTAATGACCGTCAGACTTTTCAAAATCCTTCATCACTTAAATTAGGATTGTGATCGTGATTTCATTTTAAAGCACAACCACCACAAAATCAGATTTGCTTGGAGATTAAATACATATTTAAAAACACAACAAGAACAGCTATGATACTGTTTGAAATCAGGTTTTTCCACAGCTATGAAGGGAAATGCCACGGCATCTAACAATGGGTTGGTAAAACAGTTCAATTTAACAAATATATATACATCAGCCAAATAGGAAATTAGCATAGGTCTTTAACTCCTGAAACATCTGACTCATATTTTAGAGTAGTTAAGGTAGTTTATGAAATATATCAATGAAATCTGTACGTGTGTGTAAAAATATTCACATTTTCATAATTAACCTCAATTTAAATATTTTGTTCTCACTTACTGTAACTGATTACATTTATTTTTGTAATCAAAGGATATAATTTAGCTATATGTAACTAGTTGATCCCCCTAACAATGATTAAGCGTTCTAACAATAATAGATGGTGAAAGAGTTCATTACCCTCTTTAACTTTAAACATGCGGACAGTGTCGCTTAACACTAGTTTGGCAAACAAGGGTTTGCTCTTAAAACAACCCCAGACCCCGACTTGAAAGCACCGAAACAAGTATAGCCATTGCAGAAATTTATTATAGAGATGCAGTAAGATAAACTCTGGATGCCCGATTGACCGACTTATGACATGTTTACCATATTATTACAAGGCCCTGCTTACCTAGTTTTATGCTGAAATATGTCTGTAAAAATAAACAAGCATACACACAATCTCCAGAATGGGGGTCTGATGATGGGGGTTCATCATTTCATGATGAAGACAGACTGGATATTCAGACCACAGCAGCAGGACATGATTATCTTTTTCTAAAGATAAAGACAATTATTTGGTTTCAGGACACACAAATCTTAACGACCCAATGGTTCACAAGATAACATAACAACGGTTCCTCCATTACAACATAGCCAACCCTATTTTAGCCTGTTTTAGCACATGTACAGTATATCGTATTATTCTTGAATATAGTCGTTTAGTCTAAATATGTGTTAACAGTTATTTTATTGTTATTATATGTATTATATGTTTTTGTTTTACAAAGGGGTTCAATTTAATACGTTTAACTAATACCTCATTCAAGCTATGTAAATCTTCAGGTTAGTGTTAATTTCGTCAGACGAGACGAGATGAAATATGTTCGTCAACAACATTTTTTTTCATGACTAAGACGAGACGATGACAAGACTGCACCACTGTCCAAAAACACTGACTAAGACTAAATTAACATGCATTATTGTTGACGAAAAAAGACGAGATGAAAATGTTTTGCATAAAATAAAAACTAAGATAAAATCTCTCTTCATTTTCGTCTACAATCGTCTCTGCTTTTCCATCAACTGTTACGCCTTTAAAAATTCAGAACGAGTTTGCGGCTTCCCACTGTTGCTCAAGTTACAGGTCTCATACTCCTGTTGCTGCCAGCCTGTGGCTGCAACACAAAACTGCTGAACGCACAACACCCAAAGCGAACACGAGTGATGAGCGAGCGACGACGACATGCTAGGTCGAAGGAAGAGGCTCGATATTTGTGTGTTATAGTTAGCAGCGGTCTGTTATCAAGAAATAAAATAGTGTGTGCGTAAAAAGAATTTGTCCACACGCCGCTCAAAAAATACAAAATGTAAAAAATCATGTTAAATTATATTTCCTGTTGCTGCGCAGGCTCTTTTATTGTATATGACAGCTTATGTCCCGATAACCGGTCTTTGCATTACGATTAAAAGCAGTATCAATAAAGTAAAAAAATGTGATCAGGTTAATCATTTGTGAACGTGTCTCCTAAATCAGAATTTGAAAACCAGACACATTTAACATTTGCATCCAACAAAAATCATTCAACAAGTGTATTTTGTCAGGTAATTATGACATTTAACCAATGTTTGAGATATGTGAAACACTTTTTTTACTGAAATGTTTATCAGTAATAATGTGTTATTTATAAAAAAACACTACATTTTTTTGACTAAAACTAGACTAAAATGACAAGACTTTTAGTCGACTAAAACTTGACTGACAAAAAAAGATATGTGAATGACTAAATATGACTAAAACTAACAAGGACATCTGGCACAAGACTAAGACTAAGACTAAATTAAAAATAGGTGACAAAATTAACACTACTTCAGGTCAGGGAACTACAATACCCATCATACACCTCAGGCTTCAAACATGGCCGTCGTGGATACGTACTCATATTGTATGTGGCAACGCTCTAAATCATTGGACATCTGATTAAACGCATGCCCAGATAACCTAAATAAAAAGACGTAAAAAGATTTCTACACTGTTTGTGAAGTATACGCTCCCTCCATGGTGTGATGTTACAAACCCTCTTTTTTGTGATCTGTTTTAGTGATGCAAAGTCTGATTCACTTCTGAAAAATGATTCATTTGGACAGTTTTGTTCAATGAACCGATTCATAGGGCCCTTAAGTCATTTTCGCAGTTATGTCAGTACACATTTTTTTTCTTCTAACAACTCAAGAGTCATTTTATTTCCGTGAATCATCTAAATAAATTTATTGTGTGAACACATATTGGTGTTTATTATCATCTGTTCATTTAAGTTAATGCTGAATCATCTAAATAAAGTTAACGGTGTGAACACATATTGGTGGTTATTGTATTTTGCTCATTTAAGTTAGTGATGTTTGTGTTCGCAGTTTTAGGTACAGTGCCTCTGTCATTTGTTTAGCTTAAACATCAGTTTTAGTCAGTTACAAAGGTGTCAGGCATTAAGTTTCTGTATTTTTAACTAACCTAATTAGGACAGAGTTACAGGTTTCGGGTGTTTTTGGTGAGTGTAAGCGGTGAAAACTTAAATGTGACCGTCGAGTAACGTTAGCTACTCAAATGAAGACAAATTGTGTGTGTTCATTAAGATGCCGAAATGAAAATAAGCGTACAAATATTCATAATGACAATAAGTACAATATACCCTAAAAACACAATAGCCCCTGCTAAGTACACCTAAAATTTGCTAGAGTGGTGAGATATTTACATTTATATTTATTCATTTAGCAGACGCTTTTAAATAATAAATATAAAGAATAAATATAAAGAATAAATAAATATATATATATATATATATATATATATATATATATATATATATATATATATATATATATATATATATAAATATATATATATATATATATATATATATAATAAATAAAAAGAAAACCGACTGAATAAAAAAGAATAGAGCAAGCTGTGTTAGATAATCTTTACACACACACACACACACATACATATAAATAGATATAAACCACAATGTTTTTCATAGCGTTACACTTTGAAACCAGAACGATATGTTTCCATGATTTTGTTAGCTCTTTCTGTTTGAATTTGTTTACCGCAAGTTTCACCATCCTAATTGCAATGGTTTGGTCTTACGCTTAGGGCCAACTATACGAGTCCTTTTATTAGTTTTTGATCTCATGTTAACAGACCTCTTTGTTCATTCAAAGCAATAATTCTGTGAATTTGGATATTAAAATATTGCTTTAAACATCGTCTTCATTCGAGACGTTTACTTAACATCATTATATTATCCTTTATAAATATAAGATATGTTGCTTATTTTTATTGAATTGTTAACAAACAAACAAGTTTCTGAACTCATAGAACAGAATAGCGAGTGAAGTGGATCAATCTTTTATTTCAACACTATATTGTTGAATATACATCGATGTAGTGAAGAAAATTATCAAATTTTCATTAAAAACAAATATGACATTACAGGCAATCTAACCAGAATAGAAAATCTCTGCAGATTAACATGTTTTGCTCCAATATAAAATCAACCAACGATGCAACAATCTCACAGGTCATAGAATCATAATTTTTGGAAGCCAACAGCACACATTGATCTGTTACAGATGTACACAGATAGAGAACGTCATTAACGTCCATCTCATCTTCACATTCAGACATCACTTCCAGAATTTTACGTGCAGAAATATATCATCATTATGTATATTTCAGGCTTCTTACAAGTTTCATTTGGTTACTGAGATTTTTTTTCCTGCATGCTATCAGCCGTACAATCGTGATTTGGGTCGCATTCCGCCGTGATGATCTTTTGCATCAGACCGATCATCTTTCCTCTGTAGTGTAGTTTAAAAACAGGGTTGATAATGTCTTTTACAAAACAGGTGTTTCCCGCGGCGCACTCCAGTTTTTCGAGCTCATCAGCGCCGCTCCATTTACCCTCCATGGGTCTTTGTGCAGCGTCAGACGACTTTTTCAGAATTCGATTCTTTCCAAGGCATAAACTTTGCCCCTAATCAATATAGAACTTTGTCACCGAATGCGGATGTACTGTTTTAATTCACGATGAATTTCCGGTTTATTGATTTATTGTATTGTTTATTGTTCACAGCAGGCAACTGTAGCGTTTATCAGACAGTCTTTGTTGGTTTTAGTGATTGGACCCACCCTCAACCCCTTGTATGATGTACACGATGGGGGATTTTCATCAGGAAGTCATAAACATTGGTCACGCCCAAGATGGCTTCGCCCAAGATGATCAAGATGATCGCCCAAGATGTTCACTCAAGTCGGCCGTGATATTTTGGTTTATGATTGAAAGGTTGGATAATAATAATAAGCAACGAGCTTGTATCTTATATCTATAAAGTATAAGATAATGATGTTAAGTAAACGTCTTGAATGAAGACGATGTTTAAAGCAATATTTTAATATCCAAATTCACAGAAATATTGCTTTGTATGATCAAAGAGACCCACTAACACGAGAGCAAAAACTAAGAAAAGGACTCGTATAAGGCCCTAAGCGTAAGACCAAACCATTGCAATTAGGATGGTGAAACTGCGGTTAACAGATTCAAACAGAAAGAGCTAACAAAATCATGGAAACATATCGTTCTGGTTTCAAAGTGTAACGCTATGAAAAACATTGCGGTTTATATCTATTTATATGTGTGTGTGTGTGTGTGTGTGTAAAGATCTCTAACACAGCTTGCTCTATTCTTTTTTATTCAGTCTGTTTTCTTTTTATTTATTCTTTATATTTATTATTTAAAAGCATCTGCTAAATGAATAAATGTAAATGTAAATATCTCACCACTCTAGCAAATTTTAGGTGTACTTAGCAGGGGCTATTGTGTTTTTAGGGTATATTGTACTTATTGTCATTATGAATATTTGTACGCTTATTTTCATTTCGGCATCTTAATGAACACACACAATTTGTCTTCATTTGAGTAGCTAACGTTACTCGACGGTCACATTTAAGTTTTCACCGCTTACACTCACCAAAAACACCCGAAACCTGTAACTCTGTCCTAATTAGGTTAGTTAAAAATACAGAAACTTAATGCCTGACACCTTTGTAACTGACTAAAAACTGATGTTTAAGCTAAACAAATGACAGAGGCACTGTACCTAAAACTGCGAACACAAACATCACTAACTTAAATGAGCAAAATACAATAACCACCAATATGTGTTCACACCGTTAACTTTATTTAGATGATTCAGCATTAACTTAAATGAACAGATTATAATAAACACAAATATGTGTTCACACAATAAATTTATTTAGATGATTCACGGAAATAAAATGACTCTTGAGTTGTTAGAAGAAAAAAAATGTGTACTGACATAACTGCGAAAATGACTTAAGGGCCCTATGAATCGGTTCATTGAACAAAACTGTCCAAATGAATCATTTTTCAGAAGTGAATCGGACTTTGCATCACTAAAACAGATCACAAAAAAGAGGGTTTGTAACATCACACCATGGAGGGAGCGTATACTTCACAAACAGTGTAGAAATCTTTTTACGTCTTTTTATTTAGGTTATCTGCGCATACGTTTAATCAGATGTCCAATGATTTAGAGCGTTGCCACATACAATAAGAGTACGTATCCACGACGGCCATGTTTGAAGCCTGAGGTGTATGATGGGTATTGTAGTTCCCTGACCTGAAGATCTACATAGCTTGAATGAGGTATTAGTTAAACGTATTAAATTGAACGCCTTTGTAAAACAAAAACATATAATACATATAATAACAATAAAATAACTGTTAACACATATTTAGACTAAACGACTATATTCAAGAATAATACGATATACTGTACATGTGCTAAAACAGGCTAAAATAGGGTTGGCTATGTTGTAATGGAGGAACCGTTGTTATGTTATCTTGTGAACCATTGGGTCGTTAAGATTTGTGTGTCCTGAAACCAAATAATTGTCTTTATCAATTATGATATGATATGATATCTTTGTGTGTATGCTTGTTTATTTTTACAGACATATTTCATCATAAAAATAGGTAAGCAGGGCCTTGTAATAATATGGTAAACATGTCATAAGTCGGTCAATCGTGCATCCAGAGTTTATCTTACTGCATCTCTATAATAAATTTCTGCAATGGCTATACTTGTTCCGGTGCTTTCAAGTCGGGGTCTGGGGTTGTTTTAAGAGCAAACCCTTGTTTGCCAAACTAGTGTTAAGCGACACTGTCCGCATGTTTAAAGTTAAAGAGGGTAATGAACTCTTTCACCATCTATTATTGTTAGAACGCATAATCAGTGTTAGTGGGGATCAACTAGTTACATATAGCTAAATTATATCATTTGATTACAAAAATAAATGTAATCAGTTACAGTCAGTGAGAAAAAAAATATTTAAATTGCGGTTAATTATGAAAATGTGAATAGTTTTTCACACACAGGAGTTTCAGGAGTTAAAGACCTATGCTTCCTATTTGGCTGTTATATATATATTTGTTAAATTGAACTGTTTTACCAACCCATTGTTAGATGCCGTGGCATTTCCCTTCATAGCTGTGGAAAAACCTGATTTCTAAACAGTATCATAGCTGTTAAGCTTTCTTGTTGTGTATTTAAATATGTATTTAATCTCCAAGCAAATCTGATTTTGTGGTGGTTGTGCTTTAAAATGAAATCACGATCACAATCCTAATTTAAGTGATGAAGGATTTTGAAAAGTCTGACGGTCATTAGCTGTTGAGCACTCTAATGTTAACCCCGTCCTGTTTACACATTTCAAAAGATTAATTGTTGAAAACATTCCAAGTCTTAAAACATGTAATCAAATGTTATCAGTTACATTACTTTTTTTAAAGAAATTGATATAGTTGCACAACCTTTTAGATTTTAAATAGGGTAATTTGTGATCTATAACCTATTACAAAGTTCATGGTAACACCCCCAAAACTGTGCGTAAAATAATTCCACCAAGGTCTCAGCTACAGCTGAATGTTATAACAAAAACTTAAGGTCCTTTTTGGCAGTTTTGTGAGGTGTGTGTGTGTGTGTGTGTGTGTGTGTTAAAACCGTGTGGTTTGAAACAAAAATGTTTTAGCTTATATATGTGATTTTACTACAAACTATAAGCATTCTAACTAAGAAACATAATATGTTTTTATTTATTTTTTATTTTCCAACCAAACCGGTTCTTCGCAGTTAAAATAGTCATAAGAATGTTTATTGTGTTTTGAAAAGAAAGTAAGTTATGATATATAAATAATATATTTTTTATTGTTTAACATCAACCACAATGCGTATATGTATTTCTTCTGCTTCATGTATGAAACGGTTACCGTACACACATTCAAGAGAAATGCATAAACTCAATTGTTTTAAACAATCTAAAGCATTTAGTCGGTCATTAAAAAACTCTTAAATTTTTTTCTTCATGCATCTATTTTCATCTGTCTCTGGACTCTTGCTAAAAACATTTGAGTGCTGACAAGAATCCTACATGAAAGCTAAAAATAATACTTTTTTAAAACTATTTTAAACATCATGGTTAACAACACCATTTGGAGAGCGAGAAAGCATGTCTAATCTATTGTATAAAGTTCTGTGAGACATTTGTAGCAACAAAAACTTTTGGTTTCAAAGAAAACTTATGACAACTCATTTTCAATCTAATATAGGTATTTTCGTGTTTGTGACCTATTTTGTTTGTTTGTGTATTTATGTACTTGTTTGAGTGTATATTTGTATTTGTTTGGTAACATGTTCATGTTTTCTGTATGTTTACATTTGTGTGTGTGTGTGTGTGTTTGTGTGTGTGTGTGTGTTTATGATTGTATGGTTGTGTTTGTGTACTTGTTTGCATTCTCAGTACGTCTATGTTGATGTTAACAATATTTTGTTAAACAACATTTTTCTATGGTCTGACTTGTTAAAAGATTTCACATCCTTTTGACCAGTAAATGAACTTTCAGCTAACCTTGCGATCACAGACCTAAGCCATAAAGTTGAAATTGTCACCCTTTGATCACTGAACACACAAACCTTTTTTTTTTTTTTTTTTACTTTAGCTGACCTGCAGCACACCATTTACAACACCAGAACCCCGGAAAACGAATTAGATAACAGTTGAGTGGCAAACCCCAAAAACCTTTAGATGTTTTACAATCTTCGCTGACATGGTTGTAACAATAAACACAAAAACATCAGATGCCAGACACCAGACGCCTTTCTACGCACTACTTGAGATGAGATATTTAACCTTTTGTGTAATGTTGTCAAAAGTTTAGACTTTTACGATACAAATGATAACAAGTCTTTGGCAAGAAAATCAAAGACTTTCCAAAACATTTAATTCCAGTTAGATTTGTGTTTGCCTAAACGCATGTTTTAATTGATATAGCAACGATACAGCAATGATAGAAGTTAATATTGACAACATAAAATACGTATTCATGGATTTAGACTACTAAAGTATGTGTGAGTGACTTATTAAAATAAAAAATTAATTTTTTCCAACAAGGATTTTTGTTGAGATGAAAAAATTTAACCGTTTAGGTTAACCTAATTTTAAAGTAAAAACATCTGTCTAATATTTAAACCAGGTAAAATTTTTTCATCAAATGAGAACTGATGTGTTGTTATTAAAAACATTACTTTGTTGAATTCTTTTAACATACATTTACACCTTTGCGACCAACGTTATTAGGGAGGTGGGGGAAGTGTTAAGCTGTGTTCACACCAAACGCGAATAGAGCGTCTGGCGCGAATGATTTCAATGTTAAGTCAATGCAAAGGCGCGTTTACGCGCGTCTGGAGGTCTCGCGGCGCGAATTTGGCGTTAAGCGCGTCGCGGGAGACGCGAATTCGCCTCATTCGTGTGTCTAGTTCGCGCGAATGACACGAATTGACGCGCGAATAGAGGGCTTTGCACAAAACGGGCGTTAAGCGCGAATGGTGCCTTTTGTGCATTTAGCGTTTGACGCGAATTCGCGTCTGCCGCCCGAGTTGAAAAATTTTAACTTTGGCGTCAATTTGCGCCACGTTAACCAATCAGGAGCCTGTTAGAAGTCACTCATTCAACAGTATGTTCCTGCAGCCTCCGGTTGTGCAGGAATACCCTTCTCCACTCATTCAACAAGAAGGAACGACTGATGTTGTCAGTGAGCAGTCAACCGGAGCTATATGACAAAAGTTCATATTTCTATAGAGACAGGAATAAAAAGGACCTATATATATATATATATATATATATATATATATATATATATATATATATATATATATAAACATATTAATAGATAAATTGAATAAAGGCCAAAGATAAGAAACTTTTCATTTTACCCCAAACAAATTATATTTTATCTTGAACCACTAAAGAGACATCAGAGCCAGCGGCAAATGTCAGAAGATCTAGCCGAGGTGAGGCTGCTCTCGGCAGATACATGATGACGGATCTCCCGCTGATCGCATGGAGCTCATCTCCGAGATCGGCGAAACACATTTTTTAAATAGACGCTGTCATTATAAATAAACCGCATGTTAAAGTTTAAAACAAATACATTCTCGCCTTAAATACTTTTAAAACTACATTTCATGACACAATAACAGTAATATTTTGAAAATTATCCGAATTAAAATGGCGGTTGAAAATGCTGCGTGAACTCAGCTTGCAGAAGCCCCCCCCCCATGACGCGAAGTTAATTTCACGCGCGAATGAAGCGAATTATCTCAAAATGGTCAAGCAGCAAACTAGACGCAGTAGACACGAATTTGATGCTCTATTCGCGTTTGGTGTGAACACAGCATTAGTGTGTGTTTTTTATTTTTTATTCGATGCTTTAAACATTAAAAACATAAAGACGTACATTACTGGTAGATTTACAAATACGGTCTGAGATTACACTCAATTTTCGTTCACACTCTGTACATCATAAAACTAAATAAATTTAAAATAAATAAAAAAACACTTACGAAAAATATAAAATATATATATAAAGAAAAAGTAGGGCAGTAACAGATTTTCACATTAAGAAACCAAAGTCATCTAATGAAGAATACAAAAATCTTGCTTTGGGACTTTTCATTCCTTTTAACGTCTCCAAATACATCACAAATTCCTCTTTAAACGCCACTAAACGTGGTGGAATTTTGAAAAACATACATTTATGAATGTAGAATTTCGTGCCAGAAGTTAATATTAACAAAATAAAAGACATATTCAATGATTAAGGCTACTAAAGTAAGTGTGAGTGGCTTATTAAAATAAAATAAAACATCAAGGACTTTTGTTTAGATTAAAAATAAAGAGCATATAGGCTAACCTAGTTTTAAAGTAACTCATATACATAGATGTATCTAAAGATCCTGAAACAGTCCATACAGCAGCAGCAGCTATATATGTTCCAAGGATTAGGTATAGAATACCAGAAAGAACATCTAATCATCCGTCTGTTTATACTACAGAAATGATTGTCATATTTTTGGCTCTTCAGTGGGGTTGAACACATTAATATACCTAAAGTAGTCATATGTTCAGACTCATTTTCAGTACTATCAAGTTTAAAGAGTGGTGAAGCTTCTACTAGAAAAGACATTTTGTCAGTCATTTTACAGAGTTTTTTCAGAATACAAGCAAAAACAAATATTTATTTTGTATGGATACCCACACATATAGGTAATGAAGGTAATGAAAGTAGTGGACCAGATAAAAGCATTAAAATATCAGACATCGTATTTAATACTCCAATGAGTAAATTAGAAATAAAAGGTCTAATTAAAAAATAAATAAAAAAAATAAAAAGATACGTGTCAAATTAAATGGGGGGGTGAGAATAAAGGACTGCATTTAAATAATATTCAAAGAACAGTTGGAAATGGAAGGAGAATTTTGGGGGTAGAAAGGAAGATCTCGCCATAGAATTGGACACATTGCACTTAATCAGTCATTATTTATAAGATGAAATACATGTGTCTGGACTTTGTGTTAAATGTGATCTTCTGAAACAGTTGAACCTATTTTAATAAAATGTAAAAGATATGACAACGAAAGATTACAACTTACAGAAGCACTTAATATAGAAATAAATCAGATCTCATTTTAGATTTTGTTAAATAAAGATGTGACTATTGAAATGTTTCACAGATTAAGTGTCTCAAAGAGTTGATAAACAATATTTAAAGTATCACTACTAAATTTATTATTGTCATTTATTTTATTTTTGTATTTCTTTTATCTCTTATGTTTGAGTTAGTTTTCATTAATGTCAATGCTCCACACTCCTGCCCTGTAGGTGGCGGTAAATGCACCTAAAGCCTTGCGTGAAAGAGGAAGAAGGAGTGGTTTGAGTGGGACCGGACGTAAGCATTCTGAGTGTGTCTGCGTTGCTTGGAGGTTGTTTTACGGAGGCTTCGCAAATTCTGCTGGGAGATCTTTTTATTTTCTTTCGCTTAACACTTTGTCAGTAACAGTCTAGATTTTTAAAATTGTAGTTAGTGGTAAAGTACAGCATAGTTTTGACAAGTATCTTGTGCTGGTGTTTTAAAGACGGGGTCCGATGTATTTTCTTTGAGATCAACGTAAATGCCTACCTTTTTTTTTCTTTTGTTTTAACTTTTCACCCGACGAGACAAACGCCTACTTTCTTGGTTTGTAACATTGTTTTACGTTAGCTTCTTTTTTTAGTTTGAGTCGATCTAACGTTACCGGTGACGTCGTAACACTTTGCTGTGAGATCTTTTTTTCTTTTGTTTAACTCTCTGTCAGTAACAGTCTCGATTGTCTTTTTTCTTTTGTTTTAACTTTTTCTAACATAGTGACAAACACCAACTTTTCTGGTTTGTATCTTTTCTTTACATTCGCTTCTTTTTTTTAGTATGAGGTAAGGTACAAATGCTAAAACTGTTACCTAGTTTTCTAACTGGTAACAAAACAGCTTTTTAAATTGTAATACTACAGTAAAAGCTCTCACATCTTTTTCAAGTGTTGCTTAACGAAACGTATCTGTTAGTTTTTGATTTGTTTAGTTGTTTTAGATAAATAACCAGTAACCTAGTTTTCTTTTTATTTAATTTGCAACAACTTTAACAGTTTACACTTCCAAGTACGAAAAAAAACGTACTCGGTTACTAAACGTAACCTCGGTTCTCTCTAGAAGAGCGAACGAGTACTGCGTCTTAGCTAAGACGCTACGGGAAAAGTCTCTTTTCACGAAATACTGAAACAAAAAATTATCCTTAATTTTGTATTGTACTGACTCACCTGATTTATTTCATCGCCGAAGCGAACCAGAGTGAATCGTGCGCACGGCAGAGAACGCAGTACTCGTTCGCTCTTCTAGAGAGAACCGAGGTTACGTTTAGTAACCGAGTACATTCTCCTACGAGAGCTCTGGTTACATTGGAACCCAATGTAAAACGCCGTGCGCGCAGGGATCACACACCAATAAACCTGAAGCAACGCCCAGGATTTACAGTGCACAGTCACCTGAGGGACTCACAGAGAGTCCAGGACAGAAAGGGGGAAAGCCCTCCGTCCCATATCCAGCAGCATCCGTAGATGCGGTAATATGACATCACACAGCCGAGGCAAGGCCTGACCAATGTGGCAATGCGGGTCTTACGCAATACTGCCCATATAACAGTCGGCAGCGCATAGCGCTCATGAACTCAGAATTCCCCTCAGGGCCCTGATTCGACTATACCGACAGCAGCCTCGCTTGCAAGGCGGGAACCTCCAGGTTATAGAACCTGATAAATGTAGACGGCGAGGCCCAACCTGCCGCCATACATATATCCTGCAAGGAGATCCCAGTAGACCACGCCCACGACGAGGCGACGCCTCTTGTGGAGTGTGCTCTGACGCCCAACGGGCACTGAAGGCCCCTTGAAGCGTAAGCTAACGCTATGGCGTCAACTATCCATCTGGATAGAGTCTGTCTCGAAACAGCCATTCCCTTGGAACGTCCACCGAACGAGACAAACAGCTGCTCCGTCTGCCAAAAGGCAGCAGAGCGAGACACCTAAGCTCTCAAAACCCTGACAGGGCAAAGAAGACTCGAGTCTCTATCCTCCCCTGACACCGGTAGGGCAGACAGGGCAATAACCTGAGCCCGAAACGGCATATTGAGGGATTTTGGCACATAACCGTGCCTAGGTTTGAATTAGGCCCAAACTCCAAGCACGACTGGCTCACCGAGAGTGCGTGCAAATCACCCACACCCTTCACCGAAGCGAGAGCCAGCAAGAATACTGTCTTGAACGACAGATGCTGAAGGCTAACCGATTGGATAGGCTCAAAAAGGGGACCCTTCATGGCCTCCAAAACCGCCGCGAGGTCCCACATAGGGACTGACGGAGGTCTGGGAGGATTCAGCCTCCTAGCTCCTCTGAGAAACCGGATGACCAAATCATTCCTTCCTATTGACTGACCGAGCGCTGTTTCAGAAAACACTGCGACGGCCGCCACATAAACTTTGAGCCTGGATGGGGCTCTGCCCTTATCCAACAGCTCCTGTAGGAAGGAGAGAACCTCCGTCACCTCACAACTAAGGGGTGAATATCCTCGAGCTGTGCATCAGCTGGAGAACACCAACCACTTCGAGGCATTCAGACGTCGTGTCGACGGAGCTCTAGCCTGAGTGATGGTATTTAGCACTCCCACTGCGAGATCAGCGGGTAACCGTTGAGCGCTCCACACATGGAGGGACCACAACTCCCGTTGAGGGTGCCAAATCGAGCCCCTGGCCTGCGAAAGGAGGTCCCTCCTCAACGGTACTGGCCACGGGGCGACATCTGCTAACTGCATCAAATCTGGGAACCATGGTTGGTTCTTCCAAAGAGGTGCTACAAGCAGTATTGAACATCTCGTTTCTCTCACCCGTTCTATCACCTGCGGAAGGAGGGAGACGGGAGGGAAAGCATAAAGCGGGCAGCACGGCCATTCCCATGACAGCGCGCTTTCGTTCTTGGAAAAGAATGCGGGGCAGTGAGCGTTTTCGTGGGACACGAAGAGGTCCACCTCCGCCCTGCCAAATCTCTCCCACAACAGCCGGACTGTCTGCGGGTGTAGAGACCATTCGCCCGTAGGAACATTGCCTCTGGACAGCCTGTCTGGACCCAGATTCTGTAGCCCAGGCACATGCACTGCCCTCAGCGAACGCATGTTGCGCTGAGCCCAAACCAGGAGGCATTCCGCCAGCCTGTACAGGTTTCGGGACCCGAGACCACCCTGGCGATTTATGTAGGACACCACAGACATGTTGTCCGAACGGACTAAGACGTGGTGATCCTTGATTTGGGGACAAAAGCGCATCAGCGCGTTCTCCACTGCCAGCTTTTCCCGTTCTGACCATAGGCCAAAGGAAGGTCTGCCCTCGAGCAGCGCTCCCCATCCCGAAGTGGAGGCGTCTGTTGACACCATCTTCACATTCGGGGAAGTCCCCAGGCTTACACCTGATCGGTACCAGCCGTTCGCTGTCCAATGTGCCAGAGCTGTGACACAGTTCTGATTGACCTTGAGATGCAGCCGGCCAGACGCCCACGCCCTGCGCGGCATCCGCGCCTTCAGCCAGAACTGCAGGGGGCGCATGCGGAGCAGGCCAAGCTGCAGAGCCGGAGATGCTGAGGCCATGCACCTCGTAAACGTACGAGGAGCCACGGACAAGCCGAGCGGCAGGACTGTAAACTGGTATGCCTGGCCCTCGAAGGTGAATCTCAAATATCGCCAGTGGTTTGACGCTATCTGTATTTGAAAATACGCGTCCTTCAGATCTATTGACATAAACCAGTCCCCTCTGCGAATCTGCGCGAGGAGCTTCCTGGTCGTAAGCATTTTGAAACTGCGTTTTGTCAATGCCTTGTTCAGCTGTCTTAGATCCAGTATGGGCCTGAGACCCCCGTCTCTTGGGCACCAGAAAGTATCTGCTGTACAGCCCCCCCTCGCTTTGAGTTTGAGACACAGGCTCTACAGCCCCTTTGCTCAACAGTTTTGATATTTCGGCCCGAAGTATGTGTGCTACTTCTGTTTTGACCGTAGTTTCGACGCGCGCTGAAAAGCGCGAAGGGCGTCGAAAAAACTGTAGCGAGTAGCCTCTCTTTATAATGCCTAGCACCCAATCCGAAACCCCTGTAAGCGCTGACCATGCATCTGCATGAATGGCTAAGGGCTGGATGCGAAGCGCGCACTGTTGACTGGGCAACGGCGGCGCTCCGGTGTGCTGCGCATTTGAGGCGGGGAGCGCGCTGATCACAGCGGGCAGATCGCTCCTCCTCGACCCCGTCTCGGCGCTTAACCGACTGGGGGAGGGCTGAGCAGGTCCCGTGGGACTCGATATGTCTGCGAGTAACTGTGGGCTGCATATGTGCACATTTACCATTTTCAACTCGCTGTCTGCCTGTGCAGATCGTACGTGCACGGGCCTTGTTTTTACAGAAGCCACGCGCCGTATGTGACATAATGTATGTGGGCACTGGGGAGTGGGCACGTTTACTATGCGGCGCGCTCGACCGATCTGTGTTGATCTTATGTGCGCGAGCCCTGTGTGCAGGGCTGTGCTTACATGTGGAGATGGGCACTGAGGAGTGGGCATCGTCACTGCATTTATAGCACCGTCGGCCGTGGCCGGACGAGCGTGCACAGATTCATTTTTACAGAAACCACATGACGCGTGTGACATAGTAATTGTGGGCACTGAGGGGTGGGCACGCTTACTATGCAGTGTGTGCGATCGACTTGAGTCGCTTTTATGGGCGCAGGCCCTGTGTGCAGGGCTGTGCTTACATGTGGAGATGGGCACTGAGGAGTGGGCATCGTCACTACATTTATAGCATCATCGGCCGTGGCCGGAACACCAGAAAACACTCTTTTTGTGAAACATCTGGGTAGCCGTGATAACGGCTTTTGTGTGCAGTCAAGCGGGCACTCGTGCAGGCTTGCGCATTGCAGAAGACACTGAGGCAGTCACAACTCTTGGAACTGCAACAGCGGCGCGCTTGGGTGAGAGCTCGGCCACAGCGGAACTCGTACACCGGCGCTTTCCCAGCAGTGCTAGGATGTTTTTGGGGCTTCTGGCTTCACCGCAATCCTCTGCCGCTGCTCCCGCGGCGCGGGGCGACGGCTTGAAGAGCGAGAGCGGGGTCCCGAGCTGCGTTGCTGACGCTGTCGCGATGACGCAGTTGGAGGCGGTGGGCGTGACTGAGAGCTCTGTGGGGCCGGTCTAGAGTGGCCAGCTGCAGAACCGGAGCGCTTGGGCAAGAAGTGCTTGAACGCCTGCGAAGCTTTCTGGTCCTCAGCGAATCTCTCCACAAACTCGTTGACAGATGATCCGAAGAGGCCAGCAGGAGTCAGCGGCGCGTCGAGGAACGCAGCACGCTCAGACTCCTTGATGTCAGAAAGCGTCAGCCACAAATGCCTCTCAGCCACCGTAGCGGAAGCCATAACCCGTCCCATGGCCTGTGCATCGGACTTAGTAGCGTGGAGTGAAAGATCCGAAGCACTCCTCAGATCCGCGAGAAAGATCGCTTCAGGTCCCATCTCATCCAGCTTGCGGAGGAGATCGCCCTGGAAAATCTGCAGCGTGGCCATGGTGTGTAGCGCAGACGCAGCCTGCCCAGCAGCAGAGAAGATCCGTGCGAGTAGCGATGACGTCATGCGGCAGGCTTTGGATGGCAACGCCGCCTTAGTCCGCCGTCCAGCAGAGGGCGGGCAAAGGTGCGCTGCTATAGCCTGTTCCACCGGCGGAAGTGACAGGTAGCCTCTGTTTTTAGCACCGTCCAGTGTGGAGAGTGCTGGCGAAACAGATGAACGGACTCTCGCCGAAAACGTTCCAAGCTTTCGCCACTTCTTCGTGAAGCTCAGGAAGAAAGGGGACGTGCTTTGAGCTTGATGAAGAACGCTCATCCGGGAGATAGCTACCATCCAGCCGGGAACGTGAAGGGGGCGCTGGTGCAGACCACTTGAGGCCGAGGCTCGCCGCGGCCAGCGCGAGCACTCGCATCAGCTCCTTATCGATATCCCCCCGTCTGCTGGGCCACTGAGCAGAGGGCGCGAGATCCACGGATCCCTATTCTTACGGCGCTGCGGCGCAGCGGATGATGCAGGCTTCGAGAAGGACGCCAGGCGAGTCCTGAGAGTCACCATAGGCAGTAGCTCGCAATGAGGGCAGCCGCCGTCAGCGAGCGCGAGCGCAGCGTGGTCCTCACCCAGAAAGGAGACGCAGACGACGTGACGATCTCCTTCGCTGAGCGGGGCTCTGCACGAGCCGCACAAGGGCATCTTTAAAAAGACGCAGCTCTTTTGTGAGTGTGCGTCGCAGGGCGAACACACACAGAATATATAAAGGATAAAAAGGATATAGGCGCCGGACAGCGCAGCGGGAACGGCAGTGGAAGGCGGCGAGGCCAGCAGCTTCAGAATGGCACGTCCCGCTGATATGCTTCTCAGACGGCGCTTGCTTCCTCCGTAATCCAGCGATGCGTGAGCTTCGCTGAAGAGATGAAAAATCAGGTGAGTCAGCCTTTTCGAGCTCCTTTTGATGTTGCATCAGCCTGCGCTCGATAGGCTGTGTAGTTGCCGCAGAGCAAGCCAATGAGCGAACGAGCCGTCTCGCCTATGGCTGTGTACTGCTGCAAATGCGCTTTACAAAAATACAAAATTAAGGATAATTTTTTGCTTCAGTATTTCGTGAAAAGAGACTTTTCCCGTAGCGTCTTAGCTAAGACGCAGTACGAGAGAGCTCTCGTAAGAGAACGACCATTACATTGTTTCCGTCTCGTCTATGTTTATAATCTTTTTCTCATAGTTTTTGACTTGTTTAGTCATTTTACATAAATATTAAGTAACCTAGTTTTCTTTTTATTTTATTTGTAACAACTTTAGCAACGTTTTTACACCTTTTTAAACTGCAATGCTACAAGCTCTCATATCTTTTTCACGTGTTGCTTAACGAAACATATCTGATAGTTTTTGACTTTAGTTGTTTTAGATAAATAACCAGCAACCTAGTTTTCTTTTTATTTCATTTGTAAAGTTTTTACACTTTTCCAAGTAGGACAAAAACGATCATTACATTGTTTCCATTTTGTATGTGTTTTAACCTTTTTCTTGAAATGCACTGTGTACTTAAAACCTTAATAAAAACTTCCCTTATACCATTTTTATGATTTCACCCTTTTCAGAGTTTAAAAAGCACATAGATCCCAACACAACTCCCACCGAAATTCCTTCTTGGGTTCATAAGTTCATATTTAGGTCACTGGGCTGTACAGGGAGGGGAGGGAGGTGTACAAACAGGTGTCCAGAACAGATGGCTTTTATGACCCTCATCAATCAAATTTTTGGAGACAAGCCACCCTGGATCCTCTCTCAGAGCAGTGAACACAAACACAGCAGCGAAGACACACACACACACACACACACACACACACACACACAGCAGTGAACACACACACAGCGGTGAACCCACAGACACACACACACAGCAACAGCAGTGAACACACACAGCAGTGCACACGTGCACAGCCGCACACACACACACACAGCAGTGCACACACACATACACACAGCAGTGAACACACACACATACCTACACACAGCAGTGAACACACACACAGCAGTGAACCCACACACACACACAGCAGTGAACCCACAGACACACACACAGCAGTGAACACACACACACACACACACACATCAGTGAACACACACACACGCACACACACAGCAGCAGTGAACACACACAGCAGTGAACACACACACATAGCAGTGCACACGCGCACACACACAGCAGTGAACACACACACCAGTGAACACACACACACACACACACAGCAGTGAACACACACACACACATACCTACACACAGCAGTGAAGACACACACAGCAGTGAACCCACAGACAAACACACACACACAGCAGTGAACCCACAGACACACACACAGCAGTGAACACACACGCACACACACACACACACACACACACACATCAGTGAACACACACACACAGCAGAGAAGACACACACACACACACACACACACACACACATCAGTGAACACACACACACACACAGCAGAGAAGACACACACACACACAGCAGTGAACACACACACACACACACACAGCAGTGAACACACAGACACACACACAGCAGTGCACACGCGCACACACACACACACAGCAGTGAACACACACACACCAGTGAAGTATCGTGGTATTGAAGGAGAGAGAGAGCTCTGTACATTCACTCCCTCCTCCTACAATCACTGTCAGTATAAGACTCGAACAAACAACCTTTGGGTTACGAGGCTGACTCTCTAACCATTAAGCTACAACTTCCCCCACAGCAGTGTTTTAGCAGCAAGAGGAGCTACACATATAAATGATGCTGAGTGAAGATGAACAACAGCAAAATATGGACATGAATTATCAGCAAAGAGACAAATGTGTGATCCTCATGTGATCCATGTAGACAAATAAACTACTACAACACTATTCATATTTAATAAATCAAATGTAAATCAGTAGAGCACAATACCTCGAGTGAGTCCAGAGTGGATGAAGGACATCAGCACTAAACACAGAAGAAACAGATATGAATCATTTCCATTGGTTCAACACAATGCAGATCACAGAAACATGTCTAAAGTTTCAGCTGAAAGTGTTTCTTTGTTTTGATGCTCCATGAGAACCG
Source organism: Carassius carassius (assembly GCF_963082965.1). Taxonomy (NCBI): domain Eukaryota; kingdom Metazoa; phylum Chordata; class Actinopteri; order Cypriniformes; family Cyprinidae; genus Carassius; species Carassius carassius. The sequence continues at coordinate 4,663,332 of NC_081756.1, forward strand.
ATGGAGGATATTCTCCATCATTTAACACACACAATGTCATCACAGCATGGGTCTAGAATACACTGAAACTGTCCCTCGACTCCACATACTTTATTAAAATCTACATTTGTCTCACACATGTTTTCAGTCAAGTGTGTTCAGGTTGAGGTTTTCAAGAGACAGTGTGAAAAAGTCTAGATTTAAATTCAAAGAGACAAAATAGTTTATGAATGACCCGGCTTCTTAATTGTATCAGAAATGAGCCGATGTGAACATTATGGAGCACTAAACAATCTCATGCAGTTTATATTACATTCACACTGGAAGCTGGAGTGTGTTCGCCTGCAGAAAGTCAAATACAGAAATTAATTGTTGTTCAGAAGACAGAAATAACACAATATTGATGTGTGATGTTTCCCGTCTAGCAAACTATCAGCTATCGAAGCTAAGCTGAATAAAAAACAGAAATGTTTAGATTGATGAAACATGAAGACAACAAATATGTGATTGAAATAAAATAATATATCATTATATATAATAATAATATTTGGCAAATAATGGTTTATGTGTATGTCCTCTTCAGGTAAGCTAAACAAATAATCTATGTGAAAAATGCAGTGCTAATTGATTTATAGTATTGAAATGATAAAAATATATTATCTGCCCTATTATGTGATCAAAATAAGAAAAAAAAGTGTATAAACCACTGGTAAGTATATAAGCCACTCATAAAATTCCCATTAAAAAAAAAAAAAATATATATATATATATATATATATATATATAGAACACAAATGATTGATTATTGTCCATCAGTTTATTTGATTTAACCAATTAAAAGAGAAAAGAAAAAATATAAACCTGTCCATTAGACAAAAATAGTACTATATCATTACACACACACACACACACACACACACACACACACACACACACACACACACACACATACTGTACTGGTTGAATAAACCCCGACAGGGTGATCAGGACCCTGATGCGAAGCTTATTACACGGCTAATTACCACATTAATAAATAATTAGACGCGAAATATTGATTTGAGTTGAAATATTTGAACAAGCGTCCGTGAAGACAGCAGTTACGAGCAAGCGGCAAATTCAAACTAAACCGACATTTTTAAGGAAAACGATTCAGTCAAATCACGTATTATACAACATTACACCACAAAATAATTAAGGCACTGAAATAATTTAGATGAAAATGTTTTAAAACTTATAATCCATTACAGCGTACAAAACAACCCAGCAAACACGTGACGTAACCGCGACCAAAAGTGACGTCAGTATTGGTCGTGGGTTCGTCACGTCACCAAAAGACTATGCCACGACGTTATGGCAACGTCATCAGAAGGTAGTCTCGTGACCACAGCTCTTGGTCGCTTCCTTACCTCCCCACAACGTTGTCTAAAGACCAGCTGATGACCTATTATTTGGTCATTTTCTAACCTCCTCACCACGTCTTAGCCACGTCATTTCTTGACTTTAAGCAGATGTAGAAGAATTTGTTTTCAGATGTTTTATATGTGTTGCTGGTCATATCATTAGAATATCATCAAAAAGTTGATTTATATCAGTAATTCCATTCAAAAAGTGAACTATAATCATATATATATATATATATATATATATATATATATATATATATATATATATATATATATATATATATATATAAAATAATTATATCTATTATTTAAAAATGTTACCCTATTCACCTGGGGCCGGTTGCACCAGCTGTGCGTAAGTTATAACTTAGCCTAGTTTAGACGTAAATGGACACTAAGTTACGACTTACCGACTACTAAATATTTTTGCGTTGCACCATTAAACTTAGTTTAAACGTAACTATACGTTGTAACTAAATATTTACGGAAGCCTCTGTCCATGAATAACGGTCGGAATAAGATGTCAGCCAGATTAGATCACATTGATGAGCTCGTATTTGATCATGAAGAGCCGCAAGTTCGTCAACGAGTTTTACGAGACGGACATCATCCGTTGGATATTTATGATGATGTCGACATATATGCTCGTTTGTGCTTTAAAAGAGAGGGCATAAACAGATAACGGACATGATAGCGTCTGATATTCAGCACAAGACAGACAGAAACGGCGCTCTCTCCCCAAGCCTTCAAGTGTGTGTCGCCTTACGTTTTTTTGCAACTGGATCAATGCAAAATGTAATCGGCGATTGCATACAGATTCATAAATCTACAGTATGTAGAGTGATCCGCAGGGTGTCACTAGCCTTGTGTCGCCACATGAATAAATACGTGTGTTGCATTTATTTTGTTTGTTATGTCCTGCCAAATCTCACCTTTTTTCCGGTTTGTGACAGATGAGTTTAATTTGCTTTCAAGGACTGTTTTGTTTTCTTTGTATCCATTAATTAAAATAAGAATTTCTTCATGACTGAAATTTTTCTTCCTGTTTGTTTTCTCCTCCATGTGTGGGATAGATAATTTCAATTAAAAGTGTAATGTTTTGAGTTCGATAACGTGTGCTTTAATGTCTTTTTTAACTTTCAGTTTAGGCCAGTCAAGAATGAGTTTCAAATTACGTGCTGTTCAGACTATTTCCTATTTACCTATTAGAAGGCTTGTGATTGGGTTAAGAAAAATAGACGTCATTCTATGCGACAACGCATTACTTTACGGAGAGCTTACGACCTACTAGCTACGTTCTGCCTTAAGAATAAATGGTGCAACCGAATAAAGTACAGAGTTAGTTATAAACTAGCTAGTAGTTACTAAGCCTCTAGTTTGGACTTTACGTTCCAGTTTAAGTCATACATGCCAACCCTCCCTAATTTTCCGGGAGACTCCCAAATTTCAAAGCCCTTCCCGAAAATCTCCCGGACCGACCTTTCTCCCGAATTTCTCCCGATTTCCACCCGGACAACAATATTGCTACACCATCCGTCACTGGGCGCCGTTTTAGACCAAACTCCCATGGCGTCTGTCGTTGCTATGCAACCAAACTGCGCTCTCCATGATGACGACGAAGAAGTATCAGCAAAGGATTAATTGATTTCTAGCCTCACCTCGGCTCGCATTAGCTTTACTACTAGATATATTTCTGGAGATGGGAAGGAAAAACCTGCCTGGAAAAAGTAGCGCACCACGTTGCTTCCATTATGAGCGTGCTCACCGCGGCCGCGCACCTACGGTTGAAATAACGACCTTGAGCGCGAAAAAGATGTGAATGGCCCCTAGAAGCAGACGTCTGAAATGAAAGGCAAGAACAGCTATTTATTTAGCTTTAGACTGTTACATGAAAATTTAAAAATGAAATGTCATAATTATAATGTTTTGAGAGTTTACTTATGTAATTGTTGCATTAGGCTATGAATTAATAAATGTTTATTGATAAGATCTAGCTATTTCATATCTCTTCATTTACAGTAGCTAACAAATTAGGGTCTAACCTCCTGAGGAGAGGCCTTAAGGAATTGAATTTTTCAAATAAATGAATTACATTTTTCTTTGCGTTTGTGTATGTGATATTATATATGGCGACACATCGTTTGTGTATGTGATATATATGACGACACACACCCCCCCTCCCCCCCCGGTTCTTTTTAATATCTCCCTAATTCTGAGGTCTCAAGGTTGGCAAGTATGGTTTAAGTAGAACTTACGAACGGCTGGTGCAACCCTACCCTGTAGTGTCTCACTCAAGTGTCTCATTCACCTGTAGTATCCTCATTCAAGTTATACAGATTTAAACAATTTCCCTTCGGTACAGTAGGGGGCAGTTTATGCAACTCTCAAACGCTTGCAGCCTTCCCATATCCACAAAAGAAGAGCTTCCGCTGCTGGTTTATAGAAGTTCCGCCTCACGAACGTGCGTGGATTGTGGAATTTTCATATCCTTTGACCGTCTTCTTTTTAGAACAATTTTACACACTTACTCTTATCTTTTCAGTTTTTAGAGTTACAGCAGTAGTTTAACTTAATCGAAGAAAGAAGTACACCATTCCTTCACGACGAAACACAGGTTAGTGTAAATGAAGAGCTCTTTTCCAAAAAGCGATAAACGCCATTTTAAGGGAAAAAAAAAGAGTTTGTCATGTCATTTTGCAGTGTACTGAACCTATTCACTGCTCCATCAACGTTTCATGCCAAATAGCTATATTTTCTTGTTTAAAATGTACTGCAAGATGCAGTTTCTTTCCAAACCGTGATAAGCGCCGAACCTATTTTTAGCCTAAGAGAGATATATCCTCTGGAGTAACAGAATTATATCACTCTCTCACCCTCAAATCACTCGCGCGTATTCGCCACTCACAATGTGTGGGTCTAGGTAAAAAAAAAAATTTCTAAAATAAAATATAAAATATAAAAATCGCAAATTTTTTCACAAATTTCTGGAAATTACCACCACAAAATAAGTCATTTTGATCGCAAAAATCACACAAAAAAATCGCGAAATTCTGGAGGGACTGTCTAGTTGTGCAGATCTATATTAAAATGTACCTTATGTTGACATTTATTTATTTACACAGACCTTGATCCAGTTAGTCCTATTCAGTCTGAGATGTCTGATGGTATGATTACATTTTTATTGTTGGTTTAATGACTTCTTAAAAACTTGTTTATTTGTAAGTGTTACAGTTATCATCATGGTGACATACAAGAAATGTAGCCTGGTGATTTGAACTTCGGTAGTTCTTGTTTTATAACATGCTGAACCTAAGTGTTGAGTTTAATCGCTTGCATTTTGTATTGCATATGTGCACACAGAAACTGCCAGCTGCTCCTCAAGTGTGTCAGACTCCATCTCTGCCTTAACGCAAACGGTTACAGTAATACAAGGTATGTTAATTTTTATTGTGGGTAAATTTCAGTCATGTAATAACTGCAATGTGTTATCTTTGTACATTTATGACCTTCATTTTAATGTCTTTGAAACATTTTGTGTTTCTGAAACAGAGACACTTAAGGCAATGTTGACCCGCCAGGATGTGATGGCAAAAAATATCCAGGAGATCCACCTCCGGTTAAACCAGACTGGAGGAGCCAGCCAGGGTCCGGAGACCCCAATAGAAATCAATGTGGCACAGTCTTTAGAAGAACTTGCTGTCTTGGAGGCACAACTGAAAGAGCTTCCCGACTACAAGAAGAGATTGGTGGGTAATGGTTTTAACATAAAGCTGTGTTTTATGTAGAGCTGAATATTTACCGCATTACTGGTGTTTAATTTTCTGTATTACCTCGGTGTAGACACACCATCTCAGTCTGATTGGTGGAGCCAACCCGGGAGAAGCTTGCTGTTTTCAAATCTAAAAGACAATATCTATTAAATGCCCTTCTGCTTCATTTAATTTATATTTCAAATGAGTCCACCACTTGTTTTGTAAAACATATTGTAATTACACTAAAAATTTACAAAACATTTCTATTTTTTATTCTACACAACAGGGGCTATCATGCTGAGTCGGTCCGGACTAGAACCTTCCGATTCAGAAAATCTTTGAACTATTAATCATTAGCACTCAGTATATTACCCTCAATGAACCATTTCTTCATTTGCACTGTTTATTTCTTTTTGTATTTAGTTTGTGAAGATTATTTGAACCATTTGTTCATTTACACTCTGTATATTGTATTGTTAGTATTTATATTGCACAGTTGTCACTACTTGTTATATTGTTTGCACTTGTTGTTCAAATTAAAATATAATTTTCTGAAGAAAAATGTTTGCTTCAGTGTTCTGTTGTAATTTAACAACTTTTCTATTTACTTTACTTCCAGAACTTATTTGGACACATACATTGTCAGTAAATGTAATACACCTGTTTTTACTCAAAAACGCCTAGAATAATATTGTAATAAAAGGCTAACTTGCAGCGCGATTGTTACATGTAGACAATTTCATCTGGACGTTCTGAACAAGAAGCACAATTATAGATGTTGCTGTGACAGTAATGGCAGGTAAAGGCTAGTATAAATGGATGTTAATAAATCCACTGCAGAATGAATATATGAAAAACTGTCAAACGTCATCAAATGACCAATCGGCGACCTTAATTAAATGAAGTTGTCGCAACGTACTGGAGACGTTGTCACGACGTCGGTTGGCGACGTCGTAGCGACCTCTTTTGGTGTTTCACTTTGACAGTTGTGGTGACGTCATATGCTAACGTAAGCGTGACTAAAAATGACCAGCACGTGACGTCGTCACAACGTCATATTGTTTGCTGGGAATTGTAGCAAAATAAATGGCAGCAGCTGGGTTTGTATGAAACGAGAGCGAGTCCGCGATAACAGGATGACATTATTAAATAATTGTTCACATTTTAAATCGAGTTTTAATATTTTATTAACTAAACAAATGCAAAAGCAAAGCAAGAGTACAGCGCTGACTACTGTAACCCAGATGAGCCGCTGTTATTAGCGTCTACAGGTTGTTATCCAGAGATAAATGACCAATCAGAATCAAGTATTCCATAGAGCCGTGTAATATTATATATATATATATATATATATATATATATATATGTATGTAGTAAAACGGTTGCACACTTGTAAACACACATTACAAGCAGATAGGAACATTAATGTGATGATTGTTTCTCATCACTGACTCTTCACTGGAACAGAAGACCAAACCACATCAGTTCAAAGTATTTGAGAAACACAGCCTCACTTCCTGTTTGACTCTGAAAACATCGACTCCTCCCTCATCTTGTGTTCAGGACATTCGGAGATCATTTTCTTTTTTTCCAAATATGCAAGTTAATGTTATTACATTGAGATAAAGCTTACTGACTTTGCTCACACATTTCCCCTCCTTGTTACACTTTTGGTGTTCCGGGTCAAAAATGACCAGCCTACAGTAATTAGCTTATAAATCTCTCATTATGCTCTATATCGCCAAATATTAGATTCAATATGTTTGTCAGCTTTTTTTCTTTTAATTGGGACAGAGTTTGCATTATTTTTAAGATCGATTGCAGACATCGTTGATCTGAGCCTAAACCCACACTATAGTGTGATAAACAGTGAAAATTATTATCATATTTTATTGCTTACTGAAAAAAAATATCCACAAATAATGTTTTTATTTCCTCTCAAAAACTGAAGTGCATAAGACCAAAATGAATGCCACCTAATAAATCAGTTCCAAAAAATAAAATAAAAATACAAAATAAAAATGGTGGTGGGTGGTGTTGGCGCAGTGGATAAGACACATGGTTTGGTGTGAGAGACCCGTGTTCGAATCCACTGTGTGACACCAGTGTGTCCCTGAGCAAGACACTTAACCCTTAGTTGCTCCAGAGGCGTGCGACCTCTGACATATATAGCAATTGTAAATCGCTTTGGATAAAAGTGTCAGCTAAATGAATAAATGTAAAAAACAACAAATTCTGACCTAATATAAGAAACTCTAGATATTTTGTGATAATATAGCATAATAACTTGACTTGTGTTTGGTCACTGTTCTCAAACTCTCTGAACCTCTGATGGAGAGTCTATTAAAAAATAAAATGAACTACCTGAAATATGAAGAACGTGTATTATAAAAAAACCAAGCAAAAGCACATCTCCACAGAGCCTCCATCTTTCACAAGCAGCACAGGTAAATACATGTTCTCTAAAACTCTGGATCTGATCCACACGTAACATATCATCACATTAATCTGAACAATAAAGAATATGATAAACAGCAAGACGGTGGATTCATAGACCCTCCTACACACAGCACAAGCATTAATCTTCAGCTGAATACTGTATTAAAAACAGAAGATAGTGTAGAATATAATGAAATACTCACAGAGTGTGAGAGACAGTGCACTGGAGCCCATACTGACACATTAACAGACTGTTTTAACTAAATCAGACACTTCCTGCTTTTCACACTTCAAAAAGAGATGAGGGAGGAGACAAACTCTACACACAAATACATGAAGAAATAGGAAGAAAACCAGACCCATTCTAAGATATTTACTCTTTTAGTGCATTAAAGCTGTTAAAGCTGTTTTTCTCCTTGAAAAGAGAAAGTCTTCAGTAATTGTTCTCACACTGCTTTGTTTTGCTCGTTCACAGCCAAAGCCTCACAGATTATGGACAGATCAGAGAATAGCAAGTAAATCAATATTTCATGTAGGAAGGAGCCAGAATCAAAACCCTGTGTGACTGTTGCTATAGAATTAAATAAACACATCTATAAATGTAAAAAGGGATTTTTTTAAAGTCAAACATAAGTGATGAATTCAGTCTATAAAATCATGATTCAGATCGGATGGACTGACAATTTGCCAGAACAATATTTAAAATATGTATTTCTTCTCTAAAAGGAGTAATTACATGACAGCGTTTACTTTTAGAAGGGAGAAGTAAAACCAGGAAACTCTGAATCTTCAGCAATTTTCTTTATTTCTGTTTGATGCTCCAGTCATTCAGTCTAATAAAGCAGACACATGTTAGTTTATATACATTTTAGAGAGCAGTCCTTAAACAAAGGATGTAAACAGTTGTTAGGAGCCTGACCAGTTTCACGAGGCCCGATAAAAACAGTATAATTGTACCACACAGATACCTCACAGAGATAAAAATACATCCTCAACATTAGTATTTCTGCTCATAAACAATGCCACAACTTCAAAGACTGGAGCATGGTCATCAAAATCCATCAAAACATGATCAGCTCAGATACTGTGCTTGATTAACTCTCAATATGGAGAACAAGAACTAGAAGAAGAATATGTGTATATACTGTTTTATTTGTTTTTATTCTGTTATGAAGGCTCAGAGCTTTCTCTCCCGACAGCACGCCAAATATGCTTAACTTTATTTAATTATAAGTAAATGTGAACTTGTGAAAGCAATATGAATCGGAACAGGTTTTCTAAAGGAAGTAAATGAAAATGACATGCACATGCTGCTGGGAATCTTTTGCTCTTGTTGTAGTATTTTGAGGTTTATGAAACTACAGATGAAGAATAAGAATAATAACTATCTTCCTTGCTCTGGTTAAAAATATAGAGCAGAAACAGAGCAGAAGTCAAACCACAACCATCAGGCTCAACCTTTATTAGGCCTCTTTTAACACATCTGTCATTTTCTCACTTCAAGCAGCTTCTAAAGTCAGCAACACACAAATAAAGATTTGCAATTTAATTTTAACTATATATGACCTCAGAAAAATAAAGCCCACAATAGAAACATCCCACAGAATTTTGACTTCCACTACAAGATTCATCACCGACCAAACCACAACATTGAGAGAAACATCTGCAGAACACACTTTGACTGAGAAACACTGATGCAATGATTATATTAGAGGTTTAAGCTCACAGAACACAACACACACTGGCCCAGCTCACCGAACACAACACACACTGGCCCAGCTCACCGAACACAACACACACTGGCCCAGCTCACCGAACACAACACACACTGGCCCAGCTCACCGAACACAACACACACTGGCCCAGCTCACCGAACACAACACACACTGGCCCAGCTCACCGAACACAACACACACTGGCCCAGCTCACCGAACACAACACACACTGGCCCAGCTCACCGATCACAACACACACTGGCCCAGCTCACCGAACACAACACACACCGCCCCTGATAACTGATCACAACACACACTGGCCCAGCTCACTGAACACAACACACACTGGCCCAGCTCACCGAAAACAACACACACCGGCCCAGCTCACCGAACACAACACACACTGGCCCAGCTCACTGAACACAACACACAATGGCCCAGCTCACCGATCACAATACACACTGGCCCAGCTCACCGAACACAACACACACCGGCCCAGCTCACCGAACACAACACACACTGGCCCAGCTCACCGAACACAACACACACCGGCCCAGCTCACCGAACACAACACACACCGGCCCAGCTCACCGAACACAACATACACTGGCCCAGCTCACCGAACACAACATACACTGGCCCAGCTCACCGATCACAACATACACTGGCCCAGCTCACCGAACACAACATACACTGGCCCAGCTCACCGAACACAACACACAGGCCCAGCTCACCGAACACAACACACACCAGCCCAGCTCACCGATCACAACACACACTGGCCCAGCTCACCGATCACAGCCCAGCTCACCGATCACAGCCCAGCTCACCGATCACAACACACTGGCCCAGCTCACCGATCACAACACACACCGGCCCAGCTCACCGATCACAACACACACCAGCCCAGCTCACCGAACACAACACACACCGGCCCTGATAACTGATCACAACACACACTGGCCCAGCTCACCAAACACAACACACACCGGCCCAGCTCACCGAACACAACACACACCGGCCCAGCTCACCGAACACAACACACACCGGCCCAGCTCACCGAACACAACACACACCGGCCCAGCTCACCGAACACAACACACACTGGCCCAGCTCACCGAACACAACATACACTGGCCCAGCTCACCGAACACAACATACACTGGCCCAGCTCACCGATCACAACATACACTGGCCCAGCTTACCGAACACAACATACACTGGCCCAGCTCACCGAACACAACACACAGGCCCAGCTCACCGAACACAACACACACCAGCCCAGCTCACCGATCACAACACACACTGGCCCAGCTCACCGATCACAGCCCAGCTCACCGATCACAACACACTGGCCCAGCTCACCGATCACAACACACACCGGCCCAGCTCACCGATCACAACACACACCAGCCCAGCTCACCGAACACAACACACACCGGCCCTGATAACTGATCACAACACACACCGGCCCAGCTCACCGATCACAACACACACCGGCCCAGCTCACCGAACACAACACACACCGGCCCTGATAACTGATCACAACACACACTTGCCCAGCTCACCGAACACAACACACACTGGCCCAGCTCACCGAACACAACACACACCGGCCCTGATAACTGATCACAACACACACTGGCCCAGCTCACCGAACACAACACACACCGGCCCAGCTCACCGATCACAACACACACCGGCCCAGCTCACCCATCACAACACACACTGGCCCAGCTCACCGATCAGAACACACACCGGCCCAGCTCACCGATCACAACACACACCGTCCCAGCTCGCCGATCACAACACACACCGGCCCAGCTCACCGATCACAACACACACCGGCCCAGCTCACCGATCACAACACACACCGGCCCAGCTCACCGATCACAACACACACCGGCCCAGCTGACCGATCAAAAAACACACCGGTCCAGCTCACCGATCACAACACACACCGGCCCAGCTCACCGATCACAACACACACCGGCCCAGCTCACCGAACACAACACACACCGGCCCAGCTCACCGATCACAACACACACCGGCCCAGCTCACCGATCACAACACACACCGGCCCAGCTCACCGATCACAACACACACCGGCCCAGCTCACCGATCACAACACACACCGGCCCAGCTCACCGAACACAACACACACCGGCCCAGCTCACCGATCACAACACACACCGGCCCAGCTCACCTATCACAACACACACCGGCCCAGCTCACCGAACACAACACACACCGGCCCAGCTCACCGATCACAACACACACCGGCCCAGCTCACCGAACACAACACACACCGGCCCAGCTCACCCAACACAACATACACCGGCCCAGCTCACTCAACACAACACACACCGGCCCAGCTTACCGATCACAACACACACCGGCCCAGCTCACCGATTACAGCCCAGCTCACCGATCACAACACACTGGCCCAGCTCACCGATCACAACACACACCGGCCCAGCTCACCGATCACAACACACACCAGCCCAGCTCACCGAACACAACACACACCGGCCCTGATAACTGATCACAACACACACCGGCCCAACTCACCGATCACAACACACACCGGCCCAGCTCACCGAACACAACACACACCGGCCCTGATAACTGATCACAACACACACTTGCCCAGCTCACCGAACACAACACACACCGGCCCAGCTCACCGAACACAACACACACCGGCCCTGATAACCGATCACAACACACACTGGCCCAGCTCACCGAACACAACACACACCGGCCCAGCTCACCGAACACAACACACACCGGCCCAGCTCACCGATCACAACACACACCGGCCCAGCTCACCCATCACAACACACACCGGCCCAGCTCACCGATCAGAACACACACCGGCCCAGCTCACCGATCACAACACACACCGGCCCAGCTCACCGATCACAACACACACCGACCCAGCTCACCGATCACAACACACACCGGCCCAGCTCACCGATCACAACACACACCGGCCCAGCTCACCGATCACAACACACACCGGCCCAGCTCACCGAACACAACACACACCGGACCAGCTCACCGACCACAACACACACTGGCGCCAGATAACTGATCACAACACATTTGATGCAGGAACTATTTGAGCCGTTCATATTAGACTGGGGAGAGAGGTGTTGTAATAATGTAAAATATGTGAAAAATAATGTGTTTTTCGAACAACCTTGTATGAGAGCCTGTTTTAGTACACCCCCATGACACAATAAAGACTTAGTAAGAGAGCATAATAGGATCCATTTAAAATAACATGATTCAGGACCAGTGCCACAGACTATCCCTCCCCCTCACCCAAGAGTGTGAAACTATATTTTAATTTTGAAATATAATGGTTTATTTAAAAAATATATAGCTGCAAATGCATATGATTTATTGCAATAATATGATGCTACTATAGCAACAATTTAGGACAGAGACTTTTCACAAAGTCGCATTTTAATTGTTACATCTCTGACACAATTTTCCTCTCAAGCAGTGCAAGAATGCAGCACTACTGAGTAAGATATGATGGAATATTTTTTTTTTATAATTTTTAATAGAGGGCTAGATGATAGTTGGTTAATTATTTTATTTATTGTGTTTGCTGCTGTTCAAGTTGTTCTAACTTAAAATTATGTATCTGTTAATTAAACCTTTAATTTTTTATTTACTCAAGAGTATGTGTGTGTCGATATGTGTTTGCTTAAGAACTTGTTTCAGTATCTTTATCATTTCCTCCAACATGTGCAGTCACCCATAAATATTCTGCTATAAATCTCAGTTGGCATATTCGATGCAAAACTTGCAGTACTTCTATTGATATATATTTTCTAGATTCTGATTCTCCACTCAGTATACTTGAAAATGCAGAATATGAATCTGAACAGATCACAACTGTTGTTGGTTGGATTTCTTCTACTCACTGCAAAGCTTTCTGAAAATAAAAGGTTTCTCCCTGAAAAAGCTGTGCCAGGAGAGGATCTAAAAGATCACAACATATTCAAGGGCTTGGTTTTGAATCTCCTCTATCTTAGTTAGTAATGAAGCTGCTGAGCCATATATTATTCTACAATAATCAATTGATGATCAATGCACAGTTTACTCTTTTAAGAGAATGTCTTGTAGCTGGACTCGGAGTTGACATATCGAGTGACGTATAGTAGAACCGCCCAAGATTGTGGTTTCACTTAGGTCCGTTAGCGAAGTGTAAACTCCCGTTCTCAGAGAGTTTGTGAAATTAATCGTAAGTATGTGTCGGAAGAGGAAAATGCGGTAAAGGACTTTGCTGCTGGTTCACAATATTTCACTATTTTCTCTTTCCGAGAAAAATGCTACAAATTAATCAAAGGAACAGGATCTGATGAAGATGATAGATGCAAAGCATGAGGTGGTGGGCGGGATTACATTTCAAAGCCTCTGATTGGCTCTAATGTGGCCAATGAAATCATTCTGTGGGTTGGTCAATGGAGACACACAATCACAGACCGCCGTTTTCTCTTTAGAAATTAGCATAGAGCAGTGAATAAAAAACTCCCATTTTATCATAAAAATAAAGATATGTTTTTAAAAACGTATATGACGGTTTTGTCAGCATCAGTGAGGTCAGCTGCCAAGAAGTGCTGAAGCAGCTTCATCCTGACACCGGAATCTCCTCCAAGGCGATGGACATCATGAACTCTTTCATCAAGGACATCTTCGAGCGCATCTCCGGTGAGTCGTCTCGTCTCGTGTCGTCTCGTGTCGTGTCGTGTCTCTCCAGCATCACATCGACAGAGATCCAGACCGCCGTGCGTCTGCTGCTGCCGGAGAACTGGACAAACACGCCGTGTCTGAGGAACAAAGACCGGGACCAAATACACCAACATCATCAATGAACCCAACGACTCTTTAAGAGCACCACATCATCTGGAGAAGAGCTCTTTCTGTTAGATGAAAGGAGCACCAATAACTTATGTTTAGTACTAATTGTTTAACAGTAGTGTTTGCAGGGTTCCTGTGGGGTATGTAACTGTATGGAATTTGATTCAGGTAACTTCCAGGTCTGGGAAAGTATGGACAGAAGAAAGCAGAGTATGGACAAATATTTGCATTTCCAGACTTTTGCCCCAATTAATTTTTATATATGATAAAAATGCAATCATTTTATGAAAATGTTTATCATACAGCAGCTGTTTAGTGAAAATGTATGTATTTGTTTTATCTCTAATGATTATCAAACATGACTGGTGCTCTTGGTGCAAGCTGCACTTTTCTATTTTGGGTTTCTTCTCATGATATTCTTATAGCACCATATTACATAGCCTCAAGGACCTTAGTAAAAATAAAAAATGCACATATTTTTATGTGCGCACATGAAACCATTATGCTTGGCATATAGGACAATGAATATTGAGCCACCTATATATATATATTTTTTGGGCCACAACAGAATATGCGTTAAAGAGACCTTAGGCCTTGAAATATGACATATTAACATAAGCCACATTTTGAACACTTTTTTTTTACAAAACCACAATTTTTTTTTATAGACCTTGAACTTGGCAACTAGGACAATGCACACAGCCATATTTTGTCATCTTTATATAAAACTAAAAATCGTGTACGCAAGTAAAGCAATTCCTATGTACGTGAATAGTTTCTCGGGGGCAGAAAAAAAGTTCATTGTGTGCATGCAAAAGTCATTTATTATTATTATTATTATTATTTTTTTTTTTTGGTTTAAGGTGTCTGTTCACTTGCATGTTTTTTTTAATCACTTCAAGAATATCAATGAAAAAAAATATTTATGTTTAATATGAGCCAAAAACTCTAGAGCCTGACCGATATCTTTTTTTTTTTTTTTGATTGTTACTTGAATCACAAACGTTTCCAACATGTTTTGATGTAGGCTTAAGCTGTGTATGTTTAGTTATAATTTGATTGTAGCCCAATGACACATACTCTACCATGTTTTTGTGTTGGGGGCTGCAAAGTGGACAAACCAGCTCTGGGTTAGCTAGGGTAGTTAAATGTGATTGCAAGATGTAAATGTCCTGATAAGATTAAAGCCATTAACAGCGTGAATGCAAGGTGACTTACATCGTAAACAATATAATTCACAATGTCCATATGTGTGCATGAGGGTAAATGGTCCAGGGGTGCTTCTCAATTCTTATTTGTGCATCGTCGTTTCCTTTCCTCGTGTCTTAGCTCCACCTCTTCAGGATGCGAGGGAAGGACACAAGGAAAAGACGTGAGGATGGAGGACTTGAATCAAGTGAAATGATTTATCCTCGCTCTCTTCAGCGTTACTTCAGTGTCATCAGCTGTGATTAAAGGGATCTGCCCTTATGTTGTTCAAGTTTGTTAATTAAGACATTCATAATAAATATTAATACAGCAAGATGCCCTGTTTGAAATATATGACATGCATGGTTTATTTGAAGTGAAAAGGTAAAATATAAATCAAAATTATTACAACAGATGTGAAGGGGGTGGAGAATTTATACGTGCGTCACGTTAAGTCGATAAAAGACTTCCGCATAGGATACTTTTTTTTTATTGACAAAAATAAAATAAAACAAAACAAAAACTCTCGTAGGGGAAAGAGAATACACACGTGTATATACAAATGTTGTCAATATACAAAATGTACAAACCAAGCAGAAATAAAAACAAAACACAAAAACCAAGAGGGGGAGCTACTTCAAAATACATAGGTCAAAAGAAAAAAAGGCTAAAAAGAAAAAAAAAAGTTACATTATAATTTGGAGCTGCGCACACACACAAGGTGGTACATTAAAATTCTGATGTCTGCCACGTGTAAACTTGCTACGTGCTCAAAAGCACAAGACAGTCTGTTCCAGAGGCCTTAACTGGCTGTTACAGACCTTTGAAGACTTCTGCAGCAATATAGATATAGATATAGAAATAGATTATGCAGTAGCTTTCCATCTAGTTCCACAAAAGGTTTATATTTTGAGCTTTATGATTCTGTATGTCTGGGTTTTAGTTCCACATGTCTGCATCTTGAGTTATTTATAAATCCTTTTGAGTTTTGATAAGGGAGACAATACAGCCAATCTCCTGAGGTATTTGTAACCCTGTATTCAACTGAGCATAGTCAAAACATCAGTAATTATATGCTGACTTCCAAAATGTGGAAGTGAAACCAAGTCACGCGGCATATATGGATATTTTTGTATAATCCAGAGGCATATGATCGATGTTTTTATATCTATTTGAGACGTGGCTGCAGCTTTAATCACGAGGTTTATTGTTTTGAAGGGTTATAAGAGAGTTGCCGTCACCCTCCCTTCTCAGCTCAGACCGAGTTCAGTCTAGTCTATACTAGCTGAGCTTCGTTTCTCATCTTTACCTTCTCTTGTATTCCGGGCTCACTGAATACTTTGAACTTTTTACAGGTTTATTCACCTCAGATACTTTGAATTTTATTATTACTTTGACTTTGATATACAGGTATTCTTATATACTTTGTATTATTATTTCTAAAATGTAATTTTTTACAGTTTGATTACTTTTCAAATATTATAATAATTTTTACTAATCTTAAATCCATCATATATGGATTGTTTTAAAACTATATTAATTTTGGATTTGTATTTTCTATATTTGAAGCTGGTTTTAATACTTAATCTGTTTACGAGTGATGACTTGTTATGAGTTGTATTCTCATTTTCTATATTCTCTGAATTAATTTGCATACTAAAATACCACCACACCGTCTGACCTGGATTGAAGTAGTTTTTTGCATCACAAGAGGAGATTAATCAAAACAGAAGTTTCCTAGATATGTCAAAATGTCAATGTGCTTTGAATTAACTGTAATAATGGTACAGGTATTGCTTTGCAGATCTTGTTATATTCTCTATTCGTACAGTTTAAATTATATTTGTCTATGAAAGCTTTATAATCAAGCAAGTTACCATTATCATCAATAATATCATTCACAAACACAACTCCATTGGCATACCAATCATACCTGAACAATGATTTCCTATTGATTATAATGATCCTATTGTTCCATAAGGTGGATGCATGCAGATAAAAGTTATGGGTAAATATAATTTTCCAATATTGGAGAATTTGTTTGTGGTTTGATAATTTAACAGGAATTTTGGTCACCTCAAAATCGCATTGCAAGAGAAAATCAAGCCTTCCTACTTTAAATAGATGTCTAGGAATGTGATACCACATTGAATCTGGTTGTGATAGATATGTTTTCAACCAGTTAATCTTAAAGGACTCAAACATTGATTCAAAGTCCATGGCTTTGATATCACCCATATCATACTCTTTAACGAGCTGAGATCTCCTTATGTGGCGATATGATATCACATGAAAGAAAAGGTTAATCAGTGAATTTATCCGACTACGCCACCCTGGTGGGAAGCCAGAGACTTTATTCCCAATAAAGGACACAGGTAAGTTTCACCAAATGAAGGCAAAGAAGTAAGGGAGACGGGGTGATAATACAAAAGATTGGATTTTATTATAAAAAAAAAAAACCACGCATAGATTTAAAACGCTCTCACACAAACCACATCCACAATAATGGAGGTAATTCCCAGGGCCAGGATTAGTGGGAACCAGGCAGGCCGGCTGCAACTCAGAATGGTGATCCAAAAACCCACCTAAATTCACACCAAAGCAACCATCACAGACACCCACCAATGGGAAGTTGTATCCACACACACACCGCACACTGACACACTGCAGAATCTGCTCTCGCTGCAATAACTGAGAGCAACATACAATAAATATTACAGAATGGACGGTAAGCAAACTGAACACCTAAACACACCTGCAGCCGAAATACGCCGCGAGTTGCCGCACTGCCAACGCCACCAGAGACGCTCTAAATGAAACCATAAATAGCGCATATTAGACTCGCAACATGCACATCGTTACACCGCCAACAAACAACCAAACATACCGGAGGAAGGAAACTGAACGGAAACGGAAATGCCAGGGAGAGAGAGAAGCACCCCAAGTCACAAACATACCCGCCTGTATATAAGCACATTTTTTCTCCGCATCGCTGTTTCATCTGGAATGACAGAAACATTCTTTATAAACACAAATCTCTTTTTTTAAAGAACTGGTTTGACAACGATATTAAATTGATCAGTCAGTTATATAATAAAGAAGGAACACTCTTTTCTTATGATGAATTCCTTTCTTATTATAAAATACCAGTCACTCAAAAAGAATTTGCAATGGTTTTTGGTTCAATCCCTTCTGGTACACAAATGCTATTTAGAGGTATTGATAAAGACCATTCTCCCGGTTCAGTATCTTTTGATGTTACTAAATCTTATGTGGGTAAAATTTGTTTTTCATCATACCTCAAGAGTAATAATAGAGCTATTCGTACTCTTTTCCATAAAGAAATTGTTACTGTGCCTTATATCTTGTCTCGCTGGGCCTACTCATTAAATGGAAATTGTATTTGCTGGAGGAAAGTGTGGTTATTACCACAAAAATATCATCTTAGAAATAAGATTAAAGAAGTTTCTTATAAACTTATTCACAGATTTTATCCAGCAAGTCATTACTTACAAAAATTTAAAAAAGGTATAAATGTAAATTGTACTTTTTGTAATGAATATGAGGAAACTGTCTTGCACTTATTTTGCCACTGTGCATATTCAGTTACACTATGGGGTAAGGTCCAAAATTTATTAGGGAGAATATTCAGTGTTTAAAACATTTTTTACTCTTATGGGAAAATATACTTTTTGGTTTAACTGACTATCCTGACGAAAAAGAACAGTGCTTTTATTTAATTAATTTACTTATTCTGTTGACCAAATTTCACATTCATAAATGTAAATTTAGCAATAAAAAACCCAATTTTATGGTTTTGTTAACTGAAATATGTATTTATATTGACAGTATCAGAGACTCTAAGAGCAAAAAAGCTGTAAGAACTTTGAAAATGTGTAACTTTTACAATTTGTTTATTTGATTTTATATATGCGTGTATAATACTTTCCTCCCCCTGGCAATTGTTGTGTTTGTTGTAATTTGTATTTCCATCTTTTTCGGTTTCTTTTTTTAACTTTTTTTGTTTCTTGATAACATGTTGTATGTTATAATTTTTTCGAATTAAAAAAAAAAAAAAAAAAAAACATACCCACCTGCCATAATAAAGGTCCTTAAATAGTATAGATACCACCAATGAGATCGCTAGTACTGTCGCTATCATTTGATTGGTGCACCAACTGTACATCAACCAGCCAATAAAAGACTTAGCCTGCCACATTCATATAATGGGTTTTATTTTTCCACAGGAATTGGAAAATAAAAGAGTTGATTTTCTTAATATTACTGGAAGAAACATACAGGGAATGACATGGATAAATTACTTTGGAAATACCTTCTGCTTTAGATATAGTAACTCTACCAAAGATAGTGAGGTCTCTGGTAAGCCAACGACTCAAAGATTTTTTCATATCTATTAATGGTTTAGAAAAAATTGCATCTTCCCTTCTGATAGCATTTTTAGATAAAACTATTCCTAGATATTTCACTTCAGATTTCACCTCGATTGAGGAGATGATGGAATCCGCTGATGAGTGAATGGGAAGTAGCTCACATTTTTTAACATTGAGGGTTAATCCTGAAACTTTAGAGAAAATCAAGACTGAATCAAGGGCAACATCAACCATGAATTTATTCCTTAAAAGGATTGCTGTGTCATCTGCAAATTGACTCATTTTTAATTCCTTATCAAATATAGAGATCCCATGCAAATCGGGTTTGTGATTAATGAGCATGATAAGCGATTGGGTGGCTAGAGTAAACAGTTTGGGAGAAATTGGGCACCCTTGTCTGATACCTCGGAGCACCTCAAACCTAGGAGTCATACCAGGATTCAGGGACACAGAACTATATATGTCAGGATAAAACATCTTAATTATTTTACAAAAATTGTTCCCAAAACCTAAAAAACCTAAGATTTCAAATAAAAAGGCATGTTCAACCATGTCAAATGCCTTATAAAAATCGAGAAATAAAATAAAGGCATCAGTATCAATAAGATCTTGGTAGTCAAGCATGTCTAAAGCAATCTGGTGTGATTGTGTATATTTCTACCCCTCATGAAAGCTGATTGACAATCATCAATAATATATGATAATCCATCATTCAGACATGTGCCAATAATTTATAATCGTTACATAACAAGGTAATTGGTCTCCAATTATCCAATAACAGATTATCGTTGTTAGGTTTGGGAATTAGAGTGATGAGACCATGTTTCATAGTGGGAGAAAGATTACCTTTTGAGATACAATCTAAATAGGCATTATAGAGCATTTCCCTGATATCACTCCAAAAGAAAAGGAAAAACTCCACGGTTATCCCATCTATTCCAGCTGATTTCCCCTTAGACATCTGTTGAACTGCCAAGTCTAGATCCTTAAATCTTAGCTCATCTTCCATCGATTCTTTAAAGTTATCATCCATCGTCTTTTTAAACCCCTGAATCTTATTTAAGAAAAAACAACAGTCTTCTTTAGAAAAAAGGGATTTATACAAATTACTATAAAAAGCTTTGATTTTTTCGTTTACTTCTTGAATTTCAACAATAACATCATTAATATTTAACTTCTGATTTTTTTTCTTCACCTGTCTTTGTTTTACCTGACTAAAAACATAGGAATAATTTTTTTCCCCTTCTTCAATCCAACGAGCCCTTGAACGAATAAATGCTCCCTTGGCCTTTTCCAAATATATATTATCAAGATGGGACTGTACATTGTTTAATTCAGTCTGCTCTTCCAGCGTCAAATCATCTTTACAGCACAACGTATTAATGCGCCTAATGATGTCCCTTTGTCTTATCTTTTTAAGTGTTGATGACTGCTTACTTTTCTTAATAGCTATCTGTTTAACTTTGAACTTGAACCATTCCCATTTACTCAATGAACACATTTCCAATTCACCTACTTCTTTAACCAGTTGTTTAACTACATTACAAAACTCTTCCAAGAGGGTATTATTACATTTCCATATGGGGTTTATGTTATTCTCTCTTCCACCCGGAGAAAGTGTCAAAAATATTCCACTATGATCAGTTAGGGGTGATGCTGAAATTTCACATCTATTTACCTCATTAACTAAATTGTCCGATATTAACCAATAATCCAATCTTGAGCACTGGCCATTATTAGATGAATTAAACCAGGTAAATTGTTTTCTGGTTGGGTTTTTCATTCTCCAGTAATCTATTAGATTGGTCTTTGTGGTCAATTCAACGATTGTTTCATCAAATGTGTGGCAGTGTCTCTTTGACGGTAGACGGTCTAACCAAAGATCAGGGGCCAGGTTAAAATCTCCCCCAATTATTATTATATCCGTTGAAAAAAGCATCTTCCATTCTTCTAAGCACTTACTTAAAGATGAGAAAAGATTTTTGTTCTGTGCTTTTTTGTTATAACCATACACACATAATAAAATGTAATTTAGACCATTAATTTCTGTTGCGATCATTATCCAATAGCTGGTAGGGTCACTTTTATGGTCAATAATTTTCCCAGGAAATCTATTTAACAAAGTCATAACTCCAGCCGAATGTGATGTTCCATGACTGAAAAAGATAGAATCTCCCCATTGCAATTTCCAAAATTTTGTGTCAGCCTCAGCTGAGTGGGTTTCTTGCAAAAAAAACACAATTAGCACTTTGCTCCTTACAGAAAAGAAAAACAGCCTTACGTTTTACATTAACTTTCAGCCCCCTAGTATTTAAAGACATAAAGGACAACATTTAGGTGATAAGTAGAAAATCTATTAACAATGCACAAAAGAGTGTTAACAATGTGCAGGAGTGAGTCATTAGTCCTAAATCTTCTCGTTTAGTGTAACTAATCCTCTATACACTATAAAGGGAGGAAAGTAAAACTACAAACCGAACAACTATTGTAACCAAGGGCTATTTAAATATGAGATCAACTTCGTCTTCATTGTGTTTTTCTTAATTTTGGCAACCATAAAGCTATTGATAATAGACTTACCATAACAAAAAATATCAAATTATGACCAGCTTTAAAAACATTTAACAGGTAAACAAAGTAAACATTCAGTGTCTGCCAAAAAAGGAGGTCATCAACTTACCATTGACCATGCTCCGATCATAACAACGGGTTATTTAACCCTGAATGTTCGATGATGCATTAGCAAACAAAGTTTGAGTAGTAGTGATCCTTACATATCGGAGCGTTTATGTCAAACAAAAAATAAAAAAATAAAATCTCAGTCAAACTTGAGTGCAGGCTAAAATTCTGACAGCCATTCAAATGCTAGCAAAACAAGTGATCAATTGGGGTCCACTCTCCGGTTATCGATCAGAGTGTAACCTTCCTTTAAGAATGCCCTTTTACCCGTCTTTCTGGCTTCTTGGACCAGTGGCCACAGCTTTGCACGCGCCTCCCGGTCTTCTTTCGAGAAGTCTTCTTTGAAACGTATGTGCATGTCTCTTACACACTCTTTGCATCCTTCGACTTCTTCCAAACATCTTCCCGCACCGTTCTCAACCCGAACTGAATGATGATTGCTCTCGGTGTGTTATTTGAGGTAGTGGCGTCCCCTTTCCTTCCCACCCGGTGAACGGCGTCAACGGTGCCTCGCAGCCGCTCCACAGACATAGGAACAACTCTTGTCAGTATCCCGATGACAACTTCTCTCGTGTCCTCTCCATCTTTTTCAGGTAGACCAATTATCCTCAGATTCCACCGTCTTTTATATCGGGTTTGCTCTGCACATGCTTCTTTTAACACGCTGTTTTCTCTCTGAAGGCCTCCTATTTTTTTTTTAAGCGCGCAGGTTTCTTCACGGTTTTCTTTAGTTGCGGTTGTGTTAGCTTCGATACGTTTGTCGAAACTTTTCAAAAGTTCCATCTGCTCGTCCATTTTTATTGTCAGAGCTTGTACTTTTATCTTCTTTGGATGAATGTTGCTATGCTTCCATTTCACACTCAATGTCAAAATCATCACATGCCTCGTGAAGAGCAAGCGAATTGTAGTTGTGGTCTGACATGATTCCAAATAACAAAGAAAGAAAAGAAACGTGAAACGTGTTTTTTGTCCCTTAATTTTAACACTATGATACGTATCTGTTTAGTAGAGGGGTTGTTGCCCCTGGCAACCGATAGCTTGTCCTACTGCCATGGCCGACCGGCTCAGACCCCTCCCAAATCAACCCAAATCAGCACATGACTCCTCACTCTCAATAGCTGAGCTGCACAGATATATCCACACCTGTAAGATTCAGAGAAAGCATTCATTCCTAGAAAGAAATAGCAATGAAGCTTTGTGTCGACGACATGGAGTTATGCAAAGAGCGACACAGAGAAACATCTGAGACAAGTTTTCTAAAGCCATGAAAAGAATGGAAGGAAAGAGTAAAGATATATAAGGTAGCAAGTAACAAATACATGCGTTTCAAATAAATGTTACACCATACTGCTGCTGCTGCTGCTGTCGTTCTTTCAATTAGCAAATTTAAATGCTATACAATAAATTAAATGCCAAATGAACATACAATAATAAACCTTTGTTTTTATAAAAAATAAATCTTGACACCACACAAAATATAAAAAGGCGTAACAATTTATCCAGTTTAATATAATAAATGAACACTAATAAAATAAAGTAACAAACTGACTCCAAAGTTTTTTTTCCACATCATGCTTCAGTTTTGCAGACTATGAGACATTCACACTTCCCATAAAGGAGTGATTATGGTTCTTTTGTATTGCAAACATGATACTTGACTCTGAACTGCTGCTAAACAATATTCTTTTGTCTGTAATATTCTGACCATTGGTGCCTGTCTCACACCTAGATTGCCTACACTTATTCATTTCATCGTTGTTGTGTTTAAGGGATATGAGTCATGATTACATTAATCTGCACGCCCCCTCCAGCAGCGTACTTTGTGTCAGTACGTCATAAATAGGACGAGGCATCAGTTTACTGTCAGGATTTGTCGTGTCACATTGCACCGTGTAGACAGCGTAGACAGCATCACTGATTATAATGGGTTCTATTGTATTTTGTTGTGTAGACACCCAGTCAGGAAATGTGATAAGCATGAGTTCTGGGCTGCGGTGAGGCCGGTATAAACACAAGTATTGACTAGAGCGGCCACGATCAGCTGGTGGCCGTGGAGCCTTACGCACCGCAGAAGCGCACCTTGATGCACTGAACCCCTTTAAAACTGAGCCATCCATTCATCATTGTAATGTGCTGATTTAATATTGGTGCGGTGGGTGACAGGCGGTGACCGGATGATTTATTTGAAGCAGTGGACTTGTGTGAAGTTTGAGTTCATCCGCTCATACACTGACCTGAGTCACCAGTAGCAAACAATGGAGTGCACTTTGCTGGAAAATTATAGTTTTTCACTAAGTAATACACTAAGTAATTACATTAGTTAGAAGCATTTCATCTGCGTTATATGTTCTGTGTTATCTGCATATTTGCCGGTACTGATATATCTGTGACAGGCTCATATCGGCCGATAATATCAGAAAACGATATATCGGTCGGGCTCTACAAAAATCTACTGAGAGGTTTGGAAACTTGAGTCTGGAAAAGTAATGAATTTAGAAATGGAAAATGTGTAGAAACCCTGTGTGTGAGTTCTAGTGAATGTGACTTTTCACTATGAATGTGATGGGTAACATTTTTAAATAGTTTTTAGTTTTAGTGTTTGTGCCAAAAATCTGTTGTTTGAGCACTGCTGAAGTAAACTTCAGCAACTTTCAGTATTTCACTATGAAACATTTTTTAAAAACATTAACAAGAAATGCACGGATCTATTTACTTCAGTCTTTGTGTTCAGTTTATTTTGAACACTGTTTTCTTTCTGCTGTTTTATAATCCAGCTGTTTTATAATAGTGAAACTCATGTGACAGAGATAATCAAAATGTTATTGTTTCATAGTGATATCACATTTCTGTAACCGTTAATTCGTAACGTGATGTTTTCTATATATTTTCTCCAGATCATGTACATTTGTGGTCACGGTAGAACAGGTTTGTTTTTTGTTTTTTGAAGGGTAGCACATGAGTTTAACCGTGTTATGCCTAAATTTATGAGATTAAACTTGGAAAAAATCACTTTTTTTAATATATGATAGTTTATTGAACATTTTGACAAACAATATATATATATATATATATATATATATATATATATATATATATATATATATATATATGTATATTTTAATACATACTTTTACAGCTCATTTGTTAAACTGAGGAGCTAAAATTCAAAGATGAAAAAAAAAATTTTTACACCGAGGCCTGAGCAAAAATGCAATTTGGTGCAGATGATAATAGTTATATGGAGCTATAATTCTAAAAGCTGATAATGTAAATCAATGAGATCTTTAGAACAGTAAAACAGAATATTTACATAAATGATATTCAAATACTTATAATTTTGAAGATATAACACAACACAATGATAATTGAGAGAAGAACAAATACAGTTATGTTTGGATAATCAGGTAAATATAAGCTGCTTCAGTCCAGTAAGTGTTTGACTTGAAATATTACTAACACTGTAAAAGTTACTTTTACCTTAAATTCAGTAAAGATTTAACAGCAAAGAGACATTTATAGAATTACACTCAAACTCCTTTTACTCCGACGACAGAGAGCATCTAGCATCATAAAAACAGCATGTTGTTCAGATGTAATTTGACATTATAATTGTTGTTTGTGGTATTTAAAGGGTAACTTTCATTAGCTTCCAGTGAATCTGACACACATGAATAAACTGGTTTTGGAGTCGATGATGAGCAGGAGCTCTTTCTGTGTGGAGTGGAGAAAAGAAAAACATGGGGAACAGACCCCAGAAGTGTGAACACCAAACAGGGAGACCAGGAGGGAGGAGGACCGGAGGAGGCTCAGGGGGAGGGACGGAGGGCCAGACTGACAGAGAGGAACAGGGACAGGAGTGAACACAAAAACAAAAAAACATGAAGCCCCTCCAGGGCGGGGCAGAAGACCACCACGTCCGTGTGGTGGAGACTGGAGTCCCCCAGGGCGGAGCAGAGGACCACCACAACCGTGTGGTCAGGGCGGAAGCCTCCCAGGGCGGAGCAGAAGACCACCACAACCGTGTGGTCAGGACGGAAGCCCCCCAGGGCGGAGCAGAAGACCACCACGTCCTTGTGGACGAAGCCAGAGTCCTCCAGGGCGGAGCGGAAGACCCCCACAGCCGTGTGGTCAGGGCGGAAGGCCCCCAGGGCGGAGCAGAAGACCACCACAGCCATGTGGTCAGGACCAGAACCCCCCAAGGCGGAGCAGACCTCCGTGCGGCTGGACCAACGGGACGACGAAACTCTGGTAATTCCCTGGTGTCCTTACTGGACTCCAGAAGATTGGTGCTGGCCTGACACTGCTCATAAAGATCATTGGTGACTTGCATTTGCTCATGAAGATCAATGGTGACTTGCCTTTGTTCATGAAGATCAGAGGTGACTTGCCTTTGTTCATGAAGATCAGAGGTGACTTGACTCAGTCCCTGAAGATCAGAGGTGACTTGACTCAGTCCCTGAAGATCAGAGGTGACTTGACTCAGTCCCTGAAGATCACCGGTGACTTGACTCAGTCCCTGAAGATCACCAGTGACTTGACTCAGTCCCTGAAGATCACCGGTGACTTGACTCAGTCACTGAAGATCACCGGTGACTTGACTCAGTCACTGAAGATCACCGGTGACTTGACTCAGTCCCTGGAGGATCACCGGTGACTTGACTCAGTCCCTGGAGGATCAGCGGTGACTTGACTCAGTCCCTGGAGGATCAGCGGTGACTTGACTCAGTCCCTGGAGGATCAGCGGTGACTTGACTCAGTCCCTGGAGGATCAGCGGTGACTTGACTCAGTCCCTGGAGGATCAGCGGTGACTAGCCCTGACTGTGGAGGATCAGCGGTGACTGGCACCTGACTCGACTCTGGAGGGTCCACTGGCACCTGACTCGACTCTGGAGGGTCCACTGGCACCTGACTCGACTCTGGAGGGTCCACTGGCACCTGACTCGACTCTGGAGGGTCCACTGGCACCTGACTCGACTCTGGAGGGTCCACTGGCACCTGACTCGACTCTGGAGGGTCCACTGGCACCTGACTCGACTCTGGAGGGTCAGCTGAGACTCTCATCCTGTGCAGCGGCGCTGGGCAAGCAGCCATCTTGGGCCATGACTCTGGACAGGCGGCCATCTTGTACTGTGGTGCTGGGCTGGCGGCCTTCTTGTACTGTGGTGCTGGGCTGGCGGCCATCTGGGGTTGTGGTGCTGGACTGGTGGCCATCTGGGGTTGTGGCGCTGGACCGATGGCCAATTTGGGCATTGGCGCTGGGTTAGCAGCCATCTTGTGCTGTGGCGCTAGGCTGACGGCCATCTTGGGCTGTGGCGCTGGAACGGTGGCCAATTTGGGCATTGGCGCTGGGTTAGCGGCCATCTTGTGCTGTGGCGCTTGGCTGGTAGCCATCCTGGGCAGTGGTGCTGGACTGGCAGCCATCTTGGGTTGTGGCGCTTGGCTGGTTGCCATCCTGGGCAGTGGTGCTGGGCTGACGACCACCCCGCCGGAAGAGACAGAAGTGGCTGGGGCATCCCACCGAAGCCGATGCTGCAGGTAGCGCACGAATTCCCAGAATTCCAGTGTCTCTCTCCTCCTGAGACACTGGATCATCCAGCCCGCCATTAAAATAGTCTTTAAGGGCTGCGTCATTGTATCCCATGCCCTCGGCCAGGGATCAGAACACCTGTGCCAGGGCACCCACCTCATTGCCCTCTTGGCGGAGGGCGATCAACCGAAGGTACTTGGTTCGCCGCTCCGCCATCTTGGCTGGGGAACGGAAAAACGGCATACCGCTGGTTCCCTGTGTGACGGAGTCCTTCTGTCACGATCGGTGTTACAGAAAACACAGGAGAAGGAACCAATCGCAGGTAAGTCATTTATTAAAGGGTAATCCAAAAGGGGTAAACAGTCCAGGCAGGGTCAAAACCAGAATATCCAAATCCAAACATAAACAAGACACAAAGGCAAGGCAAGGCAAGGCAAGGCAAGGCAAGGCAAGGCAAGGCAAGGCAAGGCAAGGCAAGGCAAGATGACGGACATGAATAAACTTTCAACATTAAACAAGGACTCCGTAACACAGACTCAGACAGACCGGGTATAAATACACAGAAGGATAATGAGGGAACAGGAGACAGGTGGGGAACAATCAATTACTAACAAGGAGGAAGGTGACCAAATAAGGGAACAGGAAGTGATAAGGTGACAGACACCGTGAGAAAGGGGGACATCTAGTGGAAACCCAGGGACACAACCCAGACACTGTGACACCTTCAGCCTGAGACTCCAGCATCCTGTGACTCTGAGCTTTGGAGAAGAGATGATTATTCCTCTGTTACAGCCGACTGCCTTTGGCCTTCACTAGATTTAACTGTCAAACACACACACATAAAACATTTATATTCACCTCAATTTGACACTTTCTGTTTTGCTTCCACTGCAGGTATTGATTTATGAATCAAATAATATTATAGCTAAATATGAATCTATAAAGACAGAAGTGTTACCTCTCGCTCTGTAGCATTTGTAAAGCAGCACGACTGTCACCAGCAGATACGGACAAGCTGTCAGAAGAAAACCGGGGATGATGAAGAATGAAATCTGATCTGAACATGACCCTGAAAAACAGAGACACAAGCACATTATTGAGAACATTACAGAGCTCCTAAAGACTTTCAGCAAGTTTACTGGGGAAAACACAACACAATTTTTGTAACCGGATTCTCGGTTTGATCTTCAGTTGACCAATCAGCAGAAAGGGCGTTTAATTCCCGCCCATGTGTATAAATAAAATATTCAAGCTCTTTATTTATTTTTCTACCCCTGAAGCTGAATTCTCGTTTTTCGTTTTTTTCAAAAAAACTAATGATTGAATGATACACAGATTCATGAGATTGAGTAAATTAAAAATTTATTTTGGTATAGATTTGATTCTAATGCTGTAGTTAATGCGCTCTTCATTTCATTGAATTGTAGGATGTTGATGAGGTGTGTACATGTCAGTATCTGTGAAGTATTAGTTATACTTCAGTTCATGTGAGTTTTCTGAAAGAATAAATACATCTGTCAATATCTAACTGAATGAAATCAAATCAGCGGACAGAGACTGATCTCCACAGACTCTCACCTCTGACTGAGATCCAGCTGTGCAGTGACTGTCCTCTCTCTGTTTTACAGTAGTAGAAACCCTCGTCTGACTCTGAGACAGTCGTGATGATCATCTCTCCTGTCGTCTGATTCTGGACGAGTGATCCGTCTTTATAGAAATCAGCTCTGAGGATCGAGGAGATTGTAGATCGATGTAAACAGTGTAGAGTCAGAGTATGTCCCTCAATTACAGGATCAACAGAACTCTCCAGAATCACATCACCATCTACACAACACAAGAGATACATGCATGCAGGAAGATGATGCTGATACATATTGTATCTTGAACTAATTTCTTAAATATAGTTCAAACTCCAACAGATCATCTAGTGTTATATGTTATTCGACTCACCGTGTACAGTGATGTTTAGAGGATGGCGTTTCTCTCCAGATTCAGACTGACACCAGTAAACTCCAGAGTCAGATGTGCTGAGAGAGACGAGTCGACATGTAGATCCTGTTAGTTTTGAACAATCTTCTGTGTTTCTGTCTGTGTATCTTCTCACTGTCCATCCAGAAGAGTTCGTCTGATCCTCACAGCTCAAAGAGAGAGAGTCAGATGAGAAGTGTTGACTTCTGCGGGGACGGACCACCAGAGACACTGAAGTAGAAACACCTGAGACAGACCAAAACCACACTTAAAAACGTGTTTGTATAATAAAATGTGTAATTAAAATTATGATGAAATTTAGAACCAAAGTTTTAAATAAGAAGGGTCTTATGCATATTTTATGCATATGTTTCTGATCTGGTTTAGATTGAGAATTGGAGGGAAGTGAGAGCAGGTTTTTGAGGTTTGCATTGGTTTCAGCTGGATTTGTCCCCCAGAGACTGTAATAAAACACAAATACAGATGAGTTCAAGTATAAATACAGTCTCACAGACTCACCAGTGATCCACAGGGGCTGTGTGTTACTGGTCTTTGTGTAATAGGCCGGTCGTCCTCTCTCTGCTCTGCACGTATAAACTCCTGTGTGCTGTAGAGCAGCAGGACTGAGAGTGTAAGAGCCTCCAGCTCCTCTGCTGCTGTCGGACAGATGATCATCATCTCTGAACCAGCTGAACGTCCAGCCTGTAGAGGAGACTGTAACCTCACAGATCAGAGTCACTGAGTCTCCTTCAGTCAGCCACGGCTGTGGAGACACTCGCACTGCTGCCTGAGCTTCAGCTGAACAACACATGAGATGAGTTATAGAGAGAGAAGCTGTTCACACTGATGATAATGAACACACACACAAACTCACCTGATACATTCAGTGTTACAGCATCACTGCGCTGAGAGCTTTGTGTTCCCATCTGTCCTGTACAGGTGTATTTACCACGGTGAAAGTCTTTAACACTGCTGATGTTCAGCTCTTGTGTTGAGGTTGAGTTATATTGGTAGTTTGTTCCCTCTGTTTCCCATCTGTACGTCCACTCAGTGTACGTCCACTTTATATCACATCTGAGAGAGACTGTTTCTCCTCTGAACACTTGTTCATCCGGTCGTACCGTCACCACAGCTTTAGGACTCACTGTACAAACACAGAGTAATGCATTAAGTTTAGATTCAAAGTGTGAGATGTTCTGTGGATATTGTCTCTGATCTCTGTGTTATGTCAGATACTATGTTCTCTCTCACCTGTAATATTTACCCACAGTGCATCACTGTATTGTGTGTAGTAGACTGGTTTCCCTCTTCCAGCTCTACACCTGTACTGACCTCCATCAGACACTGAATCAATCTTCACTCTGTTGGAGTTTGTTTCTGTCTTTTTCTCAGAGTTCAGTGTGTGTTTGTACCAGTAAAAGTCCCATCCAGGGGACAGATTCATGCGACAGGTCAGAGTCACTGTGTTTCCTGCAAGTGCAGCTCCTGCAGGATCTGATGTGAGTTCAGGCTTTGGCTCCAGATCTGCAGGAGAACAAGAACAGATTCAGAGTTCAGCTGTGAGACAGATCACTATAAGCCTCATGTAAGATTTGAAGAATCTCAGACACTTTTGGTGCTTTTCCACTGCATGGTACGGCTCGTCTCTGTTTCTTCTTCTTCTTCTGTTTTTTGGCATGTTGCATCCTGTGTGTGTATATCGCCACCTACTTTTGCTGTTATGCAGTCATGGTTTATGTATAATTATAGTATGGGGGCAGTAAAATTCTGTCAGATATTGTACAGTTTTAACCGAGACTAAAAAATGAGTTCCGAGCCGCGGAAGAAGCCTAAATAGTATTTGAAAATAGAATTAGTATGTCCCAAATCAGAGTAGGTTTATAAAAGTATACTTAAGATTCTCGGATGTTCTCTACTTCCGAACACTACAAATGTAGTGACAAAATGTACGATGTACAAAACGTTCATTAACGTACATGGTCATTAACTTTTAAATGTGTCATTATGCAAACACACGAGTTCTTGGCATGATAGTCCCACGACTAGCAGAGCAACGTGTCTCTTCGTTTCTCTCCAATACGGTAGGAAATTAAATTAAATGTGGATGCTGTTAACGGTGACAAGATGATTGACAGGTCAGTTTAAACAGTGACAGGATGCTCGTAACTAAGCAACAGAGCGTCCGTTACAGAAGCAGCTATGACGAAGAAGTAGCTCCCAAAGCTAGCCTACTATTCTTCTACATACTCAAAAGTATATATTTCTCACAAGCAAGGTAACAACCAGTGCTGTTTTATTGTTAGTAGAGTAGAACAGTTTTGAGAGACACACGGAGGTAATATACACACGCTCTCTCTCTCTCTCTCTCTCTCTCTCTCTCTCTCTCTCTCTCTCTCTCTCTCTCTCTCTCTCTCTTCTAATAACTTAATTTATATCTTCATTAGTCTGCTATTAACAGATCAAGCCTCTGTTACTAGGTCTAAAATTACAGTTTGACAATGGAGGCGTTGGATGAGATGCAGAAGAAATGAATCCTACTCACAATAGCGTTTTAAGAACAAAAACTAGAAGAATGCCTTGAAATATATCATCTGATCAATGTCCTGAGGTTTATCGACCGTAGTATGAGCAGAATAATTGACTCGAGCCGTTGAATTATTAGAGAAATAATGCACACCCGAGGTGGTGATGTGGCCACGACGTGATTAATAATGTTTTTCATTTTACTGTATTCAGCTGTTGTTTCTCATTTAAGCCTGTATGCCCATGATATATAGCCTTAGCTAAACTTTAGCTAACTTATTACATTGTTGCTCATGAGTCATGGATGTTATCAGACAAATTAACTATATGTGTACCTAGCCCACCTAGCCTTATCTCCAAATGTCTACAGCCCCATTGACTCCCTCTACCAATGCATTGATGAAATTAATAGTTGGATGTGCCAGAACTTTCTTCAGTTAAACAAGGAAAAAACTGAAGTCATTGCATTTGGAAACAAAGATGAAGTGTTCAAGGTGAATGCATACCTTAACTCTAGGGGTCAAACAACTAAAAATCAAGTCAGGAATCTTGGTGTGATTCTGGAGACAGACCTTAGTTTCAGTAGTCATGTCAAAGCAGTAACTAAATCAGCATACTATCATCTAAAAAACATTGCAAGAATTAGATGTTTTGTTTCAAGTCAAGACTTGGAGAAACTTGTTCATGCCTTTATCACCAGCAGGGTGGACTATTGTAATGGGCTCCTCACCGTTCTTCCCAAAAAGACCATTAGACAGCTGCAGCTCATCCGAGCATATCACACCAGTCCTCAGGTCCTTACACTGGCTTCCAGTTACATTTAGGATTGATTTTAAAGTACTTTTACTCGTATATAAGTCACTAAATGACCTAGGACCGAAATTTATTTCAGATCACTGAAAATAAACCTTACAGAGCACTCAGATCATTAGGATCGAGTCAGTTAGAAATACCAAGGGTTCACACAAAACAAGGAGAGTCCTCCTTTAGTTACTATGCTGCCCGCAGCTGGAATCAGCTTCCAGAAGAGATCAGATGTGCTAAAACACTGGTCACATTTAAATCTAGACTTAAAACTCATCTGTTTAGCTGTGCATTTACTGAATGAGCACTGTGCAATGTCCGATCCTGATTTCACTGTATTTTACGTATTCAGTATTTCATGTAAAATCATTTTTTTATTTTCTATTTTTATTTCTATTTTATTTTTCTATTTTAGTTTCTATTTTAAACTGTTTTAAATTCATTTTAAATAAGTACATTTTTAAATCATTTCCAAAGTTTTAAAATGTCTTGTTTTTATTTTTGTTATTATTTTTCTTCATGATTATCATACTTTCTTTAATGTAAACTACTTTGAATTACCATTGTGTACTAAATGTATAAATAATCTTGCCTTGCTTTGCCTATATTTGCCTTTTGTCTTCTGGATAATTAGCTGTAAATTCGAGGTAGCGGTAGTTTAGTCTTTTGTTCATCAGCACTCACATCCACACAAGACAAACACATCTGGAAAAGGAGGGAGGGCTTCACTTCTGCAGCTCTCTGTCTGTCTGTGATCTGATTATCAATGTGTGCTACACTGATGTGCTGCAGAGACGCAGAGGGAGAAAGGCATCAGAACTCGAGTCGATTGTTTTTATATTTGTATTTGTTTGACAAGAAAAGCTGTGCTCAAACAGATAGGCTACGCAGACATAATACATATATTAATTTAATAAAAAAAAAGCTCTAAGGGCACTTGGAGAAAGAAAAGGGCAGGTTCTCAAAGCCCCGTCTGATGTCTTTGTGTGCACGTGCCTGAAAATTACCATCTGCTCCCAAAAGGTGTAAACTCTCCATGTCAAGGCCTCCATCAATGCAAATTCTAATTGTTATTTCCAGTCTGTGATTTGAAGATGTTTGTCTTGGTCTGAGTATTTAAGGAAATGTTGTAAGAAGATCAGCGTGATTCTGAGCCTGTAGTGTGGATTGACTCTATACTCAATCCCAGGGACGTGCACAGACATTTTGAGGGGCAGGGGCTCAAGTGAAATAAAGGGCACTTCTCATAATTAGTTTTTTTTTTTTAAACAAAAAAGTATATATATATATAAATTCACCAATTTAGATTTCTAAATTTCAGGGGGAAAGACTCTTGATGTAAGTCAATAACTGGGGACGTTCTGTATGCAAATTAGGCGTCAACTAGTTAAAATGCGCACAGTTGCATCTAATTGGCAGGGAAATGCAGGTAAATAGGATAAACAAAATAACTAAAGCATATCACCTGGTGGTGATATATGCTTATTTTATTAACTTATTTTATTACATGGCTTGGTTGAATTCCAATGTAGAATGCGGTCAGTTATAACCAACAGACCGCTGTGCGGAGTATAACAGACGGTTGCCATGAAAAACAGAGCGTTGCTATGGACTCACAGGATTCTAACCGTAGAGACGGAGCGGACTATTTTCTTTAGCGGAAGCAAAACAATCGGGGGAGAGGGAGAGGGAGCACTTCAGAACTCCTGACCTGATATTTAGATACTATATTTCAATAAATATATTTGTTTGACAGGGAAGCTGTGTGCAAACAGAAATATACATATTATTTTTCAAAAATAAAAAAAAAGCATCCCAGAAAAAAGGGCACTTTCTCTCCAGGAATAAAAAGGGCAGGTGCTCAGGCCCCCTTTCATGTCTATGTGTGCACGTGCCTGCTCAATCCTATGTATTTTTATAAAGTCGGGTGCATCTTTTACTCTCAGATTTATCTTTGAGAATTTGATGTCTTGTATTATGATTGCCTCTGTCTAATGACCAAGACTGACGAGTTTGTGAGTATGAGATCCATTATATATCCATTTGATACGAGACTGTTATATGAATTGGATTAATACGATTAAAGAGTTAAATAAAATAATCAGATGTCTAGATACATTATACTATGAATGTTCAATAATAATTGGTATTTCTAACCTAAATTAGAAATAAGAATTAAATTGAAATCAAATGACTTTGTGCACTGAAAAGACTACATATGCAGGAAACCTTCAGCCAGCGGTGGACACCTTCATTTGGCCAGTTGGGTGGACTTTACAGTCATTTTATAAAAAGGAGGAATGTTTGCCCAAAAAAAGAAGATACACATGGCACAGCACTATATCACAGCATAAACTGTGAAGTCGTGGCCTAATGGTTAGAGAGTCGGGCTCGCAATCGAAAGGTTGTGAGTTCGAGTCTCGGGCCGGCAGGAATTGTGGGTGGGGGGAGTGCATGTACAGTTCTCTCTCCACCTTCAATACCATGACTTAGGTGCCCTTGAGCAAGGCATCGAACCCCCAACTGCTCCCCGGGTGCCGCAGCATAAATGGCTGCCCACTGCTCCGGGTGTGTGCTCACAGTGTGTGTGTGTGCGTGTGTTTACTGCTCTGTGTGTGTGCACTTTGAATGGGTTAAAAGCAGAGCACAAATTTCTATCTACATACAGCACGCGTCCCGTTACATGTTTCTACAGGAGCCCGAAACACACAAACTGCTCTACAGACCGCGTTTGTTGTTTTGTGAATAAAACACAATTATGAACAAGTACATTAATATTCACAATAACATTGATTTATTGAATAAATAAGTAAACATAATTCCTGAATTGCCCTTTGTAAGAGATCTCGGTGGTGTCTGCTGTGTTTATGGAGGACATCTTTACCTGCATCAGCCACCGTAGTTTCTCTAAAGAGAGATGTGAGCGGAGGACTGAGCAACTTCACTAGATAGCGCTAAAATACACACTGCACCTTTAATACATGATCTGAATCATGAAACACTGGTTTGTAGTGCACACAGTTTTACTGTCTCCTGCACTTTGTTATTCTTCTGGTTATTTCTCTACAGTGTCTAATGAACCAGACGTCTCACACATTCACAGAAAACCACTTCTGCGTCGAAAAATAAGGTTCATAACATCCTCTGTGACAGGGATCAGCAACCTTTTCGGCATGACGTGCCATTTTTTATTTTTATGGTTAACCACTGTGCCAACACAGCCCCCCACCCCCCACCACACACACCCCGATATAATTCTGTATTTAAACGGTACATACACAATTTTTTATTATACGATAAAAATCAACGTTAATGCACTGCTTTA
This sequence comes from Carassius carassius, assembly GCF_963082965.1. Lineage (NCBI taxonomy): Eukaryota > Metazoa > Chordata > Actinopteri > Cypriniformes > Cyprinidae > Carassius > Carassius carassius. The sequence continues at coordinate 4,699,904 of NC_081756.1, forward strand.
ATTGATGAACGTGCACACACAGACACACACACACACACTCACACACACACACACACACACACACACACAACAAAGTTGGTGCCATTGTCAGAACGAATAATTGACACTTGACCTCTTCTGGCTTGAAAACGCCGTATGGCATTAATACATGAATCAGTGTCAAGAAAATGGGCTACTTCTATATGCACTGCCCTAACAGTTAAACATGTAAAGAGCACTCCATAACGCTTAACCTTTGCACGTCCTCTTCTGACCTCGAAAGGTCCAAAATAGTCTACACCCGTGTTGGTGAAGGGTGGTTTATCAGGAAGCAGACGGTCTTGAGGCAAATCCGCCATTTTCTGCTCTCCTGCCTTGGCATGCAGTCTTCTGCAGAGGTTGCACTCTGAAATTACTTTTCTTGCTGCTGCATTGGCTCTTGGTATCCAATACCGTTGTCGTAATATGGCTAAGACATGGTTCCTACCTCCATGTCCACACTCTTGATGAATGTGGTGGAGAATGAGGTGAGCTATTCTGTGTTGTTTATGCAGAATGGCAGGATGCTTGGCCTCTTCAGGCATCGCCGATCTGTTCAATCGTCCTCCTACTCTCAACACATCTCCTTGCAAGTACGGATCCAGCTTGAAAATAGAACTGTTCTTTTTCACACGGGAGCCTGCCAGCTGCAAAGCTTGTATCTCCTCCATGTAAGTTTGTTTCTGACTGTATTTAATAAGTTCAATTTCAGCTCTGGATAGATCTTCCACGGTAAGTATTCTTTTTTCCAGGTTTTTCCTGTACATCACCATTTGCTGTTCAACTATAGATCTGCATTTCTCTGGATCATTCTCATTCTGCTGTATGTTCTGCTCAAGCTCTTTTCTCTTCTCGCTCAGGTGCCGAAACTTCCTTCTCAATTGCAAAATCCAGGCTGCTGCCTTTTTTAGCTTATGCCAACTGGAGTAATACTCAAAGAGCTGATTCAGTGGATCTGTGCACTCATTTGAGTTTGTGCATGACACTGCAGCGGATGTCTTCACCTCAACATCATCTTCAGTCAGGTAAGGCCATTGTTCAGGTTGTTTCGGCCATTCAACTTCTTCTCGCAAGAAACTAGGCCCCTGAAACCAGCTCTTACTCTCCATGAAGCTCTGGATCTTTAAACCTCTGGAAGCCTGATCTGCTGGGTTTTGTGCGGTGTTGACATACTTCCACTGAGAAGATGTAGTCGCTTCTCTAATGAAAGAGACACGGTTGGCTACAAACGTTTTGAAACGAAGGGCATCGCTCTCAATGTACTTTAATACTGTTGTACTATCCGTCCAGAAGACCGACTCCATCAGGGGAACTTCAAGTTCTTCTTTCAACATCCGATCGATCTTGACGGCAACCATTGCTGCTGTCAACTCCATTCTCGGGATCGTGATCTGTTTAAGTGGAGCGTCTCTGGACTTTCCCATCAAGAATGATACATGTTTCTCACTCCGGTCATTTGACAGCAAGAGATACGACACAACGCCATATCCATCTTGACTAGCATCTGAGAAATTATGAATTTGAGCAGTGTTTGTGGGACCAAATGCGGCGGGTTTGAAACATCTGTTCAGACGTAGTTCTAAAAGCTTGTCTAAGTCTGTCAGCCACTTCATCCATGTCCGACATTCCTTTTCATGGATTTCTTCATCCCAACCTTTCTTCTCCTGGCAGAGATTTCTTAAAATGAGCTTGATGGGTAGTAGGAGTGGTGCCAAAAAACCCATTGGGTCATACACCGAACTGACTACAGATAAAATGCCCCGTCTTGTACATGGCTTGTCCGGCAGATGTATTTTGAACCTGAAGCTGTCAGAACTCGTGCACCACTGCATGCCTAATGCCCGTTCCACTGGTAACTCATCATGTTCCAAAACCAGATCTTTGACTTCAGCCGCTCGTTCTTGGTCAGGAATGGAGCCCAGCAGGGCTTTGGATTGAATGTAAGGGGTGTTTTACCAGCTCCACGATGCACGTAATCGTCTACACTGTGTTTTTCTGGTTTACACATCAGGGGTTCAGATCTGGGCCCTGAAGGTAGCACTGATAAATCATGTTGAGATTCATGAACATCTTCAAATTCTTCGTATATTCAGTTTGGCATCTGAAGCAGCAAGCTCAGTTTTAAGCTCCAAATTGCTCTTTTCTAATTATCAAGCGAGTTTCTTCCTGTTCTATTGCTTCTCTCTTTTTCATTGCTGCAGCTCTTGCCAACAGTGCTTCACGTTCAGCTTTAATTCTCAGCCTTGCAGAAGTAGTACTGGAAGTCTGGCTTACCACGGAGTTAGCTTTGGATACACTATCATGTGGCCTAATATCATCTTCCTCATCTTTTAGAACATTTGCAATCCATTTATTTGTGTCTTCTACAAACTGCTGAAATTCCGAAAATCTGTTCTCATAAGCATCTTGATCTGCTTTCTTATCATCTTCATCTATTAACTCACACAACTCTTCATTAATCCGTTCATACTGTCTTAAGCATCTTTTGAACCGTAACAATTCTTCATCTTTAATGAAATTAACATTGTGTTCATTTTCCTTCAATTTGGCTAAATCATTCTTCAGTTTAGTTATTTGTGCCAACGTTCCCTTGCGTTCTCCTTTTAGCCTGTGTATTTTCTCCTCTACAGCCTTTTCTGTGGGCTTTGGCGCCCTCTTTTGGTCAACACACGCAGCTGCGCTTTCATCTGCCATGTCATGTCACTTTTAAATCTTCACACAAAACTGTCACAATTCTTAATATTGACCACAGCTTCTAATCTTCTTATAAACACTCATTTACAAGAGTCAATGATGTGCAGGATTTATTATTTGATAGCAGCAGCTAACAGGTTTTCCTCAGAGCCGCCCGATCGATTAGTTCGCCGTCATCACGGCTGTCTTTTTTCTTTAGCGATCTTCTCACGCTGCTCGTCTTTTGGCTTCCTCAAGCAATCTTCCGAATTTACTCGATATTTTGACTATGTCGAGCAGTCTTTTGACTTTGAATGTGAGCGCAACAAGCCGACTCACTAGCTTAGGACTTCAGAGTTATTTTGTACTCAACACAAAACGTCAGTGAATAAAAGTCTTGAATCCAAAGTTCTTCGTTTGACTGTTTAATTATAAATCTTAAAATATAGAAAACGTAGGATATTTACTTTTCTTACAAATTAACTGTGCAGTTTTGCATAGGTCAAAAGACTGTGTTGCTCCAAAAGTCCAGTGGCTTCTGACTGTTTCATAGGGTTCTATTTCTTTCATAATAAATCTAACAGCCAATCAAATTACGTTATACTACATCACTGGCTAACTCTAACATTCCAATTTCTACGTTTCATTTGCAACACAGGTTTTTCTCAGATTTTACAAAATAAACTCAAAATATTATTACTTCCATAGAAATGGCTTCAACACCTTCTTTGCCATGAAAATTAACTTATTCCCAAAAAAACCTTTCCACTGCATTTCATTGCTGCCATTAAAGGACCTGCTGAGATCATTTCAGTAATCGTCTTGTTAACTCAGGTGAGAATGTTGACGAGCACAAGGTTGGAGATCATTATGTCAGGCTGATTGGGTTAGAATGGCAGACTTGACATGTTAAAAGGAGGGTGATGCTTGAAATCATTGTTCTTCCATTGTTAACCATGGTGACCTGCAAAGAAACGCGTGCAGCCATCATTGCATTGCATAAAAATGGCTTCACAGGCGAGGATATTGTGGTTACTAAGATTGCACCTAAATAAACAATTTATAGGATCATCAAGAACTTCAAGGAAAGAGGTTCAATTCTTGTAAAGAAGGCTTCAGGGCGTCCAAGAAAGTCCAGCAAGTGCCAGGATGGTCTCCTAAAGAGGATTCAGCTGCGGGATCGGAGTGCCACCAGTGCAGAGCTTGCTCAGGAATGGCAGCAGGCAGGTGTGAGCGCATCTGCACGCACAGTGAGGCCAAGACTTTTGGAAGATGGCCTGGTGTCAAGAAGGGCAGCAAAGAAGCCACTTCTCTCCAAAAAAAACATCAGGGACAGATTGATCTTCTGCAGAAAGTATAGTGAATGGACTGCTGAGGACTGGGGCAAAGTCATATTCTCCGATGAAGCCCCTTTCAGATTGTTTGGGGCATCTGGAAAAAGGCTTGTCCGGAGAAGAAAAGGTGAGCGCTACCATCAGTCCTGTGTCATGCCAACAGTAAAGCATCCTGACACCATTCATGTGTGGGGTTGCTTCTCATCCAAGGGATTGGGCTCACTCACAATTCTGCCCAAAAACACAGCCATGAATAAAGAATGGTACCAAAACACCCTCTAACAGCAACTTCTTCCAACAATCCAACAACAGTTTGGTGAAGAACAATGCATTTTCCAGCACGATGGAGCACCGTGCCATAAGGCAAAAGTGATAACTTAGTGGCTCGGGGACCAGAATGTTGAAATTTTGGGTCCATGGCCTGGAAACTCCCCAGATCTTAATCCCATTGAGAACGTGTGGTCAATCCTCAAGAGGCGGGTGGACAAACAAAAACCCACTAATTCTGACAAACTCCAAGAAGTGATTATGAAAGAATGGGTTGCTATCAGTCAGGATTTGGCCCAGAAGTTGATTGAGAGCATGCCCAGTCCAATTGCAGAGGTCCTGAAAAAGAAGGGCCAACACTGCAAATACTGACTCTTTGCATAAATGTCATGTAATTGTCGATAAAAGCCTTTGAAACGTATGAAGTGCTTGTAATTATATTTCAGTACATCACAGAAACAACTGAAACAAAGATCTAGAAGCAGTTTAGCAGCAAACTTTTTGAAAACTAATATTTATGTAATACTCAAAACTTTTGGCCACGACTGTACATACAGCAACTTTCTACAATAATTATTGTTGTATTTGTGTATTATGATATATTGTGACACAACATATTGTTGTACTTCTAGAAGTCTCTCTGTGATGAAGCGGCTGATGAAAGCTGCTCTGTGTTTTAAAGATGCATTATTATTTATTCTTTTGCTGATTATATTTTTTCTTTAATATGTTTCTGTTGCCTTGATATTCTTTGTGAGGATAAATCCAGAGAATACAATATAATGCACTGTAAAGTCATAAATCAGGAGAAATGAACACATTTGAGCATCATTAAACTGTCTGTAAATGAATCTCAATCTCACTTCAGCTGCTTCAGTTTCTTTCTGCAGTGGAAACATCAGTTTAGTTGATACTGATTTAATTTGATTGGTAACAGCCCTATAACATCTTCTCAAATTCTTACATTTTATTAATAATTAAGTTAACATAATATGAAAGATGATGCACACATTAAATAAGGTTAGGGTAAAAAAAATCCCCTTTATTTAGGCAAAAATTACCTGGAAATTAAAGTAGATTTTACTATGCATTAGTGAACTTGAATCATATAAAATATAATTTCTTAACAAAACTGAGGCCAGTGAAAAGCTGAGTTGTTAGTAATTGTGTAAAACCTCTAGTCACAGAGTCTCTGAGCAGAAACATGAATGTCAAGCTCTGTGTGTAATCATAGAGACAGAGACTACAGTAAAAGTAAAGAGAGAGACTGTCTCTCCTCTGAACACACACTGATCTGATCTGATCTCAGCTTCACTACAGCTTCTGATCTCCATCTATTAATACACTTATGAGGAAATATTGATAGAAACAGCATCAACAGTATCATGATCACTGTTATGAACTCAAAATCATTATGAGAAAAATACTGCACTAAATTAAATATCTGGTTTGCTTGTAGTTGGTGTTGATTATTAAAAATGTTTCCAATTTTCCAATCATATACTTATTTCTATATTCAGTCAACATTTATGTTCTTTAATTTACATATTACAGTGTACAACATTCACATAAACAATTTTCTTTATGAGGACAATGATATTAAACTCACCCTTCACTGAGAGAGAAACAGAGCTTGATTGTGATGAGACTGATCTTCCTTCTATGTGTCCTCTACACGTGTACAGACCCTCATCAGATGTAGTTACTGCTCTGATAGTGAGAGTGTTTCTGTCTACAGTGTGACGCTGAGATGGCAGAGACACTTGAATGTTTCCTTTATTCCACTCATATCTCCAGTCACTGTGATCAGGCTCAATCTCACACTTCAGTCTCACTCTCTCTCCAGTGAATACAGCAGTGTCTGGAGTCACAGTCAGAGTAGATCTGGGTAAAGCTGTTAACAAAAAAAAAAAAAAAGGGACTGAAACAAAACTATCAGTAACAATATTGTAAATGGTTTACACAATTATACAGTTCAATTATTATGTCATATTTGATTATGTTTGTCATGTTCTGGTTTGTTGTGGTCAGTTTTGTGCTCTCAGTGTTTTCTGGAGGCTCTGGCTCCGTCTCGTCCTCAGACAAACACCTCTGACTCGTCATAGAAAGCAGAATGAAGCTCCTGCTGAAGGAGAGCTGAACACCTCCAACTACAACCTCATATGAGGAGACACTGAATCTCAATCAACTTCAGCAGACGATCTGAAGACTTCAGCAACTCATTTAACATCATCATCTGGAAGTCACTTCACTCTCTCTGACTTCAGGACTAAACTCATCTCTATTGAACTCTGTGACTAAAGTAATCATTAGGTGTGTAACGATACACTCATGTCACCATTCACTTCCACACATGACACGGATCTCACTATATACTCGAAACAAGACCGAAACAGAGTTGAAATGACAAGTTTTATATAAACTGTTTCTATCCATGATACTGACATGATGATGCTCTTGTGTTTCTGTTTTGTGTTTAAGGACTTTTATGTTGAAGTGTTTTTTTCATTGTTTCTATGTTCACTTCCTGTTTCCCTTGTTGCCTTGCCTACCTTGTTTGTTTCCATAGTTACCCTCCTCTGTTCCCATGGCAACTCATTGTCTACACCTGTCTCTTCTTGTCTCTATGATCCAGTGTTTCTCTTCTTTATTGTCTGGTATGGATGTGTGCTGCACATTAGTTTCAGTTCCTGTATTTGGTTTCTCTTGTTCATTGCTGGATTTACTGTTGTCTTGTTTAAATCAGCTTTAAACTGCACTTGGATCCAACATTATGTTTTACAGAAACAGCCACGTTACAGAAACAGCAGAGCATTGATAGATCTAGTCGTATTAATTCAGCTTCAGCAAAAAACTCATTCCCTCGAGGACCATCGAAGACTTTCTGGACATTTCTGATCTAACTGAGCTGCCTGACTTTCCTCTCATTGATTTCTTCTGCCATGAATCAACAAGCGTTACAATCTACACTGATCTGTGATGATCCTCGAGGATCTCTGAGTCAGTTTCTAGAATGACACTCTTACACTCTTTGTGTGACACTGATGTTAAAGAGGAGAGATGTGGAGAGGAGACTGATGTCTCTCCTCGTCTGATTCACTGCAGGTTTAAAGAGGTCATAAGATGCTGCTAAAAACAACATTATTTTGTGTATTTGGTGTAACGACGTATTTATGTGGTTTAAGGTTCAAAAAACACATTCCACATAATGCCTTCTGAAACACATACATTTTTACAAAGCTCCTCTTCTGAAAAGCGAGGTGTGCTCTGATTGGTCAGCTTTACAGTGTGCTGTGATTGGCCGAATACTTCAAGCGTTAATACTCAAATGTTAAGTTAACAAGAGGACACAACTTTACTATAAAACTCTTCACATGTACTGTCCCTGTAAGTCTTTTCTCTCATAATTTAAGTTGGGCATCTCTTCACAATGCACATTCTGTCTTTCTAATTTGGAAACAATAACACACTTATTTTTTTAATGTGATTATGCAAATGATTTTTGGAAAGAAATGTCTTGGCTTGTTTTCTCAGCTTACAACAAACTTTTTAGGTTTGAGAGAATGTACTATTTTTAATTTGGGAATCTTGTTCATATGAGCTGATTGAGATCTTGAAACTGTTAACTCTTTGTGGCCTGTTTCAGTTTCACAAATGTAAAGTTACAATAACAATTTAAAGATTCTTTGTATTGATCTGAAATTATTTCATGAAACTCTCTGCTCATTGCTTAATAAGAAAGCTTCTAAAGCTACTGTATTAATGGGGGGAAAATATGAATTTGATGTAAGGGTTTACACCTGTGTATTCTTTGAAGTTTACATTTTCTGTTTCATTTTACATTTAAATTATTTTGTATTATTTACTTCTCTTTGTTTTCTGGTTGTGTATGTACTTTATTGCTTTGATTGTATCCCCTGTATATAATATTTTCAACAAATAATAAAAAAGGAGTATGTGTAACAGTGACAGAGAGGTACTGAACAAGTTTGTGGTCCTGATGAAATCTGGAGAGTGTAGCAGGATTTTCAGACCCCAGAACAGCTGATGAGCAGACGATACTTGTCTCCTGAACAACTTTAAGTGCAGACGATCTGACAGTGCCATGTTTAAAAGTAATTTGGCACTTTATAACACACCAGACATCCCTCACAAGAAAAGAAACGTTTGAACAAACAGCCATCTTTCACCTCGAGGCGTTCTCCAAACAATCTCTCCACACTACTGCAAACTCTTCCAGACGACACAATTACTCTCAGATATGACTCTCTTCCTTATCTCCTCTTTCCTTCTGCTGATAACTGAAATGATCCTCCCCAAACACACAAAGTGAAAAAACATGAAAATAAACTGAAAGGATGTTGTGACACAATGTTACTCTTGAAGATAAGTTTATAAATCATGAAGCTCGTGTCAGAATATCAGTCTGTGAGTCAAATCTGAATCAAGAAAACTCAAATATTATAACAACTTCATCTCAGATGGCTGATAAAAGTAAAAGATGAATGAATGAGTGATTGTTACAAACATGAATCAAATACACTGAACACGTGTGTGACGCACATTTGAGCATCTCTTTTATTTTTAATCACGGTTACATCCCTAAATGTATATGTAAATGTTTATTTTAATTGATCACCTTTAACAGCAAGATCAATTTGGTTGCTCTCCTGTGAGGATGAAGGACTTCCATCTCTCTGTCCTCTACACGTGTACTGACCCGCATCAGACTCAGTAGCTCGTCTGATAGTGAGTGTGTCTGTGTTTACAGTGTAAAGCTCAGACGACTGTAACTTTACACTGTCTTTATTCCACTCATATCTCCAGTCTCTGTTAGACTCAATCACACACTTCAGATTGACCGTCTCTCCAGTGAAGACAGGACTATCTGGAGTCACACTCAGTTTAGTTTTGGGTCTAAAGTCTGTTAAGATAAAAACAAAGTGACTCAAACAGTTTAAAGAAGAAAACAGATGTCTGACAGTCAGTGTTGGGGAGTAACTAGTTACATATAACTGTGTTACGTAATTTAATTACAAAATAAATGTAGCCTAACTGTAATCAGTTACAGTTACTAAGAAAAAATGAGTAATTAAATTACAGTTACTTATGAAAATTTTAACGATTACAAAGGGGATTACATTTGAATATTTACACACATCCACATACAGCTTATTTCTTTCCCAAATTGCACTAAGAAATACAGCCCTTAATCTCCGCGACGTGGAAAACACAGTCTGCTTCGTAGAATCCAGTCATAAAAACAGAATTCAGCCTAACGCGGACGCAATATGCCACATTTTGGACGAATAAATCAAAAGTAGGTCAGTACACTTGAATCAAAACACGATATGGGAGTGTCTGTGAATATTAAGCCACAAAATGATAATCTATGAATCCTGCACGTTCTGTGTGTCTGTGGAAACCTGGCGCTGACTAGACATCGGGAGAACCGGGACAATTCCCTGTGGCCTGGCAGACGATTTGTCCCGCTTTTTTAATACTGTTATTGTACAATTGCACTCCGAATGTACTAAAGCGATTATTTCCGAGTCCGCCATTCAGTAATTAAATCTCTAAATCATGGATCGGTCAGTCGTGACTGGCAATGGTTGGACTGTGGAAGCGCACAGCTGGAGCAGAGAAGCAACACTTCTGTTCAGGGTTTCAGGTGCAGGTCAGTTTCATCTCTAAAGATGCTAGTTTTGTCTTTGTTTATTTAGCCAAGCAGCAGCAGCACATTGCTTGCAATCACTCAAAATACTGTATAAACGACATCATTATTATCTTTTGTAATGTTACAGTAGTAATTTAGCAGACAAATATTCATATTTTATCATAGGTTTAGGGGGAGCTAGTGCAGACAAAAACACAACCCTTAGGAAAATTAATATAGCCTATGGTATGGCACTAACCGTGGTTTAACCATGGAATTTGTAGTAAAAATAAATACAAGTGGTAATTCGTTTGCCAAAAATGCACAAAACATGGTAAAAGTCAAATAAAAATCTTCAGTATTAAAGTCATGAGAGAGATGGATGGATAATGGAAGTGAAGGTGCAGTTCAGGAGAGAACTCTTAATTATGTTGCATGTCCCCAACCTAAGGATTTAAACCTTTTTCATGTCAGGTCCATGAAAAAAAATAGTGTTGTCCATGTTTCAGAATGGGTTGTGGGTGTATGAGTGTTAGATTTCCCAGCATAATATTTTTTCCCAGTCCGCCCCTCGTGGAAATTAATGGTGCAGAAATGCGGTTTCATTTACTACACATGAAGCTTGCAGTGTTTTCAGCCTCTGCTGCCTCAATATATGAATACATGAACACAAACATAATCTCTTGAACTGCTGTGAGTTCATGAGCATTTGACTTATTTTGAGAAACTATCATCATATCATATACAAAGAGACAGCAGTGTTTCAAAGAGACACCAATGTTTCAGGACACATGCTTGTTAGATAACTGTATTTGAGTTGATGTATATGCTTTCATTTTTTCCCCAAACCATTGCTAGATGCAGTGTTTCCTGTAGTTATGCAAAGATTTGGTTTCAAAAACACTATCTATAAACTATTTCTTTTGATTTTAAATCTGCATTGTACTTCAGATCGATCTCCAAGTAAAAGGCAATACTAAAGTCTGATTGTGTGGTGGATGTGTTCATGTGATCATCTTAATTCAGGTGATGAAGGATGGTGAAAGTCTGACAGTATTGTCATTACTATTACATTTTAAATAGGGTAACTTGTAATCTGTAACCGATTACATTTCCAAAGTAACTTTCCCAACACCGCTGACAGTATTATATACTTTTAGAGTATGAATATTATACATAGACTGTCATATTTCATAAGGCTCTGGCTCCATCTCATCCTCAAAAATCTAAATAAAAAAAAACTACTATTAATTACAACATTTCATGTATAAAATGTTCCTCATATTACCAAATACTGTAAACTAACACCCAAATGACTGTGTCCCCATGTGTGTGTGTGTGTGTGTGTGTGTGAGTAGCAGTAGGCTATTGTGGGGTGGGGTTGTTTGATATTGTTGTGTTTGTGTTTTCTTCATTTTTAATATGTTTTGTACTTTGGAACTATTTAGTAACTTATATATATATATATATATATATAAATGGTTAACATGTTTATTTTTACATTCTCTTTTTGCATTTGTAATTTGTTTTGACCCCTTAACAGATCTTGTATCAATTAAGTAACTTTAGATTTGATAAAAAGGGGCAGTTCTTTTAAAATAACCATTTACATCAACTAAAACAAACTTGTTACTTGAGTGAAGCATAGTGTTGTTTTTGGTGGCCTGTTTTAATTTTAGTTTTAGTCTAGTCTTTGTGTGAAGCTGTCATTTAATTTTTATTAGTTTTAGTCATGTTCATACTCTTTTTAGTCTAGTATAGTTTTAGTCGACGAAAGCGGATGACATTTAGTCTAGTTTTAGACATTAAGTCTAGTTTAAGTCAATGAAAATAGTATTTTAGTCTCTTTTTAGGAACACAATTCTATTTAACCCAGTCAATATAGTACAAGTACCTAGTAGTATAGACGAAACCAAAATCGTATTTTAGCCAAACCCATTTCAAACAAGGTTATCTTATTATATTCATTATTGTTCATTTATAGAACCAGACCCATACTGATGTATGAAGCAGAAGACAACAGTGAAGAACTTTATTGTGGACATGGATCAAGTGATTTATTGTTGTGTCTGAACAATCTGTAGCGGTTGTCCCTTAGTTTAAGATCCGCACCTCAACAACTTTCACACAATATTGTTGTACTTCTAGAAGTCTCTCTGTGATGAAGCGGCTGATGAAAGCTGCTCTGTGTTTTAAAGATGCATTATTATTTATTCTTTTGCTGATTATATTTTTTCTTTAATATGTTTCTGTTGCCTTGATATTCTTTATTGTGAGGATAAATCCAGAGAATACAATATAATGCACTGTAAAGTCATAAATCAGGAGAAATGAACACATTTGAGCATCATTAAACTGTCTGTGAATGAATCTCAATCTCACTTCAGCTGCTTCAGTTTCTTTCTGCAGTGGAAACATCAGTTTAGTTGATACTGATTTAATTTGATTGATAACAGCCCTATAACATCTTATTAAATTCTTACATTTTATTAATAATTAAGTTAACGTAATATGAAAGATGATGCACACATTAAATAAGGTTAGGGTAAAAAAAAATCCCCTTTATTTAGGCAAACATTACCTGGAAATTAAAGTAGATTTTACTATGCATTAGTGAACTTGAATCATATAAAATATAATTTCTTAACAAAACTGAGGCCAGTGAAAAGCTGAGTTGAAATGACAAATTTTATGTACACTGTTGCTATCAATGATACTGACATGATGATGCTATTGTGTTTCTCTTTTGTGTTTTTTTTGTTCTCATTGTTTCTGTGTTCACTTCCTGTTTCCCTTGTTGCCTCGTCTACCTTGTTTGTTTCCATAGTTACTCTCCTGTGTTCCCATGGCGACTCATTGTCTACACCTGTCTCTTCTTGTCTCTATGATCCAGTGTTTCTCTTCTTTATTGTCTGGATGTGTGCTGCACATTTGTTTCAGTTCCTGTATTTGGTTTCTCTTGTTCATTGCTGGATTTACTGTTGTCTTGTTTAAATCAGCTTTAAACTGCACTTGGATCCAACATTATGTTTTACTGAAACAGCCACGTTACAGAAACAGCAGACCATTGATAGATCTAGTCGTATTAATTCAGCTTCAGCAAGAAACTCATTCACTCGAGGACCATCGAAGACTTTCTGGACATTTCTGATCTAACTGAGCTGCCTGACTTTCCTCTCATTGATTTCTTCTGCCATGAATCAACAAGCGTTACAATCTACACTGATCTGTGATGATCCTCGAGGATCTCTGAGTCAGTTTCTAGAATGACACTCTTACACTCTTTGTGTGACACTGATGTTAAAGAGGAGAGATGTGGAGAGGAGACTGATGTCTCTCCTCGTCTGATTCACTGCAGGTTTAAAGAGGTCATAAGATGCTGCTAAAAACAACATTATTTTGTGTATTTGGTGTAATGACGTGTTTATGTGGTTTAAGGTTCAAAAAACACATTCCACATAATGCCTTCTGAAACACATACATTTTTACAAAGCTCCTCTTCTGAAAAGCGAGGTGTGCTCTGATTGGTCAGCTTTACAGTGTGCTGTGATTGGCCGAATACTTCAAGCGTGTGATGTAAATGTTAAGTTAACAAGAGGACACAACTTTACTATAAAACTCTTCACATGTACTGTCCCTGTAAGTCTTTTCTCTCATAATTTAAGTTGGGCATCTCTTCACAATGCACATTCTGTCTTTCTAATTTGGAAACAATAACACACTTATTTTTTTATGTGATTATGCAAATGATTTTTGGAAAGAAATGTCTTGGCTTATTTTCTCAGCTTACAACAAACTTTTTAGGTTTGAGAGAATTAATGTACTTAATAAGAAAGCTGCTAAAACTACTGTATTAATGGGGGAAAACATGAATTTGATGTAAGGGTTAACACCTGTGTATTCTTTGAAGTTGACATTTTATGTGTAATTTTACATTTAAATTATTCTTTATTTAAATTTTTGATTAATTAAATTCATTAAATTCATTGTTTTTTCTATTTACATTTAATTTGTACTTTTCTTTGTATTCTGTTAGAGTATGACTCCCTTCCTTGATTCCTCTTTCCTTCTGCTGATAACTGAAAAGATCCACCACAAACAAACAAAGTGAAAAAAAAAAAAATAAAGTAAACTGAAAGGATGTTGTGGCACAATGTTTTCTCTTCCACAGATGAAGAAAAGTTTATGAATAATGAAGCTCGTGTCAGAAAATCAGTCTGTGAGTCAAAGAATCAAGAAAACTCATTTATTATAACAACTTCATCTCAGACAGATGATAAAACTAAAAGATGAATGAATGAGTGATTGTAACAAACATGAATCAAATACACTGAACACGTGTGTGACGCGCTCGAACAGACACACTTTCTCTCTCACATCACACACACACACATTTGAGCATCTCTTTTCTTTTTAATGGCAGTTACATCCCTAAATGTAAATGTAAGTGTTTATTTTATTTACTCACCATTAACAGCGAGATCAATTCGTTCACTCTCCTGTGATGAGTTTGGTCTCTCATCTCTCTGTCCTCTACACCAGAACTGACCTCGATCAGACTCAGTAGCTCCTCTGATAGTGAGTGTGTCTCCGTTTACAGTGTAACTGTTCTTTACTCTGTCTGTGTCTTTATACCACTCATATCTCCAGTCACTGTAAGACTCAATCACACACTTCAGATTGACCGTCTCTCCAGTGAATACAGGACTGTCTGGAGTCACACTCAGTTTAGTTTTGGGTAAGTCTGTTAAGATAAAAACATAAAGTGACTCAAACAGTTCAAAGAAGAAGAAAAAAATGTCTGACAGTATTATATACATAGACTGTCATATTTTCATAAGGCTCTGGCTCGTTCTCACCCTCAAAAATCTAAATAAAAAAACTTCTACTAATTACAACATTTCATGTATGAATGTTTCTTATATTACCAAATACTGTAAACTAACACCCAAATACACTCATGTCACTATTCACTTCAACACATGACACTGATCTCACTATATACTCGAAAACAAGACTGAAACAGAGTTAAAATGACACGTTTTATATTGAATTATTGTATCTAAGGCATATAAACAGTTAACAAAAATAAATGTTTATTAAAATGTAAATCTGGTGTTATATCAGGAATGGAGTTGAAAAGGCTTTGGTTTGGTGCTTCTCTCTCATGAAGAGCACAATAGAGACACCAGAATAGAAATATTGATGATTCTGCAAATAATACAGTTTTATATTATAAACATATGCTTTCACTCGGACTACAGACATATTAGATGATTTAAATATCACATTTTATTAAATAATGTATTTGTATTTAATAGATTAATAATAAATTAATGAACATGGAAGCTCAAGCGTGTGTCCTTCTGGGTTCATTATATTTTGTGCATCATATTTGATACTTAATTAAATCTATTTAAACATCTGGTTAATTTATAAATGATTCACTGTTTCTATCCATGATACTGACATGATGATGCTCTTGTGTTTCTGTTTTGTGTTTAAGGACTTTTATGTTGAAGTGTTTTTCTCATTGTTTCTGTGTCTCACATGTGCAGTACAGTATTTTGCCGGATTACAACTCTCTGTTCTGGACTTGCTCAATGTTTCATCAGTTTGCTTATGTTGACGTCAAAGATCGCTCTGGTCGCCCTAATAACAACAACAACACTGCAGAAAGATTCGTGGACGCTCTGACGTCTTAAAAATAAACTGGGACTACTGTACTATTATTTATTATATCAAGTATAACTGCTGACCAGAGATTTCCAAATGGGGGCGGGAACTCCAAAACAGGGCGTGGTCTCCTCACCTTGACTGACAGCGCGCTAAAGTGACAGATGGCAAGTAAGTTAAAGAAAGGGAGAATGGCGGTTCAGGTAAACAGTCGGTCATAAGATAATATAGCAGATAGAAGTTAATTTTGGCTTTAATGAAAAATAATATATAAACGTAGCTTTGTTGTGTCAGGTGTGAAGTTTAATATTAAAGGATTTTTACTCTTTTGATGAATCGGCGGCTATATTGAAGCAGTTTGTACCGTCTGTGTGTGTTTAGCACTTAAGGAATGTAAAGTAACGTTATGTAGTATGTGTTGTTAATAGTGAGTAGTAAATGAATATAAAAATTCAAAGAATATCAAAGAATCACATATGATGAATATTTACCATCTCAAGTACTACCCAGCAAGCAATTTCGCGTCTAATAGACGTCTAAACACAGCCCAGACGTCTAGGCTAAATCGAGGCTAATTTTGGGCTGTCAGTGAAAATCTAATAGACGTCTAAACATACCCCAAGAATAGACAGCTATTGAATGCTACATATATACAGTGTTGGGGAGTAACTAGTTACATGTAACGGCGTTACGTAATTTAATTACAAAATTATTGTAACTGTAATTAGTTACAGTTACTAAGAAAAAATGAGTAATTAAATTACAGTTACTTATGAAATTTTTAACGATTACAAAGGGGATTACATTTGAATATTTACACACATCCAATTACAGATTTAACTGATTTCTTTTCCAAATTGCACTGACTATTCTGAGACATACCGCCCTGATAATTTCCGGGATGCGGAAATACAGTCTGGTTCGTAGAATCCAGTCATAAAAACGGAATGCCTAACGCGGACGGAATATGCCACATTTTGGATGACTAAATCAAAAGTAGGTCAGTACACTTGAATCAAAACATGACATGGACTAGTGTCTGTGAATATTAAGCCCCAAAAATGCAATATATGACTTGCACATTCTGCCTGTCTGTGAAAATCAGGCGGGGACTGGACACCAGGAGAACCGGGACAATACCCGGTGGCCTGGCAGCCGATTTTGCCCCACTATTTAATATCATTATTGTATAATTGCCTGCCGAATGTACTACTAAAGCGATCATTTGCGAATCCGCCATTTGATAATTAAATCTCTAATAAGTCATGAAGTGTTAGTCATGACTCGCGCGCTCTCCGCGCCTCCGCCAAACGGTTTGGATCAGACTCAGAGAGAGAGAGAGAGAGAGAGAGAGAGAGAGAGAGAGAGAGATAGAGAGAGAGAGAGAGAGAGAGAGAGAGAGAGAGAGAGAGAGAGAGAGAGAGAGAGAGAGAGAGAGAGAGAGAATAGAGTGGAGTGTGGAAGCACACAGCTGGAGCAGAGAAGCAGAACTACTGTTAAGGGTTTCAGGTCAGTTTCATCTGTAAAGATGCTTTTTTGTCTTTGTTTTTTTATTTATTTAATCAAGCAGCAGCACGTTGCTCATCAGTCATCACTCAAAATACTATATAAAGCACATCATTATTATCTCTTGTAATGTTACAGTAGGTATTTAGCTGAAAAAAAAAATCAGATTTTTTTTATAGGTTTAGGGGGAGCTACGACAGACAACACAACCCTTACGAAAATTAACATTTTAATATTTAACTATAAATCCAGAGAAAATGGTTACTATTGTTTAACTGTGGTAACCAAAAATGTAAAATTATTTTACAAATGTATTTATTTAAAAATAAATACAAATCCATTTGCAAAAAAAACAAAACAAGTTTATTTTACTTTTATATAGGCTAATAAAAGCATGGTAATTTTTTGTAAGGGAAAAACATGACTCGTGTACAGTATTAGGATTTTTCTATAAAGATATTGTAGTATTGTAGAGTATTGTATTGTAAAGTATAGTTTTGTTCAATCTTGAGTATTAAAGTCATGAGAGAGATGGATAACAGGGCAAAATAAAGAGACTGAAGAGAAAAATGGAAGTGAAGGTGCAGTTCAGGAGAGAACTTTTAATTATTTTGCATGTCCCCAAATTAAAGATTTACACCTTTTTTATGTTAGGTCCATACAAAAAATAGTTTTGTCCATGAATTTGTTTGTATGAGTTTGAATCTTCCAGTCTGAATTTTTTTCCCAGTCCGCCCCTCCTGTAAATTAATGGCAAAGACATGGTTTCATTTACTACACATAGGCCTACTGAAGCTCGCAGTGTTTTCAACCTTTGCTGCCTCAATATAGGAGTACACGAGCACATAAACATAATTTCTAGAACTGCTCTGTGTCACTTCATGTGCATTTTACTTATTTTGAGAAAACTATCATCATATACAAAGAGACAGCAGTTTAAAAAAAACACCAATGATTCAGGAGTTTATTACACAGAATACGTCACATGCTTATTAGATAACTGTATTTAAGTTGATGTATATGCTTTTATTTATTATTCTTTAATTTTCACAAATTTAGAAAAGTAATCAAAAAGTACTCAAAAGTAATTAGTTACATTACTTTAATAAAGTAATTGAAAGTTACACTACTATTACATTTTAAACAGGGTAATTTGTAATCTGTAACCTATTACATTTCCAAAGTAACCTTCCCAACACTACATATATACGTCTAATAGACGTCTAACCATAGCCCAAGAATAGACAATCAGACAGCTATTGAACGACTATATTTATACGTCCAATAGATGTCTAATAGACAGGCAATATGGGTCTAGGCTAAAACAAGGCTGATTTTGGGCTGTCAGTGAAAATCTAATAGACGTCTAACCATAGCCCAAGAATAGACTAGTCATCAATTACACTACATATACATGTAATAGACAACAAAATGAGGCATAAGGATTCTTTTCACTCAAATATAACAGGTTCTCATAAATGAAAATCCATCCAAACTAATTGAATATAAAGGGATTTATTTTGAACAATTATATAGACAACAACAACTTGGACAACATTCAAACATAAAAATGAACAAATAAAACATTGGAAAAATGTAAAACAAATTAAGATATTAAAATTTTGAAGAATTAACTGTTTACTTTAGATCCATAACCCCCACCCCCTGCCCTCCCTGGTGCTTGTTTGAAATGATTAGAAATAGCATTTTTTATTTCACATTCCGTAGCTGATAGAAAGCTGGTCATCACTGCGTCTGCCAAATGAGAAAAAGGAAAGAATTATTGCTCAAGAAAAACATTGTTGACAATCATTTTTAACTAATTAGTCAATCACTTTTGCTAGGATGATTTAATAGACAGAGTTAACATAATATAGATTGAGATTTAATTTATATCAATATAGACAATAATTTATATCAATATTATAATTAATATCAATAATTGAACATTTTTGCTCGCGTAATGGTGATGCAATACGGCGTGTAACGATACGCGTATTGAACAATTCTGTACAAGGCATATATATATATATATATATATATATATATATATATATATATACATATATAGGCTATATACACACACATACATACACATACATATATACATATGGCAATGAAAATGACCTATTAATTTTCATTTAAGTGAAATTACTGAACTTACATATATGAGCTTGATAAAAATTAACATTCGAGAAGAAAATTTCAGATGGCACTTAGAGGCTTTTGCATCTGAACTCTTTATATATATATATATATATATATATATATATATATATATATATATATATATATATATATATATATATACACACACACATAGAGAGAGAGAGAGAGAGAGAGAGAGAGAGAGAGAGAGAGAGAGGGAGAGAATCACTGTTAATTAGCCTAAACAGACATGCATACCTCAGATGACTGAGAATAAGGCAGTTGATTGATAGGACTTCTTCTGTAGTGGACCTCCTCCTTACATGTTGAATGTAGACATCAGGGAATTTTTGAAAACACTAAAGTATAATACAAAATAAAGTGGTTAACTATTGCGGCTAAAACTGACATTTCAAAAGTAACGTTAAAGGAAGTCTTTTTTAAATCTCTAATTTGCGTATTGACCACATAAAATTCTTATTCAGTATCGACACCAGATTGTTTGATAAATGTTGCATAATTTGTAGGCTTTACCTGTCCAGCATTCTTCTTGTACTGTCTTTGAAGTTTTTTCCTCCAATTTTACACAACTGTGTCACCTGAACAACACAAGCCAATGTCAGTACTTGGCAGGTAATATTACAGTATATGCTTCATTTTCAAAGTATTTACCAACCTTAAAGGTTGATGCCCATTGACCTGCAAGTTTTCCATCACTGACCCTATAAAACTCTTATTTCAGCAGATAAAAATTTTAATACTGCTGGATACTTTTTATAATTTTTCAATTTAAATCAATTATTATTTTATAATTATTGCCAATTTAAAACGAATTGTTTCAACTCAATCTTAATGTACAATGATATTGTGGGGTTTTTTTTGCCTCATAGTCTGATAGTATGCAACAAGCCATGGTTCAGTCATAAATTGCATATTATATTTCAAATTAATTTTAGACTGTCAAAGATGAGCATTTTAGTGTGGAAAAGTTGCTTTGGAGTGTTTTTTGGTTGGTTAGTTTTTTACCATTGCTGCCCGTGTATTCCCACTTTCAAGCTGCCTCTCTAAGTACTCGAACTCATCTTCAGTGCCCAAGGTTGACATGTGGAACCCAGTTTCCGGTTCCACAATTTTCCCTATTCTTCACAGTTCATCTTTTATTTCTAAAAGTTGTGTCAAAACCTTTTTTTGAAATCCTAAATGCAACAAAGGCATTGTGTTAATTTAAAGTACAATAAAAAATTGCATCACAATACTGAGGTATGACAACTCCTAAACATCAATAACAAAAATTTTGAATGAGAATTCTAACAAATTACTGCCTTCTCATCTATATTGGACATCAAGGAAAAGAACTGTAGCCAGCTATCAACCAGAAGATAAAAGATAAAGTGAAGAATCTTTAATTACTCCCACGGTCATGATTCAGGAAAATTGCAAAAAATATTATAGTAACAATGTATTGATACTTACTTTTGTCTGTCATTGGAAACATGTCTTTCTTTTCTGTAAAAAAAAAGAGAGAAAAAGGAAGCAAAAACATGTAACCGACATGGCAAAAAGCTCATCTCATAAGTATGTCCATACTAACCTTGGGGGTTTCTGACTTGAGGACTTCTGGATTGGCGCTCAGTCCTGGAAGCTGCAATTAAGTACCAATATACTATTATTTGGACTATTCAGATCAGAATCTAATCAGGTCTATGGTCACCTACTAAAAAGGCCATGCACAGAGAAGTCCAAATTAAACAATTCCCCATCGTAAGTACACACTGATGGCCTAAGACATGAAACGAGCAGTCTGTGTGAGAAAATGAACAGTATTTATATCGTTTTTACCTCTTGTACACAGCCACGCGCAAGTGATATGAGGGCTCGCGTGCTTCCAGGTGTGTGATGCGTCCGCGTTCTGGCTTAATTTGCGCAAGCGCCACACTTAGACTAAGCCAGCCCAGAATGCGCACACACCGAAGCAAGCGCGCCCTCAGATCAGTTGGACGTGGCTGTGTTATAAGAGGTAAAACGATATAAATACTGTTCGTTTTCTGACACAAACCGCTCGTTTCGTGTCTTAGGCTATCAGTGTGTACTTATGGTGGGGAATTGTTTAATTTGGACTTCTCTGTGCATGCTCTTTCAGGTGGTGACCATATAGACCTGCATTATATGACTGACAGACAAGAACAGTTTGACCTAAAAATATAAAAATTGAAACTACTGCGGAAACAAAGACACCTACATCTTGGATGCCCATAAGATAAGCTAAAACATATCAAAATTTAATTTCAAAGTGAACTATCATTATAAATCATTCTTTATCACTTACTCATATAACTCTAATAAACATAAAAAGATACTTATAGGCGTAGTTCACTTAAAAAAAAACAAAAAAAAACATGTAATAATTTACTCACTTTCACTTGGTTCCAAACCTGTATGGCTTTCTTCTGTTGAACACACACAAAAAAATATATTTTGATGAATGTTGGTAACAAGACATTTAATGGTAGTCATTGACAAGTGTTCTGTATATTCAATTGCTGTACTTTGTTGACTGATTGCAGGATAATTTTCAATAAACAGTGTCTTTAAATCAAATAAAGTGGATTACATCACTCCAGTTCTGAGGTTTTTACACTGGCCATCTGTCTGTATAAAAAATACATATAAAAAAAACTACAGTTGGTTATTAAATTAACATTTTAAGGCCAAAGTAAATTTCTAATCTTCTGATGCACTATGAACCATCCAGAGCAGACCTCTCAGGACATCTGGGACAGTCAGCTACTTTTATATCTCCAAAGTCAAAACAAAACATGGAGAAGCAGCATTCAGATTTATATCTGAAACAAATTCACTGAAAACTGAATGTATGCTGCTGCATATTTTAATTATTTACTAACAAGTTTAAAGACTTTATGTTTGCCACTACCTCTTATTAAATGGAGAGGAATCTTTTTTTAATTTCTTTTCATGTTGCACTATGCTGCTGTTAGATTTTATGTAAAGTACTTACAAAATTTGCTTTAAATCAACTCTAATTTAAAAACAAAAATATACTGGTATCTTTATAATTATAAAAAATAGTAATGATAAGTTTCATAGTTTCATGCTTACCACATTCATTGAATTTAGATACATTTGCAATAACACGTGCAGGTAACGTTAACTTTTTGGAGAAAAGTAGTGCAATGTTAATGTTAAAATATCACGGTTTCTACACATTATAACAGCTAACTAATTTAAACAATGAACATATCAAAAATAACACGCATACTTACAAGATCGAAGTAGAAATGTGAAGGTTTTCACTCAGACTGTTGCTCACCCGTTGCTCTCCGACAGCTAAGGATGGCTGAAGCGAAACAGTCGTTCCGAAGCTTTGCGAGATCCCGAAGCGCAGATGTGTCGAAACACTGATCCGAAGCGTGATTCGAAACACCCATGTCACGTGACTATGACCAAACGAAGCCTCGAAGTGTTTCACTAATTGTTTCATCAGGTGTGGTCCGCCGAATCAGCGTTTGATTGGAACGGTCGGGAACAGACCACACAATCGCACATCTGTATAAAAGTGAAATAAACGCATTTTGACCTCGTGGGTTTTTGTGAGAGGAGTTTGACTTTGAGATAGCGGATTTTTGGTGATATAGTGACATAGTGCGATTTGATTAGTTATAGGCAATTAGACTTACATTTAAATTTACACAACACATTGACTGAGAGGCTAGAGACAGACAGAGTATACATATAGTGACACATTAATAGATACATAGATATAAATATATATAGACAGCTAGATTAATAGATAGATACATATATAGATAGATTACAGATACATATATAAATACATATATTATAGATAGATACATATATAGATAGATTATAGATACATATATAAATACATATATTATAGATAGATACATATATAGATAGATTATAGATACATATATAAATACATATATTATAGATAGATACATATCTAGATACATAGATCGATTCATATATAGATAGATAGATAGATAGATAGATTTGGATAGATAGATAAAATGGAAGCTCCCCAGAAGAACATCTGTGGTGTGGGAGCATTTCCATTTAGAAACCCCAAATAAAGTGAGATGTGTGTATTGTGATCGGCAGCTAGCCTACTGCAACAATACATCATCCATGATGCGCCATTTGAGGAGCACTCATCCTGCCATTTTGCAGGGTGCAGAGGATGGCATTCCCCCTGTACCTAGGCCTGCTACTGACACTGCTGGGCCATCTAAGCAAGGTATGCATTGTTTGGGATATAATTATAATTGAAATATAATTACAACCTTTTGGGACACTGTTTATAAAGTTTATAAGTTATATAAAGCACTGATTATAAACACTGGAAGGTTTCCAAATAATGAACCAGTAGGCTATACTTTTAATAGATGTGCACTAATTGAAGCTGTATTTTTCCAATGTATTCGTCTGAAAGTATGTTTTGTCTTCTCTTTTAAAAGTCAGACAGAGGGAATTGGATGAGGCTCTTATAAACATGGTGGTGAAGGATCTGCAGCCCTTCACCATCGTGGATGATGAGGGATTCAGGGCATTTGTGAACAAGCTTGATCCAAGCTATGTCCTCCCATCCCGGAAGGTGCTTAAAATAATGGTCAGCGAAAAGTACAACAAAGCCAAGGAGAAGACAATGGAGGACCTACAAAAGGCCGAATTTGTTAGCCTTACAGCTGACATGTGGTCCTCCATTAATATGGATGGATATCTTGGTGTGACTTGCCATTACATAACACCAGAGGCAAAAATGGCAACTGTTGTACTGGCTGTAAGGAGGTTTTACCAAACCCACACAGCCCAGCATCTCATGGAGGCTAAAGCCTTGCTAATGGCTGAGTGGGGAATAACCTCCAAAGTTCAGTGCATGGTGACTGACAATGCATCTAACATGATCCTAAGTGCCCAGCTACTCCACCTTCGCCATGTCCCATGTTTTGCTCATACTTTAAATTTGATTGTGAAAAAGGCACTAGATCAAACCCCAGTCATCAATGAAATACGCCAGAAGGCCAGAAAGATAGTGGGGTTGTTCAGATCCAGCTGCAAAGCAAAGGACAAGCTTGTGGAGATGCAGAGCTTGATGGGAAGACCAACTCTGAAACTGATACAGGAGGTTGACACGAGATGGAACAGCACATTTGACATGCTACAGCGCTTGTATGACCAACGTGAACCAGTGGCTGCTGCACTTTCCAACTTAAACAATGATACTGCTCCCCTGACAAGTATTGATTATGACATTATTGAACAATCATTGTCAATACTGCAACCATTCAAACTCGCAACAACAGAAATGTCAGAGGAAAAGAGAGTGTCTGCTTCAAAGCTTATACCACTGTACAGGATGTTGCAGCACAAGCTTGCACAGAAAAAAGGAAATGCAACGCAGGAATCAACTGTTCAATTAGGTAGGCCACAATGACCATACTACCCATGTGATTGGCCATAACTGTCATATTATTGTCATTATTATAAATATGTGTTTCTCCTGTTTTGGCTCATAGGCTCACATCTGCAAGAAGGTCTGCACTCCAGATGTGGAGGTTATGAGAGTTTTAGAGCCTTGGCACTGGCTACACTGCTGGACCCAAGGTTCAAAAATGTGGCATTTGGAAATGCTGCCAAAGCCCAGGAAGCTGAAAAGCATATCACACTGGAGTGTGCTTCACTGATGCGTTCAAACACAAATCCTGGTGAGCAGTTTCAGTCTGTGTTATGTTATGTAATCTGAATCATGTAATATAATATATCCTTCATATATGCCGTCAGTTTAGGATTTGTTACTAATTGCTGTTTTCATTTTTATTCAGACCCAGAAATGTCAACATCACACCCATCATCATCATCATCACCATCAACATCAACACCAGTAGAAACACAGGACAGTTTATGGGAACTTTTTGATACTCGCATCCATCAAACCAAGATGATACACAATGCTACAGCTGATGCCACAGTGGAAGTGAAAAAATACATCAACGATGCGTATTTGCCCAGAACTCATGATCCACTAACTTACTGGAAAGAGAGAGCAGTAATCTTTCCTCATTTGCATGTCCTTGCAAAAAAATATCTTTGTATGCCAGCAACAAGTGTCCCTTGTGAGAGGATTTTTTCAAAAGCTGGAGAAATTATCTGTAAAAAAAGAAGTAGGCTAAGTCTTTCCACAGCAGATAAATTAATATTTTTGAATAAAAATCTCTAAAAAAGTGAGACATTGTGGCTTGATTTCGTTTATTAATATTCATTTTTCATGACCAAAATAACATTATGCACAGTGAAGAGCCTATAGGTTACAAGCTTCACATATTAGAACATTATAATAATAAAAAAACAACACATTTTTTTAATGGCTCGTCAAGGTTGTTTCAGATCAACACCTGCAAGTGACCACTAGGTGTCACCGTTGAGACGGGTGTCGGATTGATTCGAAGCCTCGAAACAATATGGCACATTTGGTTCAACTGTTTCATTGGTTCACGAGGCCTCGATTTTGCCATCACTACCGACAGCTGCCTCGTGTAAAATAAAATGGCGGAAATGTTTATCGCGTGATCTAGTCGCGCAATGGCAGTAGTCTCAGTAGTGTTTCGATTGTGCCATCTAGCGGTTGGGAAATGCAATTGCATTTGAATTGATTTTTTTATCGTAGATTGTGTATGAATGTTTGACAGAAAATATATATTAAGCTGTGTAAGCGAAAACATTTCAAAGACTAATATTCTAGGTCGCTGGTCTGAATCTGGGCTATAGCCAAGCCGTACGTAGACCAGATTGCCTTGATTTTGCCAGGTGGGCTAAAGCAGACCGCATATAGCCCGTCCAATTCGGAGCTAAATCGTGACTACAGGTCGACCATGTCGTGAAATGACATATTGAACCTTGATATCATACCACTGCGAACATGATTGAATATTAACCATTTCATGCACTGCCTGGCAAAAAAATACAATTAATCAGTTTTGACTAAAAGTGGGCTACAATAGCCGGGTCTGAATACGAGCTAAATCGTGGCTACGCACAGCCTACACATATAACATGTAAAATAAAGTAAGCCAAACAACTTGTAATCACGGTAGACTCTGCGTACATGATGGAATATCATACATCTCACAAGTTATTTTGCAAAAAAAATCAATTTATCCAGATTAAATGTTATTTGGGCTAAAAGTGGGTTACACATAGCCGGACTATATCGGGTCTATATTTAACCCAGACGTTGAAATGACGGCTATTGCTTGCTGGGAACAATTATCTTATTTTGCAATGTGCTGCAAACCCTTTTTTTAACCCCTGTGTAGGTTTCAGAATATACAAATGTACGGTGGCCGAGAAGTGAAGGGAAGTCGTGGCCTAATGGTTAGAGAGTCGGACTCCCAATCGAAAGGTTGTGAGTTCAAGTCCCGGGCCGGCAGGAATTGTGGGTGGGGGGAGTGCATGTACAGTTCTCTCTCCACCTTCAATACCACGACTTAGGTGCCCTTGAGCAAGGCATCGAACCCCCAACTGCTCCCCGGGCGCCGCAGCATAAAAGGCTGCCCACTGCTCCGGGTGTGTGCTCACAGTGTGTGTGTGTGTGTGTGTTCACTGCTCTGTGTGTGTGCACTTCGGATGGGTTAAATGCAGAGCACAAATTCTGAGTATGGGTCACCATACTTGGCTGAATGTCACTTCACTCACTCAAGTGCAAAACAAATCACAATTACAAAAACAAAATAACAAATCCAAAAACACAATGACAATTCAGAAAACACAACGACAATTCAGAAAACAAAACGACAATTCAGAAAACAAAATAACAATTCAGAAAACACAACGACAATTCAGAAAACACAGAAGTACTAACCACATTGTCCGGTAGCCGAACAACTGTCCTGGTCCACGCAGCTCTGCTCTAATAGCATTCCTTACTTTGTCTATTCTAGTTCTTTCTTCTGAACATACCATTATTCTTCAGGTGTGTTTTTAAAGAGCGCAAGCTCATTTTAATGTTGTGGTATGTCGCCAGCATGTCCACAATCACGGCATATGAATGTCCTTCTCCAAAGTAGCGTTTAATGTGTTCCATTTTAGCAAAATTCAACATTTGATTTCAACAAAGTTGATCACAATTTATTTTTGATTGACAGGTGTCTCATCCAATCAGCGATAAGTATGTCGTTCTCAAAATATACCTACCTTTTCCGTTTTGTATGAATTGTCGTTGTGTTTTCTGAATTGTCGTTGTGTTTTCTGAATTGTTATTTTGTTTTCTGAATTGTCGTTGTGTTTTTTGAATTGTTATTTTGTTTTCTGAATTGTCGTTGTGTTTTTTGAATTGTTATTTTGTTTTCTGAATTGTCGTTGTGTTTTTGGATTTGTTATTTTGTTTTTGTAATTGTGATTTGTCTTGCACTTCTCGGCCACCGTACAAATGCCACCAAAATTACAGGGTATCACCCCATTTCCATTGCCCAGGCTGTAAAAACAAGGATTTCTTTAGTCATTTGTTGTATTGATGTTTTTAAAGTATATGTGCAATTTTAACTTGATAGGTATATAATACGAAACATGCTATTTTTTCTAGTTTAGACGGCATATTCCCTGCATGAAGGGGATGAGATCTCGACAGAGAGAGTTGCTCTTTCTGGACTCTATGTACCTTAAAACTGCAGGAGAATTTGGAGACATGTCCTGACAAAATGTCCTAAGGTTACTTAATGAAGACGTGTGTTTTGGGAGCCACGTTCCCCTGGCCAGCCTCAGTTTGTTTCATTTGGTGATCATGTTCTCTGGCCGGGGAACACTTAATGTGTGACTTTAGTGGATGAACTGTTCATGCTTCAGGTCTAGTGTTCCAAGCATGATCAAACAAAACAGAGGACTTCATTCTCCATCCTCTTTTTATTTTTATTTTAGTAAACCTGCACAGAACTGTGTCCCTGGAAAATGGTTAGAAAAAACTGGAAGTGATTTAAAGGTAAACTACTTTAAACTTTTTTTAAACACTGTAACTTCAAATACTTTGTGTGTGATTATGAACTATTCTTTATCTTGTATTATCACTGAATAAGTAACGATAAAATCATCTATTTAAACGGAGAGTTTCTGTGCAAGATTATGGGAATGACTGTGGTACCTTCATGATCATGGTGTGAGTTAATAGTTAAACTGACAAAATATTAAATTGACAACATTGTTAAAAAAAAATAAAATAAATAAAAGTGACAACTTTTTATTTTTCTCTCAACAGTTATCAATTCATGACTATGGTACACAGTCGTCCAGTGCTGCTCTTCGAGAATTTGATTTAGTTTGAACACTTTTAATGTAAATCCTATCTTTTACTCCTGGAGATAACATGCTCAGTGTGTTATTGTTTAGTGGGAGATTGCTGTTCTTCAATAATTACATAAAATAACATGAAATCACATCTACATCCTCTAGATGTCTGCAGTGATCACTCAGTGTCTCGTCAGATTGATGTGGAGAAATTCAAACATCATCATTATAACAAAACAACGAACCTTTTTCTAAGTTTAACTTGTTTTGTGCCATTTTTGCAGTCATGTTACAATATTCTGATAAATTATGTAACAGAGGAATTATTATTATTATTATTATTATTATTATTATTATTATTATTATTATTCTCATTTGTTTATGTAGTAATATTCATCTCAGATGTGTGTCCTCATGAACCATCATGACAGATCACAGTTACACATTGTGGATGTTTTAAATAACCTGAACATCACAAAAGAGTTAATGACACGCTGTCATTTTTGCAATAGACTACAATAAGCTTTTTATTTAATTTGTTTTTATTTTATTTAACTTTCATCATAAACTGCAGAAACAGCAGTGTTTTAGCAGCATGAGGAGCTACACATATAAATGATGCTGAGTGAAGATGAACAACAGCAAAATATGGACATGAATTATCAGCAAAGAGACAAATGTGTGATCCTCATGTGATCCATGTAGACAAATAAACTACTACAACACTATTCATATTTAATAAATCAAATGTAAATCAGTAGAGCAAAATACCTTGAGTGAGTCCAGAGTGGATGAAGGACATCAGCACTAAACACAGAAGAAACAGATATGAATCTTTTCCATTGGTTCAACACAATGCAGATCACAGAAACATGTCTAGAGTTTCAGCTGAAAGTGTTTCTCTGTTTTAATGCTCCATGAGAACCGATGGAGGATATTCTCCATCATTTAACACACACAATGTCATCACAGCATGGGTCTAGAATACACTGAACCTGTCCCTCGACTCCACATACTTTATTAAAATCTACATTTGTCTCACACATGTTTTCAGTCAAGTGTGTGCAGGTGGAGGTTTTCAAGAGACAGTGTGAAAAAGTCTAGATTTAAATTCAAAGAGACAAAATAGTTTATGAATGACCCGGCGTCTTAATTGTATCAGAAATGAGCCGATGTGAACATTATAGAGCACTAGGGATACGCCGGTATCACATTTTCCTGTTGCGATTAATTGCTCATGCTTTTACCACGGTATACGGCATTATTAAATATTGGAAGACCCAAGATTAATGAATGTTCAGAAGATTTTTTTCATTGGCAGTTTATGTTGACGAATGAATTAAGTAAGGAATAATTGATGACGGGCCGTTGAATTATTAGAAAATAATGCACACCCGAGGTGGTGATGCGGTCACGACGTGAATATACTGTTACCACACCTCAAGACATCGATCCGATGATTTAATTAAAGGGATTCGTCCGGTTTTTGTATTGTGAGCAGTGTTGGGAACGTTACTTAAAAAAAGTAATTAGTTATAGTAACTCACTACTTGTTCCAAAAAGTAACTGAGTTAGTAACTGAATTACTCTATAATAAAAGTAACTCATTACCAGGGAAAGTAACTATTTGCGTTACTGTAAAAAAAAAAAAAAAAACGTTGCTATATGTCAAAGAATTTTTTTTTAGCAGTTTTCACAAGTCAGTTGAAATGAGTAGAACAGACAGGTGTTCGTACATAACTTTCGAGATTTATTGCACGTCAACAGAAAGCAAGAGTTTTATCCTGCACTCTTTGTAAGAAAAGTGTTTTTGGCCACTAGCTTTGTAGATGCGTGTGTCACACATTACATGTACACATTACATGCACGTTCTTGCCTTTGACTACAATGAATTTGAAGTAGTGCTTATATCTCCACCTTGAAAATGCCAACTTTTCATCAGATTGCTCCTGACTCGCCATTTCTCCTGCTGCTGCGAATCTCTGTGTAGCTGTTGCGTCTTGCGTGTGTGTGACTGTGTGTGTTTTTGGCGCCGCTGGCGCGTGTGTGTAAAAACGCTGGCGCGTGTGTGTAAAAACACTGGCTCTGATTGGCTACCATGAAACACATGACTCTGCCTTAGCCAATCATAATCGCTTATCTCGTTATTAACCCACCTGCTCACTCGCTGTGTGAGCCAGGGGTGCGTTTGGATTGCATATTAAATCAATGCATAGTAACGCACCGCATTTAATTTTTTTAAAAAAAATTACCCCGTTACTGAAAAAATAACGTCGTTACCTAATGCCGTTCTTTTAAACGCGGTTATTCCAAACACTGATTGTGAGTAGGACTATTTCTAACGCATCTCATCCGTCTTTTGTTGGTACCGATAACGGAGGCTTGAGCTGTTGATAGCATTCTAATGCAGTTATTACTTGAGTTATTAGAAAGAGAGAGAGAGAGAGAGAGAGAGAGAGCGCGTTTGTGTGAATAAGGCTAACGTACCTCTGTGCGTCTCTAAACTCTCTTCTGCTGCAACTTCTGTAAACAGCGCTGTTATTACCTCTCTAGTGATGTGTCGTTCTTGAACGATTCGTTCATTTTGAACGAATCTTTAATGTGACTCGGGAAGAACGAGTCGTCTCGGGGGATGATTCGTTCAGTCGCGCATGCGCAGTATTCTATAGGTTCTGTTCTGCTAGTAGTAATTCACCTGTGTCAGGCAATGCAATCTGAGCCGGAAAGAGAATTGGGCCCGGTTCCCCAAAACGTTCTTATCGCTAAGTAGTTCTTAATCTATTCCTTAACCTCTCTCTTAACCTTATGGCACGATTCCCGACACGTTCGTGCGCTAAGCATATCTTCTGTAAGTCACACTTTCGTAAGGTTGGTCTGGACCATTTGTAAACTCTCTCTTAGCGTTGTTTGAGCTCAAGACGCTAGTCGTCATCACTGTACAGCAGTCTTTAGACATCAGCACAGCGCAGTACAAGTCAAACTATGGTATGTTGACAATGTTATGGCTCAACAAGGATTTTATGTTATGGAAATTTTAAGACTCATAATAAATTATGTTTGCAATGGATACAGGCCTATTTATGAAGTTGACTTTATGTGGTATCAGAACTAATATGGTGGTAATTAGCCTAGGCTGTTTCGTAATGTAATTAAAGCATTTAAATTGGCAATCACTTTTGATAATTAAAATCTGGCAAACAATTTGGCTCTAAATGGCTAAGATCTATAAATGGGTAAGCGTGGTGGTGTCCAGTAAGTGACCAACTATGGCAGCGATCCAACGTGTCCTTGTATTGAATCAAAGACGGAGCCGTTTAGTCTATGTCAATTTTTTATTCGGCAAAACTTAAGCCCTTTTGACATTTTGCCTGACGGCTATATATAAAAAAATTTGCCTCCCAAGACAGCTCATTATGAAGCTGCTGGACCTTCTCAGACCTGCGCTTGCCAGACCAACGCGGCGGAATTTTGCTTTAGGCCCTGAAGTCCAGCTGCTTGCAGGGCTAAGTTTTTTTTTTTTTTTGCTACAAAGAGATTCATCGAGGTCATGGGAGAGGGCTACGGCCTGATCAAGACCTCGGTGTAGAGGTGCGTCCACACTGTCACCAACGCCCTTCTGCGCCACACCGGGGATTACACCCTGGTGTATGGCACACTCATCCCTATCGCCAATTCATCAGTGATTGATCAGGCATAGGCTACTTATCGCCAAAGGGATATGCGGCCATAAACGTGCAGGTTATAGTGGACCATATATATATATATATATATATATATATATATATATATATATATATATATATATATATATATATATATATATATGTGATCTCTGACCTGGTGGCTAGGTTCAGCCAGGCCCGGCTGCAGGATGAAATGACTGAGGGGGCATGTGAAATTGTTAAGGGGGCTTAACTTTATTACACCATCAATGATTAATACACACTGAGATCTCGCTTTGCAACGACAGATTTTTAAATACAGCGCTCCCTAAAACACTTAAGTTTAAAATATTCTAACTGACTCCCGAGAGTAAGATTTTTCAAGGCGACAGTTATTTTAGAACGTTCCCCCTTAATGTTTCCATGGCAACGCATCATATTTGTCATGTGAAACACCGCAGCCACAATAATAACACTGTATAACAGATGTAGGCAATCCTTCATTTCGTTTTTCCTTTTTTATTCGAAATATTCACAAACTTACTTACCATGTCATCAACTATCTGATATTCCGATTCTCAAATATGTTTAAGTGAGTGTGTTTGGTCGTTGAAAAACCTTTATAACAATAGAGTAAACTTTATAGTTAGCCTACTTCCACTGTGTTTGACTGATATGAAAAACACACGTCAGCAAATTATATTTGAATAGATTGTTATTGCTGCTTCCACAGACTCCAAATGTAGGCTATTGTTTTACCAGTGCTTATGTGTAGCCTATTTAGATGTCTGAAATCTAAAATAAACATTATGAGGTTGAAAACACTGCATAGTTGTGATATATGAGAGCGCTGAGCTCGTCTGTCTCTGGCTCAGCGCCAACCAACGCGACACTACCACTTGCTTCCACAGACATCAGTGTGTATTTTACAAACTCCAAATGTAGGCTGTTGTTTTACCAGTGCTTATGTGTATTTAAATGTCTGAAATCTAAAATAAAAATTATGAGGTTGAAAACACTGCATAGTTGCGATATATGACAGCGCTGAGCTCGCCAGTATCTGGCTCAGCGCCAACCAACGCGAAAGACGTTTGAATCTGGCAGTAAGGTCACGAGTCACAACACTGAACATTCTAAATCCCATGGGGATAAGGTTCAATTATTATTTAACTCAAAAGGTTGAACATTTTATTTTTAACCATGAATACAAAAATGAAACAGAGGGGGCACAAGTCAGATCTGAGGGGGCATTGCCCCCTTTTTCCCCCTTGTGGCGCCGGGCCTGGGTCCAGCAAAACTTCAAGTTCCTCTGACGAGAGGCTTGGTGCCCTTTTTTACGTTGCTTCCCCAGCATATTTTGTATCTAACGCTCTCTCTCTCTCATGTTCATTGTAGATAGGTTGCTTTTTATTGAAAACATAAACCAATTGCAATCAATACCGCATTAAACAGAAGTAACTGCAGCTGCTTGCCAATCAATTCTGATTGTAAAGTACCTTACCATTAATATACAAGTGTATTATATAATTTTTAGTCGTTAAACCCATGTCAAGAAAGGCAAAAGTCACACAAACGGGATATGGAGGGTGGATGATTAGCGAGGGATTCACAACATATCGTGTGAACATATTACTGACCATTTGATAATTTAATTTATAGTCTATATTCTATTCTATGTATTTTTTAGATATTAGTACTCATTCATTAGATACTAGTACCTATTAAATAGACACTAGTACTTATTCATTAGATACTAGTACTTATTATTAGATACTAGTACTTATTTTTAGATACTGGTACTTATTTATTAGATACTAGTACTTATTCATTAGATACTAGTGCTTATTTATTAAAAACTAGTTCTCATTCATTAGATACTAGTACCTATTAAATAGATACTAGTACTTATTTAAAAGATACTACTACACATTTATTAGATACTAGTACTTATTCTAAATGTTACTAGTATGATTTTTTATTTTACTAGTATTTTTTTTTGTTGAACTCTACTGTAGCCATTTGGACTAGTCATAACATAAGACGAGTAAAAAAGCAGATCTGACTAGTAAGATAAGAATAGTTACTAGTAGTGATTAAAAATGGTACTAGTGTCTAAAGAATAAGAACGGGTACCTAATGAATAACTATTATTCAGTAGTATCTATTAAGTATCTAGTATCTAGTATACATAACCGAGACGTTCCCTTTCAGTCGGTCACTCTCGATGCCACGTCGGTAACCGACGAATATGGGATCCCTATCAAAGCGCCATGGGTGCTGCCCCTTCCAGTGCCCTGTGCGAGCCGCCTGCGCCCCTATTAGGTGTAGGCCGGGGCTCAGAACAAGTAGCTCCACTCACCGTTGTCAAAGCACTACCTCACTGGGTGAGATTGGATAACACTGGGAAAACGTACCCGGTCCGCTTGGAGCCGGGACGCTGCGGAAGCCCCATCCTTCCCGAAGGAGGTCTCGGAGGCAAATACACATATAGCATCCTTTTAGGAGTATGTGGAGAAATTTGAGGTGATTAAAACCCTCTTGGGAAGGCAGAAGTCTGGCGGAAGGCGGAAACACGGGCTCTAAGGCTATACCGTGGACTATACACATATGAGTACCGCTTAGGTCTCAATATGGAACCCACCCTTCCATGGTTCTCACGGATTCATCATGAAGGTCTGTCGCCGGATGTTCCGCCATGTCCAGCTGCCTAGGGTGATGGGGGATCTCAACAGGGTCTACAGTACGGACACTCTGGAGCGGTTTACTCTCTGGAGCGACACTAACTCTCAGTGCCACTACCCGTTTGAGGTGAGAACACAGGAGGATACCGGCTCTACACGAAGGCTATAGAACCTAGCGAACGTGTTAGGGGTCGCCCAGCCCGCATCTCTACAAATATCTGTCAGCGAGGCACCACGAGCCAGCACCCAGGAGGATGCAACACTTCTAGTTGAGTGAGCTCGCAACCTGAATGGGCAGGGCACATCCTGAGCCTGATAAGCCAGGGTTATGGCATCCACAATCCAGTGGGCCATCCTCTGCTTAGAGACGGCACTCCCCTTCTGCCAGCCTCCGTAACAGACAAAGAGCTGGTCTGAGGTCCTGAAGCTTTGTGTCCGGTCGACATAGCACCTTGATGCTCGGACGGGACAAAGCAAAGCCAGGGCTGGGTCTGCCTCCTCCAGGGGCAGCGCTTGCAGGTTCACCACTTGGTCTTTGAAGGGTGTAGTGGGAACCTTGGGCACGTAGCCAGGCCGGGGCCTCAGGATTACCTGGAAGTCAGCCTGCCCGAACTGTAGGCACGAATCGTCGACCGAAAATGCATGCAGGTCCCCTACCCTCTTGATGGAGGCCAGTGCAAGCAGGTGCAGAGTTTTCAATGAAAGAAACTTTAGCTCAACTGAATGCAAAGGCTCGAATGGGCCCTGCTGTAGTGATTTAAGCACTAGAGACAGGTCCCAAGAGGGTATACAGGGGGCCGGGAAGGATTTAACCTCCTGGCCCCTCTAAGGAACCTGACGATGAGGTCATGTTTACCCAGAGACTTCCCATTCACGGGCTCATGGTACGCAGCAATAGCGGCAACCTGGACTTTGAGGGTGGAGGGAGACAGCCTTCGCTCCAACCCTTGCTGCAGAAAGGATAGCAGTGTGGGGTGTGCGCAGCCTGCCTGCGCCCAGCTCCACGGCACCACTTGGAGGCTGCTGCAGATGCGGCGCGTGAGTGGGGGCAGACGCAGGGGGCTGCCCTCGGTGACGATCAGGCTGGGGCACTGCAGCCGGCGGGTGAGTGGAGGCAGCAGCTGCCCGCCGGGGCAGGATATGTCAGATCGCTGAATCGTCATCCGACAGCTCTCCCTCCGATGCTGAGATCGACATCTGGTCGGGGGGAAATCCAACTGGATGCCGCTGGTACGCTCCACTGGATTGGAGGTGCAAGAGGAGTGGTGATCCCCAGAGGGTTGGTTCCCTGCGGTTTGCAGCTCTGAGATGGTCATATTCCCGCAGTGAGAACATGACTCATCCACGAAAGCCACCTCAGCGTGCTCGACCCCCAGACACGTGAGGCAGCGATCGTGACCATCACCCGTTTCCAGGTAATGACCGCACCCAGAAACGCACGGGTGACACGTCATCCTTACCAGGACGATCCGTCGTCTTTACAAAGACGCACCCGTGAAGCTCTTTTAGAGAAATTTGCTCTTTAGGAAAGGCTCTTTTAGTGCTGAGGCGCACAGGGGAATTGGCCGCTTGCAACACGACAGGGATAGTGCAGCCTGAAGTGTGCAATCCACTCGACACAGGAACGACCGCCGCTGAAGCGCTGTCTCGCCAACACACGAAGCTTCGGAGAGCGTGCTGAACTCGTAGTTCACAGCAGACACAGTTGAGCAGAGCGATACTAACGCTCGGCTCCGAAGCGAAAAGCTGGTATGCATTGCACCTGCTGCCCTGTTATACTCACGCAGTGATCAGCGGCAGCTGGATGCAATAATTGCATGCCAATGTGCATTGGCTCGTTTAGTTTACACTCGAAGTAGATTGGTCTATCAAAGCGATATCCCATATTCGTCGGTCACCGACGTGGCTTCGAGAGTGACCGACTGAAAGGGAACAGAATAACTCCGAGTCCCTGTTCGTTTGGAGATATCTTCAACCTCATTAAGAACAAGTAAGAACGCATTTGGAGATATCTTCATTTAAACAGATCACTACATAAACATGAGTATCTCTCCACTGTCCAATCAGAGTCCACATGGTAATACAACACGCAGAATAAGAGCAATGTGAGAGCAGAGATAAAAGCATATATTGTCGCAGTCAGTGTTTATTTTCATCAACTTTCATCAGTAAAACGTCTATCTGAATGTTATTCAGCTACATCTACAGTGAAAGCTGAGTTTCCTGGAACTTCATCAGTGAGTCTCACTTGTGGAGTTTCTGCGCGAGGGCGCCCTCCGGCAATGAGTATGAATTAAAAATAAATTCATTGAGTAGTCATTATTGCTTGCAAAACCCTAATTTGAGTAAAAATAGCTAAAATAATTAAGAACTTTGAAGTAAAAATTGGCAATATGGACACCCTTGGTAAATATGATCAAAGAAGGCTGTAAAAATTAATCTACATTGTTAATCATTTTGATCTTTTATTTAAAAAAAATGCAAAAAATTCTAACCTTTCATTGAATAATAATAATTTAAAATGGGGGGAAATATCATTATGAAATAAATGTTTTTCTCTAATAACCATTGGCCATCCAGAATCACTCCAGACCCTTTTGATTTCCAGCTTCTCCTCTTCAGTTCACTCCTCTCACTTTCTATAGGGTTCAGGTCAGAGGACTGGAAGGGCTATAGCAGAAGCTTGGTTTTGTGCCCCGTAACCCATTTTTGTGTTGTTTTTGAGGTTTGTGTTTGGATTATTGTACGGTTGGAGGATCCAAACATGGTCCATTATAAGATTTCTAACAGAGTAAGTCAATTTTAGATTTTTTATATGTTGGTATTTGATAGAATCAAAGATGCCATGTATCTAAACAAGATGTCCAGGACCTCCAGCAGAAATATAGGCCCACAACATAAAAAAACAGCTGTATATTTCATTGTACACATGGGATACTTTTTATCCCTGTGTTCATCAAACCCATCTTGAGTGTTTGCTGCTAAACAGCTCATTTTTAATTTCATCTGACCATAGAAGCCAGTCCCATTTGAAGTTCCAGCTGTGTCTGATACATGAATATGCTGGAGTTTGTTTTCGGATGAGCTAGGAGAATTTTTCTTGTAACCCTTCTAAACAACATGTGGTGATGTAGGTGCTGTTTGACAATTTTTTTTAAGGTTTTCTGAGCCAGAGACTCAACTATTTTCTGCAGTTCACCAGCTGTGATCCTTGGAGAGTCTTTAGCCACTCAAACTCTCCTCCTCACCGTGCATTAGGACGATAAAGACACATGTCCTCTTCCAGACAGATTCATAACATTTTCTGTTGATTTTAAATTCTTAATTATTGCTCTGATGATGGAAATGGGAATTTACACTGCTCTAGCTCATTTGTTAAAGTCACTTTCTAATTTGTGAAGCTCAATTATCTTTTACTGGATATCAGAAATATATTCTTTGGTTTTTCTCATTGTGATGGATGATTAAGGACATTTGGGCTTTGTTTTCCCTCCTCTTTATATTTCTGTGAAACAGGAAGCAATGGCTGGATAATTTCATGTTTATAATAATGCTGGAGTGCTCAAAATTGTGAATATGAATGGGAATATACTTTAGAGTTATTTTACTCATAAGAATTTCTAGGGGTGTTCTTAATTGTGGCCAATGTGTATTCGAGAAAAAAATTTTTTTTCATAATAATATTTCCCCCCATTCTTATTATCCAATGAAAGGTTAGATTGTTTTGTGAATTTTTATAATAAAAGATCAAAAGGATTAACAATGCAGATTAATTTTCACAGTCTTCTTTGATCATATTTACCAAGGGTGTCCATATTTTTGGGCATGACTGTATATGAAAAAAAAATAATAATAAAGTTAACATACAGCTCGTGGATGATATTTATTGTTTTTACTGGAGGAGAAATAGGAAAATAACAGCTAATACAATTGGTGTCGTATCTCCATCCTGCCAGCAGAGGTCACTCAAAGACCAACAAACACATTAGGCTATATATTTACGAAATTACAGTTAAAAAACTGACAAAAATATGTTTTCTATGTGCTTGTGTACAAATAATTGTTTCTTTTCTATTTGGTTTTCTAACAAAAAGTACATCCATCTCCTTTTTTCTGTTTCCTTTTTAATCTCTCTCCTATATGTTGCTGGCTCATTAATATTCAACATACAATTACCATACTGGACAGAAATGCAAATTTAAAAAGTGCTAGTATCTATTAAGTTCAGGATATCTCTGGTCTAAAAAAGTACTAGTAACTAAAAATTAAGTACTAGTTCTATTTTTTGTGAACACGAATAGTTTAATTAAATACTAGTCATTATTGGAATAAGTACTAGTGTCTAATTATTAAGTACTAGTATCTAATGAATAAGTACTAGTCACTTTACAAAATACACTAGAACCTAAAGAATAAACACTAGTACCTAAAGAATAAACACTAGTAGTTAATGAAAATATACTAGTGTCTAAAAAATAAGTACTAGTAACTTGAAAAAAGATACTAGTACAGCTTATAGATTAAATGTTAAAAAGGCTTTCCATACAAGATGAACTAATCAATTCTCTTTCCGGCTCAGACTGCATTGGTTTAGCGTATGGGTCTGTCACGTGATTAAGGAATGACTTGAAACCGAAGACTTGTCAGAAAAGAGATGAGGTGAGCTAATCACAGACTGAAGACCCCGGCAAAAAAATGAATTAATCTTTTCTTTATCTTATAGCATTTTAGTTTTGTATTGTTTGTAGTGTTATCAATGTTTGCGTAAGTACTAGATGTGTTGGGGAAGTAACACGTAACATTTTTATTACATTTTGCTAAAATGAACGAAATGACTTGAAAAAGGTTCGTTCATTTTGCTAAAGGAGACTCAAAAGTCAGAGTTGATAAAATGATCCGAACTTCCCATCTCTATTGAGAAATGTCATGTGTAGCCTTTAAGTTGCTAACTGATAACATCATCAGGGCAGCGCTGACAACACCTTCTTGTGCAAACTGCGTGACCGTTATTACTGTTAACTATGTGAAGTGATCTGGAACTGTAATGCGGTCAGAGAGCTGCCTGGAACTACATTCACTGTGCGTTTCCCAGAAAATAATGTCACACCTCAGAACGTTCATCAGCCAATCAGATTCAAGCATTCAACCGCCCATAGTATAACTAATGTTAACTAGTGAAGCCCTAATGTAAATTGTGAACGAATAATAAAGAATCAAAACTCTAGGGCAGTGGTTCCCAACCTTTTTCAACTGGCGGCCCACACAACCAAACATATATGTTTGTGTGGTCCACTGCAAAAAAGATGAACTGACCCCGCTATTGTTGGGTTAATAACTTAGTACTCAGAAGCTAGATTGTTAACTGTATTTAATGAATGAACTAGGGCTGTGTGATATGGACAGAAAAACTATCGTGATTTCTTTGATAAATTTTGCTATTTCACACATATATGCTTTATAGTCATAAATGCATTTAGGATGAATTTGAAACATATTTCCGAAAGAAAACCAATTAGAGCTTTATCAAAAAGTTGTAACGTCTCTAGAACAGACATAAGTCAAACTAATCACTACATTCAGGTGTTGAATTAGATTTGTTATACATTATACAGGTTCACACGTTTGCAGTGTGTATACAGTATGTGTATGCAATGCAGAAGCAGCATAGAGAGTGCATTATTGTAACACGAAAGCACATTAAAATAATGCACAAGCGCGAATCTTTCCGCTCACACGCAGATTTCTTTTGCTCTGTCACAAAACCAGACGTGCTTGCTCAGATACACGCTGCTCTCGCGCGAAGAGTGTGCGCACTTAAAACGTGTCTCCTCTCACTTAAACTCACAACTCTCTCTATGCTCATGTGCTAGATATTAATTATTTTCAGATGTTTTTATTTCTAGCCTTTTACCGCGTGCAGTTAGAACCAGGGTTAGCCTATTAAGTCTAAATATTTATGTATTTGGCGCTGTGATGAACACCATAGCAGATCCACAAATTTGAATGTCTATTTAAATATGTTTTAGAAAGTAGTGCAGCTGCTTTATTAATGGGGTTTCCAGGGTAACAGCTGCATTTCATTATTTAGCGCCATCTGCTGTCAGAGAGTGAATGTGCTTTCATTCAGCGCGTCTCTCACGTGTTCCTCATGTGTTTGATTACATCAGAACACACGCTCTTTCAAGCAGTAAATGGTGTTGTTGTGTATTTTGACCAGTTGATGGGAATAGTATTCTTAAAATGCATTCCAAATTATTAATTATTTTTTATATAGAATTATTCATGGTATTTAGAAGTGCCCACGATAAAAATATAGTGCATATTAATTACAGTGATATATCACATTACTGAATACCGCATATGTCTATAGGAGCGTTAATAACTCTCATGCAGTTTATATTTAATTCATACTGGAAGCTGGATTGTGTTCTCGTACAGAAAG
This sequence comes from Carassius carassius, assembly GCF_963082965.1. Classification (NCBI taxonomy): domain Eukaryota; kingdom Metazoa; phylum Chordata; class Actinopteri; order Cypriniformes; family Cyprinidae; genus Carassius; species Carassius carassius. The sequence continues at coordinate 4,741,279 of NC_081756.1, forward strand.
TAAAATACTGTAATTAATTGTTGTTCAGAAGAAATAACACAATATTGATGTGCGATGTTTCCCCTCTAGCAAACTATCCAGCTATCAAAGCTAAGCTGAATAAAAAACAAACGTTTAGATTGATGAAACATGAAGACAACAAATATGTGATGATATAATAATAATATATGACAAATAATATATGGTTTATATGTGTGTAATCTTCAGGTAGGCTAAAAAAATAATAAAATGTGAAAAACGCAGTGCTAATTTATCTATTATATTCAGGGGTGCACATAATTTTATCAGCCTGGTTCTCATAAGAGAACCTGGAGATTTGGTTTGGTCCTCACACTGCATATAGCGTGACCCATTAAATCCAACTATAAAACATTTATTAATAATATTTATAATATTATTACACTTTATTTTTTTTATTAAATAATAGTAAATAAACTAAATAATAGTGTGTCATAATATTATTAAAAAATAAAAAGCAGTCTTAGTATTAAATACAAATGCATTTATTTTATAGTAAATAAACTTAAAAATAAAATGCTAATATTTACTACTACTTTGTTTGATTGCCTCTTTCAGGAGAATCGATTTATGTATTCCCCAATTTTAAGTCGCTTTGGAAAAAAGCATCTAAAAATAATATACAAAAGCATTTTCATCATATTCAAGCTTAAAATCAGCCGACTTTTATTTTGGCGGTTTGCCTGTCTATGATCATGACAGGGGCATGTTGCAATTAATGATCAGATCAGATATTATTGCTTCTGTAATGGCTTTTTGTCGAGGATGGTTGACTGGATATGTAGTAGTCTGGGGCACAATGAACTGTGACATGGATGGCTGCTGTAGATCGCTACAGTGTATCTTGGATTTGAGATATTCATCATATCTGCATGGATAAAAAAAAACAATCAGGGAAAACTGTAAACATTAACATTAACTGTTAACATTAAAACAAATTTATTTTCGTATGCACAAACATTCTTTACATTTTTTTAAATACTGTAATTTAAGGAAAATCTAAATATAAATTAATTTAAGTGATGATCATTTACTGATGTATTCACGTAAAGATTGGTTCCAGCATTCACACATTATCATATGTTTACACAGAAATGTAAATACTTGTAAGTTACTGATAGAATGTAAAACTTAAGCATGTATAAGGACTAATAATCTTATAAACTAATTATTGTGACTGAAAAACTGCCTAATATGTAATTGCGCTGAAATTATTCTTGTCTGTGTGACCAAAAAAAAAAAAAAAAAAAAAAGAAACTTGTAGGTGCTAGTGATCACATCGGCGCCTCCATGTTAGCCTGTCATGCAATATGGTATCAGCACAATGCTTTTTAGTTTCCACACGCAGTCCACTAACACTTGAAAATGTGCACATTTAATACAGACATTATAGCCTACATGTAATATATGGAGCGTCCCGCTCATTTTAAGATGCCAATCAAAATCAAAATTCAGGCTACAGCACTGTTATAGCCAAATACCCCAAATAACTATTCCAAATAACATCTATTTACGAAACCTATCATAATGATAATGGTCACATTTCTAATAAGAAAAAAACATAATATGCATCAAGGCCAAATTATACCAAACATAAAAGATTAATTCATTACAGTATCGTTATAGATCTTAGTGACACTGACTGACAAGAAAGAGATTACTTTCTTACCTTTCCTTGTGGTTCTTGAAATGTCGAATGGAATTTGAAGTCGTGGTTGTCGTGTCGGATATTTTTGCGTTGCATATTTTGCATCTGGCAAATCTTTTTTTATTAGCATGGTCCAGTTCAAAGTCCTTATAGCCAAACAAGACTATTTGTGGAGCTCGACTAACATTACTGTCTTCCATGTTTGGCGCGGTTTGAATTGTGCAGCGTTAAAGGCACAGACGCTGATTAGTGGTGCTGACGTCACAATAAGTATATATATTTTTTTAAATTAATTTTATTGCTGTTTGATTATTATAAGTTCAAGTTATTGTCGAGTATTCCACTTCAAGTCAAGTTAAGTCCTGAAAATTGTGACTCGATTGAGTTCTTTAGCGTGAGTGAGCAGGAGTAAGTATTCTGATTAATTATTTTGTATAGTACTTTAAAATGTAACGCCAGGGCTTGTATCTATGGGCTTCTCTCTTGACCTCTCCCCGATTGCCTGCGAGGTTCTCCTCCTGTCTGTACGGTAATTTCTCTACTGTGCGACAGTGAGTCGAGTGGTTATGACGCAATCGTTAGCTTATTTCTACAAAAACTGTTTCTACGGGGCCATAATGTAACATAGAAGGTAATGGAGCCCTTTATACATTGTCGTGTATCTTTAGAAATAAATAATGGACAAACGGAGTCTTTAAACGACTCAGATGTAAAGTTATTCGCTGTCAAAGTGACGCCAAAATGAATGGGAGTCAATTGGATGCTAACGCAAGTGAAGTTCTGCTACAAGATGGCGGCACGCAGCCGACTTCAACTTCCGGTCGACTTCCCGCCTGTCTATGATTAAAGAGCGTCAGTGGATGAATGTCACAGTTTTTAATTGTGCTTTGAAACGGTAGGCATAGCCTAGATTTATGCTTTCAGGTTGAAAATAAAACTTATATAGTACAGTTTGTGATCTAAAATGGTAATTGTGCATTAACAGCTGTCAACCATGTGGGTACGCAAATGCGCTGTCAGAACATATTTATATTACACATTTTTTATTTTGGTCGCGGATGCGGACCTGCGGACCACTTATGTGCACCCCTGAATATAGTATTGAAATGATAAAATATATTTCATATATATAAAAGTATATAATCCACTATATAGAGAAAATATAGAGAAAAAATATAGAACACAAATGTTTGGTTATTGTCCAGCAGTATATTTGATTTAACCAATTAAAAGAGATAAAACAGCAATATAATAATAACCTGTCCATTAGATAAAAAGTACTATATATATATATATATATATATATATATATATATATATATATATATATATATATATATATATATATATTATTATTATATACATATATATAATTTCTGTAGTAAAACAGTTGCACACTTGTAAACACACATTACAAGCAGATATGAACATTAATGTGATGATTGTTTCTCATCACTGACTCTTCACTGGAACAGAAGACCAAACCACATCAGGTCAAAGTGTTTGAGAACACAGCCTAACTTCCTGTTTGACTCTGATATCATCGACTCCACCCTCATCTTGTGTTCAGGACATTCTGAACCAGAGAGAATTTATAATATATATATATTTTTTTTTCAAAAACTACAAGTTAATGTTATCACATTGGACTAAAACCTACTGACTTTGCTCAGAGAGTAACAACTTCACAACATTTTTTGTATGTTGTGAAGTCTCCCCCAACTTGTTACACTTTCTGTGTTCCGGGTCAAAAATGACCGGCCTACAAAAAATTCCTTATAAATCTCTCATTATGCTCTATATCACTAAATATTAAATTCAATATTTTTGTCAGCTTGTTTTCTTTCAATTGGGACAGGGTTTGATTTTATTTTTTAAACTGATCGATTGCAGACATCATTGATCTGAGCCTAAAACACACTATAGTGTGATAAACAGTGCAAATTATTTTCATATTTTATTGCTTAGTGACAAAATGATCCACAAATAATGATTTTTTCCTCTCAATCACTGAGGTGCTTAAGCTCAATATAAATAACACCTAATTTACAATCACTTTTTAAAAGGGCTGCCTTTCAAAGTGTTATAGGGTTTTCAGCAGCACAAGGGTTAATTGTGACACTATAGTGGCTGTGAAAGAATCTGAACACTTAGTGTGTTTTCACATGAAGTATTTTTTAAATGAACCAAACTCAGTTCAGTTAAAGAACCAGCGGTGAGTATGTATATGAAGTATATTAAGAAACAATAAATATGTTGTTCAAAATGAAGAGCGAACACACTTTCTGAGTGTCACGTGTTAGAGGAACATGTTCATAAGTTAATGATGAACTACAGCTGTGGTTTTTCTGCTGAGAACTGACTTCACACATCTGCTAAAAATGATGTTGAGATAAACTGATTAAAAATAAGAGAAAAGGTGTCTCAGAAAACAGAAGTTCGTTCAGAGAAACATTTGAGCTTCATTTTTTGGCAAATGTGACGTGTTTGATAGACTGTGTTTTCTGCAATGAAATTCAGTCATTTTAAAGAGTGATTTAACGAACTAACATTTTTTTTTTTTGGGGGGGGGACTATATGCTCAATTCATTTTCAATAAGAGTAGCAGAAAGAATTAAAAGTGATGAAAACTTGTGTTTGGTCACTGTTCTCAAACTCTTGATGTCTCTGAAGGAAAGTCTATTTAAAGAAACAATATCATACAACACCAAACTCATATTAAACAAATACATCTGAATTAGCTGAACTACCTGAAATATCAAGAACATGTATTATAACAAAACCAAGCAAAAGCACACGTCCACAGAGCCTCCATCTTTCACAAGCAGCACAGATAAATACATGTTCTCTGAACTCTGGATCTGATCCACATGTAACATATCATCACATTAATCTGAACAATAAAGAATATGATAAACAGCAAGATGGTGGATTCATAGACCCTCCTACACACAGCACAAGCATTAATCTTCAGCTGAATACTGTATTAAAAACAGAAGATAGTGTAGAATATAATGAAATACTCACAGAGTGTGAGAGACAGTGCACTGGAGCCCATACTGACACATTAACAGACTGTTTTAACTAAATCAGACACTTCCTGCTTTTCACACTTCAAGAAGAGATGAGGGAGGAGACAAACTCTACACACAAATACATGAAGAAATAGGAAGAAAACCAGACCCATTCGAAGATATTTACTCTTTTATTAAAGTTGTCAAAGCTGTTTTTCTCCTTGAAAAGAGAAAGTCTTCAGTAATTGTTCTCACACTGCTTTGTTTTGTTCGTTCACAGCCAAAGACTCACAGATTATGGACAGATCAGAGAATAGCAAGTAGATCATGAGCTGACTTCTAATGTAGTTCTGTTCATGTAAGACCCGCTCTTATCTGAGTTATTCTCTCATCAACAATTGCAATTACAATGTATGCAAGATGGCAATGCGTCCACACGCAGGGGCTTCCCTCTGTCCTGTCAGAACGGTGTTTTCGTGTTTTTTGTCTTGTGAGTCACAGTTTTTTTGTATGTCTTCATCGTGTCTACCTGTCTTTAAGTGTGCATACAGTCGTGAGTTTTTGCTGGATGTTGGCAGAACCACATTTTTAGAGTTTAACTCTGCGCACGTGGAAGAGCAGTGGGACCTCTGTCTGCTCCTGAGGCCTTCACCATCATCGACTCCCAACTACTGCATCTCGCCCAATAAGTGGTGTGAGAGGAAATAGTAGAGGGGTTAGCGTGGAGGTATTTGTGTTTACATCAATGATGTGTGGTTCCACGATGCTGTTTGATGCTTGTGATCTGCAAACACTGCTCACCCCTGCTGGAGTTTATGATTGTTAAGTGCCGATCGTTCTATCTGCCGAGGGAATATACAGCCATACTGCTCGTTGCTGTATAAATTCCTACGAACCACAACAACAGCAACAGGAACGATGCACTAAATTAACTGAACCAGCTCATCAGTGAGAAGCAGACAGCACACCCTGAGGCTTTTCTCATCATAGCTGGGGATTTCAACCATGCAGACTTAAAGAGTGTGTTTCCAAAAACACACCAACACATTAACCTTCCAACACGAGGTAATACAATTTTAGACCTTGTTTACACAACACAGAGAGGAGCCTACAAAGCCCTCCCCCACCCCCACCTCGGAGCCTCAGACCACATCCCTGTCATGCTAATGCCTGCTGTAACAGACCGCTCATTAAAGTCACCAAACCAGTTCACAAACAAATTCAAGTGTGGCCTGAAGGGTTGTCAGAGGGTCTTCAAGACTGTTTTGACACCACTGACTGGAATATGTTTAAGCAGGCTGCCACATATAATAGCACCACTGACCTCCAAGAGTACTCAGAGACTGTCACTGCCTACATCAACAAGTGTATTGATGATGTAACGGCCACATACACCATCACTGTCCGGGCCAACCAGAAGCTGTGGATGACAGGAGAGGTCTACAGTCTCCTGAAGACGTGGAGCGCTGCCTTCAAAGCTGGAGATGAGGTGGGCCTGAGGACAGCTAGGGCCAACCTATCCCGCGGCATCAGAGAGGCTAAAGCCCCTTTCACACTACACGTCGGACCCTGCAAATTGCAGGAACATTGCCGGGTCGCCTTCTGTGTGAAAGCAAACACGTCCCGGGATTGATTCCGGCATTGAACCCGGGTCGGGGACCTAGTAACATTGCCGGGTTTAATCCCGGGACCGTCGCTGCGTGAACAAAAGCCAGATCTAATGCCGTGTCATAGTGATGACGCATGTTATCGAGCGACTCTTTTACCGGCTGTTTTGAAGGAAGATCAATGTTTGCAACAAAAAAATATGTGCAAACTGTAATGAAGCAGAGATCAGTTAGTTCCTCACTTTCCGCGCTGACGCCGAGATCGTTTGCCAGCTTCAGTGAAAGTATAACGTGCCTAAAGTTTTCGTCATGCCCTGATGTCACCTGTCATTACGAGACCTTTACGGGTTGTGTGTGAAAGCACGGACATATCCCGGGTAATAACTGGCAGTGTGAAAGTGCAAAATCTAGCGACCCGGGAACAATTGCCGGAACACTTTATCCGTGTATTTGCCAGAATTGCAGTGTGAAAGGGTCTTAAGAGACAGAACTCCAGGAGGATAGCCAATTGTTTCAGCAACAGAAGAGACACTCAGAGCCTGTGGCAGGGGATACAGACCATTACGGACTACAAGCCCCCACCGCAGACCTGTGACAGCAACATCTCGCTGCTGAACAAGCTGAACGCCTTCTTTGCTTGCTTTGAGGAACAAAACAGCACCACTCACACATATAGACAAAAAGGACTCAGAATGCTGTTCATAGACTTCAGTTTAGCATTCAACACAATCATCCATAAACAGCTCATTCACAAACTGATCCAGCTGGGGCTCAACACTTCACTGTGCAACTGGCTGTTGGACTTTCTGACTGGAAGACCTCAGGTAGTACGAGTCGGCAGTAACACATCCAGCACCATCACACTGTACACTGGGGCCCCCCAAGGATGTGTGCTGAGCCCGCTCCTCTTCACTCTGCTGACACATGACTACACACCGTCACACAACTCCAACCTCTTCATTAAGTTTGCGGACGACACGACTGTGGTGGGTCTCATTAGCAGATGATTCTGCAGCCAGATGACCCCAAAAGGGAATTTCCATGTAGGTCAACTGGATGTTGTTAGACCAGCCTTAGACCTGACCTGTGTAGATCATTGCAGTCTTGGTACAATATTTATAATGTTTAGGATTAATTACATATATTTTACATGTATTCTGTTATGAGCAATGCTTTGGCAATACAGTGTGTACCCAAGTATGTCATGCCAATAAAGCAATATGAATTTAAACTAATATAAATTTAAGAAAACAGAGATTCTTCAATGTGACATTGACCATGTTTTCTAAGAAGGGAAGTAAATGAAAATGACATGAACATGTTGCTGGGAATCTTTTGCTCTTGTGGTAATATTTTGAGGTTTATGAAACTAGAGATGCAGAATAAGAATAACTATCTTCCCCGCTTTGGTTAAAACTATAGAGCAGAAACAGAGCAGAAGTCAAACCACAACCATCAGCTCAACCTTTATTAGGCCTCTTTTAACACTTCTGTCATTTTCTCACTTCAAACAGCTTCTAAAGTCATCAACGCACAAATAAAGATGTGTCTTCAGTGATGAGCTAAAGAAGACAATGCAACACATGAAAATGTGAGGTGTATTGTAACAGTATTTTCCACATGGCTGCAGAAAAATTAGGCCCACAATAGAAACAACCCACAAAATGTTGTGACTTCCACTACAAGGTACATTATCTACCAAACCACAACACTGAGAGAAGCATCTGCAGAACTCACTTTGACTGTGAACATTGATGCTATGATTATATTAGAGATGTTACCATTTTTTATGGTTATCGTATTTCTACAAACATTATCTAATTATAATAATTGAGACACATAATTATTGCATATTTATAAATATGTACTTCAGAAACACTTGCAAGAAGATCAGACATGATTCTGCAGCCAGATGAGCCCAAAAGGGTCGACTGGATGTTGTTCAACCAGCCTTAATTTGGGTGAGCCTTACCTCTGTTTACTGTAATATTACTCCAGCTAAGTGAGAAACCATGGTATGATTAAAACCAAAACCATTATCAGAGAAAGTAATGTTGGTCTTGGCTACGATGTGGAGAAGAACAACTCTTGCGTCAAGATCGCTGTTAAGAGTCTGGGGCCGGATTCACGAAACTGTAATTTTCTTCCTATTTTTTAACTTAAAGAAAAAAAGTTCAGAATATTTTGTATTCCCAAAAATTATTCTTAAAAATATATTTTATATAGAATAAAGTAAAAGACAAAACTAAAAAAGAATCTTCTTAAAAATCATTGTGAATAACTTTTTTAATTTAGGACAACCCCAGACTTGTCTTAAATCCCAAAGAATAAGAATTACTGAATGAAGTTATTGGGTTATTTCAAATTAACTGTTATATTTAAGAAATACAACAACACTAGCAACGTATATATACACAGCAGGACTATTAATAGGGATGTGCACAAGTTTTCTGAAGTAACAGATGACTGATAATGTAAACAATGATCGGTCATGATTAGCCTATGTGTGTGTGACACTACTTTTTGCTGACTTAAAAACTCAGTAGCATCTCTACAAAATCGAGTCAGATATGAAAGCGCAAAAACACACCACAAAAATGAATGAAACAGATCGCTGCAGCTTGAGACAGGCTATTTTAAAAGTAACTTCAAAACGCATTAAAAAACATGAAGCTGAGTGCCAGTCAAAGTTGCGACGAAAAGAGTGTGCTTATTATGATTATTAGCAGTGTTGCCAAGTCCGCTTATTATAAGCAACTTTGGGCTTGTTTTTCTGTAAAGTCAGATGGCAACGAGTACTAGCCAATCAGAGGCAGAGCAGGGCAATCTGTTTTCTTTTTCTGGTTAGGAAATGTCGTCATTGTGTGACGTAAACTTTAAATGAAAGCGCACGAGTTGCGACTGACTGGACTATAGGAGAGTTTTAATATAGGAGAGGAACAAATGTCTGGGACAAAGTGGGCAAAATACGGTTATAAATAAAACAAAGAATGGAAGAAAGAGAAAGGAGTAAAGAATGGATTAAACCCCATCGTGGGGCAAACTCAAAAGCAATGTGCAGAGTAAGTGTGAAATATGTTCGTACCATGCAGACCTCGTACAACATGCTAACACAGAGAAACAAAAAAAATGCAGCACCGTTCTCCTCAATGAGGCTTACGGTCCTTGGGTTTCGCGGTCTCCAAACAGAACGAGTCAAGACGGAGAGCTGAGCTGATGTAGCTTGTCACACATCCATTAAATCAGTGGATCACCTTGGGGAGTTAATGTGCTCAACTTGTGATAAAGACATCAAAATGCAAGGCATTAATAAACCATGCCATTGCTCCGTGTATGTTCACAGAACTTCAGAGGGATATTGGAGGTGCTGATTACTCAATTGTTATTGATGAAAGCAAAGACATTTCATCTGTCAAGCAACTGTGTGTGGTAATCCGCTACTTTAGTATAACACTGAACAAAGTTGTGTCCACCTTTTTGGGTTTATTAAACTTGGAGGGTGAAATAGCAGAGGTATTGCCTCCACTCTGACCTGTTTTCTACAGAGTATTGGACTGGAAATCAAAAGGTGCATTGGATTAGGTACAGATGACTGCAGTGTCATGGTAGGGAAGAGGAATTCAGTGTACACTCAACTTCTACAGAAAAACCCAAATCTCCAGCTGCTCAAGTGCTTGTGCCATTTCATACAGCTGTGTGTAAGCAAGGCAGTGGAGATCCTCCCACACAACCTTGAATACTTGGTCTCTCATTCTCACAAAAGTGCTCTTTGCCGCCGTGAGTATGCAAAGATCTACAGTCTCGTCAATCCTAGTGAAATCCCTTTGATCCTTGTTCAGATGGCAGGTACACGGTGTCTCCATCCATGATTGCTGTTCACTCATACTCAATCAGTGGGATGGATTGAAGCTTCACTTTCAGCTAACCAAAGACCACCAGAGATGTTATGATGCTGAAATCCTGCACCAGGGCCCCGTTCTTCGTATGTCGCTAACTCAGTTAGCTGGATTTGAATGTTGACGATTTGGCGTGATCTTGGATCGTTTGGTTCTTCGAAGCTCATCCCGGAGCTGCTGTCATAGCAACAGGTCCGTAAGCTTAAACCTGCTCGGGAGCAGCTTATTTCATGTAAACAGGATTAGATCGCTTCTTTTCAACCAGAACTGATACTCAAAATATGTCTGTTACCACCGCTACGTTATTACAAGAGTATCGTACCGATCCAGGGACAATAATTTAAAATAATAATCATTTAAAAAATTATTTAAAAATAATATAAAAATGCTGTGTAGTCCATAACAGCCTACTATAGACAGCCAGTTTTACTCACTGAAATATTTATTTGTCATAAAATTATTACTTCATAACTGTATTAGAGTCTTACACACATGCTATACAGATAATAGAGTCGTGCATTATTTTGAGTGATGACTGCTATTATAAGAGTGGCTTGATGGAGCGCAGGAGATGCAGATAACATGATATTGACCCTTAAGAAACTTTCATTAATGCTGTCACGTAACAAATCTGTCCAAATATAAAATGAAATGAATAGATAATTTCTACATTGAAATAAAAATGTAAAGACTGCACAACCATTATAAATTGTGAATATAAATAATTGGGAATCATGAAAAAAATTCTAATAAAATAAAAACATGCATCTATTATCTGTTTCATGTATCTATTATAACATTTATGTAGTTTTGTTTGCTTGGCTGTTTCCTTATGAAAGTCCAGAAATTTGTAAAGTTTTTTGTCGGGTGTCATTTTAAATTATATGACATCATTACATTGCCGTCTTGCCACCAGCCAATCGCTGCACTGCTGATCATGGTTTCGAGTATCGATACATATCCCCTTTTAAGCCAACACATGAACGCGCAATTATCTCACCCCAGCGATACTAATCATACACAACAGGTGTGTTCGAAGAACCCAATTAGCCGGATCATGATTAGCACGATAATATCATCTTGGATGTGTCATTTGATCTCGGATGTAATAAGCGACGTACGAAGAACGGGCCCCAGATGTACAGTGATCCTGTTAACAAACTGTACCTGCTGTTTTTAATGCCTTTTCTAGAAGAATTCAACAGGATCAACAAGCTGTTCCAGCAGGACAGGGGCAATCCATTCAAAATGTTGGAGTGTCTGCTTCTTTTCTTTCGCTGCCTCATCTCCAGAGTGGTGAGACCTGGAATGATCCCCACATCAAATGAACAACTGCTTGCAATTGACATTACAGAGCCCTGTGTTTTGTTACCTGTGGGTGCAGTCAATAATGGGGTCACCTTCATGATGGCATTGGATGAAGCAAGAATGGAGAGCACGGCTGAGAGAAATATGAAGAGCAGGTGCCGTGACTTCTTGGTGGAGGCGGGCAGACAAGTGCAACAGAGACTCCCAGCTAACATCCAGATATGGAAATCTATGACTGTGTTCAGTCCGACTGTCATCCTGTCACAAACTAAACCACAGCTCAGCTCAGTCTCAATGCTGAAGCTCTACTCTGGTGATCTCGCAGCTCTTGAAACACAGTATCAGGCTGTTGCATATCTCCCATGGACAAACAAGGACGACAGCCAGGCAGAGGCCTTTTGGGTTGAGGTGCTCAATTACAAAGACAGCAGTGGAGACCACACTCACAGATGAGCCTGGTCAAGTCCAAACTGAGGAACAGAATGGGACAAGAAACTCTCAGCAGCATACTCCACATAAAATACAGACTGAGAAGAGAAGGCTTATGCTGCAAGCCAAGAGATGTTCCAGTGTTTCAATAGTCACATGTACTCTGTGAGTGGAGCATCAGAGAGCAGGGAGACGGATGCAGATGAAGACAGTGAAGATGAATTTTAATTAAGGTAAGCACTGTTACTGTATCTTTTTTTATTAGAGCCAGGATATGATGCTAAGAAGGAAAGTTGTTTTTGATGAATGATGATGATCCTCAAAGTACTGTAATGTTTAATAGGATTTAGGGAATCCTAGATATAGTGTTATAGCTGAAGTATAATTTGACCGTATCCCTTATTAGAAAATCTTACCTTTTCTTTCTGCAGCACAAGCTCTGGCCTCTACACATGAAGGAAACAGCAGTGAAGGTATGAAGAAACACCTGAAGACATCAGTACAAGGCCATGATCTACAGAGAGTGAAACTGCCTCCTCTGTCCCTGTCCTGTGGCGTCTTAATCTCATACGCACTTTGACATTTGACTTTGATTGGCCTTCTTTGGGTCCCCCAACTCATTCTCACCCCAAAGGCGTCAAAAACCGAAGAATGGTCAAGCGCCCCTAGCGTCACTTTACTGACGCCAAATGTGCCTATTGGCGTCGAAATATCGACGCCCTACGACCTTCATTGCTTTCAGTGGGAAACGTTTGGCGTCAGAACTTCGACGCGAGGACATGAGATGTTTATCGCTATGAAATCACGTTCAAGAAGTCTCATTCAGCACACATCGCGATACTTGCTGTCAGTTCCACAGTTTGGGTGAGTAGTCGTAAATACGCTCTTTTAATGCCTTTTATAAAATGTATTCTGTCTTCTTTATTAATCAGATTAGCGCCATATGTTTAATCGCTGTATTATATCGGTCATCCGCGGCTGTCTGTGAGTTTCATTGCATTTAAATAAATGAACAGCTGCTAACTGGGGTGATTAAACTCTATCGGTCACGTGACGTGCCATAGACCTTCGATCCGATTTATATTAATTTCAGGTTCAATGATGTTGTATTTGTAGTAAAATCATGGTAATCACGACACTTACAGTAGTAATAAATGAAATGTGAAGTCAAAACACAGTAAACGGGACATTTACCATGTTTTTACCACAGTAACTGTAGTTTTACCATGGTATATTAGTAATCAATACAACAATACAATAATCACTAAACCAGCTATGTTTGTATCACTGTAATGTTAGTGTTTTTATGTGCTCTTATATGACAGATATCATAGTAATCATATGTTCTGTACCATGCTTTTAATACCTTTTAATGTAAATCCAAAAAAAATAAAACATTATAAAAAAATAATAAAAAAATGTATTTTTCCATCTTGCAGTTCATTCATATCAGTTTATATCTAAATATTTTGCTCACAGATCATTATTAACATTCTGTATATTATTCAATTTTATTTTCTCTCCCCTTTTTTATTATTTTTATTTTTAGCTGAAAAGACGTAAAGGCAGTCAGTCCAGTGGTGTTTCTGGAGAGGTATTCCTTTAGAAATGGAGAAGACAGAAAGCTGCGGAGGCAGACATTTGCAGCAGTAAGTCTGTGATAGTTTGTCTCTTTTATCAAACATTCTTGCTGTTATCATTTGTACAGCATTTGTTGTTTCTTAAACTGTTGCACTGTCCAAATACCCACACTTGCCATCTTTGCACTTGACCACTTGATTACTTATTTGACGTCTTTCCTGTATTTGGCCTAGTGTTCGAGTGAGCATGATGACCACAAGTGTGTGTCGAACTTTTCATGACCTGATGACTGTGTTTCCCAATCCTGATCCTGGAGAACCCCAACACTGCATGGTTTTGGTGTCTCTCTTATCTGACAAACACACTTTTGAGGTCTTGGAGTCTTCACTGATGAGCTGAATCAGGTGTGTTTGATCAGGGAGACATCACAAATGTGCAGTGTTGGGGTTCTCCAGACCAGGATAGGGAGCCACTGCCTTATGGGACACACTTATGTGTTTACAGAAATTTTTAATATCTAATAATTAGTAATATTTCACATACTGTACATTGATCTCGGCAAAAAGTCTGACGATTTACTCCAAAACATGATGCATGATGGGATACACTAAGCGTTGTATAGTGCTCCAGAGCAGTATTGGAGAGGTTTAGTGTGTGTTAAGGACGCTGTGCTTTGACATTATTAAGACCGGGGACAGTCTGTATAAAATGTACTTGGTACATCAGTCTATATTTGATATCCCATCAGTTTTCTAATGTTAAATAATGTTAAAAGGTGGTTTAACTCCCTCTTGTGGTCATTGTCCTGAAGCTCAGGGGGAGAAAAATAAATAAACTGTGTGTGCATTTTTGTAAATTGAAGGATGCAAATTGAAAACCTGTACCCACAGTTTAAAATCGTCCCCATGGATTGTAAAACTTATTTATTTTAATAAATGTATTTTTCTCTTTCCAGAACCTGGGGGGGGGGGGGGGGGGGGGGGGGGGCTTATGGCGTTATATTTTAGTCAAAAGTTATGAGCGTGTAAGACACGAGCATTATGTTATTTCACTCGCGCAAAAATGAACCTTCATCTGGCATGATAAAAGTACTCGCGCACAAATTCATCAACCGAGAGGTGTACAGGTAGCTGTGAGCGAGCGCCTGGCTTACTCTCATAGGTTAACTCTGCTTGTACAGTGGAATCCTGCTCGCGCAGTGGATTTCTGCTCCCTCGAGTCTACATGGCTTTTGACAATTTGGGGGCGGAAACCAAGGAGGGCACTGACCCTCTTATGATTGGTCACTTTCACACAGGGACATCCTTGTACCTTGATTGACAGCTCTCATTACAGGAAGCACGGAGTTGGGTTAAGTTACCAACATCTTCGAGCGCATCTCCGGTGAGTCGTCTCGTCTCGTCTCGTGTCGTGTCGTCTCGTGTCGTGTCTCTCCAGCATCACATCGAGAGAGATCCAGACCGCCGTGCGTCTGCTCCCGGAGAACTGGACAAACACGCCGTGTCTGAGGAACAAAGACCGGGACCAAATACACCAACATCATCAACGAACCCGAAGACTCTTGAAGAGCACCACATCATCTGGAGAAGAGCTCTTTCTGTTAAATCAGAAGAATTTCTATAACTGTTAATTCATAATGTGATGTTTTTCTATATATTTTCTTCAGATCATGTACATTTGTGGTCATGGTAGAACAAGTATATATATATGAGATTAGGATAAATCACTTTTTTATATATATGATAGTTTATTGAACATTTTTATAAACAAGGAAAGGTTAAAAAAAAAAAATACTCCAAGGCCCAAACGAAGCAAAAATTTAATTTGGTGCAGATGATAATAGTTATATGGAGATATAATTCTGAAAGCTGATAATGTAAATCAATGAGATCTTTAGAACAGTGTAACAGAATATTTACATAAATGATATTTAAATACTTATACTGTTGAAGATATAACACAACACAATGATAATTGAGAGAAGAACAAATACAGTTATGTTTGGATAATCAGGTAAATATAAGCTGCTTCAGTCCAGTAAGTGTTTGACTTGAAATATTACTAACACTGTAAAAGTTACTTTTACCTTAAATTCAGTAAAGATTTAACAGCAAAGAGACATTTATAGAATTACACTCAAACTCCTTTTACTCCGATGACAGAAAGCATCTAGCATCATAAAAACAGCATGTTGTTCAGGTGTAATTTGACATTATAATTGTTGTTTGTGGTATTTAAAGGGTAACTTTCAGTAGCTTCCAGTGAATCTGACACACATGAAGAAACTGGTTTTGGAGTCGATGATGAGCAGGAGCTCTTTCTGTGTGGAGTTAGTTCTCTTGTTCTCCATGTGTTGTGTTCACAATCTAATCTACAGCGCAGGTGAATCAGAGACACTGGATTGAGTGAGAGTGTGAATGTGTGTGTGTTAGTCTTGTGATGGACTGCTCGTGTCCAGTGTGTTTCCAGCCTTCAGCCTGAGACTCCAGCATCCTGTGACTCTGAGCTTTGGAGAAGAGACGATTATTCCTCTGTTACAGCCGACTGCCTTTGGGCTTCACTAGATTTAACTGTCAAACACACACACATAAAACATTTATATTCAGCTCAGTTTGACACTTTCTGTTTTGCTTCCACTGCAGGTATTGATTTATGAATCAAATAATATTTACAGATAAATATGAATCTATAAAGACAGAAGTGTTACCTCTCGCTCTGTAGCATTTGTAAAGCAGCACGACTGTCACCAGCAGATACGGACAAGCTGCCAGAAGAAAACTGAGGATGATGAAGAATGAAATCTGATCTGAAGATGACCCTGAAAAACAGAGACACAAGCACATTATTGAGAACATTACTGTCACGGCTTACGCTGCTGGAAGGAACACGAAGCCGAGGGATAAACGAAACAAGGATTTATTAACTCAAACATAGGCATGGTAAGTAGCAAAATAACAGGTGGCAAGAGGCAAGTAACAGGTGACAAGTAGACAAGTTGACATTTAGACGAGTAGACCCGACAAAACTGAACTGAAAGGACAAGGCTTAAGTAGAAGGGATAATTGGGGAAACACAGGTGGATGGCATGACTAAATTAACAGGGACATGGAACACATGGGGAAATGAAGAGACACACCTGGAAACTAATCAAACCAGACACGGAAGACAGAAACTGGGTCACAGGGGCAAAAACACACAAAATGAGTCCAGGTGTGTGACAATTACAGAGCTCCTAAAGACTTTCAGCAAGTTTATTGGGGAAAACACAACACAATTTTTGTAACCGGATTCTCGGTTTGATCTTCAGTTGACCAATCAGCAGAAAGGGCGTTTAATTCCCGCCCATGTGTAGAAATAAAATATTCAAGCTCTTTATTTATTTTTCTACCCCTGAAGCTGAATTCTCGTTTTTCGTTTTTGAAAAAAAAAAAAAAACACCTGTAAAATGAGCTGTTTTTCTACTCTCGATATTAAATAAAAAAAGAATGATTGATTGATTCACAGATTCATGAGATTGAGTAAATGACCATTTATTTTGGTATAGAGTTTATTCTAATGCTGTAGTTAATGCGCTCTTCATTTCATTGAATTGTAGGATGTTGATGAGGTGTGTACATGTCAGTATCTGTGAAGTGTTAGTTATACTTCAGTTCATGTGAGTTTTCTGAAAGAATAAACACATCTGTCAATAACTAACTGAATGAAATCAAATCAGCGGACAGAGACTGATCTCCACAGACTCTCACCTCTGACTGAGATCCAGCTGTGCAGTGACTGTCCTCTCTCTGTTTTACAGTAGTAGAAACCCTCGTCTGACTCTGAGACAGTCGTGATGATCATCTCTCCTGTCGTCTGATTCTGGACGAGTGATCCGTCTTTATAGAAATCAGCTCTGAGGATCGAGGAGTTTGTAGATCGATGTAAACAGTGTAGAGTCAGAGTATGTCCCTCAATCACAGGATCAACAGAACTCTCCAGAATCACATCACCATCTACACAACACAAGAAACATCTGCTTACTGATGATGTATCAACACAATTCATCTTATGAACTGAACTGTACTTTAATTATGCTTCTTATGTGATGTTTGTACTAGTTTCATGCAGTCCAACCCAATCTCATATTAGGTGCCAAATTTGTATGAATTTAAATGACTTTATGTTGATATGTTTCATGTGGCAGTCGTCTGTGATTGGCTGGCACTTTAACTTTAGTTTTGTGTTCATTTATTTATTAAAGTTTTATGTTTAAATGTTCACTGTTTCCCGCCTCCTTCTCCATCAATTCACCACATTGTAAAATAGTTACCAAGTGTCATGTGAGTATGTTTTGTGTAGTCAGACTTTTAACTGCTGGCATGAAACTTTTGTTGCTTAATCAGACCAAAAACTGTCCATTTAAATGAGAGGAGACTGTCTGATGAATGTGGACAGGTTTAGCTCCACTATAATAGAAACAATTTATTCAAATAATTGTACAGCATTGTCATTCTCATGACTTTGTCATTAGAATTCAGATTAGAAAGTGTGTAGATGTGATTAGAAACAGGACTCACCGTGTACAGTGATGTTTAGAGGATGACGTTTCTCTCCAGATTCAGACTGACACCAGTAAACTCCAGAGTCAGATGTGCTGAGAGAGACGAGTCGACACGTAGATCCTGTTAGTTTTGAACAATCTTCTGTGTTTCTGTCTGTGTATCTTCTCACTGTCCATCCAGAAGAGTTCGTCTGATCCTCACAGCTCAGAGAGAGAGAGTCAGATGAGAAGTGTTGACTTCTGCTGGGACGGACCACCAGAGACACTGAAGGAGAAACACCTGAGACAGACCAAAACCACACTTAAAAACATGTTTGAATAATAAAATGTGTAATTAAAATTATGATGAAATTTAGAACCAAAGTTTTAAATAAGAAGGGTCTTATGCATATATTATGAGTTGTATTTGATAGTGTTTCTGATCTGGTTTAGATTGAGAATTGGAGGGAAGTGAGAGCAGGTTTTTGAGGTTTGCATTGGTTTCAGATGGTTTTGTCCCCCAGAGACTGTAATAAAACACAAATACAGATGAGTTCAAGTATAAATACAGTCTCACAGACTCACCAGTGATCCACAGGGGCTGTGTGTTACTGGTCTTTGTGTAATAGGCCGGTCGTCCTCTCTCTGCTCTGCACGTATAAACTCCTGTGTGCTGTAGAGCAGCAGGACTGAGAGTGTAAGAGCCTCCAGCTCCTCTGCTGCTGTCGGACAGATGATCATCATCTCTGAACCAGCTGAACGTCCAGCCTGTAGAGGAGACTGTAACCTCACAGATCAGAGTCACTGAGTCTCCTTCAGTCAGCCACGGCTGTAGAGACACTCGCACTGCTGCCTGAGCTTCAGCTGAACAACACATGAGATGAGTTATAGAGAGAGAAGCTGTTCACACTGATGATAATGAACACACACACAAACTCACCTGATACATTCAGTGTAACAGCATCACTGCGCTGAGAGCTTTGTGTTCCCATCTGTCCTGTACAGGTGTATTTACCACGGTGAAAGTCTTTAACACTGCTGATGTTCAGCTCTTGTGTTGAGGTTCGGTTGACAGAGGTTTTATGTTGGTAGTTTGTTCCCTCTGTTTCCCATCTGTACGTCCACTCAGTGTCTCCTCCCCACTTTATATCACATCTGAGAGAGACTGTTTCTCCTCTGAACACTTGTTCATCCGGTCGTACCATCACCACAGCTTTAGGACTCACTGTACAAACACAGAGTATTACATTAATTTTAGATTCAAAGTGTTAGATGTTCTGTGGATATTGTCTCTGATCTCTGTGTTGTGTCAGATACTATGTTCTCTCTCACCTGTAATATTTACCCACAGTGCATCACTGTATTGTGTGTAGTAGACTGGTTTCCCTCTTCCAGCTCTACACCAGTACTGGCCTCCATCAGACACTGAATCAATCTTCACTCTGTAGGAGTTTGTTTCTGTCTTTGTCTCAGAGTTCAGTGTGTGTTTGTACCAGTAAAAGTCCCATCCATCTCCCATCTCTCTCTCTCTCTCTCTCTCTCTCTCTCTCTCTCTCTCTCTCTCTCTCTCTCTCTCTCTCTCATAACTTAATTTATATCTTCATTAGTCTGCTATCAACAGATCAAGCCTCTGTTACTAGATCTAATATTACGGTTTGACAATGGAGGCGTTGGATGAGATGCGGAAGAAATGAATCCTACTCACAATAGCGTTTTAAGAACAAAAACCAGAAGAATGCCTTGAAATATATCATCTGATCAATGTCCTGAGGTTTATCGACCGTAGTATTAGCAGAATAATTGACTCGAGCCGTTGAATTATTAGAGAAATAATGCACACCTGAGGTGGTGATGTGGCCACGACGTGATTAATAATGTTTTTCATTTTACTGTATTCAGCTGTTGTTTCTCATTTAAGCCTGTATGCCCATGAAATATAGCCTTAGCTAAACTTTAGCTAACTTATTATATTGTTGCTCATGAGTCATGGATGTTATCAGACAAATTAACTATATGTGTACCTAGCCCACCTAGCCTTATCTCCAAATGACTACAGCCCCATTGACTCTCTCTACCAATGCATTGATGAAATTAATACTTGGATGTGCCAGAACTTTCTTCAGTTAAACAAGGAAAAAACTGAAGTCATTGCATTTGGAAACAAATATGAAGTGTTCAAGGTGAATGCATACCTTGACTCTAGGGGTCAAACAACTAAAAATCAAGTCAGGAATCTTGGTGTGATTCTGGAAACAGACCTTAGTTTCAGTAGTCATGTCAAAGCAGTAACTAAATCAGCATACTATCATCTAAAAAACATTGCAAGAATTAGATGTTTTATTTCAAGTCAAGACTTGGAGAAACTTGTTCATGCCTTTATCACCAGCAGGGTGGACTATTGTAATGGGCTCCTCACCGTTCTTCCCAAAAAAACCATTAGACAGCTGCAGCTCATCCAGAACATCTGAGCATATCACACCAGTCCTCAGGTCCTTACACTGGCTTCCAGTTACATTTAGGATTGATTTTAAAGTACTTTTACTCGTATATAAGTCACTAAATGACCTAGGACCGAAATATATTTCAGATATGCTCACTCAATATAAGCCTAACAGACCACTCAGATCATTAGGATCGAGTCAGTTAGAAATACCAAGGTTTCACAAAACAAGGGGAGTCCTCCTTTAGTTACGATGCTGCCCGCAGCTGGAATCAGCTTCCAGAAGAGATCAGATGTGATAAAACACTGGTCACATTTAAATCTAGACTCAAAACTCATCTGTTTAGCTGTGCATTTATTGAATGAGCACTGTGTGATGTCCGAACCTGATTTCACTGTATTTTACGTATTCAGTATTTCATGTAAAATCATTTTTTTATTTTCTATTTTTATTTTCTATTTCTATTTCCATTTTATTTTTCTATTTTAGTTTCTATTTTAAACTGTTTTAAATTAATTTTAAATAAGTACATTTGTAAATCATTTCCAAAGTTTTAAAATTTCTTGTTTTTATTTTTGTTATTATTTTTCTTCATGATTATCATACTTTCTTTAATGTAAACTACTTTGAATTACCATTGTGTACTAAATGTATAAGTAAACTTGCCTTGCTTTGCCTATATTTGCCTTTTGTCTTCTGGATAATTAGCTGTAAATTCGAGGTAGCGGTAGTTTAGTCTTTTGTTCATCAGCACTCACATCCACACAAGACAAACACATCTGGAAAAGGAGGGAGGGCTTCACTTCTGCAGCTCTCTGTCTGTCTGTGATCTGATTATCAATGTGTGCCACACTGATGTGCTGCAGAGACGCGGAGGGAGAAAGGCATCAGAACTCGAGTCGATTGTTTTTATATTTGTATTTGTTTGACAAGAAAAGCTGTGCTCAAACAGATAGGCTACACAGACATAATACATATATTCATTTAATAAAAAAAAGCTCTAAGGGCACTTGGAGAAAGAAAAGGGCAGGTCTCAAGCCCCGTCTGATGTCTTTGTGTGCACGTGCCTGAAAATTACCATCTGCCCCCAAAAGGTGTAAACTCTCCATGTCAAGGCCTCCATCAATGCAAATTCTAATTGTTATTTCCAGTCTGTGATTTGAAGATGTTTGTCTTGGTCTGAGTATTTAAGGAAATGTTGCAAGAAGATCAGCGTGATTCTGAGCCTGTAGTGTGGATTGACTCTATACTCAATCCCAGGGACGTGCACAGACATTTTGAGGGGCAGGGGCTCAAGTGTTTTTAAACAAAAAACAAAAAAGTTTTAAACAAAAAAGTATATATATATATATAAATTCACCAATTTAGATTTCTAAATTTCAGGGGGAAAGACTCTTGATGTAAGTCAATAACTGGGGACGTTCTGTATGCAAATTAGGCGTCAACTAGTTAAAATGTGCACATTTGCATCTAATTGGCAGGGAAATGCAGGTAAATAGGATAAACAAAATAACTAAAGCATATCACCTGGTGGTGATATATGCTTATTTTATAAACTTATTTTATTACATGGCTTGGTTGAATTCCAATGTAGAATGCGGTCTGTTATAACCAACAGACCGTGTGCGGAGTATAACAGACCGTTGCCATGAAAAACAGAGCGTTGCTATGGACTCACAGGATTCTAACCGTAGAGACGGAGCGGACTATTTTCTTTAGCGGAAGCAAAACAATCGGGAGAGGGAGCGCTTCAGAACTCCTGACCTGATATTTAGATACTATATTTCAATAAATATATTTGTTTGACAGGGAAGCGGTGTGCAAACAGAAATATACATATTATTTTTCAAAAATAAAAAAAAAGCATCCCAGAAAAAAGGGCACTTTCTCTCCAGGAATAAAAAGGGCAGGTGCTCAGGCCCCCTTTCATGTCTATGTGTGCACGTGCCTGCTCAATCCTATGTATTTTTATAAAGTCGGGTGCATCTTTTACTCTCAGATTTATCTTTGAGAATTTGATGTCTTGTATTATGATTGCCTCTGTCTAATGACCAAGACTGACGAGTTTGTGAGTATGAGATCCATTATATATCCATTTGATACGAGACTGTTATATGAATTGGATTAATACGATTAAAGAGTTAAATAAAATAATCAGATGTCTAGATACATTATACTATGAATGATCAATAATAATTGGCATTTCTAACCTAAATTAGAAATAAGAATTAAATTGAAATTAAATGACTTTGTGCACTGAAAAGACTACATATGCAGGAAACCTTCAGCCCCCAGTGGACACCTTCATTTGGCCAGTTGGGTGGACTTTACAGTCACTTTATAAAAAGGAGGAATGTTTGCCCAAAAAAAGAAGATACACATGGCACAGCACTATATCACAGCATAAACTGTGAAGTCGTGGCCTAATGGTTAGAGAGTCGGGCTCGCAATCGAAAGGTTGTGAGTTCGAGTCTCGGGCCGGCAGGAATTGTGGGTGGGGGGAGTGCATGTACAGTTCTCTCTCCACCTTCAATACCACGACTTAGGTGCCCTTGAGCAAGGCATTGAACCCCCAACTGCTCCCCGGGCGCCGCAGCATAAATGGCTGCCCACTGCTCTGGGTGTGTGCTCACAGTGTGTGCGTGTGTTCACTGCTCTGTGTGTGTGCACTTTGGATGGGTTAAAAGCAGAGCACAAATTTCTATCTACATACAGCACGCGTCCCGTTACATGTTTCTACAGGAGCCCGAAACACACAAACTGCTCTACAGACCGCGTTTGTTGTTTTGTGAATAAAACACAATTATGAACAAGTACATTAATATTCACAATAACATTGATTTATTGAATAAAAAAGTAAATATAATTCCTGAATTGACCTTTGTAAAGAGATCTCAGTGGTGTCTGCTGTGTTTATGGAGGACATCTTTACCTGCATCAGCCACCGTAGTTTCTCTAAAGAGAGATGTGAGCGGAGGACTGAGCAACTTCACTAGATAGCGCTAAAATACACACTGCACCTTTAATACATGATCTGAATCATGAACACACTGGTTTGTAGTGCACACAGTTTTACTGTCTCCTGCACTTTGTTATTCTTCTGGTTATTTCTCTACAGTGTCTAATGAACCAGACGTCTCACACATTCACAGAAAACCACTTCTGCGTCGAAAAATAAGGTTCATAACATCCTCTGTGTGTTTCTTCAGGAGAGCATCCATTATATATCGCTTAATATTTTATTTGTTTTTTTATTTTTGTGTAATCATAATCATTGATAATTTTATTGTTTTATTTAATCAAATAATCATTTAATCATTTTTATTATTTAGTATTTCTCTTATTTTTCTTGCTCTTGCGGTGCTTTCAGTTGTTGTTTAACATGATTGTTTGTTTCAAGTAAGAGAATGTGTCCATGTCAAGGTTTTTAACGTCACATGTTGATTTTCTTTAATACAGTTCTAGCTTCACGGCTGAATGTGGTTTTGTGAACTGGTTTTGGGATCAGACAGGACAAGATGGATGTCTCAGGATCTGATAAAGTGACTGGATGGAGATCTGATCTAACAGTCACACGCTCAGACAAACATCTGAATGTAGAGTTAGATCAGGAATGGACTTGAATAAGATCCTCATACAGAGAGCAATAGAGACACAGAACACAAATATTCAGGATTCTGCTTAATAATACAGAATTATATTAAACTCTTATGATTTCACTAACTACATTCATTTAAACTTTTTTAATTACTGAATTTTATGATGTAATGAATTTTATTTCAATTAATTACAATGAATAAACAAAGAAGTTTGAATGTGTGATCTTCTGGATTAATCATATTTGATGTGCCATAATCATATTTCATGTTATATTTAATCTGTCTAAACTTTCACTTTCATTGATCTACAGATGATACAGTCGCGGCCAAAAGTTTTGAGAATTACATAAATATTGGAAATTGGAAAAGTTGCTGCTTAAGTTTTTTATAATAGCAATTTGCATATACTCCAGAATGTTATGAAGAGTGATCAGATGAATTGCATAGTCCTTCTGTGAGCGCAACAAGCCGACTCACTATCTTAGGACTTCAGAGTTCTTTTGTACTCAACACAAAACGGCAGTGAATAAAAGTCTTGAATCCAAAGTTCTTCGTTTGACTGTTTAATTATAAATCTTAAAATATAAAAAACGTAGGATATTTACTTTTCTTACAAATTAACTGTGCAGTTTTGCATAGGTCAAAAGACTGTGTTGCTCCAAAAGTCCAGTGGCTTCTGACTGTTTCATAGGGTTCTATTTCTTTCATAATAAATCTAACAGCCAATCAAATTACGTTATACTACATCACTGGCTAACTGGCTAACTCTAACATTCCAATTTCTACGTTTCATTTGCAACACAGGTTTTTCTCAGATTTTACAAAATAAACTCAAAATATTATTACTTCCATAGAAATGGCTTCAACATATCCCGGTCCCTAATTGACTAGGCCTTAACATATCAATTATCAACTTAAATTTTAAACTGAAGTCATTTACACTTTTACATTTAACACGTTCTAAATTCCTTTTAGCAAGAACCTTCTTCTCTTCACAGGAAAGTCTGTAAAGGTAAACATTAACTGCTAAGTATAAACAACTAAATACTTCTCACAGACTATTCAACTGATAGTTTCTATTCTATTTAAGTCTTTCTCTTCTTTCTTCAGTCTTCTCCCTGCAACAAACAAAGTTTAGTTATGGGTCTTTGAATGATGCTGGTCTTCTTCCGAACTTCAGCACTTCTGACAATGCCTTTGGCATCGGGCATCACCCTCATAATTCTGCCTAACATCCAGGAGTTTCTTGACAGGAACGAATCTGCGACGAGGACAACATCTCCAACCTTGAAACTGACATACTTCCACTGAGAAGATGTAGTCGCTTCTCTAATGAAAGAGACACGGTTGGCTACAAACGTTTTGAAACGAAGGGCATCGCTCTCAATGTACTTTAGTACTGTTGTACTATCCGTCCAGAAGACCGACTCCATCAGGGGAACTTCAAGTTCTTCTTTCAACATCCGATCGATCTTGACGGCAACCATTGCTGCTGTCAACTCCATTCTCGGGATCGTGATCTGTTTAAGTGGAGCGTCTCTGGACTTTCCCATCAAGAATGATACATGTTTCTCACTCCGGTCATTTGACAGCAAGAGATACGACACAACGCCATATCCATCTTGACTAGCATCTGAGAAATTATGAATTTGAGCAGTGTTTGTGGGACCAAATGCGGCGGGTTTGAAACATCTGTTCAGACGTACTTCTAAAAGCTTGTCTAAGTCTGTCGGCCACTTCATCCATGTCCGACATTCCTTTTCATGGATTTCTTCATCCCAACCTTTCTTCTCCTGGCAGAGATTTCTTAAAATGAGCTTGATGGGTAGTAGGAGTGGTGCCAAAAAACCCATTGGGTCATACACCGAACTGACTACAGATAAAATGCCCCGTCTTGTACATGGCTTGTCCGGCAGATGTATTTTGAACCTGAAGCTGTCAGAACTCGTGCACCACTGCATGCCTAATGCCCGTTCCACTGGTAACTCATCATGTTCCAAAACCAGATCTTTGACTTCAGCCGCTCGTTCTTGGTCAGGAATGGAACCCAGCAGGGCTTTGGATTGAATGTAAGGGGTGTTTTACCAGCTCCACGATGCACGTAATCGTCTACACTGTGTTTTTCTGGTTTACACATCAGGGGTTCAGATCTGGGCCCTGAAGGTAGCACTGATAAATCATGTTGAGATTCATGAACATCTTCAAATTCTTCGTATATTCAGTTTGGCATCTGAAGCAGCAAGCTCAGTTTTAAGCTCCAAATTGCTCTTTTCTAATTATCAAGCGAGTTTCTTCCTGTTCTATTGCTTCTCTCTTTTTCATTGCTGCAGCTCTTGCCAACAGTGCTTCACGTTCAGCTTTAATTCTCAGCCTTGCAGAAGTAGTACTGGAAGTCTGGCTTACCACGGAGTTAGCTTTGGATACACTATCATGTGGCCTAATATCATCTTCCTCATCTTTTAGAACATTTGCAATCCATTTATTTGTGTCTTCTACAAACTGCTGAAATTCCGAAAATCTGTTCTCATAAGCATCTTGATCTGCTTTCTTATCATCTTCATCTATTAACTCACACAACTCTTCATTAATCCGTTCATACTGTCTTAAGCATCTTTTGAACCGTAACAATTCTTCATCTTTAATGAAATTAACATTGTGTTCATTTTCCTTCAATTTGGCTAAATCATTCTTCAGTTTGGTTATTTGTGCCAACTTTCCCTTGCGTTCTCCTTTTAGCCTGTGTATTTTCTCCTCTACAGCCTTTTCTGTGGGCTTTGGCGCCCTCTTTTGGTCAACACACGCAGCTGCGCTTTCATCTGCCATGTCATGTCACTTTTAAATCTTCACACAAAACTGTCACAATTCTTAATATTGACCACAGCTTCTAATCTTCTTATAAACACTCATTTACAAGAGTCACTGATGTGCAGGATTTATTATTTGATAGCAGCAGCTAACAGGTTTTCCTCAGAGCCGCCCGATCGATTAGTTCGCCGTCATCACGGCTGTCTTTTTTCTTTAGCGATCTTCTCACGCTGCTCGTCTTTCGGCTTCCTCAAGCAATCTTCCGAATTTACTCGATATTTTGACTATGTCGAGCAGTCTTTTGACTTTGAATGTGAGCGCAACAAGCCGACTCACTAGCTTAGGACTTCAGAGTTATTTTGTACTCAACACAAAACGCCAGTGAATAAAAGTCTTGAATCCAAAGTTCTTCGTTTGACTGTTTAATTATAAATCTTAAAATATAGAAAACGTAGGATATTTACTTTTCTTACAAATTAACTGTGCAGTTTTGCATAGGTCAAAAGACTGTGTTGCTCCAAAAGTCCAGTGGCTTCTGACTGTTTCATAGGGTTCTATTTCTTTCATAATAAATCTAACAGCCAATCAAATTACGTTATACTACATCACTGGCTAACTGGCTAACTCTAACATTCCAATATCTACGTTTCATTTGCAACACAGGTTTTTCTCAGATTTTACAAAATAAACTCAAAATATTATTACTTCCATAGAAATGGCTTCAACACCTTCTTTGCCATGAAAATTAACTTAATCCCAAAAAAACATTTCCACTGCATTTCATTGCTGTCATTAAAGGACCTGCTGAGATCATTTCAGTAATTGTCTTGTTAACTCAGGTGAGAATGTTGACAAGCACAAGGTTGGAGATCATTATGTCAGGCTGATTGGGTTAGAATGGCAGACTTGACATGTTAAAAGGAGGGTGATGCTTGAAATCATTGTTCTTCCATTGTTAACCATGGTGACCTGCAAAGAAACGCGTGCAGCCATCATTGCGTTGCATAAAAATGGCTTCACAGGCAAGGATATTGTGGTTACTAAGATTGCACCTAAATAAACAATTTATAGGATCATCAAGAACTTCAAGGAAAGAGGTTCAATTCTTGTAAAGAAGGCTTCAGGGCGTCCAAGAAAGTCCAGCAAGCGCCAGGATGGTCTCCTAAAGAGGATTCAGCTGCGGGATCGGAGTGCCACCAGTGCAGAGCTTGCTCAGGAATGGCAGCAGGCAGGTGTGAGTGCATCTGCACGCACAGTGAGGCCAAGACTTTTGGAAGATGGCCTGGTGTCAAGAAGGGCAGCAAAGAAGCCATTTCTCTCCAAAAAAAACATCAGGGACAGATTGATCTTCTGCAGAAAGTATAGTGAATGGACTGCTGAGGACTGGGGCAAAGTCATATTCTCCGATGAAGCCCCTTTCAGATTGTTTGGGGCATCTGGAAAAAGGCTTGTCCGGAGAAGAAAAGGTGAGCGCTACCATCAGTCCTGTGTCATGCCAACAGTAAAGCATCCTGACACCATTCATGTGTGGGGTTGCTTCTCATCCAAGGGAGTGGGCTCACTCACAATTCTGCCCAAAAACACAGCCATGAATAAAGAATGGTACCAAAACACCCTCCAACAGCAACTTCTTCCAACAATCCAACAACAGTTTGGTGAAGAACAATGCATTTTCCAGCACGATGGAGCACCGTGACATAAGGCAAAAGTGATAACTAAGTGGCTCGGGACCAGAATGTTGAAATTTTGGGTCCATGGCCTGGAAACTCCCCAGATCTTAATCCCATTGAGAACTTGTGGTCAATCCTCAAGAGGCGGGTGGACAAACAAAAACCCACTAATTCTGACAAACTCCAAGAAGTGATTATGAAAGAATGGGTTGCTATCAGTCAGGATTTGGCCCAGAAGTTGATTGAGAGCATGCCCATTCGAATTGCAGAGGTCCTGAAAAAGAAGGGCCAACACTGCAAATACTGACTCTTTGCATAAATGTCATGTAATTGTCGATAAAAGCCTTTGAAACATATGAAGTGCTTGTAATTATATTTCAGTACATCACAGAAACAACTGAAACAAAGATCTAGAAGCAGTTTAGCAGCAAACTTTTTGAAAACTAATATTTATGTAATCCTCAAAACTTTTGGCCACAACTGTACATACAGCAACTTTCTACAATAATTATTGTTGTATTTGTGTATTATGATATATTGTGACACAACATATTGTTGTACTTCTAGAAGTCTCTCTGTGATGAAGCGGCTGATGAAAGCTGCTCTGTGTTTTAAAGATGCATTATTATTTATTCTTTAGCTGATTATATTTTTTCTTTAATATGTTTCTGTTGCTTTGATATTCTTTGTGAGGATAAATCCAGAGAATACAATATAATGCACTGTAAAGTCATAAATCAGGAGAAATGAACACATTTGAGCATCATTAAACTGTCTGTGAATGAATCTCAATCTCACTTCAGCTGCTTCAGTTTCTTTCTGCAGTGGAAACATCAGTTTAGTTGATATTGATTTAATTTGATTAGTAACAGCCCTATAACATCTTCTCAAATTCTTACATTTTATTAATAATTAAGTTAACGTAATATGAAAGATGATGCACACATTAAATAAGGTTAGGGTAAAAAATAAATCCCCTTTATTTAGGCAAAAATTACCTGGAAATTAAAGTAGATTTTACTATGCATTAGTGAACTTGAATCATATAAAATATAATTTCTTAACAAAACTGAGGCCAGTGAAAAGCTGAGTTGTTAGTAATTGTGTAAAACCTCTAGTCACAGAGTCTCTGAGCAGAAACATGAATGTCAAGCTCTGTGTGTAATCATAGAGACAGAGACTACAGTAAAAGTAAAGAGAGAGACTGTCTCTCCTCTGAACACACACTGATCTGATCTGATCTCAGCTTCACTACAGCTTCTGATCTCCATCTATTAATACACTTATGAGGAAATATTGATAGAAACAGCATCTCAGTATCATGATCACTGTTATGAACTCAAAATCATTATGAGAAAAATACTGCACTAAATTAAATATCTGGTTTGCTTGTAGTTGGTGTTGATTATTAAAAATGTTTCCAATTTTCCAATCATATACTGATTTCTATATTCAGTCAACATTTATGTTCTTTAATTTACATATTACAGTGTACAACATTCACATAAACAATTTTCTTTATGAGGACGATGATATTAAACTCACCCTTCACTGAGAGAGAAACAGAGCTTGATTGTGATGAGACTGATCTTCCTTCTATGTGTCCTCTACACGTGTACAGACCCTCATCAGATGTAGTTACTGCTCTGATAGTGAGAGTGTTTCTGTCTACAGTGTGACGCTGAGATGGCAGAGACACTTGAATGTTTCCTTTATTCCACTCATATTTCCAGTCACTGTGATCAGGCTCTATCTCACACTTCAGTCTCACTCTCTCTCCAGTGAATACAGCAGTGTCTGGAGTCACAGTCAGAGTAGATCTGGGTAAAGCTGTTAACAAAAAAAATAAAAAAAGGGACTGAAACAAAACTATCAGTAACAATATTGTAAATGGTTTACACAATTATACAGTTCAATTATTATGTCATATTTGATTATGTTTGTCATGTTCTGGTTTGTTGTGGTCAGTTTTGTGCTCTCAGTGTTTTCTGGAGGCTCTGGCTCCGTCTCGTCCTCAGACAAACACCTCTGACTCGTCATAGAAAGCAGAATGAAGCTCCTGCTGAAGGAGAGCTGAACACCTCCAACTACAACCTCATATGAGGAGACACTGAATCTCAATCAACTTCAGCAGACGATCTGAAGACTTCAGCAACTCATTTAACATCATCATCTGGAAGTCACTTCACTCTCTCTGACTTCAGGACTAAACTCATCTCTATTGAACTCTGTGACTAAAGTAATCATTAGGTGTGTAACGATACACTCATGTCACCATTCACTTCAACACATGACACTGATCTCACTATATACTCGAAACAAGACCGAAACAGAGTCAAAATGACAAATTTTATATACACTGTTTCTATCCATGATACTGACATGATGATGCTCTTGTGTTTCTGTTTTGTGTTTAAGGACTTTTATGTTGAAGTGTTTTTCTCATTGTTTCTATGTTCACTTCCTGTTTCCCTTGTTGCCTTGCCTACCTTGTTTGTTTCCATAGTTACCCTCCACTGTTCCCATGACGACTCATTGTCTACACCTGTCTCTTCTTGTCTCTATGATCCAGTGTTTCTCTTCTTTATTGTCTGGTATGGATGTATTTGTTTCAGTTCCTGTATTTGGTTTCTCTTGTTCATTGCTGGATTTACTGTTGTCTTGTTTAAATCAGCTTTAAACTGCACTTGGATCCAACATTATGTTTTACTGAAACAGCCACGTTACAGAAACAGCAGACCATTGATAGATCTAGTCGTATTAATTCAGCTTCAGCAAGAAACTCATTCACTCGAGGACCATCGAAGACTTTCTGGACATTTCTGATCTAACTGAGCTGCCTGACTTTCCTCTCATTGATTTCTTCTGCCATGAATCAACAAGCGTTACAATCTACACTGATCTGTGATGATCCTCGAGGATCTCTGAGTCAGTTTCTAGAATGACACTCTTACACTCTTTGTGTGACACTGATGTTAAAGAGGAGAGATGTGGAGAGGAGACTGATGTCTCTCCTCGTCTGATTCACTGCAGGTTTAAAGAGGTCATAAGATGCTGCTAAAAACAACATTATTTTGTGTATTTGGTGTAATGACGTGTTTATGGTTTAAGGTTAAAAAAACACATTCCACATAATGCCTTCTGAAACACATACATTTTTACAAGGCTCCTCTTCTGAAAAGCGAGGTGTGCTCTGATTGGTCAGCTTTACAGTGTGCTGTGATTGGCCGAATACTTCAAGCGTGTGACGTAAATGTTAACTTAACAAGAGGACACAACTTTACTATAAAACTCTTCACATGTACTGTCCCTGTAAGTCTTTTCTCTCATAATTTAAGTTGGGCATCTCTTCACAATGCACATTCTGTCTTTCTAATTTGGAAACAATAACACACTTATTTTTTTATGTGATTATGCAAATTATTTTTGGAAAGAAATGTCTTGGCTTATTTTCTCAGCTTACAACAAACTTTTTAGGTTTGAGAGAATTAATGTACTTAATAAGAAAGCTGCTAAAACTACTGTATTAATGGGGGAAAACATGAATTTGATGTAAGGGTTAACACCTGTGTATTCCTTGAAGTTGACATTTTATGTGTAATTTTACATTTAAATTATTCTTTATTTAAATTTTTGATTAATTAAATTCATTAAATTCATTGTTTTTTCTATTTACATTTAATTTGTACTTTTCTTTGTATTCTGGTAGAGTATGACTCCCTTCCTTGATTCCTCTTTCCTTCTGCTGATAACTGAAAAGATCCTCCACAAACAAACAAAGTGAAAAAAAAAAGTAAACTGAAAGGATGTTGTGGCACAATGTTTTCTCTTCCACAGAAGAAGAAAAGTTTATAAATCATGAAGCTTGTGTCAGAATATCAGTCTGTGAGTCAAAGAATCAAGAAAACTCATTTATTATAACAACTTCATCTCAGACAGATGATAAAACTAAAAGATGAATGAATGAGTGATTGTAACAAACAGAGGTGGAAAGAGTACAAAAATATTCAACTCAAGTAAAAGTACCATTACATTAATGAAATTTTACTTAAGTACAAGTAAAAGTACCAGTCTAAAAATCAACTCAAGTAAAAGTAAAAAGTAGCTCATTTAAAATTTACTCAGAGTAAAAATTACTTAGTTACATTTTAACAGTGGGAGGGAGTCAAAAATGGGACTGGCCAAGGGTGTCAAACTCAGTTCCTGCAGGGCCACAGTCCTGCACAGTTTAGATTTAACCCTAATTAAACACACCTGATCCAGCTAATCTAATCATTTAGGTTTATTTGAAAACTACATGATATGTGTGCTGGAGCAGGGTTAGAACTAAACTCTGCAGAGCTATGGCCCTCCAGGAACTGAGTTTGACACCCCTGGGATAGGTCTATTAATCTCAAACTAGTTGTTTTTAATTAAAGGAATCAGTTATTTAGAATAATAAAACATTTGGGCTGTTCCCAGGCAAATCAGTATCAACAAACTCATCTTTTAATGCAGAGGAAATGCAGAAGATTCATTGGAAGTGGCATTTAGATGTATTACACTGTTTAGTGCAGGACAAGAATGCATTTAACCTGCAGTTACAAATGCATGAATAATGTTTTGATATACAAGACATAAAAAGTTGAATACTCATTTGAAATGATAAGAAATTCATTATTTAAAAAAAATCAAAAGATACTTTAAATGTGAAATTAAAATGGCCAGTATGTGTCAGCAAGTCACTGTTAATAAGTGAGTCATTGCGATTGAACCGAATCATTTAAACGATTGATTCATTCAGGAACGAAACACTGTCACGTTGCTCAGAGATGCAAAACTGTGCTTTGGTGGCTGTGTTTGGAATTATTTTCTGTTGTAGAAATAGAGCTAAAAAGGCAATATGGTGTCTAAAACGCAAGTCTCTTAATTAACTTGTTTACTGAACTGATATATGTATGTATGTATGTATATATTCATGATGATTTTTGGAGGAAAAGACGGCATTCTTTGTGTGATTTTGATTTAATATATGAAATTATATAAATATGTGAATTTTCTGCCCCTATATCTTCAATTTTGTGATCATTCTAAATGCATTTTAGAAGACTGAATCACACAGTGAAAGAACGCACTATAAATGCGCGCGCACATCATTAAAACAAAAAATATGATATTATCGCAGACGATATATATAGCACACTCCTCACCACTGTCTTTTTGGCTAATTTGTGCAAAACCTCTTGCTAAAATGTCAAAGCTTCATTTTAACCACCAATGCAACGATTCAATTATTTAGCTTACCTCTACATTTTGCGAAGGGTTGATGTCTTGTCGAGATTTTATAAGCTGCTAGTTTGGTCTTCCTAGGCAAGTACAGCTTACACTGCATAATAGAGCATACATATGACCAGGGGTTCACTTCATTTTCTTCGAGTTCAACTTCAGAATATGACGGGGTTTCGTTTTCAGCGGTGTCTGCACCACTAACGCCTGTTTTGACCGTCTGCATCTTTCTTGTGATTTTAGCGCCAGTTTGTCCTCCTGCCCATTATTTACTGACGTAGTTTCCAGGGAGCGATTTTTTTTTTTTTTACTCAGTAATTAATGTGTTTTAAAATGTAGCGAAGTACAATACTTTAAACAAAATATACTTAAGTAAAAGTAAAATTACAGATTAAAAAAATTACTTTAAAAAGTATTAGTACACAAAAAAGCTACTCAATTACAGTAACGCGAGTAAATGTAATTCGTTACTTTCCACCTCTGGTAACAAACATGAATCAAATACACTGAACACGTGTGTGACGCGCTAGAACAGACACACTTTCTCTCTCACATCACACACACACATTTGAGCATCTCTTTTCTTTTTAATGTCAGTTACATCCCTAAATGTAAATGTGTTTATTTTATTTACTCACCATTAACAGCGAGATCAATTCGTTCACTCTCCTGTGATGAGTTTGGTCTTTCATCTCTCTGTCCTCTACACCAGAACTGACCTCGATCAGATTTAGTAGCTCCTCTGATAGTGAGTGTGTCTCCGTTTACAGTGTAACTGTTCTTTACTCTGTCTGTGCCTTTATACCACTCATATCTCCAGTCACTGTAAGACTCAATCACACACTTCAGATTGACCGTCTCTCCAGTGAATACAGGACTGTCTGGAGTCACACTCAGTTTAGTTTTGGGTAAGTCTGTTAAGATAAAAACATAAAGTGACTCAAACAGTTCAAAGAAGAAGAAAAAATTTCTGACAGTATTATATACTTTTACAGTATGAATATTATACATAGACTGTCATATTTCATAAGGCTCTGGCTCCATCTCATCCTCAAAAATCTAAATAAAAAAACTACTACTAATTACAACATTTCATGTGCAAATGTTTCTTATATTACCAAATACTGTAAACTGTAAACACCCAAATACACTCATGTCACCATTCACTTCAACACATGACACTGATCTCACTATATACTCGAAACAAGACCGAAACACAGTTAAAATGACACGTTTTATATTGAATTATTGTATCTAAGGCATATAAACAGTTAACAAAAATAAATGTTTATTAAAATGCTAAATCTGGTGTTATATTAGGAATGGAGTTGAAAAGGCTTTGGTTTGGTGCTTCTCTCTCATGAAGAGCACAATAGAGACACCAGAATAGAAATATTGATGATTCTGCAAATAATACAGTTTTATATTAGAAACATATGCTTTCACTCTGACTACAGACATATATTAGATGATTTAAATATCACATTTTATTAAATAATGTATTTGTATTTAATAGATTAATAATAAATTAATAAACATGGAAGCTCAAGTGTGTGTCCTTCTGGGTTCATTATATTTTGTGCATCATATTTGATACTTAATTAAATCTATTTAAACATCTGGTTAATTTATAAATGATTCACTGTTTCTATCCATGATACTGACATGATGATGCTCTTGTGTTTCTGTTTTTGTGTTTAAGGACTTTTATGTTGAAGTGTTTCTCATTGTGTCTGTGTCTCACATGTGCAGTACAGTATTTTGCCGGATTACAACTCTCTGTTCTGGACTTGCTCAATGTTTCATCAGTTTGCTTATGTTGACGTCAAAGATCGCTCTGGTCGCCCTAATAACAACAACAACACTGCAGAAAGATTCGTGGACGCTCTGACGTCTTAAAAATAAACTGGGACTACTGTACTATTATTTATTATATCAAGTATAACTGCTGACCGGAGATCTCCAAATGGGAGCGGGAACTCCAAAACAGGGCGTGGTCTCCTCACCTTGACTGACAGCGAGCTAAAGTGACAGATGGCAAGTTAAAGAAAGGGAGAATGGCGGTTCAGGTAAACAGTCGGTCATAAGATAATATAGCAGATAGAAGTTAATTTTGGCTTTAATGAAAAATAATATATAAACGTAGCTTTGTTGTGTCAGGTGTGAAGTTTAATATTAAAGGATTTTTACTCTTTTGATGAATCGGCGGCTATATTGAAGCAGTTTGTACCGTCTGTGTGTGTTTAGCACTTAAGGAATGTAAAGTAACGTTATGTAGTATGTGTTGTTAATAGTGAGTAATAAATGAATATAAAAATTCAAAGAATATCAAAGAATCACATATGATGAATATTTACCATCTCAAGTACTACCCAGCAAGCAATTTCGCGTCTAATAAACGTCTAAACACAGCCCAGACGTCTAGGCTAAATCGAGGCTAATTTTGGGCTGTCAGTGAAAATCTAATAGACGTCTAAACACAGCCCCAAGAATAGACAGCTATTGAATGCTACATATATACAGTGTTGGGGAGTAACTAGTTACATGTAACGGCGTTACGTAATTTAATTACAAAATTATTGTAACTGTAATTAGTTACAGTTACTACGAAAAAATGAGTAATTAAATTACAGTTACTTATGAAATTTTTAACGATTACAAAGGGGATTACATTTGAATATTTACACACATCCAATTACAGATTTAACTGATTTCTTTCCCAAATTGCACTGACTATTCTGAGACATACCGCCCTGATAATTTCCGGGATGCGGAAACACAGTCTGGTTCGTAGAATCCAGTCATAAAAACAGAATGCCTAACGCGGACGGAATATGCCACATTTTGGATGACTAAATCAAAAGTAGGTCAGTAGCCTACACTTGAATCAAAACATGACATGGACTAGTGTCTGTGAATATTAAGCCCCAAAAATGCAATATATGACTTGCACATTCTGCCTGTCTGTGAAAATCAGGCGGGGACTGGACACCAGGAGAACCGGGACAATTCCCGGTGGCCTGGCAGCCGATTTTGCCCCACTATTTAATATCATTATTGTATAATTGCCTGCCGAATGTACTACTAAAGCGATCATTTGCGAATCCGCCATTTGATAATTAAATCTCTAATAAGTCATGAAGTGTTAGTCATGACTCGCGCGCGAGTGTGGAAGCACACAGCTGGAGCAGAACTACTCTCCGCGCCTCCACCAAACGGTTTGGATCAGACTCAGAGTAATCAATGCGAGAGAGAGAGATAGAGAGAGAGAGAGAGAGAGAGAGAGAGAGAATAGAGTGGAGCACAGAACTACTGTTAAGGGTTTCAGGTCAGTTTCATCTGTAAAGATGCTTTTTTGTCTTTGTTTTTTTATTTATTTAATCAAGCAGCAGCACGTTGCTCATCAGTCATCACTCAAAATACTATATAAAGGCCATTATTATTATCAGTTGTAATGTTACAGTAGGTATTTAGCTGAAAAAAAAAATCCGATTTTTTTATAGGTTTAGGGGGAGCTACGACAGACAACACAACCCTTACGAAAATTAACATTTTAATATTTAACTATAAATCCAGAGAAAATGGTTACTATTGTTTAACTGTGATAACCAAAAATGTAAAATTATTTTACAAATGTATTTATTTAAAAATAAATACAAATCCATTTGCAAAAAAAACAAAAACAAAACAAGGTTATTTTACTTTTATATAGGCTAATAAAAGCATGGTAATTTTTTGTAAGGGAAAAACATGACTCGTGTACAGTATTAGGATTTTTCTATAAAGATATTGTAGTATTGTAGAGTATTGTATTGTAAAGTATAGTTTTGTTCAATCTTGAGTATTAAAGTCATGAGAGAGATGGATAACAAGGGCAAAATAAAGAAACTGAAGAGAAAAATGGAAGTGAAGGTGCAGTTCAGAGAACTTTTAATTATTTTGCATGTCCCCAAATTAAAGATTTAAACCTTTTTTATGTCAGGTCCATACAAAAAATAGTTTTGTCCATGAATTTGTTTGTATGAGTTTCAATTTTCCAGTCTGAATTTTTTTCCCAGTCCGCCCTTCCTGTAAATTAATGGCAAAGACATGGTTTCATTTACTACACATAGGCCTACTGAAGCTCGCAGTGTTTTCAACCTCTGCTGCCTCAATATAGGAGTACACGAGCACATAAACATAATTCCTAGAACTGCTCTGTGTCACTTCATGTGCATTTTACTTATTTTGAGAAAACTATCATCATATACAGAGAGACAGCAGTTTAAAAAAAACACCAATGTTTCAGGAGTTTATTACACAGAATACGTCACATGCTTATTAGATAACTGTATTTAAGTTGATGTATATGCTTTTATTTATTATTCTTTAATTTTCACAAATTTAGAAAAGTAATCAAAAAGTACTCAAAAGTAATTAGTTACATTACTTTAATAAAGTAATTGAAAGTTACACTACTATTACATTTTAAACAGGGTAATTTGTAATCTGTAACCTATTACATTTCCAAAGTAACCTTCCCAACACTAAATATATACGTCTAATAGACGTCTAACCATAGCCCAAGAATAGACAATCAGACAGCTATTGAACGACTATATTTATACGTCCAATAGATGTCTAATAGACAGGCAATATGGGTCTAGGCTAAAACAAGGCTGATTTTGGGCTGTCAGTGAAAATCTAATAGACGTCTAACCATAGCCCAAGAATAGACTAGTCATCAATTACACTACATATACATGTAATAGACAACAAAATGAGGCATAAGGATTCTTTTCACTCAAATATAACAGGTTCTCATAAATGAAAATCCATCCAAACTAATTGAATATAAAGGGATTTATTTTGAACAATTATATAGACAACAACAACTTGGACAACATTCAAACATAAAAATGAACAAATAAAACATTGGAAAAATGTAAAACAAATTAAGATATTAATTTGTAATATCTTACAAATTAATACCCCCTGCCCTCCCTGGTGCTTGTTTGAAATGATTAGAAATAGCATTTTTTATTTCACATTCCGTAGCTGATAGAAAGCTGGTCATCACTGCGTCTGCCAAATGAGAAAAAGGAAAGAATTATTGCTCAAGAAAAACATTGTTGACAATCATTTTTAACTAATTAGTCAATCACTTTTGCTAGGATGATTTAATAGACAGAGTTAACATAATATAGATTGAGATTTAATTTATATCAATATAGACAATAATTTATATCAATATTATAATTAATATCAATAATTGAACATTTTTGCTCGCGTAATGGTGATGCAATACGGCGTGTAACGATACGCGTATTGAACAATTCTGTACAAGGCATATATATATATATATATATATATATTGTTTCAACTCAATCTTAATGTACAATGATATTGTGGGGTTTTTTTGCCTCATAGTCTGATAGTATGCAACAAGCCATGGTTCAGTCATAAATTGCATATTATATTTCAAATTAATTTTAGACTGTCAAAGATGAGCATTTTAGTGTGGAAAAGTTGCTTTGGAGTGTTTTTTGGTTGGTTAGTTTTTTACCATTGCTGCCCGTGTATTCCCACTTTCAAGCTGCCTCTCTAAGTACTCGAACTCATCTTCAGTGCCCAAGGTTGACATGTGGAACCCAGTTTCCGGTTCCACAATTTTCCCTATTCTTCACAGTTCATCTTTTATTTCTAAAAGTTGTGTCAAAACCTTTTTTTGAAATCCTAAATGCAACAAAGGCATTGTGTTAATTTAAAGTACAATAAAAAATTGCATCACAATACTGAGGTATGACAACTCCTAAACATCAATAACAAAAATTTTGAATGAGAATTTTAACAAATTACTGCCTTCTCATCTATATTGGACATCAAGGAAAAGAACTGTAGCCAGCTATCAACCAGAAGATAAAAGATAAAGTGAAGAATCTTTAATTACTCCCACGGTCATGATTCAGGAAAATTGCAAAAAATATTATAGTAACAATGTATTGATACTTACTTTTGTCTGTCATTGGAAACATGTCTTTCTTTTCTGTAAAAA
Source organism: Carassius carassius (assembly GCF_963082965.1). NCBI lineage: Eukaryota > Metazoa > Chordata > Actinopteri > Cypriniformes > Cyprinidae > Carassius > Carassius carassius. The sequence continues at coordinate 4,781,113 of NC_081756.1, forward strand.
AAAAAGAAAGAAAAAGGAAGCAAAAACATGTAACCGACATGGCAAAAAGCTCATCTCATAAGTATGTCCATACTAACCTTGGGGGTTTCTGACTTGAGGACTTCTGGATTGGCGCTCAGTCCTGGAAGCTGCAATTAAGTACCAATATACTATTATTTGGACTATTCAGATCAGAATCTAATCAGGTCTATGGTCACCTACTAAAAAGGCCATGCACAGAGAAGTCCAAATTAAACAATTCCCCATCGTAAGTACACACTGATGGCCTAAGACATGAAACGAGCAGTCTGTGTGAGAAAGTGAACAGTATTTATATCGTTTTTACCTCTTGTACACAGCCACGTGCAAGTGATATGAGGGCTCGCGTGCTTCCAGGTGTGTGATGCGTCCGCGTTCTGGCTTAATTTGCTTAAGCGCCACACTTAGACTAAGCCAGCCCAGAATGCGCACACACCGAAGCAAGCGCGCCCTCAGATCAGTTGGACGTGGCTGTGTTATAAGAGGTAAAACGATATAAATACTGTTCGTTTTCTGACACAAACCGCTCGTTTCGTGTCTTAGGCTATCAGTGTGTACTTATGGTGGGGAATTGTTTAATTTGGACTTCTCTGTGCATGCTCTTTCAGGTGGTGACCATATAGACCTGCATTATATGACTGACAGACAAGAACAGTTTGACCTAAAAATATAAAAATTGAAACTACTGCGGAAACAAAGACACCTACATCTTGGATGACCATAAGGTAAGCTAAAACATATCAAAATTTAATTTCAAAGTGAACTATCATTATAAATCATTCTTTATCACTTACTCATATAACTCTAATAAACATAAAAAGATACTTATAGGCGTAGTTCACTTAAAAAAAACAAAAAAAAAAACATGTAATCATTTACTCACTTTCACTTGGTTCCAAACCTGTATGGCTTTCTTCTGTTGAACACACACAAAAAAATATATTTTGATGAATGTTGGTAACAAGACATTTAATGGTAGTCATTGACAAGTGTTCTGTATATTCAATTGCTGTACTTTGTTGACTGATTGCAGGATAATTTTCAATAAACAGTGTCTTTAAATCAAATAAAGTGGATTACATCACTCCAGTTCTGAGGTTTTTACACTGGCTATCTGTCTGTATAAAAAATACATATAAAAAAAAACCTACATTTGGTTATTAAATTAACATTTTAAGGCCAAAGTAAATTTCTAATCTTCTGATGCACTATGAACCATCCAGAGCAGACCTCTCAGGACATCTGGGACAGTCAGCTACTTTTATATCTCCAAAGTCAAAACAAAACATGGAGAAGCAGCATTCAGATTTATATCTGAAACAAATTCACTGAAAACTGAATGTATGCTGCTGCATATTTTAATTATTTACTAACAAGTTTAAAGACTTTATGTTTGCCACTACCTCTTATTAAATGGAGAGGAATTTTTTTTTAATTTCTTTTCATGTTGCACTATGCTGCTGTTAAATTTTATGTAAAGTACTTACAAAATTTGCTTTAAATCAACTCTAATTTAAAAACAAAAATATACTGGTATCTTTATAATTATAAAAAATAGTAATGATAAGTTTCATAGTTTCATGCTTACCACATTCATTGAATTTAGATACATTTGCAATAACACGTGCAGGTAACGTTAACTTTTTGGAGAAAAGTAGTGCAATGTTAATGTTAAAATATCACGGTTTCTACACATTATAACAGCTAACTAATTTAAACAATGAACATATCAAAAATAACACGCATACTTACAAGATCGAAGTAGAAATGTGAAGGTTTTCACTCAGACTGTTGCTCACCCGTTGCTCTCCGACAGCTAAGGATGGCTGAAGCGAAACAGTCGTTCCGAAGCTTTGCGAGATCCCGAAGCGCAGATGTGTCGAAACACTGATCCGAAGCGTGATTCGAAACAACCATGTCACGTGACTATGACCAAACGAAGCCTCGAAGTGTTTCACTAATTGTTTCATCAGGTGTGGTCCGCCGAATCAGCGTTTGATTGGAACGGTCGGGAACAGACCACACAATCGCACATCTGTATAAAAGTGAAATAAACGCATTTTGACCTCGTGGGTTTTTGTGAGAGGAGTTTGACTTTGAGATAGCGGGTTTTTGGTGATATAGTGACATAGTGCGATTTGATTAGTTATAGGCAATTAGACTTACATTTAAATTTACACAACACATTGACTGAGAGGCTAGAGACAGACAGAGTATACATATAGTGACACATTAATAGATACATAGATATAAATATATATAGACAGCTAGATTAATAGATAGATACATATATAGATAGATTACAGATACATATATAAATACATATATTATAGATAGATACATATATAGATAGATTATAGATACATATATAAATACATATATTATAGATAGATACATATATAGATACATAGATTATAGATACATATCTAGATACATAGATCGATTCATATATAGATAGATAGATAGATAGATAGATTTGGATAGATAGATAAAATGGAAGCTCCCCAGAAGAACATCTGTGGTGTGGGAGCATTTCCATTTAGAAACCCCAAATAAAGTGAGATGTGTGTATTGTGATCGGCAGCTAGCCTACTGCAACAATACATCATCCATGATGCGCCATTTGAGGAGCACTCATCCTGCCATTTTGCAGGGTGCAGAGGATGGCATTCCCCCTGTACCTAGGCCTGCTACTGACACTGCTGGGCCATCTAAGCAAGGTATGCATTGTTTGGGATATAATTATAATTGAAATATAATTACAACCTTTTGGGACACTGTTTATAAAGTTTATAAGTTATATAAAGCACTGATTATAAACACTGGAAGGTTTCCAAATAATGAACCAGTAGGCTATACTTTTAATAGATGTGCACTAATTGAAGCTGTATTTTTCCAATGTATTTGTCTGAAAGTATGTTTTGTCTTCTCTTTTAAAAGTCAGACAGAGGGAATTGGATGAGGCTCTTATAAACATGGTGGTGAAGGATCTGCAGCCCTTCACCATCGTGGACGATGAGGGATTCAGGGCATTTGTGAACAAGCTTGATCCAAGCTATGTCCTCCCATCCCGGAAGGTGCTTAAAATAATGGTCAGCGAAAAGTACAACAAAGCCAAGGAGAAGACAATGGAGGACCTACAAAAGGCCGAATTTGTTAGCCTTACAGCTGACATGTGGTCCTCCATTAATATGGATGGATATCTTGGTGTGACTTGCCATTACATAACACCAGAGGCAAAAATGGCAACTGTTGTACTGGGTGTAAGGAGGTTTTACCAAACCCACACAGCCCAGCATCTCATGGAGGCTAAAGCCTTGCTAATGGCTGAGTGGGGAATAACCTCCAAAGTTCAGTGCATGGTGACTGACAATGCATCTAACATGATCCTAAGTGCCCAGCTACTCCACCTTCGCCATGTCCCATGTTTTGCTCATACTTTAAATTTGATTGTGAAAAAGGCACTAGATCAAACCCCAGTCATCAATGAAATACGCCAGAAGGCCAGAAAGATAGTGGGGTTGTTCAGATCCAGCTGCAAAGCAAAGGACAAGCTTGTGAAGATGCAGAGCTTGATGGGAAGACCAACTCTGAAACTGATACAGGAGGTTGACACGAGATGGAACAGCACATTTGACATGCTACAGCGCTTGTATGACCAACGTGAACCAGTGGCTGCTGCACTTTCCAACTTAAACAATGATACTGCTCCCCTGACAAGTATTGATTATGACATTATTGAACAATCATTGTCAATACTGCAACCATTCAAACTCGCAACAACAGAGATGTCAGAGGAAAAGAGAGTGTCTGCTTCAAAGCTTATACCACTGTACAGGATGTTGCAGCACAAGCTTGCACAGAAAAAAGGAAATGCAACGCAGGAATCAACTGTTCAATTAGGTAGGCCACAATGACCATACTACCCATGTGATTGGCCATAACTGTCATATTATTGTCATTATTATAAATATGTGTTTCTCCTGTTTTGTCTCATAGGCTCACATCTGCAAGAAGGTCTGCACTCCAGATGTGGAGGTTATGAGAGTTTTAGAGCCTTGGCACTGGCTACACTGCTGGACCCAAGGTTCAAAAATGTGGCATTTGGAAATGCTGCCAAAGCCCAGGAAGCTGAAAAGCATATCACACTGGAGTGTGCTTCACTGATGCGTTCAAACACAAATCCTGATGAGCAGTTTCAGTCTGTGTTATGTTATGTAATCTGAATCATGTAATATAATATATCCTTCATATATGCTGTCAGTTTAGGATTTGTTACTAATTGCTGTTTTCATTTTTATTCAGACCCAGAAATGTCAACATCACACCCATCATCATCATCATCACCATCAACATCAACACCAGTAGAAACACAGGACAGTTTATGGGAACTTTTTGATATTCGCATCCATCAAACCAAGATGATACACAATGCTACAGCTGATGCCACAGTGGAAGTGAAAAAATACATCAACGATGCGTATTTGCCCAGAACTCATGATCCACTAACTTACTTAGCAGTAATCTTTCCTCATTTGCATGTCCTTGCAAAAAAATATCTTTGTATGCCAGCAACAAGTGTCCCTTGTGAGAGGATTTTTTCAAAAGCTGGAGAAATTATCTGTAAAAAAAGAAGTAGGCTAAGTCTTTCCACAGCAGATAAATTAATATTTTTGAATAAAAATCTCTAAAAAAGTGAGACATTGTGGCTTGATTTCGTTTATTAATATTCATTTTTCATGACCAAAATAACATTATGCACAGTGAAGAGCCTATAGGTTACAAGCTTCACATATTAGAACATTATAATAATAAAAAAACAACACATTTTTTTAATGGCTCGTCAAGGTTGTTTCAGATCAACACCTGCAAATGACCACTAGGTGTCACCGTTGAGACGGGTGTCGGATTGATTCGAAGCCTCGAAACAATATGGCACATTTGGTTCAACTGTTTCATTGGTTCACGAGGCCTCGATTTTGCCATCACTACCGACAGCTGCCTCGTGTAAAATAAAATGGCGGAAATGTTTATCGCGTGATCTAGTCGCGCAATGGCAGTAGTCTCAGTAGTGTTTCGATTTTGCCATCTAGCGGTTGGGAAATGCAATTGCATTTGAATTGATTTTTTTATCGTAGATTGTGTATGAATGTTTGACAGAAAATATATATTAAGCTGTGTAAGCGAAAACATTTCAAAGACTAATATTCTAGGTCGCTGGTCTGAATCTGGGCTATAGCCAAGCCGTACGTAGACCAGATTGCCTTGATTTTGCCAGGTGGGCTAAAGCAGACCGCATATAGCCCGTCCAATTCGGAGCTAAATCGTGACTACAGGTCGACCATGTCGTGAAATGACATATTGAACCTTGATATCATACCACTGCGAACATGATTGAATATTAACCATTTCATGCACTGCCTGGCAAAAAAATACAATTAATCAGTTTTGACTAAAAGTGGGCTACAATAGCCGGGTCTGAATACGAGCTAAATCGTGGCTACGCACAGCCTACACATATAACATGTAAAATAAAGTAAACCAAACAACTTGTAATCACGGTAGACTCTGCGTACATGATGGAATATCATACATCTCATAAGTTATTTTGCAAAAAAAATCAATTTATCCAGATTAAATGTTATTTGGGCTAAAAGTGGGTTACACATAGCCGGACTATATCGGGTCTATATTTAACCCAGACGTTGAAATGACGGCTATTGCTTACTGGGAACACTTATCTTATTTTGCAATGTGCTGCAAACCCTTTTTTTAACCCCTGTGTAGGTTTCAGAATATACAAATGTACGGTGGCCGAGAAGTGCAAAACAAATCACAATTACAAAAACAAAATAACAAATCCAAAAACACAACGACAATTCAGAAAACACAACGACAATTCAGAAAACAAAATAACAATTCAGAAAACACAGAAGTACTAACCACATTGTCCGGTAGCCGAACAACTGTCCTGGTCCACGCAGCTCTGCTCTAATAGCATTCTTTACTTCGTCTATTCTAGTTCTTTCTTCTGAACTTACCATTATTCTTCAGGTGTGTTTTTAAAGAGCGCAAGCTCATTTTAATGTTGTGGTATGTCGCCAGCATGTCCACAATCACGGCATATGAATGTCCTTCTCCAAAGTAGCGTTTAATGTGTTCCATTTTAGCAAAATTCAACATTTGATTTCAACAAAGTTGATCACAATTTATTTTTGATTGACAGGTGTCTCATCCAATCAGCGATAAGTATGTCGTTCTCAAAATATACCTACCTTTTCCGTTTTGTATGAATTGTCGTTGTGTTTTCTGAATTGTCGTTGTGTTTTCTGAATTGTTATTTTGTTTTCTGAATTGTCGTTGTGTTTTTTGAATTGTTATTTTGTTTTCTGAATTGTCGTTGTGTTTTTGGATTTGTTATTTTGTTTTTGTAATTGTGATTTGTCTTGCACTTCTCGGCCACCGTACAAATGCCACCAAAATTACAGGGTATCACCCCATTTCCATTGCCCAGGCTGTAAAAACAAGGATTTCTTTAGTCATTTGTTGTATTGATGTTTTTAAAGTATATGTGCAATTTTAACTTGATAGGTATATAATACGAAACATGCTATTTTTTCTAGTTTAGACGGCATATTCCCTGCATGAAGGTGATGAGGTCTCGACAGAGAGAGTTGCTCTTTCTGGACTCTATGTACCTTAAAACTGCAGGAGAATTTGGAGACATGTCCTGACAAAATGTCCTAAGGTTACTTAATGAAGACGTGTGTTTTGGGAGCCACGTTCCCCTGGCCAGCCTCAGTTTGTTTCATTTGGTGATCATGTTCTCTGGCCGGGGAACACTTTATGTGTGACTTTAGTGAATGAACTGTTCATGCTTCAGGTCTAGTGTTTCAATCATGATCAAACAAAACAGAGGACTTCATTCTCCATCCTCTTTTTATTTTTATTTTAGTAAACCTGCACAGAACTGTGTCCCTGGAAAATGGTTAGAAAAAACTGGAAGTGATTTAAAGGTAAACTACTTTAAACTTTTTTTAAACACTGTAACTTCAAATACTTTGTGTGTGATTATGAACTATTCTTTATCTTGTATTATCACTGAATAAGTAACAATAAAATCATCTATTTAAACGGAGAGTTTCTGTGCAAGATTATGGGAATGACTGCGGTCTCTTCATGATCATGGTGTGAGTTAATAGTTAAACTGACAAAATATTAAATTGACAACATTGTTAAAAAAAATAAAATAAATAAAAGTGAACATTCATTTTTAACAGTTGTATGCTGTTCAGCTATACTGCATGACAAACATGTTATTGAAAATATATATTTAATATGCAGTACCTCTGGTTTATGGTAATGGAGGCTTATTTTGATTTCCCTGTGGTAAGTGTTGATTAAAATTGACGTTATACACCTTTCTGAAACAAGATAACCTCTCAATCATTTCACATACCTCACGTAGGTGTAATCTTGTAGTTACTGACTTGCTGAATTGTGGTTTTGTGATTAACTGATTTGAGTCTTACTCCTGTGTTTGACTTAGTTTATATGAATTGTTTTAGAGGAGAAATGTAAAATGAATTGTTTTCCTGTTTAGAAGAACATGCCAGATCTTAGAAGATGGTGGTTTATAGTTCTGATGGAGAACTTTCATCTAGTAGAGTAATCTTATTAAATTGACTTAAATGCTTTTAATGCAACTGTTAAAATAAAACCCAAAAGTCTTATTTTCATTAATGTGCATTTGCAGTCACTGGAAAAGATTGCACATTGGACTGAAGATGAGAAACAAACTCTTAAAGGAACTTTTACCCCCGTCTTCTGCATACCAAGGAATATAAATATTGTTTAGATTTATAGAGGGCACATTAACTTCTTTCTAATACAACTCTGTGTTTGCTGCTTTAAAACATGAGTTGATATTTGCACGGATCTGATCCGGTAACGGCTGAACACAAAGCAGCTTCACGCTCACAGGTGAAATGACAAAAATAACAACGTCACGTTTCTGAGGAGAGTCGGTTCCCTTAAGATACATTCAATTAAAGACATCTGCGACTCGTTTTGTATTATAATCAAGACATTTCTTATACTATTGAACATATTCAAATCTTATCATACCGTCAAAATATAATCCCGGCCCATGTCTAGTCACAACTGAATCTTATTCTGATGTAGTAGAGAGAGTTTAGGAAGATGATGATATTAAACTCACCCGTCACAGAGAGAGAAACAGCAGAGCTTGATTGTGATGAGTTTGGTCTATCATCTCTCCATCCTCTACACGTGTACTGACCCTCATCAGATGATTCAGATCGTTCAATAGTGAGAGTGTTTCTGTCTACAGTGTAACGCTCAGGCAGCTGTGATATTGAAGTGTAGTATGTGTTTCCTTTCCACCACTCATATCTCCAGTTATTGTAATAAGATGTTATCACACACGTCAGAGTCACTCTCTCTCCAGTGAATACTGTTTTGTCTGGAGTCACAGTCAGAGTAGATCTGGGTAAACCTGTGAACAGAAGAAAATAAACTCTGAATATCTGACTTCATGTAGTTGATAGTGATACAGTTGTGATTAAAATTTACTGTTATGATTAAAGTTGCAATAAAATATTTATTTATTTGTTTTGTCAATTCAGCTGTATTCTGAAATGAGAAAGTTTTTAAAACATTATTGAACAGTTCTTGTTCTGGTCGGTAGGTGGAGCTGTTTTCAGTCAGAGGTTTCAATAAAGCATTTATTTTAGTTTAGTTTATTTTTTGGTGCACGACATCTGATCCCTGAGTCATATGAATTTATTTTATTTATTTATTTTTCTCTCAACAGTTATCAATCCATGACTATGGTACACAGTCGTCCAGTGCTGCTCTTCGAGAATTTGATTTAGTTTGAACACTTTTAATGTAAATCCTATCTTTTACTCCTGGAGATAACATGCTCAGTGTGTTATTGTTTAGTGGGAGATTGCTGTTCTTCAATAATTACATAAAATAACATGAAATCACATCTACATCCTCTAGATGTCTGCAGTGATCACTCAGTGTCTCGTCAGATTGATGTGGAGACATTCAAACATCATCATTATAACAAAACAATGAACCTTTTTCTAAGTTTAACTTGTTTTGTGCCATTTTTGCAGTCATGTTACAATATTCTGATAAATTATGTAACAGAGGAATTATTATTATTATTATTATTATTATTATTATTATTCTCATTTGTTTATGTAGTAATATTCATCTCAGATGTGTGTCCTCATGAACCATCATGACAGATCACAGTTACACATTGTGGATGTTTTAAATAACCTGAACATCACAAAAGAGTTAATGAAACACTGTCATTTTTGCAATAGACTACAATAAGCTTTTTATTTAATTTGTTTTTATTTTATTTAACTTTCATCATAAACTGCAGAAACAGCAGTGTTTTAGCAGCATGAGGAGCTACACATATAAATGATGCTGAGTGAAGATGAACAACAGCAAAATATGGACATGAATTATCAGCAAAGAGACAAATGTGTGATCCTCATGTGATCCATGTAGACAAATAAACTACTACAACACTATTCATATTTAATAAATCAAATGTAAATCAGTAGAGCACAATACCTTGAGTGAGTCCAGAGTGGATGAAGGACATCAGCACTAAACACAGAAGAAACAGATATGAATCATTTCCATTGGTTCAACACAATGCAGATCACAGAAACATGTCTAGAGTTTCAGCTGAAAGTGTTTCTCTGTTTTGATGCTCCATGAGAACCGATGGAGGATATTCTCCATCATTTAACACACACAATGTCATCACAGCATGAGTCTAGAATACACTGAACCTGTCCCTCGACTCCACATACTTTTATTAAAATCTACATTTGTCTCACACATGTTTTCAGTCAAGTGTGTTCAGATCGAGGTTTTCAAGAGACAGTGTGAAAAAGTCTAGATTTAAATTCAAAGAGACAAAATAGTTTATGAATGACCCGGCGTCTTAATTGTATCAGAAATGAGCCGATGTGAACATTATAGAGCACTAGGGATACGCCGGTATCACATTTTCCTGTTGCGATTAATTGCTCATGCTTTTACCACGGTATACAGCATTATTAAATATTGGAAGACCCAAGATTAATGAATGTTCAGAAGATTTTTTTCATTGGCAGTTTATGTTGACGAATGAATTAAGTAAGGAATAATTGACGACAGGCCGTTGAATTATTAGAAAAATAATGCACACCCGAGGTGGTGATGCGGTCACGACGTGAATATACTGTTACCACACCTCAAGACATCGATCCGATGAGTTATTTAAAGGGATTCGTCCGGTTTTTGTATTGTGAGCAGTGTTGGGAACGTTACTTAAAAAAAGTAATTAGTTATAGTAACTCACTACTTGTTCCAAAAAGTAACTGAGTTAGTAACTGAATTACTCTATAATAAAAGTAACTCATTACCAGGGAAAGTAACTATTTGCGTTACTGTAAAAAAAAAAAAAAAAACGTTGCTATATGTCAAAGAATTTTTTTTTAGCAGTTTTCACAAGTCAGTTGAAATGAGTAGAACAGACAGGTGTTCGTACATAACTTTCGAGATTTATTGCACGTCAACAGAAAGCAAGAGTTTTATCCTGCACTCTTTGTAAGAAAAGTGTTTTTGGCCACTAGCTTTGTAGATGCGTGTGTCACACATTACATGTACACATTACATGCACGTTCTTGCCTTTGACTACAATGAATTTGAAGTAGTGCTTATATCTCCACCTTGAAAATGCCAACTTTTCATCAGATTGCTCCTGACTCGCCATTTCTCCTGCTGCTGCGAATCTCTGTGTAGCTGTTGCGTCTTGCGTGTGTGTGACTGTGTGTGTTTTTGGCGCCGCTGGCGCGTGTGTGTAAAAACGCTGGCGCGTGTGTGTAAAAACACTGGCTCTGATTGGCTACCATGAAACACATGACTCTGCCTTAGCCAATCATAATCGCTTATCTCGTTATTAACCCACCTGCTCACTCGCTGTGTGAGCCAGGGCTGCGTTTGGATTGCATATTAAATCAATGCATAGTAACGCACCGCATTTAACGTTCAGTAACATTAACGGCGTTGTAACGACGGGAAAAGTAATTAGTTAGATTACCCCGTTACTGAAAAAATAACGTCGTTACCTAATGCCGTTCTTTTAAACGCGGTTATTCCAAACACTGATTGTGAGTAGGACTATTTCTAACGCATCTCATCCGTCTTTTGTTGGTACCGATAACGGAGGCTTGAGCTGTTGATAGCATTCTAATGCAGTTATTACTTGAGTTATTAGAAAGAGAGAGAGAGAGAGAGAGAGAGAGAGAGAGAGAGCGTTTGTGTGAATAAGGCTAACGTACCTCTGTGCGTCTCTAAACTCTCTTCTGCTGCAACTTCTGTAAACAGCGCTGTTATTACCTCTCTAGTGATGTGTCGTTCTTGAACGATTCGTTCATTTTGAACGAATCTTTAATGTGACTCGGGAAGAACGAGTCGTCTCGGGGGATGATTCGTTCAGTCGCGCATGCGCAGTATTCTATAGGTTCTGTTCTGCTAGTAGTAATTCACCTGTGTCAGGCAATGCAATCTGAGCCGGAAAGAGAATTGGGCCCGGTTCCCCAAAACGTTCTTATCGCTAAGTAGTTCTTAATCTATTCCTTAACCTCTCTCTTAACCTTATGGCACGATTCCCGACACGTTCGTGCGCTAAGCATATCTTCTGTAAGTCACACTTTCGTAAGGTTGGTCTGGACCATTTGTAAACTCTCTCTTAGCGTTGTTTGAGCTCAAGACGCTAGTCGTCATCACTGTACAGCAGTCTTTAGACATCAGCACAGCGCAGTACAAGTCAAACTATGGTATGTTGACAATGTTATGGCTCAACAAGGATTTTATGTTATGGAAATTTTAAGACTCATAATAAATTATGTTTGCAATGGATACAGGCCTATTTATGAAGTTGACTTTATGTGGTATCAGAACTAATATGGTGGTAATTAGCCTAGGCTGTTTCGTAATGTAATTAAAGCATTTAAATTGGCAATCACTTTTGATAATTAAAATCTGGCAAACAATTTGGCTCTAAATGGCTAAGATCTATAAATGGGTAAGCGTGGTGGTGTCCAGTAAGTGACCAACTATGGCAGCGATCCAACGTGTCCTTGTATTGAATCAAAGACGGAGCCGTTTAGTCTATGTCAATTTTTTATTCGGCAAAACTTAAGCCCTTTTGACATTTTGCCTGACGGCTATATATAAAAAAATTTGCCTCCCAAGACAGCTCATTATGAAGCTGCTGGACCTTCTCAGACCTGCGCTTGCCAGACTAACGCGGCGGAATTTTGCTTTAGGCCCTGAAGTCCAGCTGCTTGCAGGGCTAAGTTTTTTTTTTTTTTGCTACAAAGAGATTCATCGAGGTCATGGGAGAGGGCTACGGCCTGATCAAGACCTCGGTGTAGAGGTGCGTCCACACTGTCACCAACGCCCTTCTGCGCCACACCGGGGATTACACCCTGGTGTATGGCACACTCATCCCTATCGCCAATTCATCAGTGATTGATCAGGCATAGGCTACTTATCGCGAAAGGGATATGCGGCCATAAACGTGCAGGTTATAGTGGACCATATATATATATATATATATATATATATATATATATATATGTGATCTCTGACCTGGTGGCTAGGTTCAGCCAGGCCCGGCTGCAGGATGAAATGACTGAGGGGGCATGTGAAATTGTTAAGGGGGCTTAACTTTATTACACCATCAATGATTAATACACACTGAGATCTCGCTTTGCAACGACAGATTTTTAAATACAGCGCTCCCTAAAACACTTAAGTTTAAAATATTCTAACTGACTCCCGAGAGTAAGATTTTTCAAGGCGACAGTTATTTTAGAACGTTCCCCCTTAATGTTTCCATGGCAACGCATCATATTTGTCATGTGAAACACCGCAGCCACAATAATAACACTGTATAACAGATGTAGGCAATCCTTCATTTCGTTTTTCCTTTTTTATTCGAAATATTCACAAACTTACTTACCATGTCATCAACTATCTGATATTCCGATTCTCAAATATGTTTAAGTGAGTGTGTTTGGTCGTTGAAAAACCTTTATAACAATAGAGTAAACTTTATAGTTAGCCTACTTCCACTGTGTTTGACTGATATGAAAAACACACGTCATCAAATTATATTTGAATAGATTGTTATTGCTGCTTCCACAGACTCCAAATGTAGGCTATTGTTTTACCAGTGCTTATGTGTAGCCTATTTAGATGTCTGAAATCTAAAATAAACATTATGAGGTTGAAAACACTGCATAGTTGTGATATATGAGAGCGCTGAGCTCGCCCGTCTCTGGCTCAGCGCCAACCAACGCGACACTACCACTTGCTTCCACAGACATCAGTGTGTATTTTACAAACTCCAAATGTAGGCTGTTGTTTTACCAGTGCTTATGTGTATTTAAATGTCTGAAATCTAAAATAAACATTATGAGGTTGAAAACACTGCATAGTTGCGATATATGACAGCGCTGAGCTCGTCAGTATCTGGCTCAGCGCCAACCAACGCGAAAGACGTTTGAATCTGGCAGTAATGTCACGAGTCACAACACTGAACATTCTAAATCCCATGGGGATAAGGTTCAATTATTATTTAACTCAAAAGGTTGAACATTTTATTTTTAACCATGAATACAAAAATGAAACAGAGGGGGCACAAGTCAGATCTGAGGGGGCATTGCCCCCTTTTTCCCCCTTGTGGCGCCGGGCCTGGGTCCAGCAAAACTTCAAGTTCCTCTGACGAGAGGCTTGGTGCCCTTTTTTACGTTGCTTCCCCAGCATATTTTGTATCTAACTCTCTCTCTCTCTCATGTTCATTGTAGATAGGTTGCTTTTTATTGAAAACATAAACCAATTGCAATCAATACCGCATTAAACAGAAGTAACTGCAGCTGCTTGCCAATCAATTCTGATTGTAAAGTACCTTACCATTAATATACAAGTGTATTATATAATTTTTAGTCGTTAAACCCATGTCAAGAAAGGCAAAAGTCACACAAACGGGATATGGAGGGTGGATGATTAGCGAGGGATTCACAACATATCGTGTGAACATATTACTGACCATTTGATAATTTAATTTATAGTCTATATTCTATTCTATGTATTTTTTAGATATTAGTACTCATTCATTAGATACTAGTACCTATTAAATAGACACTAGTACTTATTCATTAGATACTAGTACTTATTATTAGATACTAGTACTTATTTTTAGATACTGGTACTTATTTATTAGATACTAGTACTTATTCATTAGATACTAGTGCTTATTTATTAAAAACTAGTTCTCATTCATTAGATACTAGTACCTATTAAATAGATACTAGTACTTATTTAAAAGATACTACTACACATTTATTAGATACTAGTACTTATTCTAAATGTTACTAGTATGATTTTTTATTTTACTAGTATTTTTTTTTGTTGAACTCTACTGTAGCCATTTGGACTAGTCATAACATAAGACGAGTAAAAAAGCAGATCTGACTAGTAAGATAAGAATAGTTACTAGTAGTGATTAAAAAAGGTACTAGTGTCTAAAGAATAAGAACGGGTACCTAATGAATAACTATTATTCACTAGTATCTATTAAGTATCTAGTATCTAGTATACATAACCGAGACGTTCCCTTTCAGTCGGTCACTCTCGATGCCACGTCGGTAACCGACGAATATGGGATCCCTATCAAAGCGCCATGGGTGCTGCCCCTTCCAGTGCCCTGTGCGAGCCGCCTGCGCCCCTATTAGGTGTAGGCCGGGGCTCAGAACAAGTAGCTCCACTCACCGTTGTCAAAGCACTCCCTCACTGGGTGAGATTGGATAACACTGGGAAAACGTACCCGGTCCGCTTGGAGCCGGGACGCTGCGGAAGCCCCATCCTTCCCGAAGGAGGTCTCGGAGGCAAATACACATATAGCATCCTTTTAGGAGTATGTGGAGAAATTTGAGGTGATTAAAACCCTCTTGGGAAGGCAGAAGTCTGGCGGAAGGCGGAAACACGGGCTCTAAGGCTATACCGTGGACTATACACATATGAGTACCGCTTAGGTCTCAATATGGAACCCACCCTTCCATGGTTCTCACGGATTCATCATGAAGGTCTGGCGCCGGATGTTCCGCCGTGTCCAGCTGCCTAGGGTGATGGAGGATCTCAACAGGGTCTACAGTACAGACACTCTGGAGCGGTTTACTCTCTGGAGCGACACTAACTCTCAGTGCCACTACCCGTTTGAGGTGAGAACACAGGAGGATACCGGCTCTACACGAAGGCTATAGAACCTAGCGAACGTGTTAGGGGTCGCCCAGCCCGCATCTCTACAAATATCTGTCAGCGAGGCGCCAAGAGCCAGCACCCAGGAGGATGCAACACTTCTAGTTGAGTGAGCTCGCAACCTGAATGGGCAGGGCACATCCTGAGCCTGATAAGCCAGGGTTATGGCATCCACAATCCAGTGGGCCATCCTCTGCTTAGAGACGGCACTCCCCTTCTGCCAGCCTCCGTAACAGACAAAGAGCTGGTCTGAGGTCCTGAAGCTTTGTGTCCGGTCGACATAGCACCTTGATGCTCGGACGGGACAAAGCAAAGCCAGGGCTGGGTCTGCCTCCTCCAGGGGCAGCGCTTGCAGGTTCACCACTTGGTCTTTGAAGGGTGTAGTGGGAACCTTGGGCACGTAGCCAGGCCGGGGCCTCAGGATTACCTGGAAGTCAGCCTGCCCGAACTGTAGGCACGAATCGTCGACCGAAAATGCATGCAGGTCCCCTACCCTCTTGATGGAGGCCAGTGCAAGCAGGTGCAGAGTTTTCAATGAAAGAAACTTTAGCTCAACTGAATGCAAAGGCTCGAATGGGCCCTGCTGTAGTGATTTAAGCACTAGAGACAGGTCCCAAGAGGGTATACAGGGGGCCGGGAAGGATTTAACCTCCTGGCCCCTCTAAGGAACCTGACGATGAGGTCATGTTTACCCAGAGACTTCCCATTCACGGGCTCATGGTACGCAGCAATAGCGGCAACCTGGACTTTGAGGGTGGAGGGAGACAGCCTTCGCTCCAACCCTTGCTGCAGAAAGGATAGCAGTGTGGGGTGTGCGCAGCCTGCCTGCGCCCAGCTCCACGGCACCACTTGGAGGCTGCTGCAGATGCGGCGCGTGAGTGGGGGCAGACGCAGGGGGCTGCCCTCGGTGACGATCAGGCTGGGGCACTGCAGCCGGCGGGTGGGTGGAGGCAGCAGCTGCCCGCCGGGGCAGGATATGTCAGATCGCTGAATCGTCATCCGACAGCTCTCCCTCCGATGCTGAGATCGACATCTGGTCGGGGGGAAATCCAACTGGATGCCGCTGGTACGCTCCACTGGATTGGAGGTGCAAGAGGAGTGGTGATCCCCAGAGGGTTGGTTCCCTGCGGTTTGCAGCTCTGAGATGGTCATATTCCCGCAGTGAGAACATGACTCATCCACGAAAGCCACCTCAGCGTGCTCGACCCCCAGACACGTGAGGCAGCGATCGTGACCATCACCCGTTTCCAGGTAACGACCGCACCCAGAAACGCACGGGTGACACGTCATCCTTACCAGGACGATCCGTCGTCTTTACAAAGACGCACCCGTGAAGCTCTTTTAGAGAAATTTGCTCTTTAGGAAAGGCTCTTTTAGTGCTGAGGCGCACAGGGGAATTGGCCGCTTGCAACACGACAGGGATAGTGCAGCCTGAAGTGTGCAATCCACTCGACACAGGAACGACCGCCGCTGAAGCGCTGTCTCGCCAACACACGAAGCTTCGGAGAGCGTGCTGAACTCGTAGTTCACAGCAGACACAGTTGAGCAGAGCGATACTAACGCTCGGCTCCGAAGCGAAAAGCTGGTATGCATTGCACCTGCTGCCCTGTTATACTCACGCAGTGATCAGCGGCAGCTGGATGCAATAATTGCATGCCAATGTGCATTGGCTCGTTTAGTTTACACTCGAAGTAGATTGGTCTATCAAAGCGATATCCCATATTCGTCGGTCACCGACGTGGCTTCGAGAGTGACCGACTGAAAGGGAACAGAATAACTCCGAGTCCCTGTTCGTTTGGAGATATCTTCAACCTCATTAAGAACAAGTAAGAACGCATTTGGAGATATCTTCATTTAAACAGATCACTACATAAACATGAGTATCTCTCCACTGTCCAATCAGAGTCCACATGGTAATACAACACGCAGAATAAGAGCAATGTGAGAGCAGAGATAAAAGCATATATTGTCGCAGTCAGTGTTTATTTTCATCAACTTTCATCAGTAAAACGTCTATCTGAATGTTATTCAGCTACATCTACAGTGAAAGCTGAGTTTCCTGGAACTTCATCAGTGAGTCTCACTTGTGGAGTTTCTGCGCGAGGGCGCCCTCCGGCAATGAGTATGAATTAAAAATAAATTCATTGAGTAGTCATTATTGCTTGCAAAACCCTAATTTGAGTAAAAATAGCTAAAATAATTAAGAACTTTGAAGTAAAAATTGGCAATATGGACACCCTTGGTAAATATGATCAAAGAAGGCTGTAAAAATTAATCTACATTGTTAATCATTTTGATCCTTTATTTAAAAAAAATGCAAAAAATTCTAACCTTTCATTGAATAATAATAATTTAAAATGGGGGGAAATATCATTATGAAATAAATGTTTTTCTCTAATAACCATTGGCCATCCAGAATCACTCCAGACCCTTTTGATTTCCAGCTTCTCCTCTTCAGTTCACTCCTCTCACTTTCTGTAGGGTTCAGGTCAGAGGACTGGAAGGGCTATAGCAGAAGCTTGGTTTTGTGCCCCGTAACCCATTTTTGTGTTGTTTTTGAGGTTTGTGTTTGGATTATTGTACGGTTGGAGGATCCAAACATGGTCCATTATAAGATTTCTAACAGAGTAAGTCACTTTTAGATTTTTTATATGTTGGTATTTGATAGAATCAAAGATGCCATGTATCTAAACAAGATGTCCAGGACCTCCAGCAGAAATATAGGCCCACAACATAAAAAAACAGCTGTATATTTCATTGTACACATGGGATACTTTTTATCCCTGTGTTCATCAAACCCATCTTGAGTGTTTGCTGCTAAACAGCTCATTTTTAATTTCATCTGACCATAGAAGCCAGTCCCATTTGAAGTTCCAGCTGTGTCTGATACATGAATATGCTGGAGTTTGTTTTCGGATGAGCTAGGAGAATTTTTCTTGTAACCCTTCTAAACAACATGTGGTGATGTAGGTGCTGTTTGACAATTTTTTTTAAGGTTTTCTGAGCCCGAGACTCAACTATTTTCTGCAGTTCACCAGCTGTGATCCTTGGAGAGTCTTTAGCCACTCAAACTCTCCTCCTCACCGTGCATTAGGACGATAAAGACACATGTCCTCTTCCAGACAGATTCATAACATTTTCTGTTGATTTTAAATTCTTAATTATTGCTCTGATGATGGAAATGAGAATTTACACTGCTCTAGCTCATTTGTTAAAGTCACTTTCTAATTTGTGAAGCTCAATTATCTTTTACTGGATATCAGAAATATATTCTTTGGTTTTTCTCATTGTGATGGATGATTAAGGACATTTGGGCTTTGTTTTCCCTCCTCTTTATATTTCTGTGAAACAGGAAGCAATGGCTGGATAATTTCATGTTTATAATAATGCTGGAGTGCTCAAAATTGTGAATATGAATGGGAATATACTTTAGAGTTATTTTACTCATAAGAATTTCTAGGGGTGTTCTTAATTGTGGCCAATGTGTATTCGAGAAAAAACATTTTTTTCATAATAATATTTCCCCCCATTCTTATTATCCAATGAAAGGTTAGATTGTTTTGTGAATTTTTATAATAAAAGATCAAAAGGATTAACAATGCAGAATAATTTTCACAGTCTTCTTTGATCATATTTACCAAGGGTGTCCATATTTTTGGGCATGACTGTATATGAAAAAAAAATAATAATAAAGTTAACATACAGCTCGTGGATGATATTTATTGTTTTTACTGGAGGAGAAATAGGAAAATAACAGCTAATACAATTGGTGTCGTATCTCCATCCTGCCAGCAGAGGTCACTCAAAGACCAACAAACACATTAGGCTATATATTTACGAAATTACAGTTAAAAAACTGACAAAAATATGTTTTCTATGTGCTTGTCTACAAATAATTGTTTCTTTTCTATTTGGTTTTCTAACAAAAAGTACATCCATCTCCTTTTTTCTGTTTCCTTTTTAATCTCTCTCCTATATGTTGCTGGCTCATTAATATTCAACATACAATTACCATACTGGACAGAAATGAAAATTTAAAAAGTACTAGTATCTATTAAGTTCAGGATATCTCTGGTCTAAAAAGTTACTAGTAACTAAAAATTAAGTACTAGTTCTATTTTTTGTGAACACGAATAGGTTAATTAAATACTAGTCATTATTGGAATAATTACTAGTGTCTAATTATTAAGTACTAGTATCTAATGAATAAGTACTAGTCACTTTACAAAAGACACTAGTACCTAAAGAATAAACACTAGTAGTTAATGAAAATATACTAGTCTAAAAAATAAGTACTAGTAACTTGAAAAAAGATACTAGTACAGCTTATAGATTAAACGTTAAAAAGGCTTTCCATACAAGATGAACTAATCAATTCTCTTTCCGGCTCAGACTGCATTGGTTTAGCGTATGGGTCTGTCACGTGATTAAGGAATGACTTGAAACCGAAGACTTGTCAGACAAGAGATGAGGTGAGCTAATCACAGACTGAAGACCCCGGCAAAAAAATGAATTAATCTTTTCTTTATCTTATAGTATTTTAGTTTTGTATTGTTTGTAGTGTGATCAATGTTTGCGTAAGTACTAGATGTGTTGGGGAAGTAACACGTAACATTTTTATTACATTTTGCTAAAATGAACGAAATGACTTGAAAAAGGTTCGTTCATTTTGCTGAAGGAGACTCAAAAGTCAGAGTCTGTAAAATGATCCGAACTTCCCATCTCTATTGAGAAATGTCATGTGTAGCCTTTAAGTTGCTAACTGATAACATCATCAGGGCAGCGCTGACAACACCTTCTTGTGCAAACTGCGTGACCGTTATTACTGTTAACTATGTGAAGTGATCTGGAACTGTAATGCGGTCAGAGAGCTGCCTGGAACTACATTCACTGTGCGTTTCCCAGAAAATAATGTCACACCTCAGAACGTTCATCAGCCAATCAGATTCAAGCATTCAACCGCCCATAGTATAACTAATGTTAACTAGTGAAGCCCTAATGTAAATTGTGAACGAATAATAAAGAATCAAAACTCTAGGGCAGTGGTTCCCAACCTTTTTCAACTGGCGGCCCACACAACCAAACATATATGTTTGCGCGGCCCACTGCAAAAAAGATGAACTGACCCCGCTATTATTGGGTTAATAACTTAGTACTCAGAAGCTAGATTGTTAACTGTATTTAATGAATGAACTAGGGCTGTGTGATATGGACAGAAAAACTATCGTGATTTCTTTGATAAATTTTGCTATTTCACACATATATGCTTTATAGTCATAAATGCATTTAGGATGAATTTGAAACATATTTCCGAAAGAAAACCAATTAGAGCTTTATCAAAAAGTTGTAACGTGTCTAGAACAGACATAAGTCAAAATAATCACTACACTCAGGTGTTGAATTAGATTTGTTATACATTATACAGGTTCACACGTTTGCAGTGTGTATACAGTATGTGTATGCAAGGCAGAAGCAGCATAGAGAGTGCATTATTGTAACACGAAAGCACATTAAAATAATGCACAAGCGCGAATCTTTCCGCTCACACGCAGATTTCTTTTGCTCTGTCACAAAACCAGACGTGCTTGCTCAGATACACGCTGCTCTCGCGCTTAGAGTGTGCGCACTTAAAACGTGTCTCCTCTCACTTAAACTCACAACTCTCTCTATGCTCATGTGCTAGATATTAATTATTTTCAGACGTTTTTATTTCTAGCCTTTTACCGCGTGCAGTTAGAACCAGGGTTAGCCTATTAAGTCTAAATATTTATGTATTTGGTGCTGTGATGAACACCATAGCAGATACACAAATTTGAATGTCTATTTAAATATGTTTTAGAAAGTAGTGCAGCTGCTTTATTTATGGGGTTTCCAGGGTAACAGCTGCATTTCATTATTTAGCGCCATCTGCTGTCAGAGAGTGAATGTGCTTTCATGCAGCGCGTCTCTCACGTGTTCCTCATGTGTTTGATTACATCAGAACACACGCTCTTTCAAGCAGTAAATGTTGTTGTTGTGTATTTTGACCAGTTGATGGGAATAGTATTCTTAAAATGCATTCCAAATTATGAATAATTTTTTATATATAATTATTCATGGTATTTAGAAGTGCCCACGATAAAAATATTGTGCATATTAATTACAGTGATATATCACATTACTGAATACCGCATATGTCTATAGGAGCGTTAATAACTCTCATGCAGTTTATATTTAATTCACACTGGAAGCTGGATTGTGTTCTCGTACAGAAAGTCAAATACAGTAATTGATTGTTGTTCAGAAGAAATAACACAATATTGATGTGCAATGTTTCCCTTCTAGCAAACTATCCAGCTATCAAAGCTAAACTGAATAAAAACAAACGTTTAGATTGATGAAGCATGAAGACAACAAATATGTGATGATATAATAATAATATATGACAAATAATATATGGTTTATATGTGTGTAATCTTCAGGTAGGCTAAAAAAATAATAAAATGTGAAAAACGCAGTGCTAATTTATCTATTATATTCAGGGGTGCACATAATTTTTTCAGCCTGGTTCTCATAAGAGAACCTGGAGATTTGGTTTGGTCCTCACACTGCATATAGCGTGACCCATTAAATCCAACTATAAAACATTTATTAATAATATTTATAATATTATTACACTTTATTTTTTTTTATTAAATAATAGTTAATAAACTAAATAATAGTGTGTCATAATATTATTAAAAAATAAAAAGCAGTCTTAGTATTAAATACAAATGCATTTATTTTATAGTAAATAAACTTAAAAATAAAATGCTAATATTTACTACTACTTTGTTTGATTGCCTCTTTCAGGAGAATCGATTTATGTATTCCCCAATTTTAAGTCGCTTTGGAAAAAAGCATCTAAAAATAATATACAAAAGCATTTTCATCATATTCAAGCTTAAAATCAGCCGACTTTTATTTTGGCGGATTGCCTGTCTATGATCATAGACAGTAAAAGAAATGGACAAAGCGACCCCATTGGAACTCAATTGAGACAAGTGAAGCCAGAGGTGGGGACAAGTCACACATGGCGAAGTCTAAGGAAGTCTCAAGTCTTAACCATCAAGTCTCGAGTCAAGTCTCAAGTCACAGTTCAGATAAATCAAGCAAGTCAAGTCAATTCAAGGGTTCACCCTAAGCAAGTCAAGTCGAGTCCTGATAAGTTTCAAGTCAAGTCAAGTCACAGTACTAAAATAAAAAAATGTTGATACATATTTATTTTTTGCAAAGAAAAGATGAAATTGTAAACATATATAATGTATCTTATTCATTATACATTTGCAATATATATGAATCACATGTATATCTGTGCTACATTAATATCTGAAAATAAAATAAAATTGAGATTACACAAAACATTTAGAGTCTAAGATGCATAATCCAATCTGTCTAATTCAGTTTAATTGAAACAGTCTAAAATGTGGCCGCATAATAATCCCCCCATGACTGAACACACGTTCGACAGGTGCGCTTGAAGCAGGCACAGCTAATACCCTCATTGCGATTTGGAACAGTGAAGGCATTTTCTCCCTGTTCATTCCCCAAAACAAAAGGCAGTTCTGGCCATCACAATTGTCCAGGTAATGGTTGAGCTGGGCCGCAGGGCTGAAATGAGTGGATTTCTTCTGCTTTTTGTGGTATAAGAACAGCCCAGTTTCATCACCTTTGATTTGCTCTTCTTCATCTCCATCACCTGTCTGTTCCATATTAGTATTCTATGCCTCCTGGAGAATCAGATCTAAAACACAAAAATGTAAAAAAACAAATAAACCTACACAACATTCTAGAGAATTTACTAAATGTTCTGACAAAATGTTAATTGCTCTAGTTTATTTAAGAATATTCAATTTTAAAGATTTTTTTAAGCAGTCAGAAACTGAATAAATGATTCAATGTCTCATTTTAATACTTATACATGATAACTGCTCTCTCTGGGCCAGCAGCAGTGCCAATGCAGAATTTAATGTTTGCTGTGATCGTACTTTGAACATTGTCATTTAGGAATAAGATTACTTGGGTGTTTAAATCAAGATTGCAAACTTTTAATGGTTTATTATGCAGCACTTCCAATTTCTGAAAATAAATAAATAAAATACTACTAATAAATGTAATATTTACAAGTATGGGGTCTCATTATAGAATTAGCCTATAACTTACTTTTTACTTCCATGGTCAACTGCTCCTTCAGCTTGTCATCAACCAATACATCATGCTCTATCCACATAACCCCAAAGGCTGGATCAAGAACAGCTGCTTTGACATAAACAGGATCAGAGAATGGCAGGATTCCTTCATTGGTCTCTGGCTGAGACATGTTTACACTGACAAAGATTCCTTTGAATCTTCTCTGCAGTGATCTTTGAAGACTGTGGATTAGGTTGACCAAGTATTGTGTTCCTTCTTTCTGATTTTCCAAGTGATTGTTGAGGGAGAGAACACAGGGAATCACAGCACTTATGGTTACAACTTTCTCTCCTTGAGTGAGATCAGTGGCATCAGCAAAGGGCTTCAGAATGTTGACCAGTTCTTTAATCTGAGCCCACTCTCTTAGAGTAAAAATAGTCTCTCTGTGCCCTCTAACATCCAAGACCTTGCACAAAGTTTGGTAGTCACAGCTAAGCAAGGACTTCAACTGTCGGAAAGTCGAATTCCATCGAGTAACAACAGAAGCAGGCACTCCACGTTGGCCAAATTCTTTCTCAAATTCCTCCTTAAAAGAAGTACTTGTGTGGAGCAGAGAACTGATCCGCGATGCTTTGGCCAGAGCCGAACTGACAGCCCTGGTCTCTTTAAGACCATCACCAACAACCAATTGTAGTGTGTGTGCAAAGCACTGCAGTCTATGCTGACTTTTGGAGGTCAAGGTCTCATTCAGCCTCTCCTCTTCATCCACTGGAAGGGCATTCCAAAGTTCTGCATCATCAAGGCAGTCATCATCATCCTCATCTGCTTCAAGGGAACTGGGAAAACATGTGGTGAATGCCTTCTTCATATTTGGTGCATTGTCACAAATTATATGATCAATCTTTTGTTTGATTTTATACTGATCACATATTTGTTCAAATTCTTCACAAATTCTCTCTCCCGTATATGACCGCTTGAAGCGGTTGCAAGCTAGTAGATGAGATTTCAAAGTTATAGCATCTGCTGCAGTGTTCATCCAGTGAGCGGTGACACCAAGGTAGCCTCTCATTCTTCTGTCTGACCAGATGTCCACAGTGACAGATAGATTTTCAACTGTGGCCATTTCAATTATTAGTTTTGATTGTCTCTCAGACACCACTGTGTCAAGTCTTGAGGTGATGGTTCTGCGGCTCACTGCAGTATATTTTGGGTCCATAATGGAGAGAAAGTGAATGAAGTGCTTGTTGTCAGTGATAGACAGGGGCATGTTGCAATTAATGATCAGATCAGATATTATTGCTTCTGTAATGGCTTTTTGTCGAGGATGGTTGACTGGATATGTAGTAGTCTGGGGCACAATGAACTGTGACATGGATGGCTGCTGTAGATCGCTACAGTGTATCTTGGATTTGAGATATTCATCATATCTGCATGGATAAAAAAAAACAATCAGGGAAAACTGTAAACATTAACATTAACTGTTAACATTAAAACAAATTTATTTTCGTATGCACAAACATTCTTTACATTTTTTTAAATACTGTAATTTAAGGAAAATCTAAATCTAAATTAATTTAAGTGATGATCATTTACTGATGTATTCACGTAAAGATTGGTTCCAGCATTCACACATTATCATATGTTTACACAGAAATGTAAATACTTGTAAGTTACTGATAGAATGTAAAACTTAAGCATGTATAAGGACTAATAATCTTATAAACTAATTACTGTGACTGAAAAACTGCCTAATATGTAATTGCGCTGAAATTATTCTTGTCTGTGTGACCAAAAAAAAAAAAAGAAACTTGTAGGTGCTAGTGATCACATCGGCGCCTCCATGTTAGCCTGTCATGCAATATGGTATCAGCACAATGCTTTTTAGTTTCCACACGCAGTCCACTAACACTTGAAAATGCGCACATTTAATACAGACATTATAGCCTACATGTAATATATGGAGCGTCCCGCTCATTTTAAGATGCCAATCAAAATCAAAAATCAGGCTACAGCACTGTTATAGCCAAATACCCCAAATAACTATTCCAAATAACATCTATTTACGAAACGTATCATAATGATAATGGTCACATTTCTAATAAGAAAAAAACATAATATGCATCAAGGCCAAATTATACCAAACATAAAAGATTAATTCATTACAGTATCGTTATAGATCTTAGTGACACTGACTGACAAGAAAGAGATTACTTTCTTACCTTTCCTTGTGGTTCTTGAAATGTCGAATGGAATTTGACGTCGTGGTTGTCGTGTCGGATATTTTTGCGTTGCATATTTTGCATCTGGCAAATCTTTTTTTATTAGCATGGTCCAGTTCAAAGTCCTTATAGCCAAACAAGACTATTTGTGGAGCTCGACTAACATTACTGTCTTCCATGTTTGGCGCGGTTTGAATTGTGCAGCGTTAAAGGCACAGACGCTGATTAGTGGTGCTGACGTCACAATAAGAATATATATTTTTTTAAATTAATTTTATTGCTGTTTGATTATTATAAGTTCAAGTTATTGTCGAGTATTCCACTTCAAGTCAAGTTAAGTCCTGAAAATTGTGACTCGATTGAGTTCTTTAGCGTGAGTGAGCAGGAGTAAGTATTCTGATTAATTATTTTGTATAGTACTTTAAAATGTAACGCCAGGGCTTGTATCTATGGGCTTCTCTCTTGACCTCTCCCCGATTGCCTGCGAGGTTCTCCTCCTGTCTGTACGGTAATTTCTCTACTGTGCGACAGTGAGTCGAGTGGTTATGACGCAATCGTTAGCTTATTTCTACAAAAACTGTTTCTACGGGGCCATAATGTAACATAGAAGGTAATGGAGCCCTTTATACATTGTCGTGTATCTTTAGAAATAAATAATGGACAAACGGAGTCTTTAAACGACTCAGATGTAAAGTTATTCGCTGTCAAAGTGACGCCAAAATGAATGGGAGTCAATTGGATGCTAACGCAAGTGAAGTTCTGCTACAAGATGGCGGCACGCAGCCGACTTCAACTTCCGGTCGACTTCCCGCCTGTCTATGATTAAAGAGCGTCAGTGGATGAATGTCACAGTTTTTAATTGTGCTTTGAAACGGTAGGCATTGCCTAGATTTATGCTTTCAGGTTGAAAATAAAACTTATATAGTACAGTTTGTGATCTAAAATGGTAATTGTGCATTAACAGCTGTCAACCATGTGGGTACGCAAATGCGCTGTCAGAACATATTTATATTACACATTTTTTATTTTGGTCGCGGATGCGGACCTGCGGACCACTTATGTGCACCCCTGATTATAGTATTGAAATGATAAAATATATTTAATATATATAAAAGTATATAATCCACTATATAGAGAAAATATAGAGAAAAAATATAGAACACAAATGTTTGTTTATTGTCCAGCAGTATATTTGATTTAACCAATTAAAAGAGATAAAACAGCAATATAATAATAACCTGTCCATTAGATAAAAAGTACTATATTATATATATATATATATATATATATATATATATATATATATATATATATATATATATATATATATATATATATTATTATATACATATATATAATTTCTGTAGTAAAACAGTTGCACACTTGTAAACACACATTACAAGCAGATATGAACATTAATGTGATGATTGTTTCTCATCACTGACTCTTCACTGGAACAGAAGACCAAACCACATCAGGTCAAAGTGTTTGAGAACACAGCCTAACTTCCTGTTTGACTCTGATATCATCGACTCCACCCTCATCTTGTGTTCAGGACATTCTGAACCAGAGAGAATTTATAATATATATATTTTTTTTTTCAAAAACTACAAGTTAATGTTATCACATTGGACTAAAACCTACTGACTTTGCTCAGAGAGTAACAACTTCACAACATTTTTTGTATGTTGTGAAGTCTCCCCCAACTTGTTACACTTTCTGTGTTCCGGGTCAAAAATGACCGGCCTACAAAAAATTCCTTATAAATCTCTCATTATGCTCTATATCACTAAATATTAAATTCAATATTTTTGTCAGCTTGTTTTCTTTCAATTGGGACAGGGTTTGATT
This sequence comes from Carassius carassius, assembly GCF_963082965.1. NCBI lineage: Eukaryota > Metazoa > Chordata > Actinopteri > Cypriniformes > Cyprinidae > Carassius > Carassius carassius. Next base: position 4,808,718 of record NC_081756.1, read on the forward strand.
TTATTTTTTAAACTGATCGATTGCAGACATCATTGATCTGAGCCTAAAACACACTATAGTGTGATAAACAGTGCAAATTATTTTCATATTTTATTGCTTAGTGACAAAATGATCCACAAATAATGATTTTTTCCTCTCAATCACTGAGGTGCTTAAGCTCAATATAAATAACACCTAATTTACAATCACTTTTTAAAAGGGCTGCCTTTCAAAGTGTTATAGGGTTTTCAGCAGCACAAGGGTTAATTGTGACACTATAGTGGCTGTGAAAGAATCTGAACACTTAGTGTGTTTTCACATGAAGTATTTTTTTAAATGAACCAAACTCAGTTCAGTTAAAGAACCAGCGGTGAGTATGTATATGAAGTATATTAAGAAACAATAAATATGTTGTTCAAAATGAAGAGCGAACACACTTTCTGACTGTCAAGTGTTAGAGGAACATGTTCATAAGTTAATGATGAACTACAGCTGTGGTTTTTCTGCTGAGAACTGACTTCACACATCTGCTAAAAATGATGTTGAGATAAACTGATTAAAAATAAGAGAAAAGGTGTCTCAGAAAACAGAAGTTCGTTCAGAGAAACATTTGAGCTTCATTTTTTGGCAAATGTGACGTGTTTGATAGACTGTGTTTTCTGCAATGAAATTCAGTCATTTTAAAGAGTGATTTAACGAACTAACATTTTTTTTTTTGGGGGGGGGGACTATATGCACAATTCATTTTCAATAAGAGTAGCAGAAAGAATTAAAAGTGATGAAAACTTGTGTTTGGTCACTGTTCTCAAACTCTTGATGTCTCTGAAGGAAAGTCTATTTAAAGAAACAATATCATACAACACCAAACTCATATTAAACAAATACATCTGAATTAGCTGAACTACCTGAAATATCAAGAACATGTATTATAACAAAACCAAGCAAAAGCACACGTCCACAGAGCCTCCATCTTTCACAAGCAGCACAGATAAATACATGTTCTCTGAACTCTGGATCTGATCCACATGTAACATATCATCACATTAATCTGAACAATAAAGAATATGATAAACAGCAAGATGGTGGATTCATAGACCCTCCTACACACAGCACAAGCATTAATCTTCAGCTGAATACTGTATTAAAAACAGAAGATAGTGTAGAATATAATGAAATACTCACAGAGTGTGAGAGACAGTGCACTGGAGCCCATACTGACACATTAACAGACTGTTTTAACTAAATCAGACACTTCCTGCTTTTCACACTTCAAGAAGAGATGAGGGAGGAGACAAACTCTACACACAAATACATGAAGAAATAGGAAGAAAACCAGACCTATTCGAAGATATTTACTCTTTTATTAAAGTTGTCAAAGCTGTTTTTCTCCTTGAAAAGAGAAAGTCTTCAGTAATTGTTCTCACACTGCTTTGTTTTGTTCGTTCACAGCCAAAGCCTCACAGATTATGGACAGATCAGAGAATAGCAAGTAGATCATGAGCTGACTTCTAATGTAGTTCTGTTCATGTAAGACCCGCTCTTATCTGAGTTATTCTCTCATCAACAATTGCAATTACAATGTATGCAAGATGGCAATGCGTCCACACGCAGGGGCTTCCCTCTGTCCAGTCAGAATGGTGTTTTCGTGTTTTTTGTCTTGTGAGTCACAGTTTTTTTGTATGTCTTCATTGTGTCTACCTGTCTTTAAGTGTGCATACAGTCGTGAGTTTTTGCTGGATGTTGGCAGAACCACATTTTTAGAGTTTAACTCTGCGCACGTGGAAGAGCAGTGGGACCTCTGTCTGCTCCTGAGGCCTTCACCATCATCGACTCCCAACTACTGCATCTCGCCCAATAAGTGGTGTGAGAGGAAATAGTAGAGGGGTTAGCGTGGAGGTATTTGTGTTTACATCAATGATGTGTGGTTCCACGATGCTGTTTGATGCTTGTGATCTGCAAACACTGCTCACCCCTGCTGGAGTTTATGATTGTTAAGTGCCGATCGTTCTATCTGCCGAGGGAATATACAGCCATACTGCTCGTTGCTGTATACATTCCTACGAACCACAACAACAGCAACAGGAACGATGCACTAAATTAACTGAACCAGCTCATCAGTGAGAAGCAGACAGCACACCCTGAGGCTTTTCTCATCATAGCTGGGGATTTCAACCATGCAGACTTAAAGAGTGTGTTTCCAAAAACACACCAACACATTAACCTTCCAACACGAGGTAATACAATTTTAGACCTTGTTTACACAACACAGAGAGGAGCCTACAAAGCCCTCCCCCACCCCCACCTCGGAGCCTCAGACCACATCCCTGTCATGCTAATGCCTGCTGTAACAGACCGCTCATTAAAGTCACCAAACCAGTTCACAAACAAATTCAAGTGTGGCCTGAAGGGTTGTCAGAGGGTCTTCAAGACTGTTTTGACACCACTGACTGGAATATGTTTAAGCAGGCTGCCACATATAATAGCACCACTGACCTCCAAGAGTACTCAGAGACTGTCACTGCCTACATCAACAAGTGTATTGATGATGTAACGGCCACATACACCATCACTGTCCGGGCCAACCAGAAGCTGTGGATGACAGGAGAGGTCTACAGTCTCCTGAAGACGTGGAGCGCTGCCTTCAAAGCTGGAGATGAGGTGGGCCTGAGGACAGCTAGGGCCAACCTATCCCGCGGCATCAGAGAGGCTAAAGCCCCTTTCACACTACACGTCGGACCCTGCAAATTGCAGGAACATTGCCGGGTCGCCTTCTGTGTGAAAGCAAACACGTCCCGGGATTGATTCCGGCATTGAACCCGGGTCGGGGACCTAGTAACATTGCCGGGTTTAATCCCGGGACGAGCGCTGCGTGAACAAAAGCCAGATCTAATGCCGTGTCATAGTGATGACGCATGTTATCGAGCGACTCTTTTACCGGCTGTTTTGAAGGAAGATCAATGTTTGCAACAAAAAAATATGTGCAAACTGTAATGAAGCAGAGATCAGTTAGTTCCTCACTTTCCGCGCTGACGCCGAGATCGTTTGCCAGCTTCAGTGAAAGTATAACGTGCCTAAAGTTTTCGTCATGCCCTGATGTCACCTGTCATTACGAGACCTTTACGGGTTGTGTGTAAAAGCACGGACATATCCCGGGTAATAACTGGCAGTGTGAAAGTGCAAAATCTAGCGACCCGGGAACAATTGCCGGAACACTTTATCCGTGTATTTGCCAGAATTGCAGTGTGAAAGGGTCTTAAGAGACAGAACTCCAGGAGGATAGCCAATTGTTTCAGCAACAGAAGAGACACTCAGAGCCTGTGGCAGGGGATACAGACCATTACGGACTACAAGCCCCCACCGCAGACCTGTGACAGCAACATCTCCCTGCTGAACAAGCTGAACGCCTTCTTTGCTTGCTTTGAGGAACAAAACAGCACCACTCACACATATAGACAAAAAGGACTCAGAATGCTGTTCATAGACTTCAGTTTAGCATTCAACACAATCATCCATAAACAGCTCATTCACAAACTGATCCAGCTGGGGCGCAACACTTCACTGTGCAACTGGCTGTTGGACTTTCTGACTGGAAGACCTCAGATAGTACGAGTCGGCAGTAACACATCCAGCACCATCACACTGTACACTGGGGCCCCCCAAGGATGTGTGCTGAGCCCGCTCCTCTTCACTCTGCTGACACATGACTACACACCGTCACACAACTCCAACCTCTTCATTAAGTTTGCGGATGACACGACTGTGGTGGGTCTCATTAGCAGATGATTCTGCAGCCAGATGACCCCAAAAGGGAATTTCCATGTAGGTCAACTGGATGTTGTTAGACCAGCCTTAGACCTGACCTGAGTAGATCATTGCAGTCTTGGTACAATATTTATAATGTTTAGGATTAATTACATATATTTTACATGTATTCTGTTATGAACAATGCTTTGGCAATACAGTGTGTACCCAAGTATGTCATGCCAATAAAGCAATATGAATTTAAACTAATATAAATTTAAGAAAACAGAGATTCTTCAATGTGACATTGAACATGTTTTCTAAGAAGGGAAGTAAATGAAAATGACATGAACATGTTGCTGGGAATCTTTTGCTCTTGTGGTAATATTTTGAGGTTTATGAAACTAGAGATGCAGAATAAGAATAACTATCTTCCCCGCTTTGGTTAAAACTATAGAGCAGAAACAGAGCAGAAGTCAAACCACAACCATCAGCTCAACCTTTATTAGGCCTCTTTTAACACTTCTGTCATTTTCTCACTTCAAGCAGCTTCTAAAGTCATCAACGCACAAATAAAGATGTGTCTTCAGTGATGAGCTAAAGAAGACAATGCAACACATGAAAATGTGAGGTGTATTGTAACAGTATTTTCCACATGGCTGCAGAAAAATTAGGCCCACAATAGAAACAACCCACAAAATGTTGTGACTTCCACTACAAGGTACATTATCTACCAAACCACAACACTGAGAGAAGCATCTGCAGAACTCACTTTGACTGTGAACATTGATGCTATGATTATATTAGAGATGTTACCATTTTTTATGGTTATCGTATTTCTACAAACATTATCTAATTATAATAATTGAGACACATAATTATTGCATATTTATAAATATGTACAGAAACACTTGCAAGAAGATCAGACATGATTCTGCAGCCAGATGAGCCCAAAAGGGTCGACTGGATGTTGTTCACCAGCCTTAATTTGGGTGAGCCTTACCTCTGTTTACTGTAATATTACTCCAGCTAAGTGAGAAACCATGGTATGATTAAAACCAAAACCATTATCAGAGAAAGTAATGTTGGTCTTGGCTACGATGTGGAGAAGAACAACTCTCGCGTCAAGATCGCTGTTAAGAGTCTGGGGCCGGATACACGAAACTGTAATTTTCTTCTTATTTTTTAACTTAAAGAAAAAAAGTTCAGAATATTTTGTATTCCCAAAAATTATTCTTAAAAATATATTTTATATAGAATAAAGTAAAAGACAAAACTAAAAAAGAATCTTCTTAAAAATCATTGTGAATAACTTTTTTAATTTAGGACAACCCCAGACTTGTCTTAAATCCCAAAGAATAAGAATTACTGAATGAAGTTATTGGGTTATTTCAAATTAACTGTTATATTTAAGAAATACAACAACACTAGCAACGTATACATACACAGCAGGACTATTAATAGGGATGTGCACAAGTTTTCTGAAGTAACAGATGACTGATAATGTAAACAATGATCGGTCATGATTAGCCTATGTATGTGTGACACTACTTTTTGCTGACTTAAAAACTCAGTAGCATCTCTACAAAATCGAGTCAGATATGAAAGCGCAAAAACACACCACAAAAATGAATGAAACAGATCGCTGCAGCTTGAGACAGGCTATTTTAAAAGTAACTTCAAAACGCATTAAAAAACATGAAGCTGAGTGCCGGTCAAAGTTGCGACGAAAAGAGTGTGCTTATTATGATTATTAGCAGTGTTGCCAAGTCCGCTTATTATAAGCAACTTTGGGCTTGTTTTTCTGTAAAGTCAGATGGCAACGAGTACTAGCCAATCAGAGGCAGAGCAGGGCAATCTGTTTTCTTTTTCTGGTTAGGAAATGTCGTCATTGTGTGACGTAAACTTTAAATGAAAGCGCACGAGTTGCGACTGACTGGACTATAGGAGAGTTTTTTGGAGGAACAAATGTCTGGGACAAAGTGGGCAAAATACGGTTATAAATAAAACAAAGAATGGAAGAAAGAGAAAGGAGTAAAGAATGGATTAAACCCCATCGTGGGGGAAACTCAAAAGCAATGTGCAGAGTAAGTGTGAAATATGTGCGGACCATGCAGACCTCGTACAACATGCTAACACAGAGAAACAAAAAAAATGCAGCACCGTTCTCCTCAATGAGGCTTACGGTCATTGGGTTTCGCGGTCTCCAAACAGAACGAGTCAAGACAGAGAGCTGAGCTGATGTAGCTTGTCACACATCCATTAAATCAGTGGATCACCTTGGGGAGTTAATGTGCTCAACTTGTGATAAAGACATCAAAATGCAAGGCATTAATAAACCATGCCATTGCTCCGTGTTTGTTCACAGAACTTCAGAGGGATATTGGAGGTGCTGATTACTCACTTGTTTTTGATGAAAGCACAGACATTTCATCTGTCAAGCAACTGTGTGTGGTAATCCGCTACTTTAGTATAACACTGAACAAAGTTGTGTCCACCTTTTTGGGTTTAATAAACTTGGAGGGTGAAATAGCAGAGGTATTGCCTCCACTCTGACCTGTTTTCTACAGAGTATTGGACTGGAAATCAAAAGGTGCATTGGATTAGGTAAAGATGACTGCAGTGTCATGGTAGGGAAGAGGAATTCAGTGTACACTCAACTTCTACAGAAAAACCCAAATCTCCAGCTGCTCAAGTGCTTGTGCCATTTCATACAGCTGTGTGTAAGCAAGGCAGTGGAGATCCTCCCACACAACCTTGAATACTTGGTCTCTCATTCTCACAAACAGTGCTCTTTGCCGCCGTGAGTATGCAAAGATCTACAGTCTCATCAATCCTAGTGAAATCCCTTTGATCCTTGTTCAGATGGCAGGTACACGGTGGCTTTCCATCCATGATTGCTGTTCACACATACTCAATCAGTGGGATGGATTGAAGCTTCACTTTCAGCTAACCAAAGAACACCAGAGATGTTATGATGCTGAAATCCTGCACCAGGGCCCCGTTCTTCGTATGTCGCTAACTCAGTTAGCTGGATTTGAATGTTGACGATTTGGCGTGATCTTGGATCGTTTGGTTCTTCGAAGCTCATCCCGGAGCTGCTGTCATAGCAACAGGTCCGTAAGCTTAAACCTGCTCGGGAGCAGCTTATTTCATGTAAACAGGATTAGATCGCTTCTTTTCAACCAGAACTGATACTCAAAATATGTCTGTTACCACCGCTACGTTATTACAAGAGTATCGTACCGATCCAGGGACAATAATTTAAAATAATAATCATTTAAAAAATTATTTAAAAATAATATAAAAATGCTGTGTAGTCCATAACAGCCTACTATAGACAGCCAGTTTTACTCACTGAAATATTTATTTGTCATAAAACTATTACTTCATAACTGTATTAGAGTCTTACACACATGCTATACAGATAATAGAGTCGTGCATTATTTTGAGTGATGACTGCTATTATAAGAGTGGCTTGATGGAGCGCAGGAGATGCAGATAACATGATATTAAGAAACTTTCATTAATGCTTTCACGTAACAAATCTGTCCAAATATAAAATGAAATGAATAGATAATTTCTACATTGAAATAAAAATGTAAAGACTGCACAACTATTATAAATTGTGAATATAAATAATTGGGAATCATGAAAAAAATTCTAATAAAATAAAAACATGCATCTATTATCTGTTTCATGTATCTATTATAACATTTATGTAGTTTTGTTTGCTTGGCTGTTTCCTTATGAAAGTCCAGAAATTTGTAAAGTTTTTTGTCGGGTGTCATTTTAAATTATATGACATCATTACATTGCCGTCTTGCCACCAGCCAATCGCTGCACTGCTGATCATGGTTTCGAGTATCGATACATATCCCGTTTTAAGCCAACACATGAACGCGCAATTATCTCAACCCAGCGATACTAATCATACACAACAGGTGTGTTCGAAGAACCCAATTAGCCGGATCATGATTAGCACGATGATATCATCTTGGATGTGTCATTTGATCTCGGATGTAATAAGCGACGTACGAAGAACGGGCCCCAGATGTACAGTGATCCTGTTAACAAACTGTACCTGCTGTTTTTAATGCCTTTTCTAGAAGAATTCAACAGGATCAACAAGCTGTTCCAGCAGGACAGGGGCAATCCATTCAAGATGTTGGAGTGTCTGCTTCTTTTCTTTCGCTGCCTCATCTCCAGAGTGGTGAGACCTGGAATGATCCCCACATCAGATGAACAACTGCTTGCAATTGACATTACAGACCCCAGTGTTGTGTTACCTGTGGGTGCAGTCAATAATGGGGTCACCTTCATGATGGCATTGGATGAAGCAAGAATGGAGAGCACGGCTGAGAGAAATATGAAGAGCAGGTGCCGTGACTTCTTGGTGGAGGCGGGCAGACAAGTGCAACAGAGACTCCCAGCTAACATCCAGATATGGAAATCTATGACTGTGTTCAGTCCGACTGCCATCCTGTCACAAACTAAACCACAGCTCAGCTCAGTCTCAATGCTGAAGCTCTACTCTGGTGATCTCGCAGCTCTTGAAACACAGTATCAGGCTGTTGCATATCTCCCATGGACAAACAAGGACGACAGCCAGGCAGAGGCCTTTTGGGTTGAGGTGCTCAATTACAAAGACAGCAGTGGAGACCACACTCACAGATGAGCCTGGTCAAGTCCAAACTGAGGAACAGAATGGGACAAGAAACTCTCAGCAGCATACTCCACATAAAATACAGACTGAGAAGAGAAGGCTTATGCTGCAAGCCAAGAGATGTTCCAGTGTTTCAATAGTCACATGTACTCTGTGAGTGGAGCATCAGAGAGCAGGGAGATGGATGCAGATGAAGACAGTGAAGATGAATTTTAATTAAGGTAAGCGCTGTTACTGTATCTTTTTTTATTAGAGCCAGGATATGATGCTAAGAAGGAAAGTTGTTTTTGATGAATGATGATGATCCTCAATGTACTGTAATGTTTAATAGGATTTAGGGAATCCTAGATATAGTGTTATAGCTGAAGTATAATTTGACCGTATCCCTTATTAGAAAATCTTACCTTTTCTTTCTGCAGCACAAGCTCTGGCCTCTACACATGAAGGAAACAGCAGTGGAGGTATGAAGAAACACCTGAAGACATCAGTACAAGGCCATGATCTACAGAGAGTGAAACTGCCTCCTCTGTCCCTGTCCTGTGGCGTCTTAATCTCATACGCACTTTGACATTTGACTTTGATTGGCCTTCTTTGGGTCCCCCAACCCATTCTCACCCCAAAGGCGTCAAAAACCGAAGAATGGTCAAGCGCCCCTAGCGTCACTTTACTGACGCCAAATGTGCCTATTGGCGTCGAAATATCGACGCCCTACGACCTTCATTGCTTTCAGTGGGAAACGTTTGGCGTCAGAACTTCGACGCGATGACATGAGATGTTTAACGCTATGAAATCACGTTCAAGAAGTCTCATTCAGCACACATCGCAATACTTGCCGTCAGTTCCACAGTTTGGGTGAGTAGTCGTAAATACGCTCTTTTAATGCCTTTTATAAAATGTATTCTGTCTTCTTTATTAATCAGATTAGCGCCATATGTTTAATCGCTGTATTATATCGGTCATCCGCGGCTGTCTGTGAGTTTCATTGCATTTAAATAAATGAACACAGCTGCTAACTGGGGTGATTAAACTCTATCGGTCACGTGACTTGCCATAGACCTTCGATCCGATTTATATTAATTTCAGGTTCAATGATGTTGTATTTGTAGTAAAATCATGGTAATCACGACACTTACAGTAGTAATAAATGAAATGTGAAGTCAAAACACAGTAAACGGGACATTTACCATGTTTTTACCACAGTAACTGTAGTTTTACCATGGTATATTAGTAACCAATACAACAATACAATAATCACTAAACCAGCTATGTTTGTATCACTGTAATGTTAGTGTTTTTATGTGCTCTTATATGACAGATATCATAGTAATCATATGTTCTGTACCATGCTTTTAATACCTTTTAATGTAAATCCAAAAAAAATAAAACATTATAAAAAAATAATAAAAAAATGTATTTTTCCATCTTGCAGTTCATTCATATCAGTTTATATCTAAATATTTTGCTCACAGATCATTATTAACATTCTGTATATTATTCAATTTTATTTTCTCTCCCCTTTTTTATTATTTTTATTTTTAGCTGAAAAGACGTAAAGGCAGTCAGTCCAGTGGTGTTTCTGGAGAGGTATTCCTTTAGAAATGGAGAAGACAGAAAGCTGCGGAGGCAGACATTTGCAGCAGTAAGTCTGTGATAGTTTGTCTCTTTTATCAAACATTCCTGCTGTTATAATTTGTACAGCATTTGTTGTTTCTTAAACTGTTGCACTGTCCAAATACCCACACTTGCCATCTTTGCACTTGACCACTTGATTACTTATTTGACGTCTTTCCTGTATTTGGCCTAGTGTTCGAGTGAGCATGATGACCACAAGTGTGTGTGTCGAACTTTTCATGACCTGATGACTGTGTTTCCCAATCCTGATCCTGGAGAACCCCAACACTGCATGGTTTTGGTGTCTCTCTTATCTGACAAACACAGTTTTGAGGCCTTGGAGTCTTCACTGATGAGCTGAATCAGGTGTGTTTGAACAGGGAGACATATCAAATGTGCAGTGTTGGGGTTCTCCAGACCAGGATAGGGAGCCACTGCCTTATGGGACACACTTATGTGTTTACAGAAATTTTTAATATCTAATAATTAGTAATATTTCACATACTGTACATTGATCTCGGCAACAAGTCTGACGATTTACTCCAAAACATGATGCATGATGGGATACACTAAGCGTTGTATAGTGCTCCAGAGCAGTATTGGAGAGGTTTAGTGTGTGTTAAGGATGCTGTGCTTTGGCATTATTAAGACCGGGGACAGTCTGTATAAAATGTACTTGGTACATCAGTCTATATTTTATATCCCATCAGTTTTCTAATGTTAAATAATGTTAAAAGGTGGTTTAACTCCCTCTTGTGGTCATTGTCCTGAAGCTCAGGGGAAGAGAAATAAATAAACTGTGTGTGCATTTTTGTAAATTGAAGGATGCAAATTGAAAACCTGTACCCACAGTTTAAAATCGTCCCCATGGATTGTAAAACTTATTTATTTTAATAAATTTATTTTTCTCTTTCCAGAACCTGGGGGGGGGGGGGCTTATGGCGTTATATTTTAGTCAAAAGTTATGAGCGTGTAAGACACGGGCATTATGTTATTTCACTCGCGCAAAAATGAACCTTCATCTGGCATGATAAAAGTACTCGCGCACAAATTCATCAACCGAGAGGTGTACAGGTAGCTGTGAGCGAGCGCCTGGCTTACTCTCATAGGTTAACTCTGCTTGTACAGTGGAATCCTGCTCGCGCAGTGGATTTCTGCTCCCTCGAGTCTACATGACTTTTGACAATTTGGGGGCGGAAACCAAGGAGGGCACTGACCCTCTTATGATTGGTCACTTTCACACAGGGACATCCTTGTACCTTGATTGACAGCTCTCATTACAGGAAGCACGGAGTTGGGTTAAGTTACCAACGACATCTTCGAGCGCATCTCCGGTGAGTCGTCTCGTCTCGTCTCGTCTCGTGTCGTGTCGTGTCGTCTCGTCTTGTGTCGTGTCGTGTCTCTCCAGCACCACATCGAGAGAGATCCAGACCGCCGTGCGTCTGCTGCTGCCGGAGAACTGGACAAACACGCCGTGTCTGAGGAACAAAGACCGGGACCAAATACACCAACATCATCAACGAACCCGAAGACTCTTGAAGAGCACCACATCATCTGGAGAAGAGGTCTTTCTGTTAAATCAGAAGAATTTCTATAACTGTTAATTCATAATGTGATGTTTTTCTATATATTTTCATCAGATCATGTACATTTGTGGTCATGGTAGAACAAGTTTTATATATGAGATTAGGATAAATCACTTTTTTATATATATGATAGTTTATTGAACATTTTTATAAACAAGGAAAGGTTAAAAAAAAAAAAAAATACTCCAAGGCCCAAACGAAGCAAAAATGTAATTTGGTGCAGATGATAATAGTTATATGGAGATAAAATTCTGAAAGATGATAATGTAAATCAATGAGATCTTTAGAACAGTGTAACAGAATATTTACATAAATGATATTTAAATACTTATAATGTTGAAGATATAACACAACACAATGATAATTGAGAGAAGAACAAATACAGTTATGTTTGGATAATCAGGTAAATATAAGCTGCTTCAGTCCAGTAAGTGTTTGACTTGAAATATTACTAACACTGTAAAAGTTACTTTTACCTTAAATTCTGTAAAGATTTAACAGCAAAGAGACATTTATAGAATTACACTCAAACTCCTTTTACTCCGACGACAGAAAGCATCTAGCATCATAAAAACAGCATGTTGTTCAGGTGTAATTTGACATTATAATTGTTGTTTGTGGTATTTAAAGGGTAACTTTCAGTAGCTTCCAGTGAATCTGACACACATGAAGAAACTGGTTTTGGAGTCGATGATGAGCAGGAGCTCTTTCTGTGTGGAGTTAGTTCTCTTGTTCTCCATGTGTTGTGTTCACAATCTAATCTACAGCGCAGGTGAATCAGAGACACTGGATTGAGTGAGAGTGTGAATGTGTGTGTGTTAGTCTTGTGATGGACTGCTCGTGTCCAGTGTGTTTCCAGCCTTCAGCCTGAGACTCCAGCATCCTGTGACTCTGAGCTTTGGAGAAGAGACGATTATTCCTCTGTTACAGCCGACTGCCTTTGGGCTTCACTAGATTTAACTGTCAAACACACACACATAAAACATTTATATTCAGCTCAATTTGACACTTTCTGTTTTGCTTCCACTGCAGGTATTGATTTATGAATCAAATAATATTTATAGATAAATATGGATCTATATAACAGATATAAAAGACAGAGTAAAGGTTTGTCTGAATGTGAATTGTTTGAGGAAAAAGACATTGGGCCTCATTCATGAAACACGAGCAGAAAAGATTTTTTTTTAAATCATTCGTAAAGCAGTTCTGACGTAAACTTTCAAATCATGAAAATGTTTTTATTTTAGTTATTATTTTTCTTCATGATTATTTTACTTTCTTTTATGTTTAGCCCTTTGAATGTGGGAAGTCGTGGCCTAATGGTTAGAGAGTCGGACTCCCAATCGAAAGGTTGTGAGTTCGAGTCCCGGGCCGGCAGGAATTGTGGGTGGGGGGAGTGCATGTACAGTTCTCTCACCACCTTCAATACCATGACTAAGGTGCCCTTGAGCAAGGCATCGAACCCCCAACTGCTCCCCGGGCGCCGCAGCATAAATGGCTGCCCACTGCTCTGGGTGTGTGCTCACAGTGTGTGTGTGTGTGTGTGTTCACTGCTCTGTGTGTGTGCATTTCGGATGGGTTAAATGCAGAGCACAAATTCTGAGTATGGGTCACCATACTTGGCTGAATGTCACTTCACTTTCACTTGAATTACCATTGTGTTATAAACTTGCCTTGCAACAATTGTGATGCATTTCAGTGGAAAGTTAACGTCGTCTAGCTGAAGTGATGGTGATTTGTAAATAGTCTTGAATGCATAAAGTCATCATATATTAGCCTCTGATTGGTTTTATGAATCTGTTGCATGACTGGTAATCTTGTGTTGACTGAGTGACAGCACAATAAACTGAAGTACGCTCGTTGTGAAAGCTTGTTAATTACTCATTGTTTTACCATTTTAAGTTGTTTTTAATAATCTTAGTGTTTTAACTGTCACGTGCTCACAGTCAGCCTGTTTAACTTAACCCCACAATTCATGTTATGAGTACGTCTCTTCTTTACTTCCTTTCCTTTCCTTCCTCTCTTCTTTTTAACATGGTTTTATAATGTTGATTGAGAGATATGACATTTAATATTCAGACAATACATAGAAGTCATCATAATAACTGACTGTTAAAACACACGTGTTACATTGTGTCATGTTTTGGTTCTGTTTCTAAAGTCTGTACAGACTGATGTCTCTAATGTATGTCTGTTTTAAATTATTATTATTATTTTATTATTGTGTAAGATCTTGCTCAGAAAATTGATCCTGGACTGAGAAGACTGGGCATGATATTGTGGTGAATAGTATATTGCAGAATTAAATATTTTAATGAAATATGATTGCCCGTAATCTGCATTTCATAAACAAGACGTGATAAAGAGGACAGCAGCTGATGTTTCATGTTTCACTAATATTACCTTTTGTTGATTTATTATCATTTTTGTAGATTATATTTAGTTGATTATATCTTGTAACGCCAGATCTGTGGAAATGACTGGGATTTTTCTGCTTGTGATAAAGCGGCCTTTGTTTTTACATAATGTCCAATCTTTCCTGTTTTTAAGCGATAACTATTTCTGTTAACCCAGCAGTGATTCTGTTCTCTGTTTACTATTTCAGTGAAGCTGAAGAATTGAATCGAGTGATAGAGAAACAACTGAGAAAAGAGGAGAGAGAATCAGGTGAAGTGATGCTGCATTCATCACAATGTGTGCTTTACATATTATATTATTATATTATATTATTATATTACTTATATTATTTATATTTAGATTTCTCGCATATCTATAATTTGTTTCTCAGTTCAGATGGGTTTTATTGACATGAATTTTTCAAGAAACATTTTTTGTTTCCAAATCTTTGAACTGTATGAAATAACAGAATTTTGAACATTAATTGGTATAAAGATTTATATAATTATATTTCTATTGTATATGTGTGTGCTCTCTGTTGTCACTAAGATCTTTTAAATATGAAATTTAAAATGAGAGAATAAAACATGTTCAACTAAACGTTTCTTATTTCATTCACTTCTCTCTCTTTCTCTCTAAGAGTCGCTGAAGATGTTGTTCATCAAGTTCTTTTTGAGGTTTTTGTGTGTGTTCAAGTTCATCTGTTGTAATATATTATTTTATACAACCATAAATCTACGCCAGAGTTATCCTTGTGTCTTCCCTCTGTTCTTGAAAATGAGGTTAGTCTAGTGACTGAAAAGACTAAACCATGATTCCTTCTTTATTTTATTGATGAGTTATTATATTATGATACTTAGACCCAATAATTACTCAACATCCCTAGGAACACGGTTTAATTGCAATAAAGAAAGTCGTATTTGGGTCAAATAAACCTTAAATAAAAACCTCTAAAACTCTTAAGTAGTTAAAACCGGGTGAAAATACTGCCTTTGTGCACTTTTATCGGTTCTCCAGATCTAGGGTCCTGGAAATGTGTTCCTGGGACTGCGGTTATCCGACTCGATACGAGACGCTGTCACAAAAACACTAGGGTCCTAGAACTGTGCTCCTTCAAATGTGTTCCTGAAAGAGCGGCCTCCAGTATTGCAGACAGACAATATTGAGTTTTTAGGAAGCTCTGTTTTTGCACAAATTCCTCATAATTTACTCGTATATTTACTCAGGTTTGATGAATGAGGTCCATTGAGATGAGAGACGGATCAGACAGAAGTGTTACCTCTCGCTCTGTAGCATTTGTAAAGCAGCACGACTGTCACCAGCAGATACGGACAAGCTGTCAGAAGAAAACTGAGGATGATGATGACAGAAATCTGATCTGAACATGACCCTGAAAAACAGACACACAAGCACATTATTGAGAACATTACAGAGCTCCTAAAGACTTTCAGCAAGTTTGTTGGGGAAAACAAAACATTTTTGTAAGCAATTCTGATAGTGGCCGGGGGCGTGGTCAACATGGACAAATAAAGGCAGAGGGCAAATTTGTGTGGATAATCAGCAGAGTCAGATAACTAACGTACACACCATTGCCGGAGCCTTTCTCGTTCTCGAGTCAAGAATCGGTTGCATCGGTTTTCGGATCATAACTACACTGAACCGAGAACCGTTTCTGTCGGTTAACAGTTAACAGCTTAAGTCATTTGTGGATTAATGCGTATTGGAGACGCGAACCGTTTTAAACGATTCAGTTCGATTTGGTGAACTGGTTCAAAAAGATCCAGTTACAGCGAATGATTCATTCGCGAACCGGATATGACAAACTGCTTTGTTTTGAACTCTCTCACATTAGACACGGAAGAGAAGACAATGCTGAATAAAGTCGTAGTTTTTGTTATTTTTTGACCAACATGTATTTTCGATCCTTCAAAAAATTCTAACTGACCCTCTGATGTCACATGGACTACTTTGATGATGTTTTTCTTACCTTTCTGGACAAGGACAGTATACCATACACACAGTTTCAATGGAGGACTAAATCTAAAATATCTTAAACTGTGTCCCGAAGATAAATGGAGGTCTCACGGGTTTGGAACGACATGAGAGTTATTAATGACATCATTTTCACTATTCATTTAAGTTACGATGCTTTTGGGAAACAGACCGTAATATTAAGCAGGGGCGCCATGTCACTTTACATTATGAAACAAATATCTTATATTCGTATGCACATCTGCACCTTTTGTTGTTTTTGCTGAGAGAATTCGCTAAATAATTCAGTCAGAGAAAAGGTAAACAAAAAACCGTGTTTCAGTTATGACTCTTCTGCACGTCTCTGATTAGCCATTGCATTCATAAGTGCAACAGAATCATTTATGATTGGTTATCATGAAGCATTGGCTCAGAAATCTGACACCTCTGATATTAAGAACAATTGTACGATCGTTTTTACAAACTTCTTAGGCTTACAAAGCTTTTGGGAAACTCAGCCCAGGCTAGTAGAATTTTGTGAGTGCAGGTTGGAAGTAAATTAATATTTATGAGATAAACTAAATGTTTCAACTGGTAGGTTGCAGAATTCATGCCTACACAAAAGAAAGCTCTGTAGGCTCTGCCTCGGTACAGTTTGTGTAAAGCCATTCATTCATTCATTTTATGATCGTTCGCTATTGTTTCACGTGCGTTTCCCAGAAATGCGGTTATGTTAAGTGAATTTTGGGGAAACGCACGTGAAACAATAAGGAACGATCACAAAATGACTCGCAAACCTGGCCCTGGCCCTGTTTAATGAAGAGAAAGAGAAAATGTAGTAGAAATAAACATGTTAAGAATACGTAGAAGCGTAGGACTCTTATTATGTTTTTAGGACTATTATTTTGTTGTAATGTTCGGTTGACCACAGCGGAGAGGGGCGTTTAATTCCCGCCCACGTGTAGAAATCGATAATTCAAGTTGTTTATTTGTTTCCTGTCCTTGAAAGTAAAAACGAAAAAATGAAGCCTAAGTCTTGATTTTTCGTTTTGTTTGAATAAATGGAAAAATGAAAAATGTGGCATTTTATCATTTTTAAGATTTCAATATTAAATGTAAAAACGAATTATACGCAGGTACTCGGACCGTACATGGCCCGGATCCCGATAACGCTCACTCTTAGCACGCTAAGAAGACTCGAAAGATACACTGTAAAAAAAAACTGTTATTTTACGGAATTTTACTGTTTTATTTTACAGTTTTTTCCACGTAATTTTGAAATACAGTTTAAAATTGTACAATTGCAGAAATAGACTGTAAATTTACATATCCTATGTAAAATCACATGAAAAACATGTCAATGTGCATAACGCCACAAAAATATTTTTGAAGATTTATTTTACATAACACACCAAAAACAGTGCGCTATATGTATGTTTATGTGCAGTGTGTGTGTGTGTGTGTGTGTGTGTGTATATATATATATATATATATATATATATATATATATATATATATATATATATATATATATATATATATATATATATATATATATTTATATATGTGTGTGTGTGTGTGTGTGTGGCATTAATAATATAATGTCATATTTTTTAATAGATTAAAAATATAAATAACAACTGTACAAAAGTTCACGTTCATTATTATTATTATTATTTTTATTATTATTATTATTATTATTGATATAATATGTATATGTTGCCTACATTGCGTGCTTGCATAAAAGAGCAGGTGAATCAGTTTTTGAACAGGTTTGTTGAAACATCCTTCCCTAAAAAATCAATTCGAGCAAAAGAATCGTATTTCCATAGTACTGTCAACTGATATCTTCAATCTTCATCTTCTTCCGCTTGTCAAAATAGTTCTGCTCAGTTTGGTGTTTTATTACGCATTTATTCTCATAGTACCGTTTCATAATGTGATATAATACTATAATAATATGCTGATATTTAAATTACAAAAAAAAAAAAACATTTTAAATAATCGTTATTTTAAATAATTATGATGTTTACCTTTTTGAATCGTTAAACCAGTGTTTCAAACTTCGGCGCTGACCAGTGCCGTTAGTCGTTAAGTGTGGATAACTTCTAACGTTATTTTGTCCCTGAGGGAAAAACAGGCTGACTTTAAGGAAAGTAGTTAGCTGGTTGTCTACGATACTGTTATTAAATATTATTATCATTTGTGGTTTACGAACTCATGAATTTAACAGTTAGCACAGGTAAGTTAACGTTAAATTCGAATATGTAACGTTAGATATGTTGCCAACTTTACCGAACTTCGAAGCATAATGCAGTGTTTTCAATCAGTTTTGATATACATAATCGTAGGCGTCGTCTAAAAGCTCAAAAAAAATCTTATTTTTCGAGGCGAGATTGGATGAAAATTCTGAATTTAAAAAAGATTCATTAGGACCAGCGCTTAAAGTGACGCGCGATTTGAAACGTTATGTTCGTCGGGCACTTAACGTTATCCCTCTTCAAGCACTGGTTATTACGCTTGTATAAGGAAATTCACTTAACTACTTTATTTTGTCTGCATGTTTTACTCTTTTAATTCCAGATATAGTCTCACTGATGGTCTGAAATATTGTTACAGTCAATATTTAATCACTTTTTAATAAATTATTTATGTTGGTTACCCTTTATATCTGTCTATTGGTTAAGCAAATATTAAAATTATTTCAAAAAGCTGGTGGTTAAAACCACTGACCAGTTAAAATTGTGAATGAAAAAACAATGTCTGCAGTGTGTCATCTGAGAATTAATATAACCTTTGTAATCTTGTAATCTAACGTTACTCCTAGGGAAAAAAGTTTCACAACTTCTGTTTTAATCACCCTTCTATAATTAAAGACTGTTATTGAAGCTTATAGGGTTTATTGATGCTCACTGATGGGGTGAACAGGTGACACAGATAAGGTTCAGAACTATAGATATAATACATTTATCAATATATTTCTTTGTATTTTTGTAGATTTCCTAAAATTTCACATTTACATGCTTTTTTTTCTCCTTACAGATAAGTTTTGTGAGCGGCTAAAACCAAGGTCAACATGAAAGGGTGAGTTGCACAATGCAAAGATGTTCACAGATTACACTTGTAATAGTTACGGTGTTTCTTTGAAAACTCACAATTCACAACATCAAGGGCTACACAGAAATGAGGCACACTACCTATTAGCTTGTTGCTAGCAGCTTGCACTTACGGTTCAGAAATTACGATGCATTTAAAATGTAATCATCAGCAGTTATCTTCTGTGTCACAGGCAGGGACCTTTTCATGTCAATTTACTAGCTGTCAGAAAAATAATTGTGTGTGGTATGTTTGAATATATTTAATGGAAAACAATTTAATATTTGCAGTAAGTTTATCACAGTGTCAATGTCAATGTCACCTTTATTTATATAGCGCTTTAAACAAAATACATTGCGTCAAAGCAGCTGAACAACATTCATTAGGAAAACAGTGTCAATAATGCAAAAATGTAATGTAAAAAAATGTAAAATCAGTGTAACTGATCTCTTCTTTTTCTTATGCATGACAACAGGAAGTTCCCCTTTTGACTGCAGAGAACTTTGTTTTCTGTTGACCAAGTCATAGTTAACGGCCACATCACCATCTTCTACGACGCTCTGAAGCTGATGTTTGCTTCATACTACTGCTTGAACATTTCATACCCAGGAAACCAAGGAGAAACGCAAGAGATTGTGCAAAGGTAAAAACACACACTCATAAACTCACTCTCACACGTGTGTTCTCACACACAGTCACTCACTTTTTCAACACACACTGACTTACGCATCCTTACATACACTCACTCTAACACACACTCTCACACACAGTCACACACGCACCCACACACTCACACACATTCACACATGCATACTCACACACACAGACACTCACATACATGCAGTCACACACACATCCTCACACTCACATAGACAGACTCACAAAAGCATCCTCAAACTCACACACTATCACATACACATTCTCTCACATGCATTCTCACACACACACTCAGTCACACATGCATCCTCACACTCTCACATATACACACTGTCACACACACATCCTCAAACTCAAACTCACATACTCACAAACACATGCTCAGAAATGCATCCTCACACACACACACACACACACACACACCTTCGCACACACAGTTACACACTTTCACATACTCTTACAAATGCATCCTTACACTCACACACTCTCACATACACATTCTCACACACGCATCCTCACACACACACACACACACACACACATCTTCACACAGTTACACACTTTCACATACTCTTACAAATGCATCCTTACACTCACACACTCTCACATACACATTCTCACACACGCATCCTCTCACACACACACACACACACACACACACACACACACTCTAATACAAACATCCACATACTCTAACATAGACAGTTACACATGCATCCACACACACACTCACACGAATCTTCACACACACAGTTACACACTTTCACATACTCTTACAAATGCATCCTTACACTCACACACTCTCACATACACATTCTCTCTCACACACACACTCTCACATAGACAGTCACACATGCATCCTCACACACACTAACACACTCTCACGCGCATCCTCACACACGCTTCTAAGGCTGCATGATTAATCACATGCGTTTTTCAGGCGTGTCTCGTCAGTAAAGCCGGTCCTGTGATTAGTAGTAAATATCCATCACCTGTTTTCAAATCAGCAACATTTAATACACAGAGCTGTAGTTCACTGACAAGCTCCACAATATCCTGTTCATAATCGAATGCGATTCATCTGCAAACGCATCTCACAACCGCATGTGATTAATCGTGCAGCCCTACATGCATCCTCACACTCTCATCCTCACACAACACACTCTCTTACATTGTCACAACCTTCGCAGTCTGCCTCACACACAACCTCTCACATACTTATTTATAGCAAACATCCACCACAAGCATGCCCTTTACAAGTTCTTATTTTCCTGCTTTCTTTTTATATATATTCACAGCATATGTTACAGTCCATGTTTTATTACTAAGGATTTTTTTTTTCATTCAACAGATGCCTTTTTAAGATGAACCCCGAGAAGGGACCGGAAGTGGATAAGACCACATCGAGAAAGAAATCGTCAGTCAGTCCAAAGGTTCTTTCACTGATTAACAAGATTGCGGACTATGAAAGGATGGAGTAAAACTTTGAGTGTCAGATCTTCCTATATTGACTAGCAGAAATTCTTGACAGTGTCACAGACTTAAAATACTTGCTGATTATTTGATTTCATGGTTGAATTATTTTTTTTCATGCATCATCTGTTGTCAAGATAAATTAATCAGTTCACAGGTGGTTCAGTTTTAAGGACAATTTAATTATTAATTTTTATTTGTTTACCAAACTGCTATACTGTTGCAGTTTTGAACAATTATTTTATTGTGTGTTGTTGCAGTTATGATATTTTATATATATACCGGTATATATATATTTTTTTTATATACTGTTGCAGTTATGAACAAACTGAATTGGTATGTTGTTGCAGTTGTGATCTACAGTAATTTAAACCTTTGGGCTTATTTTTTTACTGGAATATTGTTGCAGTTATGATCGTTTGTAATAATATTTTTTATACTATTGCAGTTATGGACAAATTATTGGAATATTGTTGCAGTTGTGCTATAATCTTTATACTGGTATATTGTTGCAGTTTTGAACAAAGAATATTAGTAAATTGCAGGTCAATAAATTATTAAAACACATTTTCGCACTCATGGCTGATTATTTGAAGTTAAAGTTTTCAAACTTTATGATAATTTAATGTTTTTTTCTCAACTTTCCACAATATTTATGTAAAACATCTTATTAAACATTAAAAGCTGAAGAAAATACAGAAAATCTCATGTAAAATTACAGCAAAAAACTGTATTTTTGAATTACGGAAAATTACCGTTACTTAATGTGCCCGTTATTTAACGGTATTTTTCCGGCACCCCAGCTGCTGGAATTTTACCGTTTTTTACTGGATTTTTTTTTACAGTGTATATCTTTTTGTTTTTGTTCCTAAGTGTGTTCCCCGAAGTGTCCCTTAGGAAGCTTCTTAACACGCTGCCTCTTACATCCGACGTTACAATGTCGCTGTCCTGAGTGAAAGTGCTGAACTAGTTGGCATCGATTGCTCAGGAATCAATTTTCCACTTCACGCTAAGGTGCATTTCGGCATTAAGAAAGACAACACGTTCTATGCAAATGAAACATTCCTCAAATTATTCCAGTAACATTTATTTTAACATAGTTTAAGTTATCAGTAGAATATAGACTCTAAATTAAATTATCAAATGGTCATTAAAATGTTCACACGATATGTTGTGACGGTTAGACGAACCAGGTATCCCTCGCTAATCATCCACCCTCCTTATCCCATTGTGGCACTTGTGCCGCTTCTTGACATGGGTTCAACGGTTTCTAAAAATTCTGTAATACATTTTTATATTAATGGTAAGGTACTTTACAATCAGAATTGATTGGCAAGCAGCTGTAGTTACTTCTGTTTAATGCGGTATTGATTTGTCACAGTCTTGTCTTTTTTGTCACTGTCTTCTGTGAGTGTTGTGTTTTTGTGCCATGTGCTCTCTCCTGTCCTTTTCTGACCACGCCCACTTTGTAACCTCATCATTATTTTAGTTGCTTCACCTGTGTTTCTCCCGGACTCATTTACCTTCACTCTGCACACCTGTAACTCACTTACACACACACACAGCTGTTCCCTGTTGGTTCCTTAGTATATATTCTTTCATCACCCACCACTCTGCCTGGCTGTATTGTTTAATGTTACTTGTGATTTGTAAGTGTTCCTGGTTCTCGTGTTTTTTGCATCTTGTGTTTGTTTTTGCCGTGTTGGCCTTTTTGTTCTATTAAAGTTAATCTTCCCTGCATTTGGACCCAGACCCTGTTCTTTCTTTGCTGGCCCGTGACATGATTGCCATTGGTTAATGTTTTCAATAAAAAGCAACCTATCTACTGAGAGTTAGATACAGAATATGGTGGGGAAGAAACGTTAAAAAAGGGCACCAAGTTTCTCGTCAAAAGAACTTGAAGTTTTGCTGGACCTTGGCACCAGGTCGGAAATCACACCCCTATGGTCCACTATAACCTGCACATTTATGGGATGCCAGCAATGGTGCACCTGTGTGACGAGTGGGGCGGGGCCGAGGGACGTGGGAGCGACCTGTTCGACCCACCGGCCTCGCTCCCACGTCCCTCGGCCCCATCCCACTCGTCTCAACCTGTAATCCCTGGTATTGCGCAGAAGGGTATTTGTTCAGTGTGGACGCACCTCCACACCGAGGTCTTGCTTAGGCCGTAGCCCTCTCCCACGACCTTGATGAAGCTCTCTGTAGCAAAAATACTTAGCACTGCAAGCAGCTGTACTTCAGGGCTTAAGGCAAAGTTCAGCTGCGTTAGCCAGGCAAGCACAGGTCTGAGAAGGTCCAGCAGCTCCATAATGAGTTGTCTTGGGAGGCAAAAGTTTTGCTGAATAAAAAAATTGACATTGACTAAACGTCTCTGTGGCCAGCGCCGTCTTTGA
Source organism: Carassius carassius (assembly GCF_963082965.1). Classification (NCBI taxonomy): domain Eukaryota; kingdom Metazoa; phylum Chordata; class Actinopteri; order Cypriniformes; family Cyprinidae; genus Carassius; species Carassius carassius. The sequence continues at coordinate 4,832,288 of NC_081756.1, forward strand.
TTCAATACAAGGACACGTTGGATCGCTGCCATACTTGTTTGCTTATTGGACACCATGCTTACCCATTTATAGATCTTAGCCATTTAGAGCCAAATAGTTTGCCAGATTGTTATCAAAAGTGATTGCCAATTTAAACACTTTAATGACATTACGAAATAGCCTAGACTAATTACCACCATATTTCTGATACCAAATAAAGTCAACTTCATAAATAGGGCCTGTATCCATAGCGAACATATTTTATTATTAGTCTTAAAATGTCAATAACATAAAATCATTGTTGAGCCACAACATTGTCAAGTTTGACTTGTACTGCGCTGCGCTGATTTCTAAAGACTGCTGCACAGTGGCGGTGACTATGTCTTGAGCTCAAACAACGCTAAGAGAGAGCTTACGAATGGTCCAGAACAACCTTACGAAAGTGTGACTTACAGAAGATATACTTAGCGTACGAACGTGTCGGGAATCGTGCCATAAGGTTAAGAGAGAGTTTAAGGAATAGGTTAAGAACTACTTGGTGATAAGAACATTTTGGGGAACCGGGCCCATGTCAGTATGACTTGTTAGTTATACTTCAGTTCATGTGAGTTTTGTGAAATAATAAACACATCTGTCAATAACTAATTGCTCATTAATAAAACTAATGACACAGTAGAACAAACCACACTTTCTCTCTCATGTCACACACACGCATTTTAGGATCTATTTTCTTTTTAATGGCAGTTACATGTCTAAATGTAAATGTAAGTGTTTATTTTATTTACTCACCATTAACAGCGAGATCAATTCGGTTACTCTCCTGTGAGGATGAAGGTCTTCCATTTATCCATACTTTACACGTGTACTGATCCTGATCAGACTCAGTAGCTCCTCTGATAGTGAGAGTGTCTGTGTTTACAGTATAACGCTCAGACGACTGTAACTTTACACTGTCTTTATACCACTCATATCTCCAGTCTCTGTGAGACTCAATCACACACTTCAGACTCACTCTCTCTCCAGTGAAGACAGGACTGTCTGGAGTCACAGTCAGTGAAGATCTTCGGGAATCTGTAGAAGAAAAAAAAAGGTGAAAATGTATTACAAATTTCAGTTAGGGATAATAAAAAAAAATCCTCCTGAGGCCATAAGAGGATGCATCAAGCGAAATATTCTGCACGTTTCTTCAAAGCGTTATAAAATAATACGACTATCTTTGAAAAAAGTGCATACTGTTTAAAATAATGTTTATAAACTACATATAATTAATAAAGTTTCTTAATTAGAAAAAAAAAAATCCATGCATGAATGTGTAGTTTAATACAATGGACCGAAAAACCAATCACAAAAGTAAATTACATTTTCATTTCAAAACATGAATGCAGTGGTCTAGAGATATGTTTTTTAAAAGTTGAACTTACATTAATTCTACATGACTTTCTAAACATGACTCTCTTGTGCGAGACGCAAGTGCATCGCTGATAGATGTCTCTCTAGAAAATGTGATAAATATGTGTTCTGTGTGAACGGCTTGGTTTCAGTTTTGATGTAAACAGCATCTTCTCCACACTGATGCTCTCGTTTTTCACAATATATTGAATGAACAACGTAGCAGCGCTGCATCGAGTGTGTTCAGCTGGACAGACTAACACAAGCATTAAAGTGCATTGACTCTTACATCATCTGAACACATTCAGTGAAATATTTCATATATATAAAAATCTGGATTACTTAGCAAAATCAGCAATTTATGTCATAGAGGCCATCAAGACATGGGTTATGAATCATTATTTCTAAATGTGCATTTGTTTTTCATGATTTATCAGCTCTATTACTTAGAAGATTGGATATGTCAGGCCACATTGCTTTTTAGTCTCAAAATTAATAACATCAGACCAATAAGATAATTTGCTAAATGTACTGTTATGTCAACAGTTCGAACATATTTGCAGTCATTGGCTGTTAACTTTTAAACAGAAGACACTCAAACCTTAAAGGGGGGCTACAATGGTGTTTCATGTATTCAGAGTTGTTCACAGTGTTTAACATGAGATTATGTGAAACTGTGTTATGTACCATTTAAATGGCCCATTTGACCTGCAATCACCCTACTGTACACAAACTGTACCACTGTACTGTACACTCTACACTGTAAGAAACGGGCTGTGAAATTCAAGGTAATTTACCAGCAGCAAGTGACAAGTAACTTATTTATAACTATTCTCTCTGTGTGTTCAATTACAGTAGCAACAATGAAACTTCAAAGCACTTCTTTTTACAGCAATACTGTTTTAAATATAAAATGAATCCCCAACCCCCCCATAATACTGAACTTCATAATGTGAAGTCATCACACTGCATTTAAACATTTTTGACAAACTGACTTAACACACCCCTAAATGAGGACAGGTGTAAGCTAACACATAAGACAAAAATACGTAGGAGAATAGAGATCAAACAAAAATGTTTTATTTTGAATAAAAAATGTGGGAAGGCTTCAACTGAGGTTCTTTCCCAGTTTGGGGTATCATTAGTCTCTTCCTTCCAACATGTGAACCAAAAGTATCCCACTGTCAGTGGAGAAGAGAGGAAAAAGTTGTGCATGGTTATACAGGTTACAGTTTGCACATTACAATGTATTATAACATGTTGTATGTCAGTACCATTCAATTCAAATAAGGGCTGTTTTTTCAGAGGTAAGAAGTTCAACTAAAAACTGTCTGGAAGTAATATAAACTCTTAATGGATAAATTCCATTAGAAGGAATTCTTAAAAGACCATTATGCTATCAGAATCCCACCTCTATCTAGTTATTTTGCCCGTCAAAGTCAGTGAAGTCTCTCATGAAGTCAACAACACGTGGGTTCATATATGTTGTCTTACACTGTACATTTTTCCCACTTTTCCTGCTTGTCTGGACCTTGCTACTGCACTTGCTGGACTCAGGATTAACATTCGATCAACTGAAGACCTATTGTGTGCTGCGATCTCTGCTAGTGTCATATACATTTGCTAAAATCGTATGTTTCTTTCTCCCAGGTCCTAGAGGATTAGCAACTTCAAATGAATCTTGATACAAGATTATGGATACTGAGGATGGTGATTCCTGTAACAATTTATTGTTTTTGATGACTTTACCATCTCTCAGGTCTTCCGGCACGTCTGGGGTTGTTGGTGTGTCTGATTTTGCCAGGAGATATTGCTCTTGAACTGAGGTCTGAGAGAGTAATCCCTTCACTGTATCTTTAATGGACACATACTGGCAAAACCTCTCTTTTCCATTTGAACTAATTCCCATATAAACTGTTGGATCAACATGATTGAATTTACACTTGAAGAATGATTTTCGTGTCTGATCAGTTCTAAATACTCCCTCATTGCATCTTTTCAGGAGGTCATTTTTTGAAAGATCATCAAGGAGATGCGCCTAATATTATTTTCAGGGACATTTAACTGTTAAATCCTGATCCATTTTAGACAAAAGATGGGTTGTGTTGTAACTGTGCACCTCCTGGAACTCTCCAATTAGCTTCTGAATCATACTAGCTGGCAACAGCATTTCAGCTTGCATTTGAAGATAAAAGAAGGCCAGGTTGTTCATAAAATCATTCTCATCTACGAACTCATTACTTGCATGATTTCCATCCAACTCCGGTAGTTCTGGTACATATGGTTTCAAAGAGCACATAGCTACTAGTAATGGCACAGTTCAACTTTTTCACAGTTCGGTTTGTTTCATGGTTTTAGAGTCACAGTTTTCGGTATGGTTCGGTATGCTATGTTTATGGAGAATCTATATTTAAAAAAAAATCGAACTACGAGCAACAGCACAAATAAATACAACAGAGTAAAGATGCAAAAAAAGATGCACTTTAAGAGAATGCACTGATGTACGTTCAGCCGGCTATGTCTGCTGTAGGATACTTAACAAGACGGGCATTCTAACATAATTTTTTCAATTTAAACACAATACTTCAGGGGCCTGTCTCACAAAGGAGGTTAAGTGAAAACTCTGAGTATGTTAACACTGAAATGAGGGAAACTCTAGGTTTTCTGTTTCAGAAAGGGAGTTTTGACAAACCCTAGAAAGGTAACTTGGTAACTTACTGTATGAACCTAACCTGGTCAGGAGCAGCTTTTCTTCGGTAAACCCAGGGTTTCTTTCGCCCTCCTCCCCTTTTTTAAACATTTCATTGAGGCACGCTGGAAAAATGCTCTTCTTACTAAGTGTTTTTTTTTCTTCCCCCCCAATGGGTCTAAACAAAATGCTGAATTGAGAAAAGGTTAATTGAAACAAATTGTCCAAAAGTTAAAAAATACATATATTTGGTTGCTTAGACAATTGGTTGCACCGAAAGGCGTGGCACTTATATGAAAATATCACAGTTTCAGATTGGAGCTGGAGAGATAGGCTATTACTGACACTGTAATCTGGACATTCATGGAGGCTGTTCTCGTTTGTCCAGAGTGCCAATTTGATATATTGGAAAACCTTTAAATGAATATGTTTCCAATTTGTGTTTCAATAATCTTGTTTTCCTTAAGCTCCTCATATTTATGGAGAAAAAGTTTTTTAATGATCATTTCCTTAATTACCATCTGCAAAATTAACAATATATTAAAGATACCACAATATAATGATGCCAGGGTAGCTTGAATACATTTTATTAGGCTGTATCAAACATAGAATAAGAAACATTTGCATCAATCATTTTGGGTTGGCACTGAAACTAAACACACACACACACACACACACACACACACACACACACACACACACACACATATATATATATATATATATATATATATATATATATATATATATATATATATATATATATATATATATATATATATATATATATATATATATAAACCTTTAAATGAATATGTTTTGCTATATATGTGTCCTATTGGTCCTTCTTAAGATTTATGTTTGATATGTTTTATTAAAGAACTGTCTGGTCTATTCACTGCAAATATGTAACAGAATTTCAAGAAGATAATGGTTACCTTACTATAATTGGCTGGCAGCCTGCTTCAAATGCAGTGTGTTGTCATATTAGGCTACTATGTTTTTCCTATAGTATAAATAGTTATTGTGATTTTCCACAGGACATTAGCAGTTAACTGTGATTTTATATCAGCTGTTTCTTGCTACTGTGATTTTCTACAGGACATGCCTGTGTACTGTGAATTTTACAGTACTTCTGTTTTTACTGCTACTTGCACTAACACAGTAAATCACTGTAGATTTCACATGAATTTTTTACAATGTATTATTCTTTTTCTTTTTTCCCAGCTGCAACATGCTTTGGCAGAACAAATGTACAGTTTTTGTCATGCCAATAAAGCTGAGTAATATAATGTAGCGATCTCATAGACTGTAAAAAAGAGTGATCCAGTAATAAAACTTTTATTAAAAAAAGTTGTGCATGGGGAAATACACAAGATTATCTGCTCTGATTAGTGTACTAGTGGTCTGTGTGTGTGTGTGTGTGTGTGTGCGTGTGTGTGCACGGATGTGCGCGTGTGTGCGTGCGTGTGTGCATCAAGTGACACATTAATATAGCTTTTTATGCACTTCTGTTCAAAATCAGTTTGATTTTTTTATGATTTTTACCGGAGTCTCTTATGCCCATCAAGGCGGTATTAATTTGATAATAGGTTTCCTATTTTAATATAGTTTCAAATGTTATTTATTTCTGTGACGCAGTGCTGAATTTTCAGTGTCTTCAGTGTTACATGATCGTCAGAAATCATTCTAATATGATTTATTTACAGTGTTCAAACTGGTTTTTTTTTGGAACCTGTGATACTATTTTTTGATTATTTTATGAATAAAAGGAGGAAAAATAGCATTCATTCTAAATACTGATTCCAAACTTTTGAATGGAAGTGTGTGTATGTGTATATAAAACTTATATACTTATATATATATATATATAAAGTCAGGTTGATACACAGCTGATAGTCCTACTGAATAGACTGTTAGAATTTGTATTATGGCAAGAAAAAGCAGCTAAGTACAGGAAAACGAGTGGCCATAATTGCTTTAAGAAATGAAGGTCAGTCAGTCCGAAAAATTGGGAAAACTTTGGAAGTGTCCCCAAGTGCAGTCACAAAAACTATCAAGCGCTACAAAGAAACTGGCTCACATGCAGACCGCCCCAGGAAAGGAAGACCAAGAGTCACCTCTGCTGCAGAGGATAAGTTCATCCGAGTCACCAGCCTCAGAAGTCGCAGGTTAACAGCAGCTCAGATTAGAGACCAGGTCAATGGCACACGGAGTTCTAACAGCAAACACATCTCTAGAACAACTGTTAAGAGGAGACTGTGTGAATCAGGCCTTCATGGTAGAATATCTGCTAGGAAACCACTGCTAAAGAAAGGCAACAAGCAGAAGAGACTTGTTTGGGCTAAAGAACTCAAGGAATGGACATTAGACCAGTGGAAATCTGTGCTTTGGGCTGATGAGTCCAAATTTGAGATCTTTGGTTCCAACCACCGTATCTTTGTGCGAAGCAAGAAAAGGTGAACGGATGGACTCTACATGCCTGGTTCCCACCGTGAAGCATGGAGGAGGAGGTGTGATGGTGTGGGGGTGCTTTAATGGTGACACTGTTGGGGATTAATTCAAAATTGAAGGCATACTTAACCAGCATGGCTACCACAGCATCTTGCAGCGGCATGCTATTCCATCCGGTTTGCGTTTATTTGGACCATCATTTATTTTTCAACAGGACAATGACCCCAAACACACCTCCAGGCTGTGTAAGGGCTATTTGACCAAGAAGGAGAGTGATGGGGTGCTGCACCACATGACCTGGCCTCCACAGTCACCGGACCTGAACCCAATCGAGATGGTTTAGGGGTGAGCTGGACCGCAGACAGAAGGCAAAAGGGCCAACAAGTGCTAAGCATCTCTCGGGGAACTCCTTCAAGACTGTTGGAAGACCATTTCAGGTGACTACCTCTTGAAGCTCATCAAGAGAATGCCAAGAGTGTGCAAAGCAGTAATCAAAGCAAAAGGTGGCTACTTTGAAGAACCTAGAATATGACATATTTTCAGTTGTTTCACACTTTTTTGGGTAACACTTTAGAATACTGTTTCTTACTTACTACATAACTAACAAGGAATTATTGAAGAACTAACAGGTGATTCATGAACACTTAACTCACTACTGTTAACTACTAAGGAAGATGTGTTAATTAATCAGTATGTAATATAATTTTATGATTGTGTTAAGTAACAGTTAGCTAATCAAAACTAATGTATTCTGTGATACCTCCTGAAGAACTACTATTAATTATCTACTAGTTAGGGTTCAAGAAAAATAACTATGAAGTAACTACTAATGAACAGTTTTACACAATTACATTGAATTGTGACCCTTTCATATAAATGTTATTAGCAATTGTAGTAATAATATAAACATGCAATATTAATAAAGCAATGCATTTTATGGTTTTGCTTCTGTAGTGAGTGGTTTTGTGAGTGTGTTTTGTAGGAAATCAGCTCATAGGAACCCCACCATGACTCCAGTGCCTTGTGATAACTTACCTTAGTTTTTATATTTTATATACAGTACTGTATGTGTGCCTCCTCAGCATATACCACATTATCATTAATTCAATTTCTGTATGTAAGGCAAAGCCTGAGGAAAAGTGAAAATACAGGTATCCAATTTGTAATTAATAAAGATTTATAAAATAATTATGCAGGACTTATTTTGAACCTGAAACATTAAGCCTATTCTAAAGTGAAAATATTGGGAACCCATTAGTAATTAATAAAGAATTATCAGATAATTCCTGAAAAATTACTTAGAATCTGAAACATTATTCCAAAGTGAAAATATTGGCAACCCATTAGTAATTAATAATTAATTATCATATAATTCTGCAGTACTTATTTTGAACCTGAAACATTAAGCCTATTCTAAAGTGAAAATATTGGGAACCCATTAGTAATTAATAAAGAATTATCAGATAGTTTTGCAGGACTAACAGAATTCTAAAGTGAACCTATTAGTAAATAATAATAAACTACATCATTTTGACAAAAAAAAAAAACCTATAAAAGTAATCATAAACTTTGTAAAATACTCTCATCTGTTTATTTCAGATGAGAACATTTCTTAATATAGCATATTTTATTCCATTTTAACATGCATATTGCCCACATTTTAACTAATTTAACAAACATTTCATAATCAAAAGTTAAACATTTAGAAGCAAACAAAATCCATATTTCATTTCCAGTATAGGCTAATAAGTGGGCTGTAACAAAGTTGCTACTGTAGTAGTACTTTGTACACTTTGTACATACTTGTCATTTTGAAAAGGGCTACTCATAATTTTACTGGAGTAATATTTTATTGAGGTATCTGTACTTTTACTCAAGTACTTGATTTGTGGGACACAGCCTGATTATTATAGTGATTTTTTTTTTTGCGTATAACTGTTCAGTAGTTGTTATTTCATAGTTATTTTTCTTGAACCCTAACTAGTAGATAATTAATAGTAGTTCTTCAGGAGGTATCACAGAATATATTAGTTACTGATTAGCTAACTGTTACTTAACACAATCATAAAATTATATTACATACTGATTAGTTAACACATCTTACTTAGTAGTTAACAGTAGTGAGTTAAGTGTTCATGAATCACCTGTTAGTTCTTCAATAATTACTTATTAGTTATGTAGTAAGTAAGAAACAGTATTCTAAAGTGTTACCCTTTTTTATGTATATAATTCCACGTGTTAATTCATAGTTTTGATGCCTTCAGTGTGAATCTACAATTTTCATAGTCATGAAAATAAAGAAAACTCTTTGAATGAGAAGGTGTGTCCAAACTTTTGGTCTGTACTGTATATACATATATATATATATATATATATATATATATATATATATATATATATATATATATATATATATAACAATTTGTCCCCCCAATGTTCAAGACATAGTTACAGCCTTGATGATTACAAATAATAATAATAATAATAATAAAATTATAAATAATAATAATAACTTATTTGTGTGCCCCTATTAGCCTATTTCTCTATGCGACGGGCTGGTCCTGCTGATTTGTATATTCAGTCAACATTTATGCTCTTTAATTTACACATTACCAAATTTTACAGTATACAACATTTACATAATTTAAAAGTATATAAACTTTCAATAAAATCCTAAATGCTAAATTATGAGGACACTGATATTAAACTCACCCGTCACAGAGAGAGAAACAGAGCTTGATTGTGATGAGACTGATCTTCCATCTATGTGTCCTCTACACGTGTACCGACCCTCATCAGATGATTCAGATCCTTCAATAGTGAGAGTGTTTCTGTTTACAGTATAACGCTCAGACGACTGTAACTTTACACTGCCTTTATACCACTCATATCTCCAGTCTCTGTGATCAGACTCAATCACACACTTCAGAATCACTCTCTCTCCAGTGAATACAGCAGTGTCTGGAGTCACAGTCAGAGTAGATCTGGGTAAATCTGTGAACAGAAGAAAAAAGGGACTGAAACAAAACTAACAGTAACAAAATTGTAAATGGTTTACACAATTATACAGTTCAATTATTATGTCATATTTGATAACATCAGTCATGTTCTGGTTTGTTGTGGTCAGTTTTGTGCTCTCAGTGTTTTCTGGAGGCTCTGGCTCCGTCTCGTCCTCAGACAAACACCTCTGACTCGTCATAGAAAGCAGAATGAAGCTCCTGCTGAAGGAGAGCTGAACACCTCCAACTACAACCTCATATGAGGAGACACTGAATCTCAATCAACTTCAGCAGACGATCTGAAGACTTCAGCAACTCATTTAACATCATCATCTGGAAGTCACTTCACTCTCTCTGACTTCAGGACTAAACTCATCTCTATTGAACTCTGTGACTAAAGTAATCATTAGGTGTGTAACGATACACTCATGTCACCATTCACTTCAACACATGACACTGATCTCACTATATACTCGAAACAAGACTGAAACAGAGTTAAAATATCAAGTTTTATATTTAATTATTGTATCTAAGGCATAGAAAAAGTTAACAAAAATAAATGTTTATTAAAATGCTAAATTTGGTGTTATATCAGGAATGGAGTTGAAAAGGCTTTGGTTTGGTGCTTCTCTCTCATGAAGAGCACAAAAGAGACACCAGAATAGAAATTTACATTTACATTTATTCATTTAGCTGACGCTTTTATCCAAAGCGACTTACAATTGCTATATATGATGTCAGAGGTCGCACGCCTCTGGAGCAACTAGGGGTTAAGTGTCTTGCTCAGGGACACACTGGCGTTTCACAGTGAATTCGAACCTGGGTCTCTCACATCACAGGCATGCGTCTTTTCCACTGCGCTAACACCAACCCCGGAAAGAAATATTGCAGAAATATTGATGATTCTGCAAATAATACAGTTTTATATTATAAACATCTGATTTTACTCTGACTACATATGGTAGAGGTTTTAAATATTGCTTTTTATTGAATAAAATATTTGTATTTAATTGATTAATAATAAATTAATAAACATGGAAGCTCAAGTGTGTGTCCTTCTGGGTTCATTATATTTTGTGTATCATATTTGATGCTAAATTAAATATATTTAAATATCTGGTTAATCTATAAATGATTCACTGTTTCTATCCATGATACTGACATGACAATGCTCTCGTGTTTCTGTTTTGTGTTTAAGGACTTTTATTTTGAAGTTTTTCTCATTCTTTCTGTGTTCACTTCCTGTTTCCCTTCTTGCTTTGCCTACCTTGTTTGTTTCCATGGTTACCCTCCTCTGTTCCCATGGCTACTCATTGTCTACACCTGTCTCTTCTTGTCTCTATGATCCAGTGTTTCTCTTCTTTGTTGTCTGGTATGGATGTGTGCTGCACATTTGTTTCAGTTCCTGTATTTGGTTTCTCTTGTTCATTGCTGGATTTACTGTTGTCTTGTTTAAATCAGCATTAAACTGCACTTGGATCCAAAATGATGTTTTACTGAAACAGCCACGTTACAGAAACAGCAGACCATTGATAGATCTAGTCGTATTAATTCAGCTTCAGCAAGAAACTCATTCACTCGAGGACCATCGAAGACTTTCTGGACATTTCTGATCTAACTGAGCGGCCTGACTTTCCTCTCATTGATTTCTTCTGCCATGAATCAACAAGCGTTACAATCTACACTGATCTGTGATGATCCTCGAGGATCTCTGAGTCAGTTTCTAGAATGACACTCTTTGTGTGACACTGATGTTAAAGAGGAGAGATGTGGAGAGGAGACTGATGTCTCTCCTCGTCTGATTCACTGCAGGTTTAATCTGATTCTCAAACAATCATGACACTTACTGTCAACAAGTGTGTTATTGTCTGCTCTCTTTAATTTAACAGTGTTTTATATTTGATGCTGAGAACTTAAGGAGCTTCTAGATTCATTGTCACAACTGAATCTTATTCTCTGTAGTAGAGAGAGTTTATGAAGATGATGATATTAAACTCACCCTTCACTGAGAGATAAACAGAGCTTGATTGTGATGAGACTGATCTTCCATCTATGTGTCCTCTACACTTGTACTGACCCTCATCAGATGATTCAGATCGTTCAATAGTGAGAGTGTTTTCTTTTACAATGTAATGCTGAGACACTTGAATGTTTGAGTTTCCTTTCCACCACTCATATGTCCAATTATTGTAATAAGGTGTTATTACACACGTCAGAATCACTCTCTCTCCAGTGAATACTGTATTGTCTGGAGTCACAGTCAGAGTAGATCTGGGTGAATCTGTGAACAGAAGAAAATAAACTCTGAATATCTGACTTCATGTAGTTGATAGTGATGCAATTGTGATTAAAATTTACTATATTATGATTAAAGTTGTTATAAAATATTATTACCCATTTGTTTGTTTTTTCAATTCAACTGGATTTTGAAATGAGAAAGTTATTAAAACATTATTGAATTATTGAAACATTATTATTTACGTTCAGTGTACATTGATTTGATAAGGTCATATGTTTTACTTCATATACCATTTTCAATAAGTTTGTAGAATGGTCTTTGGTGCCAAATTGAGTCAAAAGTTGTTTTTTTAAGTCAAAACATGCATATATTTTACCTTTATCTTGGTTAACATATTTTTCAATAAAAAAAAAATAAAGTTCACTCTCTCTCTCAAAATTTTGATTTGTCATTTCAGTCATTCTAACAGCTTGTCAATGTCAAAATGACTGAAATGACAAATCAAAATTTTGAGAGAGAGAGTGAACTTTATTTTTTTTTTATTCACTCTATATTTTTATTCACTCTATAGGCTTTGATCTGAACTTAGCACATACTATGTGCAGGCGCGCAGATGGCGGGACGGGGGGGACATGACCCCCCCCAGGTTCAGAGTAACCAGATCTGTCCCCCTCACGGTCTTTTTTAGCAGCCAAGGACTACTACTATAGACCACGGTTCAAAGTAACCTACCCAACAACTGATCAGTAAAAAACAATAGTGTTCTATTGTGAAAAAATGGACTCCCAAGAAGCAATAGTTTATAAATAGGGGTCCATTCCACCACCAGCACCACTCACCCACCTGGCAAGGATTATGTATGCCAGGGCAACCATTCTTCAAACTGTGGGTATTTAGAGTACAGTTACCTTAAGCAGACAAAAATTGACAGTTCCGATACCTTTGTACCTCAATTTGAAATGATCCTTGTACAAAGGGAAAGGGGTTTAACTCTCAGCCGCAAATCCCTCAGGTTTATATCTCTCCAGTAGATGTTGCTTTAGTTTCTTTTTAAATATAAATAATGAAGCAGATTGTTTTAAATTAGTATCCAGCTCATTCCATAATTGTGGACCACTGTAACAAACACTAAACCTAGCACTTGTACCTCAGACAGTCACAGTACCTTTGTACCTCAATTTGATGAGGAGTAGAGGGTATTTAAAAAATCAGTTCCCTTTATATCTTCTTAATAAATGTCAATATTAAAGTCACCCATAATAATACTGTTTTTTTCATCTGGTTTATACTGAAAAGGAGATTATCAAAGTGGTTTCTAAATGTTTCATAGTCAGAGTTTGGTGGTCAATATATTACTCCAGTGATGATACATGCACCACTCGACATTTTAACTTGTAGGAATAATGAATCAGTGTGGTCATCATCAACTGTCAAATCATTAAACTCCTTCTCAGAATAATGAGAGTTTACATACAACGTTTGCAAACACCTCCTCCCATTCTACCCTGCCTATTAACACAATACAATGAGTATCCATCTATCTAAAAGGGTTTGCTCACTCATCCATGTTTCACTACAACCGATGATATCAAAACTTTTTCCTGTGCTAGCAAGAAGTGCAACAAGATCGTCATGATGCTTTTTAAGACTTCTAATATTTAGATGCATTACAGAAAAGGAAAGTCATAGTTTTGTTTCAGATCTTCAGGTTTGTAATAATCACAGCTTGTATTAGTAGAGGTACAGAGGTAATGTTCAAATTTCTCATATACAGTACTACAATTTATGTCTATCACACCCATTGTTTTATACTAAAATTATATTTCGGTTGCATAAATATATTCCATACAGAAAACCTAGGACCATACTCTTCTTTTTTATTGAGGCACCCGGTGTATAAAAAAAATAAAATAAATAAAATAAAAACAGTTGGACATCCATCCAATCATTCACAATGTCCAGTTACCAACTCTCCATTTAGGATGTAACTTACACTCACCTAAAGGATTATTAGGAACACCATACTAATACTTTGTTTGACCCCCTTTCGCCTTCAGAACTGCCTTAATTCTATGTGGCATTGATTCAACAAGGTGCTGAAAGCATTCTTTATAAATGTTGGCCCATATTGATAGGATAGCATCTTGCAGTTGATGGAGATTTGTGGGATGCACATCCAGGGAACGAAGCTCCCGTTCCACCACATCCCAAAGATGCTCTATTGGGTTGAGATCTGGTGACTGTGGGGGCCATTTTAGTACAGTGAACTCATTGTCATGTTCAAGAAACCAATCTGAAATGATTCGAGCTTTGTGACATGGTGCATTATGCTGCTGGAAGTAGCCATCAGAGGATGGGTAAATGGTGGTCATAAAGGGATGGACATGGTCAGAAACAATGCTCAGGTAGGCCGTGGCATTTAAACGATGCCCAATTGGCACTAGGGGGCCTAAAGTGTGCCAAGAAAACATCCCCCACACCATTACACCACCACCAGCAGCCTGCACAGTGGTAACAAGGCATGATGGATCCATGTTCTCATTCTGTTTACGCAAAATTCTGACTCTACCATCTGAATGTCTCAACAGAAATCGAGACTCATCAGACCAGGCAAAATTTTTCCAGTCTTCAACTCTCCAATTTTGGTGAGCTCGTGCAAATTGTAGCCTCTTTTTCATATTTGTAGTGGAGATGAGTGGTACCTGGTGGGGTCCTCTGCTGTTGTAGCCCATCCGCCTCAAGGTTGTGCTTGTTGTGGCTTAACAAATGCTTTGCTGCATACCTAAGTTGTAACGAGTGGTTATTTCAGTCAACGTTGCTCTTCTATCAGCTTGAATCAGTCGGCCCATTCTCCTCTGACCTCGAGCATCAACAAGGCATTTTCGCCCACAGGACTGCCGCATACTGGATGTTTTTCCCTTTTCACACCGTTCTTTGTAAACCCTAGAAATAATTGTGCGTGAAAATCCCAGTAACTGAGCAGATTGTGAAATACTCAGACCGGCCCGTCTGGCACCAACAACCATGCCATGCTCAAAATTGCTTAAATCAAACTGAATGTCAGAATGGGAAAGAAAGGTGGAGTTCAGGAGATTGTCTTGACCAGGACCACACCCCTAAATGCATTGAAGCAACTGCCATGTGATTGGTTGATTAGATAATTGCATTAATGAGTAATTGAACCAGTGTTCCTTTTTTTTTTGAAAAATTGCTTTTATTAAGCAGACATTTCAGTACAATACAAAATTTTAGATACCAATCCAGACTGCGGCCATACCCCCCACCCACCCACCAAACCACCAGGCAGACACACACTGTGCCGAGAGAAGCAAGACACTGCAGTGGCAAAAAGTTCAAAGTGCAATACTCAATCACACTAAGAAGAAAAATAAATAAATAAATCAAAATATACACAAATTCAAAATAAATTATACATAAAAAAGTAGATACAAAAGATTTAACAATGTCAAAGATAGCACTCCAGGTTTTCAAAGTTTTTGTCGTTGCTCCATGAATACGAGCTGTAGATAGTTCCATAGAAACAATGTCAAGCAAAGATAAGCCCCATACACTTCTGGTCATTGAATGAGGAGTAACACAGCGACTAACTAACATTTTTTTTGCAGCATTAAGAGCAGCTAAAAGTAAGTTTCTCTGTTGTGGAGACAGCGACAATGTTGAAAAATTATTTAAAAAGAAAAGATCTGGAGTCAAAACCACATCCTTTTCTAATAGAAATGCTATATCATGAGCAAGCTGAGACCAGAAAGAAGAAAGTGCAGAGCGTTCCCCCCGAAAAAATGTAAATATGTACCAAGAACCCCTTGTGGACATAAATTGCAATTTGGGGGAGGTGACATGCATATAGAAGCGTTTTATAGGGGACAGATAGAGTCTGTGTAATAATTTCCAATGGATCATCTGATGATTTGGATTTTTTGAGGATGATATGATTGTCTCCCAAATTTGATCGGAAAATAAAGTTTGTAAGTCACCACTGATGTCCTTAGACTAGATAGTTGTTATGGATAATGGTTTGTATGTGTGACAGAGTGACCTGTCCCTGTTGGTTAGCGCAGCACACACAAATACACACACACACACACACACACACACACACACACACACACACACAAACACACACACACACACACACACTCTTACCTCATCCTCCGTTCCCTGTTGGGGCGTTGTGGGTACACACGCACGCCATTAGCACGCTGGTCATCATACACGTAAACATAGCCACTCCATTTCCATCCCCGTTAGAATCCCTTCTGCACATAACAACATGCATACATACCTGAGTTGTGTTTGTTTCTGTTTCCATGTTTTCTGTTTCGTCATGTTATATAAATACATACCTGTGTTCGGTGTTTGTCAGCGTCTGGGTTGCCGGTCTTTCGTGTTGCTTCTCCACCATCGATCGACCGAACCCGAGTGTCACCCAGCGGCCTGGATAAATAGTGCCAGGACCGCTGTGTGTGGCCGCATCGACGCGAAGAAACCGGAAGTCGGCTCGTCCATTGTCTTGGTTCGTTAGGGGGGGATAATGGAAATTTGTTATTATTAATATTATGCTAATTTTTATGTGTCTACATTTTGTATTTGTTATTTTTGATCATTGGAGGAGTTTGCGTATATATATATATATATATATATATATATATATATATATATATATATATATATAATTTTATTTTTTGGTTTTCTTTTCCTTTTGTATAGTGGTTATTGTTTCAGTTTTTTTTTTCTTCTTTGTTACTTTTGTATATAGCTTTTGGTCGTTTGTGTACTGGGACTGTTTCACCTCTTGAACACCGTAAATAAACATCACTTTACACCTTACATCTCTGCGAGTATTGCCATATCTTTTTTTTTTCTTTTTTTGGCAAACACAGTTTCGCCTGACAGCGGGCCTGTGAAGACTCGTTGTCCCACAGTATGTTTGTTGAAGGAGAAAAGAGTAAATAACTGAAGCAGAAATAATAGAATTATCTGTGGGGAGAATAACTTTTCGCACGGGATGTAAAGGCAATTGTGACAAAATATATGCAACTCTCTGGATGCAATTTGATTGAAAGGCAAGGTTGAATAACACCTAGGAAGCTGCATCAATGACAGATCATGGAACACATTTTCCCCAAGCATTCCAGGCCTGTTGAATAGGATCTGGCATAAGGGTATCATCCCAGCCCTGGACTTCATCCAGCATTGTTGTATGATGACTTTAGCTCGCGTTGTAAAGGGGGAGATGTAACGCAAGGGGTCATAGTGACTGGCGATGACTTTATATATATTGCACAGGGTTGTTGCTTTATACTCCACAGCTCGGGATCGATACCCCAATGAATCAGAGGGACCGTGCCAACTCAGACCCAGAGCTCCTTCTTTAGGATCCAAATGGTCTTGATTGATCCACAGTTCAGCACTTTCAGATGTGGCTTCAGGAGGAAGGTGTCGGACATCAGGCTGGTTACTTGCCCACTGTCTGATTTCAAATCCTCCACTCCTCAGTAGAGAACGAATTTGGTCTAGGAAGTTTTTTGCTGGGGAAACTCTCTAAACAGTTGTCCACATAGAATGACTGAAGTATAGAATCCACTATATCTTCATATCCTTCTTGGTGATCATGGACATGCCTTTGTAAAACATATATTGCGCAACATGGACTACATACTGTTCCAAAGGGCAAAACTTGCCATTCGTAGATGTGAGGTGGGTTTGACCTCTGCATGTTGTGCCACAGGATGCATAGAAGAGAACGGTCTTCTGGTAGTAGCCTAACGCGGAGGAACATAGATTTGATGTCCCCACTAATTGCCACTGGGAATTGACGAAACCGTAGTAAGACACCAAGTAAGGAAGGGCCAAATTGTGGACCAGCAAGAAGTTGACTATTAAGTGAAACACCTTTATATTGATAGGAGCAATTGAAAACTATTCTTTTCTTTCCATTATGTTCCACGATATGATGAGGAATATACCATGAATCATTTGATTAGTCATGAGAAAGTTCCACTTTGGAAACATACCCAGATTTCTCCAACTTCGCAATTTCTTGGTCATACACAGCAGGAGTTGTGGGATCTCTCTGGAGGCGACGCTCAATACATCTAAGAGAAGACATGACTGCATTTGGTGAGGCTCGTAACTTTATGGCGGAAGCAGCACGCAATAACGTGGCATACCTTTTCATACTATCCACATCAACTATTTTAGACTTGGAGGCCAACAAGTCCATAGCTCCTTGGTCCTGCTTGGACCAAATAATGACCTTTTCATTCTGGAAAGGAAGGATGTATACCTTCCATAGTTTCTCCACATCGTGGCGAAGTTCTTCTAATGGATTAGAGATGGTAAAAAGACACTGCATCTCATCGTTGTTAGGAATCGGTATTGGGCCTTGAAGTACACAGCCTAACCTAGTCTGGATTGCTTCTGGAGATTTAGGAGGCCCAAAATACACCTGAACGATTGGGTTTATCAGGTGTGGATAGTCTGCACCAATAAGAATAAGTTGTTGGACATTATTGAAAGCTGGAAGGGGTAAGTCCTGAAGATGTCTGAAACACTTCTGCAAGATCTCAACAGGATAAGTCTGTTCTGCCAGTCCCAATCTGGTGGCAGAAAAGGCATTGGAAATTGAATACTTCTTCTCTGGATTGACCATGGAGGATATCTCAAAGGTTACAGAAGAGCCTTCAAGAGCGAGAGTCTCTTGACGTACAGTTCTGACAATTAGGGACTTGGTTACCCCATTGAGGCCCAAATACTCAGATTCTTGAGGTAGCAACATGGTGCATTCTGATCCATCATCCAGGATGGCATAGGTTTGCAAGGATCTGCCTTTGTAATGGAGAAGTACTTCAACAACTTTAAGCAGTACCTTCCCAGAACCTCCAAGGCGACTAAGATAAAATGTACCATTATCTTGGTCGCGAAAATTAACTCCATGAAGAATACCAAGATGTCTGCCTTTGCACTGTGGACAAGGCTTTTGTAAGTCACAGTTGACGGCTAGATGTTTAAGCCCGCATCTCCAACATCTTTTGTTCTCTCTAAGCCATGCATCCTTCCTGCTGTCATCTAAAGATTTAAAAGAAGTGCACAGGCCAATGAAATGGTCTCCACTGGAACAATATGCGCATGAATACTTTGAATTCCATTCTCCCTCTCTCATATTCTGGGGTTGCTTAGCTGTGGATCTTGGCTCAACAGAATTACCGTTGACTCTGTACAAGACTGTTCGTGTGTTAACATACAGTAGGTCTTTGGACACTCAGCCTCTTCTTGGAGCAAGGCGGAAAAGGTAATACGTTTGTAGCTTTGGCCCTTTAGGATTGTACGGGCATAATGGGCAAAGTTTGTCACATGCTCTGTGGGCAGTTTACCGAGTAGTTGCTGTACATGAGAAGCGCAGGATAATTCAGATTTAACTTGTTCTTGGCCAAAAGATTGGATCATGCCAACCAAAGCTCGAACCTTCAGTGCGAAGCTACTAAATGCTCTGCTGTGGAGAGCTAGGATGGCTTTGATTTCTCTCAAAACTAGTTGGTGAGGTTGCCCATATTTCTGCTGTAGTGCAAAAAGAGCCATGCGGTAAGGCCTAGGATCATTAGCATAAGCTAAAGCTAGATCACGAGCTTGCAAAAAATTAAAATGATCCAGTCATGGGGGCAACAGTCTAAGCAGAGACGCCCATACTTCCCTCTCCTTAGCCACTTCTTCCAGCTCTTCCGGGGGGACCCCGAGGCGTACCCAGGCCAGTCGGGAGACATAGTCCCTCCAGCATGTCCTAGGTCTTCCCCGGTGCCTCCTCCTGGTGAGACGTGCCTGGAACACCTCCCTGGGAAGGCGTCCAGGAGGCATCCGAAATAGATGCCCAAGCCACCTCAGCTGGCTCCTCTCAATGTGGAGGATCAACGGCTCTACTCTGAGCTCCTCCCGAGGGACCGAGCTTCTCACCCTATCTCTAAGGGAGCGCCCAGCCACCCGACGGAGAAAGCTCATTTCGGCCGCCTGTATCCGGGATCTTGTCCTTTCGGTCATGACCCACAGCTCATGACCATAGGTGAGAGTAGGAACGTAGATTGACCGGTAAATCGAGAGCTTTGCCTTACAGCTCAGCTCCTTCTTCACCACGACAGACTGGTACAGCGACCACATTACTGCAGAAGCTGCACCGATCCGTCTGTCAATCTCACGTTACATCCTTCCCTCACTCGTGAACAAGACCCCAAGATACCTGAACTCCTCCACTTGAGGCAGGAACTCTCCACCAACCTGAAGTGGGCAATCCACCCTTTTCCGACTGAGAACCATGGCCTCAGACTTGGAGGTGCTGATTCTCATCCCAGCCGCTTCACACTCGGCTGCAAACCGTCCCAGTGCACGCTGAAGGTCCTGGTCTGAGGAGGCCAACACGACAACATCATCCGCAAAAAGCAGCAACGAAATCGTATTGTGACAAGTGGGGCGGGGCCGAGGGACATGGGAGCGAGGCCGGGGGAGTGATTGGAGATGAACTACACCTGTTCGACCCACCGGTCTCCAGGGAGCGGAGGAGTCGGCGCCGTTCGCCAGGTGGCCGGAGCCTGCTGCCTCCGCCGGAACGGGGAGGAGCAGGGAACGGGGGACTCCTGCCGGCTGCCCAAAACCGGAGGAGCCGTCGCCGTCCACCGGGCGGCGGAGGAGTGTCGTGCCGTCCGCCGAGGGCCGTCCAGTGCCACCGCCAGGCACCGCGGAGGAGATCACCCAGCTGGTGGAGGGCCGAGCAGCGGTGCGTCTGGGAACCGGAATTTTTTTTTTTTTTTTCCTCTCTCCCCTCTCTCGTCTCTGTCGCTCCTCCTTCCATCTCCTTTTCTCTCGCCTCGTCTGTCCTACCCCCAGGTTCCCGCAGGTCCCCGTGAGCGGCCCCCCCGGAGGGAGGGGGGGGGGGGAGTAGAGCGCAGTCTCGGGAGTACCCCCCGGCCTGCGAGGGGCGATGGGGGTATGTGACGAGTGGGGCGGGGCCGAGGGACATGGGAGTGAGGCCGGGGGAGTGATTGGAGATGAACTACACCTGTTCGACCCACCGGTCTCGAGGCCCATGGAGGAGATGGAAGGATATAAAACTGGAGCGACGACAGTGAAGGACGAGAGAGGACCAGGCCTGGGCTTTTAGTTGTGTTTTGGTTTTTATTTTATGCGCACCAGTCGTCCGTGAGGGGCTGGTGCGCTGTTTTGTGTTTATTTTGTAATTAAAGTTTCATTTTGATTGTTCGCCTGTTCCCGCCTCCTTCTTCCCGACGATTAGGAAGGTTATATCATTACACGTATGTTCCCCAAACCGGACACTCTCCGGCCCTTGGCTGCACCTAGAAACTCTGTCCATGAAAATTATGAACAGTACCGGTGACAAAGGGCAGTCCTGCCGGAGTCCAACATGCACCGGGAACAGGTCTGACTTACTGCCGGCAATGCGAACCAAGCTCTTGCTCCTTTCGTACAGGGACCGAACAGCCCTAAGCAGGGGGCCGCCGACCCCATACTCCCAGAGCACTCTCCACAGGATGCCGCGAGGAACACGGTCGAATGCCTTCTCCAAATCCACAAAACACATGTGGACTGGTTGGGCAAACTCCCATGAACCCTCCAGCACCCTGGAAAGGGTATAGAGCTGGTCCAGTGTTCCACGACCGGAACGAAAACCACTCTGTTCCTCCTGAATCCGAGGTTCCACTATCGGCCGAATTCTCCTCTCCAGTACCCTGGGATAAACTTTCCCGGGGAGGCTGAGAAGTGTGATCCCCCTATAGTTGGAACACACTCTACGGTCCCCCTTCTTGAAAAGAGGGACCACCACCCCGGTCTGCCAGTCCAGAGGTACTGTCCCCAACCGCCATGCAATGTTGCAGAGGCGTGTCAGCCAAGACAGCCCCACAACATCCAGAGACTTGAGGTACTCAGGGCGGATCTCATCCACCCCCGGTGCCTTGCCACCGAGGAGCTTTTTAACTACCTCGATGACTTCAGCCCAGGTGATGGACGAGTCCTCCTCCGAGTCCCCAGCCACTGCTTCCTCAACGGAACACAAGTTGGTGGGATTGAGGAGATCCTCGAAGTATTCCTTCCACCGCCCGACGATATCCCCAGTTGAGGTCAACATGTGCCAATCTCCACTGTAAACAGTGTTGGTAGGGCACTGCTTCCCCCTCCTGAGGCTTCGAACAGTTTGCCAGAATCTCTTTGAGCCCAACTGATAGTCTTTCTCCATGGCCTTACCGAACTCCTCCCAGGCCCAATTTTTTGCCTCCACGACTACCCGGGCTGCCGTCCGCTTGGCTTGCTGGTACCTGTCAGCTGCCTCCGGAGTCCCACAAGCCATCCAGGCCCGGTGTCCACCACCGGGTTCGGGGATTGCCGCCTCGACAGGCACGGAGACCTTATGGCCACAGCTCCTAGCAGCCGCAGTGACAATGGAGGTGGAGAACATGGTCCACTCGGACTCAATATCTCCAGACTCCCTCGGGATCCGGTCGAAGCTCTGCCGGAGGTGGGAGTTGAAGATCTCTCTGACAGGGGGCTCGGCCAAACGTTCCCAACAGACCCTCACAGTACGTTTGGGTCTGCCGAGTCTGTCCAGCTTCCTCCCCCGCCATCGGATCCAACTCACCACCAGGTGGTGATCAGTTGACAGCTCCGCCCCTCTCTTCACCCGAGCGTCCAAGACATATGGCAGAAGGTCTGATGACACGACCACAAAGTCGATCATCGACCTCCGGCCTAGGGTGTCCTGGTGCTACGTGCACTGATGGACACCCTTATCCATTGATGACATTCAAGAGGTGACATTCCAAGTCCCTAAAGCCAGATTCTGTGTCCAGAGATCGGGTCGTTGGGGGTCTCGCCTTTGACTGTTGCCCGATCCACTATGCACCGGCCCCTTACGCTCCCTCCTGCGGGTGGTGAGCCCACAGGAGGGCTGGATACGGATGAAGGAATGGAATTGTGTTCATCTGGGTAGTGGGAGCAATTGGTTGAATATAGGAAGCAGGATTGTGTATAACCAGATTCCCTTCCTGATCTACAGACTGTGGTTGAATTTGAGGACTTACATTAGCGGAGGATACATGAGGAATCGCCAAGCTAGAAGATGGTCCTAACGGCTGTGAATACTGCGAAATAGCATACAGTGGCTGAGGAGGTAACTGTGCTGATGTTACTTGTGAGGATAACTGAGTATGAGCCGTCGAAGGGAAAAAAAGACTACATGATATACCTGGCTCTGGTGAACCAATTGTATCAACACTGGCGATGTTTGCACTTGAAGGGAATGACATTTAAGAGGCTCAGGAATCAATGGAACAATAGAAGGTTGTAACATTACTTGATTGTAATTGTGAAGTTCTATCATCTGTGCGCATATGTTGGGGTGGATTATGTAACAATGAGGAAGGAGGAAGAGTCAGAGAACTAGGCCTACTCAATGGAGGCGGTGAAGGAACAGTTGAGGAATTGCATTTCTCACATGTACGTTTCTGTTCAGCATTCTTAATACATGCAGGCAATTCCTGAACAATAGATTTAGTAGCAAATGCATTATCATCATCAGAAGCATCATCAAAAGACTCAGAAAATTCAGAACGTTTAGAGGAAACGTACTCGGTTACTAAACGTAACCTCGGTTCTCTCTAGAAGAGCTCTCTCGTACTGCGTCTTAGCTAAGACGCTACGGGAAAAGTCTCTTTTCACGAAATACTGAAGCAAAAATTATCATTAATTTTGTATTTTTGTAAAGCACATTTGCAGCAGTACACAGCCATAGGCGAGACGGCTTGTTCGCTCATTGGCTTGTTCTGCGGCAACTGCACAGCCTATCGAGCGCAGGCTGATGCAACATCAGACCAATAAGGGCGCTTGGCGCCCTTCTTGCCACTTCCCGCTGAAACGGGTGTGGCCCAACCTATAAAAGGAGCTCGAAAAGTTTGACTCACCTGATTTCTTTCATCGCCGAAGCGAACCCGAGTGAATCGTGCGCACGGCAGAGAACGCAGTACTCGTTCGCTCTTCTAGAGAGAACTGAAGTTATGTTTAGTAACCGAGTACATTCTCTTATGAGAGCTCGCTCATACTGTGTCTTAGCTAAGACGCTACGGGAACCCAATGCAAAACGCCGTGCGCGCAGGGATCACACACCAATAAACCTGAAGCAACGCCCAGGATTTACAGTGCACAGTCACCTGAGGGACTCACAGAGAGTCCAGGACAGAAAAGGGGGAAAGCCCTCCGTCCCATATCTAGCAGCATCCGTAGATGCGGCAATATGACATCACACAGCTGCGGCAAAGCCTGACCAATGTGGCAATGCGGGTCTTACGCAATACTGCCCATATAACAGTCGGCAGCGCATAGCGCTCATGAACTCAGAATTCCCCTCAGGGCCCTGATTCGACTATACTGACAGCAGCCTTGCTTGCAAGGCGGGAACCTCCAGGTTATAGAACCTGATAAATGTAGACGGCGAGGCCCAACCTGCTGCCATACATATATCCTGCAAGGAGATCCCAGTAGACCACGCCCACGACGAGGCGACGCCTCTTGTGGAGTGTGCTCTGATGCCCAACGGGCACTGAAGGCCCCTGGAAGCGTAAGCTAACGCTATGGCGTCAACTATCGATCTGGATAGAGTCTGTCTCGAAACAGCCATTCCCTTGGAACGTCCACCGAACGAGACAAACAGCTGCTCCGTTTGCCGAAAGGCAGCAGAGCGAGACACATAAGCTCTTAAAACCCTGACAGGGCAAAGAAGACTCGAGTCTCTATCCTCTCCTGACACCGGCAGGGCAGACATGGCAATAACCTGAACCCGAAACGGCGTGTTGAGGGATTTCGGCACATAACCGTGCCTAGATTTGAGTATGACCCTTGAGTCATTAGGCCCAAGCACATGCAAATCACCCACACGCTTCACCGAAGCGAGAGCCAACAAGAATAATGTCTTGAACTACAGATGCTGAAGGCTAACCGATTGGATAGGCTCAAAAGGGGACCCTTCATGGCCTCCAAAACCGCCGCGAGGTCCCACATAGGGACTGACGGAGGTCTGGGAGGATTCAGCCTCCTAGCTCCTCTGAGGAACCGGATGACCAAATCATTCCTTCCTATTGACTGACCGAGCACTGTTTCAGAAACGCTGCGATGGCTGCCACATAAACTTTGAGCGTGGATGGGGCTCTGTCCCTATCCAACAGCTCCTGTAGGAAGGAGAGAACCTCCGTCACCTCACAACTAAGGGGTGAATATCCTCGAGCTGTGCACCAGCTGGAGAACACCGACCACTTTGAGGCATACAGACGTCGTGTCGACGGAGCTCTAGCCTGAGTGATGGTATTCAGCACTCCCACTGCGAGATCAGTGGGTAACCGTTGAGCGCACACACCAGGAGACCAGGACAACTAGAGCCCCAGATACAGATCCCCTGTAAAGACCTTGTCTCAGAGGAGCACCAGGACAAGACCACAGGAAACAGATGATTCTTCTGCACAATCTGACTTTGCTGCAGCCTGGAATTGAACTACTGGTTTCGTCTGGTCAGAGGAGAACTGCCCCCCCAACTGAGCCTGGTTTCTCCCAAGGTTTTTTTCTCCATTCTGTCACCGATGGAGTTTCGGTTCCTTGCCGCTGTCGCCTCTGGCTTGCTTAGTTGGGGACACTTCATCTACAGCGATATCGTTGACTTGATTGCAAATAAATGCACAGACACTATTTAACTGAACAGAGATGACATAACTGAATCCAATGATGAACTGCCTTTAACTATCATTTTTGCATTATTGACACTGTTTTCCTAATGAATGTTGTTCAGTTGCTTTGACGCCATGTATTTTGTTTAAAGCGCTATATAAATAAAGGTGACATTGACATTGACATAGGTTGGGCCACACCCGTTTCGGCGGGAAGTGGCAAGAAGGGCGCCAAGCGCCCTTGTTGGTCTGATGTTGCATCAGCCTGCGCTCGATAGGCTGTGCAGTTGCCGCAGAACAAGCCAATGAGCGAACGAGCCGTCTCGCCTATGGCTGTGTACTGCTGCAAATGCGCTTTACAAAAATACAAAATTAAGGATAATTGTTTGCTTCAGTATTTCGTGAAAAGAGACTTTTCCCGTAGCGTCTTAGCTAAGAAGCAGTACGAGAGAGCTCTCGTAAGAGAACTACTAACTGTGACATTTTAGACATCATCTCACCAAGCATACCCTTAAGTCCAAGTATTTCTTGTTTAACATCCTTATCGATTAAATCATGTTGAGACGGTTGGTAAGCAGATAAACATGGGCCAGGTCTTGAAGATGGATTTCCATACTGGGTTTGGTGATGATCACTTACAACTAGTGTTGGTGAGGAAGGAGGAGGGGGAGTACATTCTCTCACCATACAGTCAGCAAAATGGGCAGGAGGTCTTCTCCTTCTTAGGATGCGCCGGATTGCAGGTCTTGAGTGGTAATCCATTCCACCAAATTTCTACGTTCCAGCTCGAAGGACCATTATTAGGATTTCAGATGTTAATATATCCAAAGTTCATCGGAGTTTTTTTAAACTTGATGGTGTGTCTGATTAAAACACAGGACAGATACCAGTCCTTTGCTCTCCTTTATTTTTAAGTTCAAGATGATTATTCATAAACAATTCCCATGGCATGGAGATGGACATATGTTAATGGATGGACAGGATGAACTGGATGGGCAATATGTACAAAATGTACAAGATGTACAATATGGTCTTAAGTCACTACAAACAGTACAATAAAATAAATCAACTCAATTAATCAACAAACATTTCAACAACACATACATATATATACTCAATCCAGACAATAAATTGGCAAACAAACTTACTTAAAGCATCCTAAGGAAAGGACTCAAAGGACATGGTTGGGTGTCCATTCAAACACCCACACCTCACCAAAGGAAGAAAAACAATGGAAGGAAGTGAGGTATACTTATAGACCTTGACCAGGAAGTGTATGGGTAATGTAGTGCACTTGCATGGGTATTGTAGTCTGCTTGGAATTGTGGGATATGTAGTACAAATATATATATATATATATATATATATATATATATATATATATATATGGGAAAGAAAAATAAAAATTAAAGATAAGGGTCAAATTTACAACAATGAAAGCACAGACTTTGAGATGACAAATAACTGACGTTACAGTGGTGTAGTCTACTACGTGATACCCACTTTTAAAAAGCAAAAAGCGTGAGGATAAGTAACAACTTTGTTTTGTGTCAGAATTTTCAGACTTTCATTCATAAATTCACCCGTTTGTGTTTGCAAAGCGACAGGGATTGAATCGCGGAATTCAGTCACAAATAGAACTTGCTGTATAAAGCAGAACGTCACGGAATTCGGCCATTTTTGAATGAATAAATCAAAAGTAGAGCTGTACATTTAATCAATATGGATATGGACTATTGTCTGTGAATAATAAAGGTGTTCAAATATCAGTTGATCAGGTGTTCAAAGGGAGTCTTAAATTTAGGGGCCATCTCTAAAGTTACATGCGATATTGGTATACACTTTTCTAATGTCAGTGGCATTTGAGGAGAATGACTTACATTCATAAAAACAGCTGTAATTATTCATCTAGGTGACAGCAATAATGCACAATTGAATTGAATGTTGGATATTTATTAAAATAAACTGTAAATCATATGTAAATTATGCTACTTTTTCACATGGGCTCAAATGCAAATTTGAAGCTCAATAGCATTTGAGGAGAAAGACTTGCAGTCATAAAACAATTGTAATGTGTTCATTTAGGTGTCAGCTACAATGCACACCTTATACATTTTTTATATATATTAAAATAAATTATAAATCATTAAGGGAAAAAATAGGCCGTTTATCACTTTCAGGAACATTCCTGTGAAAGTTTTTTTTATTTTTTTATTTTTTCAGGTTCTCTTATGAAAATTACCCATGGTTTTAACAATAACACCACAAATCAACGTTCTTGTAGCCATGGTAACTGCAAATTAACCATTTGTTACTTCAAATAATAATTTACAAAGTATTAATATACTGTAATTTTTTTTTTATGTTGTTGTTGCTATAAAAACAGACCTAAGCCACCAATAGCCAGGGAAATACAAAATAAGCAATTTATGTACGTTATTACAAATGCCTACAAAGGGAGCCAAATGCCATGTAATTGCTGCTGTTACACTTACAGGACAATCAAATCCTTGTTTAGGCTACTGACCAAACATTTAATTCAAATATTCACTTCATCTTTCATTTTGGCCACCTTTTTGCTATAGATGACACAGCCTTTATAATTTCTTCAACAAAAACATGCATATCACAACCCTTACAAAAATAAACCATGGTTTTATCATAGTAAAACTGCTTAATTTCCTTTTGCATGATTTCTTAATGCTTGAGACTATAAAATAAATTAGAGTCATAATAAAGTTATAGCCATAGTTAAATGACGAGAGCTACAATTGTAATTTGTAAATAATACAATTTATTCATTTACTTTTTTATTTGATTAAAGTTCTTTTTTCACCCCTATAGTAGGTGTTTTTTTTCCATCCATCATCATATTTGAGGAAGGGGGGCAGAACAATACAATCCTGCTTAGGGCACCTGTTTGGCCAGCAGCGGCCCTGAAGGTGTTGTTATACACGTCTCTGGGAATGTGTGCTCTACTACACACACACACACACACACACACACACACACACACACACACACACACACTGAAGCACGCATGGTGTTTTCAGCTCTTCACTATATTGACACATGATGAAGCCTACACATGTGCACAGCACGCTATGAGAGGATTTCACCATTTCATTTGTATTCGTATCGTATACACTGACAGAAATGGCAATGTCTTTACGACAACCTGTCAAAATAAAATTTCGGTATAACTTGAAATTTAAACAGAAATATAGTACTATTGCACAGTAGAGTATGCTATACTTCACAGAAACTCTGTCCACAACCCACCAACATAAACGTTTGGTCTAACTCAAAGAAATGATGTAAGAAATTGCACAGTAAAATATACTTAAAAAAGGAAATACTAAAACGTTATTTTAAAGGAATATCACACAAGTTTTCATAGATAGAGTTTTAATTTAATCTTGCCAAAACAATAACACCACATTTTTCAAAAACAGTTTCTAAAAGGACATTTGTATTTGTGCCTATAATGTTTATTCATTCATTATTATTGTCAGCTAATAAAACCTATGCTTCAGGGACCATATTCATATAACATCTAAGGCTAAATGTAGCTTTTGACTGCTTGAGTTAGATGGTGATTAACACTAAACTGTAGAAAATCAGTTGAGTCTCCCCATCTGTAAATGTCATTGGCTATTAAAGTCTTGTGTTTCTTATAATAAATTGACATACTGATAACACTGAACTTTTATAATGCTCTTAATTACATGTCGATGCATACTGTATGCATTAGTGAGTGTGGTGCTGCTTAATGGGGTATGGTCACTTATTCCTTATATGAACTGTTTCAAATGCAAGACATTGATTGTATGAGATTAAGTTTGTAAATGATAGCCTTTGCCCTTTTGAAGTTTGCACATATACAGTAAGTCAGTTTGCAGTTTTCCCTATTGCTCGTGTGCCAGCGATTATCAATCTGTGTGCCACTGTTGCCGACCCATGCTCTATACAGTCTATGATTAATATACATATTATTTAATTTTGATAGAAACAGCATTACAGTATCATTACCACTGTTATGAACTCAAAATCTCCTTATGAGAAAAAAAACTGCACTAAATTAAATATCAGGTTTGCTCGTTGTTGGTGTTAATTTCCAATTTTTGCTAACAAATGAAACACTGATTTGTATATTCCGTCAACATTTATGTTCTATAATTCACATATAACACAATTTCATAGTGTACCACATTTAAATAATTTAAGAGTATCATACAATTTCAATAACGTCAAATAGGTTTATTTATGTGAACAATGATATTAAACTCACCCTTCACTGAGAGAGAAACAGAGTTTGATTGTGATGAGTCTGAACTTCCTCTTCTCTCTCCTTCACACGTGTACCAACCCGAATAAGATGTTTCAGCTCGTTCAATAGTGAGAGTGTTTTTGTCTACAGTGTGACGCGGAGACACTTCAGTGCTGCCTTTCCACCACTCATATCTCCAGTCACTGTGATTAGACTCGATCACACATGTCAGAGTCACTCTCTCTCCAGTGAATACTGTATTGTCTGGAGTCACAGTCAGAGTAGATCTGGGCGAATCTGTGAACATGTAACAGGTATGGAAAGGTAATGTTCATTTCATATATAAAATTACACAAAAACTGTTCAAGATGTATACCTGAATATGTCTGTCTGTGTGTGCACTTTCCCCTTTAAATTTCTGACGGAAGTATTGGTCTTAATTTCCTGTCTTTCGTCTCCTCTTCCCTTTCTGCGCTGTCTGTGGATGGGAAAGGTGGGTTTCTAATTGGCTCTGATCAATCCAATTTCATATTTGCTTTAAAAATCACTTTTATAATTTTATACTCTATTTAAATCATATTTTACATGCATATTTGATTATTTCTGTATTTTCACTTAGTTGAATCATTTTTCTGTGGATCGATGCACTTGAAGCATGTGCTAATTGTATTGCACTTGACTTTCATTTAACAGAAAAGACAGGGGCGAAAACACACTGTTATGTTTTATCAGGTATGTTGTTTTGTCACTTGTTTAATTTTGTATGAAAATTTTATACAATTTTCTCTTCCCTTTCTGCGCTGTCTGTGCATGGGAGAGAAAAGGCAGGGGCGAAAACACACTGTAAAAGACTGTGTTATGTTTTATCAGTAAATGAAGAACCGTCAACTGATGTCAGTCTGGTTACTAAAGAAAAACAACAACACAGATGACACCGGTCACAAACAGAAGAAAATAAACTGAATATCTGACTTCATGTAGTTGATAGTGATCCAATTGTGATTAAAATTGACTATGTTATGATAAAAGTTGTAATAAAATGTTTTATTCATTTGTTTGTTTTGTCAATTCAGCTGTATTTTGAAATGAGAAAGTTATTAAAACATTATTGAACAGTTCTTGTTCTGGTTGGTAGGTGAAGCTGTTTTCAGTCAGAGGTTTCAATAAAGCATTTATTTTAGAGATCATTATGATTATAATCTTCAGAGAAAATGGTAAAGTTCATCTATCCTCTAGGTTCTGTTGTCAGACTCCTTTAACTAACACTGTATTGAATGAACATCATCAAGCACAACTTTAAGAACAGATGATTCTTCTGCACAATCTGACTTTGCTGCAGCCTGGAATTGAACTACTGGTTTCGTCTGGTCAGAGGAGAACTGGCCCCCCAACTGAGCCTGGTTTCTCCCAAGGTTTTTTTCTCCATTCTGTCACCGATGGAGTTTCGGTTCCTTGCCGCTGTCGCCTCTGGCTTGCTTAGTTGGGGACACTTCATCTACAGCGATATTGTTGACTTGATTGCAAATAAATGCACAGACACTATTTAACTGAACATAGATGACATCACTGAATTCAATGATGAACAGCCTTTAACTATCATTTTTGCATTATTGACACTGTTTTCCTAATGAATGTTGTTCAGTTGCTTTGACGCAATGTATTTTGTTTAAAGCGCTATATAAAAAAAGGTGACTTGACTTGACTTGACATTAAGTATAGTTAGTACACGAGATCTGAACCCTGATGTGCTGGTGGCTTAGGACAGGGGTCCTCGAACCTTTTGGGGCCACTTTGAGAACCCTTGATTTAGTTTGAACACTCAGATCACATGATCAAATACTGTTTCTCCTCTTCTCTTCTGTAATATCAATCACTTTATCAATGATTTTACTCTACAAATGGTTTACAAAGTATATATGAATTAATTCGATTTTAACTAATATTTGTATTTTTTTTTAAATAACTTTTTGTGTAAATTCTGTCTTTCAGTCATGGAGATAACATGCTCAGTGTGTTATTGTTTAGTGGGAGATTGAGGTCCTTAAATAATGACATAAAATAACCTGAAATCACATCTACATCCTCTAGATGTCTGCAGTGATCACTCAGTGTTTCGTCAGATTGATGTGAAGACACTCAAACATCATTATAACAAGAAAACAATGAACCTTTTGTATAGTGTAACTTTTTGTACTAAAGTAATATTTTGCAGTTATATTACAATATTCTGACAAATTATGTAACAGGATTTATTTATTTATTTATATTTGTTTACACATTTATGTTGTAATATACATGTCATTATGAACATTTATGAACATTATTCATCCAGATCAGCAGTTACACATTGTGGATGTTTTATAGTTTCCGCTTCTACAACGTCTTTTTTTGTTTTGTTTTCTGCTTTGTGGCTGATGTAGTGACTGCATTTGACAAAATTGATGAAAAAAATAAATAAATAAAAAATTAGGTTTTGTGAACCATTCATGTCCATTGTGAGTTTTGTGGAGAGCCTGTTTTTATTGTAGAGCAGTTTCTACAAAATCATGAATTCCATGCCATTTATATGAGAGGAACATATATGTTGTAATTTGGCATCTGAAATAAATCTGAACATCACAAAAGAGTTAATGGCTCACAGTCATTCTTGCACTAGGCTACAATAAAATTTTTAATTATTTTAACTTTCATCATAAACTGCAAAAATAGTGATGGACATGTGACCGAGTATGATGACACACACTTTGAATTAGTGCTTTGCATTTATCCCATCCAAAGTAAACACACACACACACACAGACACACACACAGACACAGCAGTGAACACACAAACACACACACACACACACACACACACACAGCAGTGAACACACACACACACGCACAGCAGTGAACACACACACACACACACACGCACAGCAGTGAACACACACACACACACACACACACACAGCAGTGAACACACACACACACACACACGCACAGCAGTGAACACACACACACACACACACACACACGCACAGCAGTGAACACACACACACACACACAGCAGTGAACACACACACACACACACAGCAGTGAACACACACACACACACACACACACACAGCAGTGAACACACACACACGCACACACACAGCAGTGAACAAACACACACACACACACACACAGCAGTGAACACACACACACACACACACACACACGCACAGCAGTGAACACAAACACACACAGCAGTGAACACACACACACACACACACACACACACACACACAGCAGTGAACAAACACACAAACACACAGCAGCAGTGAACACAAACACAAACACACACACACACACACACACAGGAGTGAACAAACACACACACATAGCAGTGAACACACACACACAGCAGTGAACACACACACACACACACACACACACACAGTTGGGGATTCGTGTGTTACTCAAGGGCTCCTCAGTCGTGGTATTGAAGGAGAGAGAGAGCTCTGTACATTCACTCCCTCCACCTACAATCACTGTCAGTATAAGACTCGAACAAACAACCTTTGGGTTACGAGGCTGACTCTCTAACCATTAAGCTACAACTTCCCCCACAGCAGTGTTTTAGCAGCAAGAGGAGCTACACATATAAATGATGCTGAGTGAAGATGAACAACAGCAAAATATGGACATGAATTATCAGCAAAGAGACAAATGTGTGATCCTTATGTGATCCATGTAGACAAATAAACTACTACAACACTATTCATATTTAATAAATCAAATGTAAATCAGTAGAGCACAATACCTTGAGTGAGTCCAGAGTGGATGAAGGACATCAGCACTAAACACAGAAGAAACAGATATGAATCATTTCCATTGGTTCAACACAATGCAGATCACAGAAACATGTCTAGAGTTTCAGCTGAAAGTGTTTCTCTGTTTTGATGCTCCATGAGAACCGATGGAGGATATTCTCCATCATTTAACACACACAATGTCATCACAGCATGAGTCTAGAATACACTGAACCTGTCCCTCGACTCCACATACTTTTATTAAAATCTACATTTGTCTCACACATGTTTTCAGTCAAGTGTGTTCAGGTCGAGGTTTTCAAGAGACTGAAAAAGTCTAGATTTAAATTCAAAGTGACAAAATAGTTTATGAATGACCCGGCGTCTTAATTGAAAGTGAAAAAAGTGACGTGACATACAGCCCAGTATGGTGACCCATACTCGGAATTTGTGCTCTGCTTTTAACCCATCCAAAGTGCACACACACAGAGCAGTAATAACACACAAACTGTGAACACACACCCGGAGCAGTGGGCAGCCATTTATGCTGCGGCGCCCGGGAACAGTTGGGGGTTCAGTGCCTTGCTCAAGGGCACCTAAGTCGTGATATTGTAGGTGGAGAGAGAACTGTACATGCACTCCCCCCACCTACAATTCCTGCCGGCCCGAGACTCGAACTAACAACCTTTCGATTTTGAGTCTGACTCTCTAACCATTAGGCCACGACTTCCAGAAATGAGCCGTGGTGACATTACTGAGCACTAATCACTCTCATGCAGTTTATATTTAATTCATACTGGAAGCTGGAGTGTGTTCTCAGTAATTAATTGTTGTTCAGAAGACAGAAATAACACAATATTGATGTGTGATGTTTCCCTTCTAACAAACCATCAGCTATCAAAGCTAAACTGA
Source organism: Carassius carassius (assembly GCF_963082965.1). NCBI lineage: Eukaryota > Metazoa > Chordata > Actinopteri > Cypriniformes > Cyprinidae > Carassius > Carassius carassius. The sequence goes on from NC_081756.1 coordinate 4,866,722, forward strand.
AAAAAAAACAGAAACGTTTAGACTGATGAAACATGAAGACAACAAATATATGATTGAATAATTATATAATAATAATAATAATAATAATAATAATAATAATAATAATAATAATAATAATATGGTTTATGTGTGTGTCATCTTCAGGTAGGCTAAAAAAATTAAACTATGGCCCCATCCACACGGAGACGTGATTCTGTGAATACGTTCAAATCTTTTATCGGATAGGCATTTCGTCCACATGGATCTGGTGTTTTGAAAGAGTGGAACTGATATTTTTTTTAAACCAGGTCCCAGAGCGGATAAATTTGAAAACGCCGCCTTTGCGTTCTCATGTCGATGGCGAATCTGTGTATTTTATATTTTCTGAAACGATGACGTCATTAGCCCACGTCTCGTCCCTAGTCACACATAATCCATGTCTTCTTCTCCATTTTAAGTGTATCTCTGTGGCAGAATTACAGCGCCACATGCTGGTCTGGCATGTATACTACAGCGTTTGAGATCGTTGAGACGTGGAAAAAAAAAGTTAGGATTTGGGTAAACTCCGTTCCTGTGTAGATGGGGCCTCTGTGAAAAATGCAGTGCTAATTGATTTATTATTGTATTGAAATAATAAAATATATTATCTGCCCTATTCTGTGATCAAAATAAGAAAATGTGTATGAGCCACTTGTAAGTATATAAATCACTCATAATCACTCATAGAACACAAATGATTGATTATTGTCCAGCAGTTTATTTGATTAAAAAACAATTAAAAAAGATAAGAAAAAAATTAATATAATAACCTGTCCAGTAGACAAAAAAGTACAATATCACACACACACACACACACACACATATATACACTTGCACACTTGTAAACACACATTACAAGCAAATATGAACATTAATGTGATGATTGTTTCTCGTTACTGACTGTGATAACAAGCCGAGCAGTCACAAGGAGGATATTTTACATATATATATATATATATATATATATATATATATATATATATATATATATATTCATATGTTAATGATGAACTACAGCTGTGGTTTTTCTGCTGAAACTGACTTCACACATAAAAATGATGTTGAAACAAACTGATTAAAAATAATTGAAAAAGTGTCTCAGAAAACAGAAGTTAGTTAGTATGGACAATTAATTTTCAATAAGAGCGGCAGAAATAATTAAAAGTGATGAAAACTTGTGTTAGGTCACTGTTCTCAAACTTCTGAACCTCTGATGGAGAGTCTATTACAAGATAAAATGAACTACCTGAAATATGAAGAACGTGTATTATAACAAAACCAAGCAAAAGCACACGTCCACAGAGCCTCCATCTTTCACAAGCAGCACAGATAAATACATGTTCTCTGAACTCTGGATCTGATCCACATGTAACATATCATCACATTAATCTGAACAATAAAGAATATGATAAACAGCAAGACGGTGGATTCATAGACCCTCCTACACACAGCACAAGCATTAATCTTCAGCTGAATACTGTATTAAAAACAGAAGATAGTGTAGAATATAATGAAATACTCACAGAGTGTGAGAGACAGTGCACTGGAGCCCATACTGACACATTAACAGACTGTTTTAACTAAATCAGACACTTCCTGCTTTTCACACTTCAAGAAGAGATGAGGGAGGAGACAAACTCTACACACAAATACATGAAGAAATAGGAAGAAAAACAGACCCATTCTAAGATATTTACTCTTTTAGTGCATTAAAGTTGTTAAAGCTGCTTTTCTCCTTGAAAAGAGAAGTCTTCAGTAATGGTTCTCACACTGCTTTGTTTTGTTCGTTCACAGCCAAAGCCTCACAGATTATGGACAGATCAGAGAATAGCAAGTAAATCATGAGCTGACTTCTAATGTAGTTCTGTTCATGTAAGGCCCGCTCTTATCTGAGTTATTCTCTCATCAACAATTACAGCGGCTCGATTAATGACAACTAAACTGCTTTTACACAATGATCGATGTAATGAATAATTAATCCAGTGTATCTGTTATTATATTCTGACATTATCTGAATATTTATTTCATTAAAATCATTATTTCTCTAACAGATAAAAATCAGAAAAATTATTTGTTGTCACAAAAGTTTTGTTGTATAAATCACCATTATAGATCATAGAATAGCAAATAAATCAATATTTCATGTAGGTATTTCATGTTGTATAAATCACCATATAGATCATAGAATAGCAAATAAATCAATATTTCATGTAGGTATTTCATGTTGTATAAATCACCATATAGATCATAGAATAGCAAATAAATCAATATTTCATGTAGGAAGGAGCCAGAATCAAAACCCTGTGTAACTGTTGTTATAGAATTAAATAAACACATCTATAAATGTAAAAAGTGTTTTTTTAAGTCAAACATAAGTGATGCATTCAGTCTATTAAATCATGTACTCGGATGTACTGACGATTTGCCGGAACAATATTTAAAATATTTATTTATTCTCTAAAAGGAGTAATTACATGACAGCGTTTACTTTTAGAAGTGAGAAGTGAAACCAGGAGACTCTGAATCTTTAGCAGTTTTCTTTATTTCTGTTTGATGCTCCAGTCATTCAGTCTAATAAAGCAGACACATGTTAGTTTATATACATTTTAGAGAGCAGTCCTTAAACAAAGGATGTAAACAGTTGTTAGGAGCCTGACCAGTTTCACGAGGCCCGATCAAAACAGTATAATTGTACCACACAGATACCTCACAGAGATAAAAATACATCCTCAACATTAGTATTTCTGCTCATAAACATTTCCACAACTTTAAAGACTGGAGCATGGTCATCAAAATCCATCAAAACATGATCAGCTCAGATACTGCGCTTGATTAACTCTCAATATGAAGAACAAGAACTAGAAGAAGAATATGTGTATATACTGTTTTATTTGTTTTTATTCTGTTATGAAGGCTCAGAGCTTTCTCTCCCGACAGCACGCCAAATATGCTTAACTTTATTTAATTATAAGTAAATGTGAACTCATGAAAGCAATATGAACTGGAACAGATTTTCTAAATAGAGTAAATGAAAATGACATGCACATGTTGCTGGGAATCTTTTGCTCTTTTTGTAGTATTTTGAGGTTTATGAAACTACAGATGAAGAATAAGAATAACTATCTTCATCGCTCTGGTTAAAAATATAGAGCAGAAACGTCAAACCACAACCATCAGCTCAACCTTTATTAGGCCTCTTTTAACACATCTGTCATTTTCTCACTTCAAGCAGCTTCTAAAGTCAGCAACGCAAAAATAAAGATGTGTCTTCAGTGATGAGCTAAAGAAGCCAATGCAACATATGGAAATGTGAAGCGTATTGTAACTCAGAAATTTAATTTTAACTATATATGGACTCAGAAAAATAAAGCCCACAATAGAAACATCCCACAGAATGTTGACTTCCACTACAAGATTCATCACCAAACCACAACACTGAGAGAAACATCTGCAGAACTCACGCTGACTGTGAACATTGATGCTATGATTATATTAGAGATGTTACCATTTTTCATGGTTATCAAATATCTACAAACATAAAATAATTATAATAGAGACACATAATGATTGAATATTTATAAATATGTACTTAAGAAACACTTTCAAGAAGATCAGACATGATTCTGCAGCCAGATGAGCCCAAAAGGGTCGACTGGATGTTGTTCGACCAGCCTTAATTTGGGTGAGCCTTACCTCTGTTTACTGTAATATTACTCCAGGTGTGAAACCATGGTATGATTAAACCAAAACCATTATCAGAGAAAATAATGTTGGTCATCTTTTATCTATAATAGTGTTCATGACCTCGGACCACAGATAATGTTACTTTCTTCAAGTGTATACAGATCTATAGTAACTAAAATTGGTCAAATAAATAAATACAAATTAAATAAAACCATACTGCCTTATTTGTGGCAATAGGGAAAAAGATTGGTGTGTCCCTCGCCGTTCTGAAGAAAGCGATCGATGTGGAGAAGAACAACTCTCACATCAAGATCACCTTTAAGAGTGTGGGGCCAGATTCAACTAAAAACTATTTTCCTTCCTATTTTTGAACTTAAAGAAAAAAAGTTCAGAATATTTTGTATTCCCAAAAATTATTTTTAAAAATATAACATTTCTTAAGATTGTTTGTAAGACAAAACTTAAGAATCTTCTTAAAAATCATCATAAATAACTTTTTTAAATTCAGGACAGCCCCAGACATGTCTTAAATCCCAAAGAGAAGTTATTCAATTAATTTATTGGGTTATTTTACATTAACTGTTATATTTAAGAAATAAAACTACACTAGCAACATATACATACACAGTAGGACTATTAATAGGGATGTGCACAAGTTTTCTGAAGTAACAGATGACTGATAATGTAAACAATAATCGGTCATGATTGGCCTATGTATGTGTGATGCTACTTTTTGCTGACTTAAAAACTAAGTAGCATCTCTACAAAAACGAATCAGATAGGGAGCTTTAATTGGACACTTTTAATTTTAGCCTATAAATATTCTTTGTCAGTATTCAGCGCATGAACGTACCGATACACAGGACGCATTTGCTGTAGCTTTGCAGAAACACATACTGAAAGCGTTAACTCGAATGAAAACACAAAAACATGCCACCAAAATGATTCAAACAGATCCCTGCAGCTTGAGAGAGGCTATTTTAAAAGTAACTGTTCAAAAACATGCCCATTAACACGCTCATTTTCCAACTCCCCTAGAGTTAAACAGTTGAGTTTTATCATTTTCAAACCCATTCAGCTAATCTCCGGTCTGGCGGTAACACTTTTAGCTTAGCTTAGCATAGATCATTGAATCCAATTACACCATTAGCATCTCGCTCAAAAATGGCCAAAGAGTTTTGATATTTTTTCTATTTAAAACTTGACTCTTATGTAGTTACATCGTCTACTAAGACCAGTCAGAAAATGACAGGTTACGATTTTCTAGGCCGATATGGCTAGGAACTATATAAACTCATCACTTTTAAAAAACTACAATTAATAAACAACTTGTTTGGACTACAATGCATATTTTCCAGGATTTATGATACCACAAATATAGACAAATGGGACGAGACCTGGTTGAGCTGCACTAAAGAAGGCAGGAGTGTTATTACTATGTCGGAGACACGCTAGCTTTCCCAAAGTAGACTAACTTAAAATGGTTACAATCAAACACATTTAAATAACGCTCAAAAACGTATTTGATTATGACGCAAAATTCACACTGAAGCTACCAGTAAGGAGCTATGGAAAGAGGTTTCACATTTCCCGAGCACTGTCCTAGCTCACCGATCACAGCACAAACTGGCCCAGATCACCAATCACAACACACTGGCCAAGCTCTCCGATCACAGCACACACTGGCCCAGCTCACTGATCACATCACACTGGCCCAGCTCACTGATCACAACACACACTGGCCCAGCTCACCGATCACAACACACTGGCCCAGCTCACCAATCACAGCACACACTGGCCCAGCTCACCGATAACAGCACACACTGGCCCAGCTCACCGAACAAAACACACATTGGCCGAGCTAACCAATCACAACACACTTTCACAACACACACTGGCCCAGCTCACCGATGACAGCACACACTGGCCCAGCTCACCAAAAACAACACACACTGGCCCAGCTCACCGATCACAACACACGATCAAATCACACACTGTCCCAGCTCAACGATCACAACACACACTGGCCCAGCTCACTGATCACAACACACGATCACAGCGCACACTGGCCAAGCTCACCGATCACAACACATGATCACAGCACACACTGGCCCAGCTCACCGATCACAACACACAATGGCCCAGCTCACTGAAAACAAAACACACTGGCCCAGCTCACTGATCACAACACACGATCACAGCAAACACTGGCCCAGCTCACCGATCACAACACACAATGGCCCAGCTCATCAAACACAACACACGATCACAGCACACACTGGCCAAGCTCACCGATAACAACACACAATGGCCCAGCTCACCGAACACAAAACACACTGGCCCAGCTCACCGATCACAACACACAATCACAGCACACACTGGCCCAGCTCACCGATCACAACACACAATGGCCCAGCTCCCCGAACACAACACACTCTGGCCCAGCTCACCGATCACAACACACGATCACAGCACACACTGGCTAAGCTCACCGATCACAAAACACGATCGCAGCACACACTGGCCAAGCTCAACGATCACTACACATACTGGCCCAGCCCACCTGAACACAACACACACTGGCCCAGCTCACCGATCACAACACACGATCACAGCACACACTGGCCCAGCTCACCGATCAGTACACACACTGGCCCGGCTCACCAATCACAAAAAATGATCACAACACACACTAGCCAAGCTCAACAATCACTACACACACTGGCCCAGCTCACCAAACAGAACACACACTGGCCCAGCTCACTGATCACAGCACACGGTGGCCCAGCTCACCGATCCCCGCAAACACTGGCCCAGCTCTCCGGTCACACCACACTTGGGCCCAGCTCACCAAACACAACACACACTCACCCAGCTCACCGATCACCGCACACACTGGCCCAGCTCACCGAAAGCAGCACACACTGGCCCAGCTCACCGATCACAACACACACTGGCCCAACTCACCAAACAAAACACACACTGGCCCAGCTCTGCGATCGCAACACACACCGGCCCTGATAACTGATCACAACACGCACTGGCCCAGCTCACTGAACACAACACACACTGGCACAGCTCACCGATAACAGCACAAACTGGCCCAGCTAACTGATCAGAACACACACTGGCCAAGCTCACCAAACACAACACACACTCGCCCAGCTCACCGAAAACAACACACACTGGCCCAGCTCAACAATCACTACACACACTGGCCATGCTCAGCAAACACAACAAACACTGGCACAGCTCACCGATGACAGCACACACTGGCCCAGCTAACTGATCAGAACACTCACTGGCCAAGCTCACCAAACACAACACACACTCGCCCAGCTCACCGATCGCCGCACACACTAGCCCAGCTCACCGAAAGCAGCACACACTGGCCCAGCTCACCGAACACAACACACAGTGACCCAGCTCACCGATCACAACACACACTGGCCCAGCTCACCGAAAACAACACACACTGGCCCAGCTCACCGAACACAACACACACTGGCCCAGCTCACAGTTCACAAAACCAATGGCCCAGCTCACCAAACACAACACACACTGGCCCAGCTCACCGAACACAACACACGATCACAGCACACACACTGGCCCAGCTCACAGTTCACAAAACACACTGGCCCAGCTCACAGTTCACAAAACACACTGGCCCAGCTCACCGAACACACACTGGCCCAGCTAACAGAACACAACACACACCGGCCAAGCTCACCGATCACAACACACGATCACAGCACACACTGGCCCAGCTCACCGATCACAACACACACTGGCCTAGCTCACCGATCACAACACACGATCACAGCACACACTGGCCCAGCTCAACGATCACAACACACACTGGCCTAGCTCACCGATCACAACACACGATCACTACACATACTGGCCCAGCTCACCTGAACACAACAAACACTGGCCAAGCTCACCGAACACAACACACACTGGCCCAGCTCACCGATCACAACAAACGATCAAACACTGGCCCAGCTCACCGATCAGTACACACACTGGCCCGGCTCACCGATCACAACAAATGATCACAACACACACTGGCCCAGCTCGCCGATCACAACACACACTGGCCCAGCTCACCAAACAGAACACACACTGGCCCACCTCACCGATCACAGACCAGCTGCAAACACTGGCCCAGCTCTCCGATCACAGCACACTGGCCAAGCTCACTGATCACAACACATACTGGCCCAGCTCACCGATCACAACACACACTGGCCAAGATCACCAATCACAACACACACTGGCACAGCTCACCGATACCAACACATACTTGCACAGCTCAAAAATCACAACATGCACTGGCCCAGCTCATTGAACACAACACACACTGGCCCAGCTCACCGATGACAGCACACACTGGCCCAGCTAACCGATCAGAACACATGATCACAACACACACTGGCCTACAGTAGCTAAACGATCACAACACACGATCACAGCACACACTGGCCCAGCTCACCGAACACAACACACGATCACAGCACACACACTGGCCCAGCTCACAGTTCACAAAACACACTGGCCCAGCTCACAGTTCACAAAACACACTGGCCCAGCTCACCGACCACACACTGGCCCAGCTAACAGAACACAACACACACCGGCCAAGCTCACCGATCACAACACACGATCACAGCACACACTGGCCCAGCTCACCGATCACAACACACACTGGCCTAGCTCACCGATCACAACACACGATCACAGCACACACTGGCCCAGCTCAACGATCACTACACATACTGGCCCAGCTCACCTGAACACAACACACACTGGCCAAGCTCACCGAACACAACACACACTGGCCCAGCTCACCAAACAGAAAACACACTGGCCCAGCTCACTGATCACAGCACACAGTGGCCCAGCTCACCGATCCCTGCAAACACTGTCCCTATGGATTGGCCTATGTATGTGTGATGCTACTTTTTGCTGACTTAAAAACTAAGTAGCATCTCTACAAAAACGAATCAGATAGGGAGCTTTAATTGGACACTTTTAATTTTAGCCTATAAATATTCTTTGTCAGTATTCAGCGCATGAACGTACCGATACACAGGACGCATTTGCTGTAGCTTTGCAGAAACACATACTGAAAGCGTTAACTCGAATGAAAACACAAAAACATGCCACCAAAATGATTCAAACAGATCCCTGCAGCTTGAGAGAGGCTATTTTAAAAGTAACTGTTCAAAATCATGCCCATTAACACGCTCATTTTCCAACTCCCCTAGAGTTAAACAGTTGAGTTTTATCATTTTCAAACCCATTCAGCTAATCTCCGGTCTGGCGGTAACACTTTTAGCTTAGCTTAGCATAGATCATTGAATCCAATTACACCATTAGCATCTCGCTCAAAAATGGCCAAAGAGTTTTGATATTTTTTCTATTTAAAACTTGACTCTTATGTAGTTACATCGTCTACTAAGACCAGTCAGAAAATGACAGGTTACGATTTTCTAGGCCGATATGGCTAGGAACTATATAAACTCATCACTTTTAAAAAACTACAATTAATAAACAACTTGTTTGGACTACAATGCATATTTTCCAGGATTTATGATACCACAAATATAGACAAATGGGACGAGACCTGGTTGAGCTGCACTAAAGAAGGCAGGAGTGTTATTACTATGTCGGAGACACGCTAGCTTTCCCAAAGTAGACTAACTTAAAATGGTTACAATCAAACACATTTAAATAACGCTCAAAAACGTATTTGATTATGACGCAAAATTCACACTGAAGCTACCAGTAAGGAGCTATGGAAAGAGGTTTCACATTTCCCGAGCACTGTCCTAGCTCACCGATCACAGCACAAACTGGCCCAGATCACCAATCACAACACACTGGCCAAGCTCTCCGATCACAGCACACACTGGCCCAGCTCACTGATCACATCACACTGGCCCAGCTCACTGATCACAACACACACTGGCCCAGCTCACCGATCACAACACACTGGCCCAGCTCACCAATCACAGCACACACTGGCCCAGCTCACCGATAACAGCACACACTGGCCCAGCTCACCGAACAAAACACACATTGGCCGAGCTAACCAATCACAACACACTTTCACAACACACACTGGCCCAGCTCACCGATGACAGCACACACTGGCCCAGCTCACCAAAAACAACACACACTGGCCCAGCTCACCGATCACAACACACGATCAAATCACACACTGTCCCAGCTCAACGATCACAACACACACTGGCCCAGCTCACTGATCACAACACACGATCACAGCGCACACTGGCCAAGCTCACCGATCACAACACATGATCACAGCACACACTGGCCCAGCTCACCGATCACAACACACAATGGCCCAGCTCACTGAAAACAAAACACACTGGCCCAGCTCACTGATCACAACACACGATCACAGCAAACACTGGCCCAGCTCACCGATCACAACACACAATGGCCCAGCTCATCAAACACAACACACGATCACAGCACACACTGGCCAAGCTCACCGATAACAACACACAATGGCCCAGCTCACCGAACACAAAACACACTGGCCCAGCTCACCGATCACAACACACAATCACAGCACACACTGGCCCAGCTCACCGATCACAACACACAATGGCCCAGCTCCCCGAACACAACACACTCTGGCCCAGCTCACCGATCACAACACACGATCACAGCACACACTGGCTAAGCTCACCGATCACAAAACACGATCGCAGCACACACTGGCCAAGCTCAACGATCACTACACATACTGGCCCAGCCCACCTGAACACAACACACACTGGCCCAGCTCACCGATCACAACACACGATCACAGCACACACTGGCCCAGCTCACCGATCAGTACACACACTGGCCCGGCTCACCAATCACAAAAAATGATCACAACACACACTAGCCAAGCTCAACAATCACTACACACACTGGCCCAGCTCACCAAACAGAACACACACTGGCCCAGCTCACTGATCACAGCACACGGTGGCCCAGCTCACCGATCCCCGCAAACACTGGCCCAGCTCTCCGGTCACACCACACTTGGGCCCAGCTCACCAAACACAACACACACTCGCCCAGCTCACCGATCACCGCACACACTGGCCCAGCTCACCGAAAGCAGCACACACTGGCCCAGCTCACCGATCACAACACACACTGGCCCAACTCACCAAACAAAACACACACTGGCCCAGCTCTGCGATCGCAACACACACCGGCCCTGATAACTGATCACAACACGCACTGGCCCAGCTCACTGAACACAACACACACTGGCACAGCTCACCGATGACAGCACAAACTGGCCCAGCTAACTGATCAGAACACACACTGGCCAAGCTCACCAAACACAACACACACTCGCCCAGCTCACCGAAAACAACACACACTGGCCCAGCTCAACAATCACTACACACACTGGCCATGCTCAGCAAACACAACAAACACTGGCACAGCTCACCGATGACAGCACACACTGGCCCAGCTAACTGATCAGAACACTCACTGGCCAAGCTCACCAAACACAACACACACTCGCCCAGCTCACCGATCGCCGCACACACTAGCCCAGCTCACCGAAAGCAGCACACACTGGCCCAGCTCACCGAACACAACACACAGTGACCCAGCTCACCGATCACAACACACACTGGCCCAGCTCACTGAAAACAACACACACTGGCCCAGCTCACCGAACACAACACACACTGGCCCAGCTCACAGTTCACAAAACCAATGGCCCAGCTCACCAAACACAACACACACTGGCCCAGCTCACCGAACACAACACACGATCACAGCACACACACTGGCCCAGCTCACAGTTCACAAAACACACTGGCCCAGCTCACAGTTCACAAAACACACTGGCCCAGCTCACCGAACACACACTGGCCCAGCTAACAGAACACAACACACACCGGCCAAGCTCACCGATCACAACACACGATCACAGCACACACTGGCCCAGCTCACCGATCACAACACACACTGGCCTAGCTCACCGATCACAACACACGATCACAGCACACACTGGCCCAGCTCAACGATCACTACACATACTGGCCCAGCTCACCTGAACACAACACACACTGGCCAAGCTCACCGAACACAACACACACTGGCCCAGCTCACCGATCACAACAAACGATCAAACACTGGCCCAGCTCACCGATCAGTACACACACTGGCCCGGCTCACTGATCACAACAAATGATCACAACACACACTGGCCCAGCTCGCCGATCACAACACACACTGGCCCAGCTCACCAAACAGAACACACACTGGCCCACCTCACCGATCACAGACCAGCTGCAAACACTGGCCCAGCTCTCCGATCACAGCACACTGGCCAAGCTCACTGATCACAACACATACTGGCCCAGCTCACCGATCACAACACACACTGGCCCAGCTCACCGAAAGCAGCACACACTGGCCCAGCTCACCGATCACAACACACACTGGCCCAACTCACCAAACAAAACACACACTGGCCCAGCTCTGCGATCGCAACACACACCGGCCCTGATAACTGATCACAACACGCACTGGCCCAGCTCACTGAACACAACACACACTGGCACAGCTCACCGATGACAGCACAAACTGGCCCAGCTAACTGATCAGAACACACACTGGCCAAGCTCACCAAACACAACACACACTCGCCCAGCTCACCGAAAACAACACACACTGGCCCAGCTCAACAATCACTACACACACTGGCCATGCTCAGCAAACACAACAAACACTGGCACAGCTCACCGATGACAGCACACACTGGCCCAGCTAACTGATCAGAACACTCACTGGCCAAGCTCACCAAACACAACACACACTCGCCCAGCTCACCGATCGCCGCACACACTAGCCCAGCTCACCGAAAGCAGCACACACTGGCCCAGCTCACCGAACACAACACACAGTGACCCAGCTCACCGATCACAACACACACTGGCCCAGCTCACTGAAAACAACACACACTGGCCCAGCTCACCGAACACAACACACACTGGCCCAGCTCACAGTTCACAAAACCAATGGCCCAGCTCACCAAACACAACACACACTGGCCCAGCTCACCGAACACAACACACGATCACAGCACACACACTGGCCCAGCTCACAGTTCACAAAACACACTGGCCCAGCTCACAGTTCACAAAACACACTGGCCCAGCTCACCGAACACACACTGGCCCAGCTAACAGAACACAACACACACCGGCCAAGCTCACCGATCACAACACACGATCACAGCACACACTGGCCCAGCTCACCGATCACAACACACACTGGCCTAGCTCACCGATCACAACACACGATCACAGCACACACTGGCCCAGCTCAACGATCACTACACATACTGGCCCAGCTCACCTGAACACAACACACACTGGCCAAGCTCACCGAACACAACACACACTGGCCCAGCTCACCGATCACAACAAACGATCAAACACTGGCCCAGCTCACCGATCAGTACACACACTGGCCCGGCTCACCGATCACAACAAATGATCACAACACACACTGGCCCAGCTCGCCGATCACAACACACACTGGCCCAGCTCACCAAACAGAACACACACTGGCCCACCTCACCGATCACAGACCAGCTGCAAACATTGGCCCAGCTCTCCGATCACAGCACACTGGCCAAGCTCACTGATCACAACACATACTGGCCCAGCTCACCGATCACAACACACACTGGCCAAGATCAACAATCACAACACACACTGGCACAGCTCACCGATACCAACACATACTTGCACAGCTCAAAAATCACAACATGCACTGGCCCAGCTCATTGAACACAACACACACTGGCCCAGCTCACCGATGACAGCACACACTGGCCCAGCTAACCGATCAGAACACATGATCACAACACACACTGGCCTACAGTAGCTAAACGATCACAACACACGATCACAGCACACACTGGCCCAGCTCACCGAACACAACACACGATCACAGCACACACACTGGCCCAGCTCACAGTTCACAAAACACACTGGCCCAGCTCACAGTTCACAAAACACACTGGCCCAGCTCACCGACCACACACTGGCCCAGCTAACAGAACACAACACACACCGGCCAAGCTCACCGATCACAACACACGATCACAGCACACACTGGCCCAGCTCACCGATCACAACACACACTGGCCTAGCTCACCGATCACAACACACGATCACAGCACACACTGGCCCAGCTCAACGATCACTACACATACTGGCCCAGCTCACCTGAACACAACACACACTGGCCAAGCTCACCGAACACAACACACAATGGCCCAGCTCATCAAACACAACACACGATCACAGCACACACTGGCCAAGCTCACCGATAACAACACACAATGGCCCAGCTCACCGAACACAAAACACACTGGCCCAGCTCACCGATCACAACACACAATCACAGCACACACTGGCCCAGCTCACCGATCACAACACACAATGGCCCAGCTCCCCGAACACAACACACTCTGGCCCAGCTCACCGATCACAACACACGATCACAGCACACACTGGCTAAGCTCACCGATCACAAAACACGATCGCAGCACACACTGGCCAAGCTCAACGATCACTACACATACTGGCCCAGCCCACCTGAACACAACACACACTGGCCCAGCTCACCGATCACAACACACGATCACAGCACACACTGGCCCAGCTCACCGATCAGTACACACACTGGCCCGGCTCACCAATCACAAAAAATGATCACAACACACACTAGCCAAGCTCAACAATCACTACACACACTGGCCCAGTTCACCAAACAGAACACACACTGGCCCAGCTCACTGATCACAGCACACGGTGGCCCAGCTCACCGATCCCCGCAAACACTGGCCCAGCTCTCCGGTCACACCACACTTGGGCCCAGCTCACCAAACACAACACACACTCGCCCAGCTCACCGATCACCGCACACACTGGCCCAGCTCACCGAAAGCAGCACACACTGGCCCAGCTCACCGATCACAACACACACTGGCCCAACTCACCAAACAAAACACACACTGGCCCAGCTCTGCGATCGCAACACACACCGGCCCTGATAACTGATCACAACACGCACTGGCCCAGCTCACTGAACACAACACACACTGGCACAGCTCACCGATGACAGCACAAACTGGCCCAGCTAACTGATCAGAACACACACTGGCCAAGCTCACCAAACACAACACACACTCGCCCAGCTCACCGAAAACAACACACACTGGCCCAGCTCAACAATCACTACACACACTGGCCATGCTCAGCAAACACAACAAACACTGGCACAGCTCACCGATGACAGCACACACTGGCCCAGCTAACTGATCAGAACACTCACTGGCCAAGCTCACCAAACACAACACACACTCGCCCAGCTCACCGATCGCCGCACACACTAGCCCAGCTCACCGAAAGCAGCACACACTGGCCCAGCTCACCGAACACAACACACAGTGACCCAGCTCACCGATCACAACACACACTGGCCCAGCTCACTGAAAACAACACACACTGGCCCAGCTCACCGAACACAACACACACTGGCCCAGCTCACAGTTCACAAAACCAATGGCCCAGCTCACCAAACACAACACACACTGGCCCAGCTCACCGAACACAACACACGATCACAGCACACACACTGGCCCAGCTCACAGTTCACAAAACACACTGGCCCAGCTCACAGTTCACAAAACACACTGGCCCAGCTCACCGAACACACACTGGCCCAGCTAACAGAACACAACACACACCGGCCAAGCTCACCGATCACAACACACGATCACAGCACACACTGGCCCAGCTCACCGATCACAACACACACTGGCCTAGCTCACCGATCACAACACACGATCACAGCACACACTGGCCCAGCTCAACGATCACTACACATACTGGCCCAGCTCACCTGAACACAACACACACTGGCCAAGCTCACCGAACACAACACACACTGGCCCAGCTCACCGATCACAACAAACGATCAAACACTGGCCCAGCTCACCGATCAGTACACACACTGGCCCGGCTCACCGATCACAACAAATGATCACAACACACACTGGCCCAGCTCGCCGATCACAACACACACTGGCCCAGCCCACCAAACAGAACACACACTGGCCCACCTCACCGATCACAGACCAGCTGCAAACACTGGCCCAGCTCTCCGATCACAGCACACTGGCCAAGCTCACTGATCACAACACATACTGGCCCAGCTCACCGATCACAACACACACTGGCCCAGCTCACCGAAAGCAGCACACACTGGCCCAGCTCACCGATCACAACACACACTGGCCCAACTCACCAAACAAAACACACACTGGCCCAGCTCTGCGATCGCAACACACACCGGCCCTGATAACTGATCACAACACGCACTGGCCCAGCTCACTGAACACAACACACACTGGCACAGCTCACCGATGACAGCACAAACTGGCCCAGCTAACTGATCAGAACACACACTGGCCAAGCTCACCAAACACAACACACACTCGCCCAGCTCACCGAAAACAACACACACTGGCCCAGCTCAACAATCACTACACACACTGGCCATGCTCAGCAAACACAACAAACACTGGCACAGCTCACCGATGACAGCACACACTGGCCCAGCTAACTGATCAGAACACTCACTGGCCAAGCTCACCAAACACAACACACACTCGCCCAGCTCACCGATCGCCGCACACACTAGCCCAGCTCACCGAAAGCAGCACACACTGGCCCAGCTCACCGAACACAACACACAGTGACCCAGCTCACCGATCACAACACACACTGGCCCAGCTCACTGAAAACAACACACACTGGCCCAGCTCACCGAACACAACACACACTGGCCCAGCTCACAGTTCACAAAACCAATGGCCCAGCTCACCAAACACAACACACACTGGCCCAGCTCACCGAACACAACACACGATCACAGCACACACACTGGCCCAGCTCACAGTTCACAAAACACACTGGCCCAGCTCACAGTTCACAAAACACACTGGCCCAGCTCACCGAACACACACTGGCCCAGCTAACAGAACACAACACACACCGGCCAAGCTCACCGATCACAACACACGATCACAGCACACACTGGCCCAGCTCACCGATCACAACACACACTGGCCTAGCTCACCGATCACAACACACGATCACAGCACACACTGGCCCAGCTCAACGATCACTACACATACTGGCCCAGCTCACCTGAACACAACACACACTGGCCAAGCTCACCGAACACAACACACACTGGCCCAGCTCACCGATCACAACAAACGATCAAACACTGGCCCAGCTCACCGATCAGTACACACACTGGCCCGGCTCACCGATCACAACAAATGATCACAACACACACTGGCCCAGCTCGCCGATCACAACACACACTGGCCCAGCTCACCAAACAGAACACACACTGGCCCACCTCACCGATCACAGACCAGCTGCAAACACTGGCCCAGCTCTCCGATCACAGCACACTGGCCAAGCTCACTGATCACAACACATACTGGCCCAGCTCACCGATCACAACACACACTGGCCAAGATCAACAATCACAACACACACTGGCACAGCTCACCGATACCAACACATACTTGCACAGCTCAAAAATCACAACATGCACTGGCCCAGCTCATTGAACACAACACACACTGGCCCAGCTCACCGATGACAGCACACACTGGCCCAGCTAACCGATCAGAACACATGATCACAACACACACTGGCCTACAGTAGCTAAACGATCACAACACACGATCACAGCACACACTGGCCCAGCTCACCGAACACAACACACGATCACAGCACACACACTGGCCCAGCTCACAGTTCACAAAACACACTGGCCCAGCTCACAGTTCACAAAACACACTGGCCCAGCTCACCGACCACACACTGGCCCAGCTAACAGAACACAACACACACCGGCCAAGCTCACCGATCACAACACACGATCACAGCACACACTGGCCCAGCTCACCGATCACAACACACACTGGCCTAGCTCACCGATCACAACACACGATCACAGCACACACTGGCCCAGCTCAACGATCACTACACATACTGGCCCAGCTCACCTGAACACAACACACACTGGCCAAGCTCACCGAACACAACACACACTGGCCCAGCTCACCGATCACAACACACGATCAAACACTGGCCCAGCTCACCGATCAGTAAACACACTGGCCCCGCTCACCGATCACAACAAATGATCACAACACACACTGGCCCAGCTCGCCGATCACAACACACACTGGCCCAGCTCACCAAACAGAACACACACTGGCCCACCTCACCGATCACAGACCAGCTGCAAACAATGGCCCAGCTCTCCGATCACAGCACACTGGCCAAGCTCACTGATCACAACACATACTGGCCCAGCTCACCGATCACAACACACACTGGCCAAGCTCACCAATCACAACACACACTGGCACAGCTCACCGATACCAACACATACTTGCACAGCTCAACAATCACAACATGCACTGGCCCAGCTCATTGAACACAACACACACTGGCCCAGCTCACCGATGACAGCACACACTGGCCCAGCTAACCGATCAGAACACATGATCACAACAGACACTGGCCTACATTAGCTCAACGATAAAAACACATGATCACAGCACACACTGGCCCAGCTCACCTGAAGACAACACACACTGGCCCAGCTCACCGATGACAGCACACACTGGCCCAGCTCACCGATCACAACACACGATCACAGCACACACTGGCCCAGCTCAGCGATCATAACACACACTCGCCCAGCTCACCGATCACAACACACGATCACAGCACACACTGGCCCAGCTCACCGATCACAACACACAATGACCCAGCTCAAAAAACACAACACACACTGGCCCAGCTCACCATCACAACACACACTGGCCCAGCTCACCAAACAGAAAACACACTGGCCCAGCTCACTGATCACAGCACACAGTGGCCCAGCTCACCGATCCCTGCAAACACTGTCCCAGCTCTCCGATCACAGCACACACGGGCCCAGCTCACCGATCACAACACACACCGGCCCTGATAACCGATCACAACACACACTGGCCCAGCTCACCAATGACAGCACACATTTACTCAGCTAACCGATCAGAACACATGATCACAACACACACTGGCCAAGCTCACCGATCACAACACCCACTGTCCCAGCTCACCGATCACAACACACACACCGGCCCTGATAACTGATTACAACACACACTGGCACAGCTCACCGATCACAACACACAATGGCCCAGCTCAACAAACACAACACACACTGGCCCAGCTCACCGATCACAACACACACTGGCCCAGCTCACCAAACAGAAAACACACTGGCCCAGCTCACGGATCACAGCCCAGCTCACTGATCACAGCACACAGTGGCCCAGCTCACCGATCTCTGCAATCACTGGCCCAGCTCTCCGATCACAGCACACACGGGCCCTGATAACCGATCACAACACACACTGGCACAGCTCACCGATGACAGCACACATTTACTCAACTACACTGCACTGCAGCTACACTCAAGCACACACTGGCCCAGCTAACCAATCAGAATACATGATTACAACACACACTGGCCAAGCTCACCGATCACAACACACACTGGCCCAGCTCACCGAACACAACACACACTCGCCCAGCTCCCGATCACAACACACGATCACAGCACACACTGGCCCAGCTCACCTGAACACAAAACACACTGGCCCAGCTTACTGAACACAACACACTGGCCAAGCTCACCGATCACAACACAAGATCACAAAAGACACTGGCCTACAGTAGCTCACCGATCACAACACACGATCACAACACACACTGGCCCAGCTCACCGATAACAACACACGATCATCACAACACACTGGCCCAGCTCACCTGAACACAACACACACTGGCCCAGCTCATCGATCACAGCTCACACTGGCCCAGCTCACCTAAACACAACACACACTGGCCCAGCTCACCGATCACAACACACACTGGCCCAGCTCACCTGAACACAACACTTACTGGCCCAGCTCACCAATCACAACACAAACTGGCCCAGCTCACCGAACAGAACCCACAATGGCGCAGCTCAACGATCACAGCCCAGCTCACTGTTCACAGCTCACATTGGCCCAGCTCACCGATCCATGCAAACTTTGACCCAGCTCTCCGATCACAGCACACACTGGCCCAGCTCACCAAACACAACACACACTGGCCCAGCTAAACGATCAGAACACATGATCACAACACACACTGGCCAAGGTCACCGATCACAACACACACTGGCCCAGCTCACCGATCACAGCACACACTGGTCCAGCTCACCGAACACAACACATACTGGCTGAGCTAACCGATCCCAACACGCACTGGCCGAGCTAACCAATCACAACACACGATCACAGCACACACTGGCCCAGCTCACCGTTCACAAAACACACTGGCCCAGCTCACCGATCACAACACACACCGGCCCTGATAACTGATCACAACACACAATCACAGCACACACTGGCCCAGCTCACCGTTCACAAAACACACTGGCCCAGCTCACCGTTCACAAAACACACTGGCCCAGCTCACCGATGACAGCACACACTGACCCAGCTAACCGATCAGAACACATGATCACAACACACACTGTCCAAGCTCACCAATCACAACACACATTGGCCCAGCTGACCGATCACAGTCCAGCCCACCGATCACAACACACACCGGCCCTGATAACTGATCACAACACACACTGGCCCAGCTCACCGATCACAGCCCAGCTCACTGATCACAGCACACAGTAGCCCAGCTCACCGATCCCTGCAAACACTGGCCCAGCTCTCCGATCACAGCACACACGGGCCCAGCTCACCGATCACAACACACACCGGCCCTGATAACTGATCACAACACACACTGGCCCAGCTCACCGATGACAGCACACATTTACCCAGCTAACCAATCAGAACACAAGATCACAACACACACTGGCCAAGCTCACCGATCACAGCCCAGCTCACTGATCACAACACACACACCGGCCCTGATAACTGATTACAACACACACTGGCACCGATCACAACACATACTGGCACAGCTCACCGATCACAACACGCACTGGCCCAGCTCACTGAACACAACACACACTGGCCCAGCTCACCGATGACAGCACACACTGGCCCAGATAACCGATCAGAACACATGATTAAAACACACACTGGCCAAGCTCACCGATCACAACACACACTGGCCCAGCTCACCGATCACAACACACACTGGCCCAGCTCAACGAACACAACACACACTGGCCAAGCTCACCGAACACAACACACACTGGCCCAGCTCACCGATCTCAACACACACTCGCCCAGCTCACCGATCACAACACAAGATCACAGCACTCACTTGCCCAGCTCACCTGAACACAACACACACTGGCCAAGCTCACCGATGACAGCACACACTGGCCCTGATAACTGATTACAACACACACTGGCACAGCTCACTGATCACAACACATACTGGCACAGCTCACCGATCACAACACGCACTGGCCCAGCTCACTGAACACAACACACACTGGCCCAGCTCACCGATGACAGCACACACTGGCCCAGCTAACCGATCAGAACACATGATTAAAACACACACTGGCCAAGCTCACCGATCATAACACACACTGGCCCAGCTCACCGATCACAACACACACTGGCCCAGCTCACCGAACACAACACACACTGGCCCAGCTCACCGAACACAACACACACTGGCCCTGCTCACCGATCTCAACACACACTCGCCCAGCTCACCGATCACAACACAAGATCACAGCACTCACTTGCCCAGCTCACCTGAACACAGCACACACTGGCCAAGCTCACCGATCACAACACATGATCACAAAAGACACTGGCCTACAGTATTTTAACGATCACAACACAGGATCACAGCCCACACTGGCCAAGCTCACCGATCACAACACACACTGGCCCAGCTTACCGAACACAACACACACTGGCCAAGCTCACCGATCACAGCACACACTGGCCCAGCTCACCTGAACACAACACACACTGGCCCAGCTCACATGATTACAACACACACTGGCCCAGCTCACCGATCACAACACACACTGGCCCAGCTCACAGAGCAGAACACAGTGGCCCAGGTCACCGATCCCTGCAATATCTGGCCCAGCTCTCCGATCACAGCACACACGGGCCCAGCTCACCGATCACAACACACTGGCCCAGCTCACCAAACACAACACAACACACACTGGCCCAGCTAACCGATCAGAAAAGATGATCACAACACACACTGGCCCAGCTCACTGATCACAACACACACCGGCCCTGATAACTGATCACAACACACGATCACAGCACACACTGGCCCAGCTCACCGATGACAACACACACTGACCCAGCTCACTGAACACAACACACACTGGCCCAGCTCACCGATCACAGCCCAGCTCACCGATCACAACACACACCGGCTCTGATAACTGATCACAACACACGATCACAGCACACACTGGCCCAGCTCACCGTTCACAAAACACACTGGCCCAGCTCACCGATGACAGCACACACTGACCCAGCTAACCGATCAGAACACACACTGTCCAAGCTCACCGATCACAACACACACTGGCCCAGCTCACCGATCACAGCCCAGCTCACCGAACACAACACACATCGGCCCTGATAACTGATCACAACACACACTGGCACAGCTCACCGATCACAACACACACTGGCCCAGCTCACCGATCACAACACGCACTGGCCCAGCTCACCGATGACAGCACACACTGGCCCAGCTCACCGATGACAGCATACACTGACCCAGGTAACCGATTAGAACACATGATTACCACACACACTGGCCAAGCTCACCAATCACAGCACACACTGGCCCAGCTCACCAAACACAGCACACACTGGCCCAGCTCACCGAACACAGCACACACTGGCCAAGCTCACAGATCACAACACAAGATCACGGAACACACTGGCCCAGCTCAACGATCACAACTCACACTGGCCCAGCTCACCGATCACAGCCAAGCTCACTGAACACAACACACACTGGCCCAGCTCACCGATCACAACACACGATCACAGCACACACTGGCCAAGCTCACCGATCACAACACACGATCACAGAACACACTGGCCCAGCTCACCGATCACAACACACACCGGCCCTGATTACTGATCACAACACACGATCACAGCACACACTGGCCAAGCTCACCGATCACAACACACACTGGCCCAGCACACCGATCACAGCCCAGCTCACCGATCACAACACACACCGGTCCTGATAACTGATCACACGATCACAGCACACACTGGCCAAGCTCACCGAACACAACACACACCGGCCGAGATAACCGATCACAACACACGATCACAGCACACACTGGCCCAGCTCACTGTTCACAAAGCACACGGGCCCAGCTCACCGAACACAACACCCACTGGCCCAGCTCACCAATGACAGCACACACTGACCCAGCTAACCGATCAGAACACATGATTACCACACACACTGGCCAAGCTCACCGATCACAGCACACATTGGCCCAGCTCACCGAACACAGCACACACTGGCCCAGCTCACCGATCACAGCACACACTGGCCCAGCTCACCGATCACAACACACACCGGCCCTGATAACCGAACACAACACACACTGACCCAGCTCACCGAACACAACACACAGGCCCAGCTCACCGAACACAACACACACCGGCCCAGCTCACCGATCACAACACACACTGGCCCAGCTCACCGATCACAGCCCAGCTCACCGATCACAACACACACCGGCCCTGATAAATGATCACAACACACGATCACAGCACACACTGGCCCAGCTCACCGTTCACAAAACACAATGGCCCAGCTCGCCGATGACAGGCACACACTGACCCAGCTAACCGATCAGAACACACACTGTCCAAGCTCACCGATCACAACACACACTTGCCCAGCTGACCGATCACAGCCCAGCTCACCGAACACAACACACACCGGCCCTGATAACTGATCACAACACACACTGGCACTGCTCACCAATCACAACACACACTGGCCCAGCTCACCGATCACAACACGCACTGGCCCAGCTCACCAATGACAGCACACACTGGCCCAGCTAACCGATCAGAACACATGATTACCACACACACTGGCCAAGCTCACCGATCACAGCACACACTGGCCCAGCTCACGGAACACAGCACACACTGGCCCAGCTCACCGATCACAACACACGATCACAGCACACACTGGCCAAGCTCACCGATCACAACACACGATCACAGAACACACTGGCCCAGGTCACCGATCACAACACACACCGGCCCTGATAACTGATCACAACACACGATCACAGCACACACTGGCCAAGCTCACCGATCACAACACACACTGGCCCAGCACACCGATCACAGCCCAGCTCACCGATCACAACACACACCGGTCCTGATAACTGATCACAACACACGATCACAGCACACACTGGCCAAGCTCACCGAACACAACACACACTGGCCGAGCTAACCGATCACAACACACGATCACAGCACACACTGGCCCAGCTCACTGTTCACAAAGCACACGGGCCCAGCTCACCGAACACAACACACACTGGCCCAGCTCACCGAACACAGCACACACTGGCCCAGCTCACCGATGACAACACACACTGACCCAGCTCACTGAACACAACACACACTGGCCCAGCTCACCGATGACAACACACACTGGCCCAGCTCACCGATCACAACACACACCGGCCCTGATAACCGAACACAACACACACTGACCCAGCTCACCGAACACAACACACAGGCCCAGCTCACCGAACACAACACACACCGGCCCAGCTCACCGATCACAACACACACTGGCCCAGCTCACCGATCACAGCCCAGCTCACCGATCACAACACACACCGGCTCTGATAACTGATCACAACACACGATCACAGCACACACTGGCCCAGCTCACCGTTCACAAAACACACTGACCCAGCTAACCGATCAGAACACACACTGTCCAAGCTCACCGATCACAAACACACTGGCCCAGCTGACCGATCACAGCCCAGCTCACCGAACACAACACACACCGGCCCTGATAACTGATCACAACACACGATCACAGCACACACTGGCCCAGCTCAGCGATCATAACACACACTCGCCCAGCTCACCGATCACAACACACGATCACAGCACACACTGGCCCAGCTCACCGATCACAGCACACACTGGCCCAGCTCACCTGAACACAACACACACTGGCCCAGCTCACATGATTACAACACACACTGGCCCAGCTCACCGATCACAACACACACTGGCCCAGCTCACAGAGCAGAACACAGTGGCCCAGGTCACCGATCCCTGCAATATCTGGCCCAGCTCTCCGATCACAGCACACACGGGCCCAGCTCACCGATCACAACACACTGGCCCAGCTCACCAAACACAACACAACACACACTGGCCCAGCTAACCGATCAGAAAAGATGATCACAACACACACTGGCCCAGCTCACTGATCACAACACACACCGGCCCTGATAACTGATCACAACACACGATCACAGCACACACTGGCCCAGCTCACCGATGACAACACACACTGACCCAGCTCACTGAACACAACACACACTGGCCCAGCTCACCGATGACAACACACACTGGCCCAGCTCACCGATCACAACACACACCGGCCCTGATAACCGAACACAACACACACTGACCCAGCTCACCGAACACAACACACAGGCCCAGCTCACCGAACACAACACACACCGGCCCAGCTCACCGATCACAACACACACTGGCCCAGCTCACCGATCACAGCCCAGCTCACCGATCACAACACACACCGGCTCTGATAACTGATCACAACACACGATCACAGCACACACTGGCCCAGCTCACCGTTCACAAAACACACTGGCCCAGCTCACCGATGACAGCACACACTGACCCAGCTAACCGATCAGAACACACACTGTCCAAGCTCACCGATCACAACACACACTGGCCCAGCTCACCGATCACAGCCCAGCTCACCGAACACAACACACATCGGCCCTGATAACTGATCACAACACACACTGGCACAGCTCACCGATCACAACACACACTGGCCCAGCTCACCGATCACAACACGCACTGGCCCAGCTCACCGATGACAGCACACACTGGCCCAGCTCACCGATGACAGCATACACTGACCCAGGTAACCGATTAGAACACATGATTACCACACACACTGGCCAAGCTCACCAATCACAGCACACACTGGCCCAGCTCACCAAACACAGCACACACTGGCCCAGCTCACCGAACACAGCACACACTGGCCAAGCTCACAGATCACAACACAAGATCACGGAACACACTGGCCCAGCTCAACGATCACAACTCACACTGGCCCAGCTCACCGATCACAGCCAAGCTCACTGAACACAACACACACTGGCCCAGCTCACCGATCACAACACACGATCACAGCACACACTGGCCAAGCTCACCGATCACAACACACGATCACAGAACACACTGGCCCAGCTCACCGATCACAACACACACCGGCCCTGATTACTGATCACAACACACGATCACAGCACACACTGGCCAAGCTCACCGATCACAACACACACTGGCCCAGCACACCGATCACAGCCCAGCTCACCGATCACAACACACACCGGTCCTGATAACTGATCACACGATCACAGCACACACTGGCCAAGCTCACCGAACACAACACACACCGGCCGAGATAACCGATCACAACACACGATCACAGCACACACTGGCCCAGCTCACTGTTCACAAAGCACACGGGCCCAGCTCACCGAACACAACACCCACTGGCCCAGCTCACCAATGGCAGCACACACTGACCCAGCTAACCGATCAGAACACATGATTACCACACACACTGGCCAAGCTCACCGATCACAGCACACATTGGCCCAGCTCACCGAACACAGCACACACTGGCCCAGCTCACCGATGACAACACACACTGACCCAGCTCACTGAACACAACACACACTGGCCCAGCTCACCGATCACAACACACACTGGCCCAGCTCACCGATCACAGCACACACTGGCCCAGCTCACCGATCACAACACACACCGGCCCTGATAACCGAACACAACACACACTGACCCAGCTCACCGAACACAACACACAGGCCCAGCTCACCGAACACAACACACACCGGCCCAGCTCACCGATCACAACACACACTGGCCCAGCTCACCGATCACAGCCCAGCTCACCGATCACAACACACACCGGCCCTGATAAATGATCACAACACACGATCACAGCACACACTGGCCCAGCTCACCGTTCACAAAACACAATGGCCCAGCTCGCCGATGACAGGCACACACTGACCCAGCTAACCGATCAGAACACACACTGTCCAAGCTCACCGATCACAACACACACTTGCCCAGCTGACCGATCACAGCCCAGCTCACCGAACACAACACACACCGGCCCTGATAACTGATCACAACACACACTGGCACTGCTCACCAATCACAACACACACTGGCCCAGCTCACCGATCACAACACGCACTGGCCCAGCTCACCGATGACAGCACACACTGGCCCAGCTAACCGATCAGAACACATGATTACCACACACACTGGCCAAGCTCACCGATCACAGCACACACTGGCCCAGCTCACGGAACACAGCACACACTGGCCCAGCTCACCGATCACAACACACGATCACAGCACACACTGGCCAAGCTCACCGATCACAACACACGATCACAGAACACACTGGCCCAGGTCACCGATCACAACACACACCGGCCCTGATAACTGATCACAACACACGATCACAGCACACACTGGCCAAGCTCACCGATCACAACACACACTGGCCCAGCACACCGATCACAGCCCAGCTCACCGATCACAACACACACCGGTCCTGATAACTGATCACAACACACGATCACAGCACACACTGGCCAAGCTCACCGAACACAACACACACTGGCCGAGCTAACCGATCACAACACACGATCACAGCACACACTGGCCCAGCTCACTGTTCACAAAGCAAACGGGCCCAGCTCACCGAACACAACACACACTGGCCCAGCTCACCGAACACAGCACACACTGGCCCAGCTCACCGATGACAACACACACTGACCCAGCTCACTGAACACAACACACACTGGCCCAGCTCACCGATGACAACACACACTGGCCCAGCTCACCGATCACAACACACACCGGCCCTGATAACCGAACACAACACACACTGACCCAGCTCACCGAACACAACACACAGGCCCAGCTCACCGAACACAACACACACCGGCCCAGCTCACCGATCACAACACACACTGGCCCAGCTCACCGATCACAGCCCAGCTCACCGATCACAACACACACCGGCTCTGATAACTGATCACAACACACGATCACAGCACACACTGGCCCAGCTCACCGTTCACAAAACACACTGACCCAGCTAACCGATCAGAACACACACTGTCCAAGCTCACCGATCACAAACACACTGGCCCAGCTGACCGATCACAGCCCAGCTCACCGAACACAACACACACCGGCCCTGATAACTGATCACAACACACACTGGCACTGCTCACCAATCACAACACACACTGGCCCAGCTCACTGATCACAACACGCACTGGCCCAG
The DNA here is from genome assembly GCF_963082965.1 of Carassius carassius. Classification (NCBI taxonomy): domain Eukaryota; kingdom Metazoa; phylum Chordata; class Actinopteri; order Cypriniformes; family Cyprinidae; genus Carassius; species Carassius carassius. The sequence continues at coordinate 4,895,278 of NC_081756.1, forward strand.
CTCACCGATGACAGCACACACTGGCCCAGTTCACCGATGACAACACACACTGGCCCAGCTAACCGATCAGAACACATGATTACTACACACACTGGCCAAGCTCACCGATTACAGCACACACTGGCCCAGCTCACGGAACACAGCACACACTGGCCCAGCTCACCGAACACAGCACACACTGGCCAAGCTCACAGATCACAACACACGATCACAGAACACACTGGCCCAGCTCAACGATCACAACTCACACTGGCCCAGCTCACTGATCACAGCCAAGCTCACTGATCACAGCATGCACTGGCCCGGCTCACAGATCACTGCACACACTGGCCCAGCTCACTGAACACAACACACACTGGCCCAGCTCACTGATCACAACACACAATCACAGCACACAATGGCCAAGCTCACCGATCACAACACGATCACAGAACACACTGGCCCAGCTCACTGATCACAACACACAATCACAGCACACAATGGCCAAGCTCACCGATCACAACACGATCACAGAACACACTGGCCCAGCTCACCAATCACAACACACACCGGCCCTGATAACTGATCACAACACACGATCACAGCACACACTGGCCAAGCTCACCGATCACAACACACACTGGCCCAGCTCAACGATCACAGCCCAGCTCACCGATCACAACACACACCGGTCCTGATAACTGACCACAACACACGATCACAGCACACACTGGCCAAGCTCACCGAACACAACACACACTGGCCGAGCTAACCAATCACAACACATGATCACAGCACACACTGGCCCAGCTCACCATTCACAAAGCACACAGGCCCAGCTCATCGAACACAACACCCACTGGCCCAGCTCACCGATGACAGCACACACTGACCCAGCTAACTGATCAGAACAAATGATTACCACACACACTGGCCCAGCTCACCGATCACAACACACACTGGCCCAGCTCACCGATCACAGCACACAGTGGCCCAGCTCACCGAACACAGCACACACTGGCCCAGCTCCCCGATGACAACACACACTGACCCAGCTCACTGAACACAACACACACTGGCCCAGCTCACCGATCACATTATAATTTAAAATATAATGGGTCACCATACTTGGCTGAATGTCACTTTCACTTCACTCACTTCACAGCACACACTGGCCCAGCTCACCGATCACAACACACACCGGCCCTGATAACCGAACACAACACACACTGGCCCAGCTCACCAATCACAACACACACTGGCCCAGCTCAACGATCACAACACATTTGATGCAGGAACTATTTGAGCCGTTCATGCCAGACTGGGGAGAGAGGTGTTGTAATAATGTAAAATATGTAGAAAATAATGTGTTTTTCGAACAACCTTGTATGAGAGCCTGTTTTAGTACACCCTCAAGACACAATAAAGACTTTGTAAGAGAGCATAATAGGATCCCTTTAAAATAACATGATTCAGGACCAGTGCCACAACTTTTCCCACCCCCTCACCCAAGAGTGTGAAACTAGATTTTATTTATGAAATATAATGGTTTAATTAAAAAACTGCTGAAAATGCATAGGATTTCTTGCATTAATATGATGCTACTATAGCAACAATTTAGGACAGTATGTTTCACAAAGTCGCATTTTAATTGTTACATCTCTGACACAATTTTCCTTTTAAGAAGTGCAGCACTACTGAGTAAGATATGATGGAATATATTTTTTATAGACGGCTAGATGATAGTTGGTTAATTATTTTATGTATTGGGTTTGCTGCTGTTCAAGTTGTTCTAATTTAAAATTATGAATCTGTTAACTAAACCTTTAATTTCTGATTAACTCAAGAAGTATGTGTGTGTCGATATGTGTTTGCTTAAAAACTTATTTCAGTATCTTCATCATTTCCTCCAACATGACCAGTCACCTATAAATATTCTGCTACAATTCTCAGTTGGCATATTCGGTGCAAACCTTGCAGTACTTCTATTAATATATATTTTCTAGATTCTGATCGTCCACTCAGTATATGTCACTAATAGCGCCTCTGTGGCCCTTTCTGACCGAACACAGCGGGAACCATCACCCGAATATTAGTTCCGCCCGGACTCTTTTCTCATACGGACCCAGTACTTTTAGGTCTCAGCTGTGGCTTATCATCTCATTAGTTATTGCCTTTAATAGGCGAAGACTTTCTTTGTTCATTGCTAAGTCTTATCGTTCCCTATGGTCGTAATTCTGAGCATTTATCTCTGTGTTGGATTTTCTGTGTATGACTCTGGACTGTGTACCCCGTTGACGATTACTGCTGCCTGCCATTGCGACCATTGCCTATCTATTGAACTGTGTTCCGGATTACCTACGTTGTTCCTGTTTTCTGGTGATTATTCCTGCCTGTTGACGATTCTAAATAAAGCTTTGCGGATGGATTCGAATGTCTCTGACTCCGTGTTACAGAAGACTTGACCACCTCAGGATCCAGTGGCTTTAGATAGAGTGGTTACTGAATTGACACGACAAGCCTCCCTGTTGACTGTGCATCACCAACAGTTAGATCGGCTGACCACCATGACCGAGGAATTGGTGCGGTCTATGCGGCCGCTCCCACAGGCTGTGCCACAAGATCTCACTGCAGGCCCCACCGCGCCGCCTTCTGCGGTCTTCACCACGGGAATCCACGCACCCCGCTTGGCACTTCCAGAGAAATATGACGGCTCCCCAGGCAAGTGCAGGGGCTTTCTTATGCAGTGTGCCATCTAAGTGAACTAGCTGCCGCCAGGCTCAGTGACAGAGAATGGCAAGGTTTCCCTCGTCTGCACCCTTCTCACCGGTAAGGCCTTGAGCTGGGCAACGGCTTTGTGGGAGGGCCAGCAGATGGTTTTTCCGTCGTATCAGCACTTTCTCACCAAATTCCGAGAGGTGTTTGACCACGCTGAGGATGGCAAGGAGGCGGAGGAGGAACTATTAAACCTTCGCCAGGGATCTTCCACCGCTGCGGATTACGCTCTCACGTTTCGCACGCTAGCAGCCCAGGCGGGCTGGGAAGGAAAACCCCTTAAGACCATGTTCCGTCGAGGGCTTCGCACGGACCTGCAGGCTGAGCTCGCTTGTCGGGATGAGAGCAAGAATTTGGAGGAGTATATGGAGATGGCGATCAAACTGGACCATCTGCTCCGCTCTCGCAGGAGTCGTCAACCACGATTACCTCTCGCCTCACCCCAGTCTTCGGCTCACGCCCTGGAGGAGCCCATGCAAGTGGGATTTTCCCGCCTCTCTGATGAGGAGCGCGAGAGAAGGATGAGAAATCGTCTATGCCTCTACTGTGGTCAGTCTGGTCACTTCCGAGCTCAATGTTCCGCTCGTCCTCCTAGAACCACCAGCACTCGGGTAAGCCACAATTCCTTGTCACCCTCTCTCTTGTTGGATGTGTGCTTGATCATCCATGGCCGCCACATCAAGACTAAAGCCTTTATTGACTCAGGGGCGGCCGGTAACTTTATTGACCAAGACTTTGTTAATCGCCATCGCATATCTCTTGTTCCATGTGACCCTCCTATGGCGGTGGCAGCCCTGGATGGAAGACCACTAGGTGCTGGAAAGACCTACCACATCACTGAGGCCATCACACTGATCACCAGCTCCCTGCACACCGAGACCATCCAGCTCCATGTCACTCAATCACCTCACCACGCCATTATTCTTGGCCACCCCTGGCTCACCCTCCACAATCCACAAATTTCCTGGAAGGATCAGGACATCATCCAGTGGTCCCAATCTTGTCTCCAGCGGTGTCTCAAATCCCCACAGAGGAACCATCACGTGGTCCCAGTTCCCCAACCTGAAGGTCAACCCCCGCAGGACCTTCCCGAGGTTTACTGGGATTTCCACTCGGCATTCAGCAAATCCCGGGCCACCCAGATTCCACCTCATCGGGACACGGATTGTGCCATCGAGCTCTTACCTGGAGCCACGCTCCCCAAGGGTCGTGTAAACCCCCTGCCCCAACCCGAGACTCTGAGCATGCAGCAATACATCGACGAAGAACTCGCCAAGGGGTTCATCCGACCCTCCACCTCACCTACCTCGGCGGGCTTCTTCTTCGTAAAGAAAAAAGACGGATCCTTGCGTCCCTGCATCAACTACCGAGCCCTCAACGAAGTAACCAGCAAGTACCGTTATCCCCTACCCTTGGTACCCTCAGCCCTGGAACAACTCCGCACTGCCCGTATCTTTACCAAGCTCGACCTGAGATGCGCCTACAATCTCATTCGCATCCAGGCAGGTGACGAGTGGAAGACGGCCTTCTCCACGACGACTGGCCACTATGAATATCTGGTCATGCCCTTCGGTCTGTCCAACAGTCCCTCCGTCTTTCAGGCCCTTATCAACGATATTTTCCGAGATATGCTCAACAAGTGCGTCATAGTCTACATTGACGACATACTGATCTACTCCAACACCCTGTCTGAACACGTTCAATACGTACGAACTGTGCTCCAAAGATTAATCCAGAATCAGCTGTACGCCAAACTCTCTAAGTGTGCCTTCCACCTCTCCACCGTCTCCTTCTTAGGATACATCATCTCTGCTGAGGGAGTCACGATGGATGACAGCAAGGTTTCCGCCGTGCTACACTGGCCTCGTCCCCAAACCGTCAAGGACCTCCAACGTTTCCTGGGGTTTGCCAACTTCTATCGAAGATTCATCCGGGGTTTCAGTCAAGTAGCAGCTCCTCTAACTTCTCTCACTCGCAGTGGAGGTGGATCCAATAAGCTGGCATGGTTTACGCTCTGCGAGAAAGCGTTCCAAGTCTGAAGACTCGTTTCACCTCGGCTCCCATCTTGAAACACCCAAACCCCCGACGTCAGTTCACTGTGGAGGTGGACGCCTCCAGCACAGGTATCGGAGCAATACTGTCACAACGCCAGGGAACCCCGGAGAAATTGTACCCTTGTGCCAACTAATCTCGCAAACTCAATCCCGCGGAACGTAATTATGACGTCGGGGACAGAGAACTGTTGGCCATGAAAGCGGCCCTGGAGGAATGGAGACACTGGTTGGAGGGCTCGACCATGCCCTTTCTCATTCTAACCGACCACAAAAACTTGGAGTACTTGAGAACCGCCAGACGTCTCAATGCCCGCCAGGCCAGATGGTCGTTATTCTTCTCCAGGTTTCTCTATACTATAACCTATCGGCCCGGGTCCAAGAACGGTAAGGCGGACGCACTCTCCCGCCAATACGACTTGTCCCAATCAGACACCTCTCCGGCTACCATCATTCCCATCTCCCAGATCGTCTCCCCCGTGCAACGGGACATCATGGCCGAGATCACTGAGGCCCTAGAAACAGACCCTGCTCCTCCGGAATGCCCTCCTGGACTGACCTACGTCCCGGCTCCCCTACGGCATCGCGTACTGACACTGATCCACGAGAGTCCCAGCACCGGCCACCCCGGCATCCAGGCGACCAGGGAACTCGTTCTCAATAAGTTCTGGTGGCCTTCCATGACTCAACAGATTCTAACCTTTGTCAAGGAATGTGTCACATGCAACCAATCCAAATCCCTACGCCAGCGCCCTGCCGGTCTGCTCCAGCCTCTCCCTATCCCAGAAAGACCATGGTCCCACCTGGCCGTCGACTTCATGACTGACTTGCCCCCTTCTCACCACAACACCGTGATCCTCACCATCATTGACCGGTTCTCAAAGTCATGCCGCCTCATTCCGCTTCCCAAACTTCCCACTGCATGGGAGACGGCTCAAGCCTTGCTCAACCAGGTCTTTAGATTTTATGGTTTGCCCGGAGACATAATCTCGGATCGGGGACCCCAATTCACGTCCCGTGTGTGGAGGTCCCTCTGGTCTCAGTTAAATGTCAACGTCAGCCTCACGTCAGGGTACCACCCGCAATCCAATGGACAAGTGGAGAGGCTGAATCAGGAACTCTCCCGCTTCCTACGAGCTTACTGTCACCTCCATCAGGAGGACTGGAGTGAATACCTCATGTGGGCCGAATACGCCCAGAATTCCCTAAGGAAGCCCTCCACCCAACTTACCCCATTCCTCTCATTACCACAAACTATCACAGACTTACTGCTGCAAATGTCTGCCTCCGCAGCTTTCTGCCTTCTCCATTTCTGAAGGAATACCTCTCCAGAAACACCACTGGGCTGACTGCCTTTACGTCTTTTCAGCTAAAAATTAAAATAATAACAAACGAGAGGAGAGGGGGACCAGGACGAGGCCACTCCGGCAGAGACTCCTCCCCTAATGGACGCAGAGGAGAACATTTATCAGATCAACCAGATCTTGGACTCTCGGCGCCGAGGCGGGGTTCTCCAGTATCTCGTGGACTGGGAGGGATACGGCCCCAAGGAGCGGTCTTGGGTCAATTCTAAGGACATGCTCGACCCCCAACTTACTGCTATGTTCCACCGGGAACACTCGGAGAAACCCGCTCCTCGTCCTCGTGGTAGACCTCGGCGCCGAGGAGGAGCTCACATCGGGAACCGTTCGCAGGGGAGGGGCTCTGTCACTAATAGCGCCTCTGTGGCCCTTTCTGACCGAACACAGCGGGAACCATCACCCGAATATTAGTTCCGCCCGGACTCTTTTCTCACACGGACCCAGTACTTTTCCGTCTCAGCTGTGGCTTATCATCTCATTAGTTATTGCCTTTAATAGGCGCAGACTTTCTTTGTTCATTGCGAAGTTTTATCGTTCCCTATGGTCGTAATTCCGAGCATTTATCTCTGTGTTGGATTTTCTGTGTATGACTCTGGACTGTGTACCCCGTTGACGATTACTGCTGCCTGCCATTGCGACCATTGCCTATCTATTGAACTGTGTTCCGGATTACCTACGTTGTTCCTGTTTTCTGGTGATTATTCCTGCCTGTTGACGATTCTAAATAAAGCCTTGCGGATGGATTCAAATGTCTCTGACTCTGTGTTACAGAAGACTTGTAAATGCAGAATATAAATCTGAACAGATCACAACTGTTGTTGGTTGGATTTCTTCAACTCACTGTAAAGCTTTCTGAAAAGAAAAGGTTTCTCCCTGCAAAGCTGTCACAGGAGAAGATCTAAAAGATCACAACATATTCAATGGCTTTGTTCTGAATCTCCTCTATCTTAGTAAGTAATGAAGCTGATGCTGAGCCCTATATTATTCTACAATCTACAACAATCAATAAGAGAATGTCTTGTAGCTGGACTCTGATTTGACGTAACGAGTGAAGTTTAGAATAAAATACTTATTGTATCATATTTGGTTAACCAAAACTTATATTTCAACAATACAATATTCTGCATGGAAACATCTACAATATTTCACTTATCTCAAAGGAACAGGATCTGATGGAGATGATAGACGTAAACAAAGACCATGGCAAAAGCGGCTGCAACAGAGGGCAGCTCGTTTAGGACTTCTGTTCCTTCAATGACAATTTTAATGTCTTTGGGTGGATGGAGAGGATCGTCTTTTCCAGTGATAAAGATTGCCATGGTTATCTGCTCCGATTCCTCAACTTCATTTTCCTGCATAAAAAGAAAGAGAAAATAAGTACGTTATAGCACCATTCTCACTCCAAAGGCGTCAAAAACCGAAGCATGGTCAAGCGCCCCTAGCGTCACTTTTATGACGCCAAATGTGCCTCTCGGCATCGAAATATCGACGCACTAAGACCTTCATTGCTTTCAGTGGGAAACTTTTGGCGTCAGAATTTCGAGGCGAGGACAAGAGATGTTTATCCCTATGAAATCACGTTCTAGAAGTCTCATTCAGCACACATCGCGATACTTGCTATCAGTTCCACAGTTTGGGTGAGTAGTCGTAAATACGCTCTTTTAATGCCTTTTATAAAATGTATTCTCTCTTCTTTATTAATCAGATTATCGCCATATGTTTAATCACTGTATTATATCGGTCATCCGCGGCTGTCTTTGAGTTTCATTGTGTTTAAATAAATGAACACAGCTGCTAATTAGTGTGATTAAACTCTATCTGTCACGTGACGTGCCATAGACCTTCGATCCGTTTTATATTAATTTCAGGTTCAATGCTGTAAGTTGTATTTGTAGTAAAATCATGGTAATCACGACACTTACAATAGTAATAAATGAAATGTGAAGTTAAAACACAGTAAACGGGACATTTACCATGTTTTTACCACAGTAACTGTAGTTTTACTTTGGTATATTAATAATCAATACAACAATACAATAATCACCAAACCAGCTATGTTTGTATCACTGTAATGTTAGTGTTTTTATGTGCTTTTATATGACAGATATCACAGTAATCTTATGTTCTGTACCATGCTTTTAATACCTTTTAATGTAAATACAAAAATAAAACATTAAAAATAAATAAATAATAAAAAAATGTATTTTTTCATCTTGCAGCTCATTCATATCAGTATATATCTAAATATTATGCTCACAGATCATTATTAACATTCTGTATATAATTACATTTTATTTTCTCTCCCCTTTTTTATTATTTTAATTTTTAGCTGAAAAGACGTAAAGGCAGTCAGTCCAGTGGTGTTTCTGGAGAGGTATTCCTTCAGAAATGGAGAAGGCAGAAAGCTGCGGAGGCAGACATTTGCAGCAGTAAGTCTGTGATAGTTTGTCCCTTTTATCAAACATTCCTGCTGTTATAATTTGTACAGCATTTGTTGTTTCTTGGAGTCTTCACTGATGATCTGATGAGTTGAATCAGGTGTGTTTGATCAGGTAGACATCTCAAATGTGCAGTGTTGGGGTTCTCCAGGACCAGGATTGGGAGCCACTGCCTTATGGGACACTTATGTGTTTACAGAGATTTTTAATATCTAATTATCAATATTTCACATACTGTACATTGGACAGCTTTCCGTGGCAAAAAGTCTGACGATTTATTCCAAAACATGATGCATGATGGGATACACTAAGCATTGTATAATGCTCCGGAGCAGTATTGGAGAGGTTTAGTGTGTGTTAAGGATGCTGGTTTTGGCATTATTAAGACCGGGGGCAGTCTTGTGCACACACTGTCACATACACACACTCTCAAGTGGCCAAGACTGCAAGTGTGGGTATCTGGACAGGGTCAAAGTCTTAAATAATGTACCCTAAACACAGTCGCACATCACAGTCTTAATAATTCAGTTTAACACTTGTATGATATTGTTTCATCTGACACTATCAGAAGAATTCATATGACTATACCTTGCTATTAATTACTTGCTTTCAATAATGGATGCATTTAACATTTAATTATACAGCATCTTTACAGAGGCTGCTTTTATGGTCTAAACAAAACCCAGTGTAATGTATAAGTTGAATGTAATTTAATAATATTTCCTTCCTTTCTGTCTTACAGGATTGTTTGCAGATAACACTGTAGTTTTTCGTATTGATAAAGCATTGTGTTCTCTTTTTCAAGCTTCATACAGTAAACTTTACTTGGTGTCTTCCTAATGCTTTTATCATTAAAAAAAGCATCAGTTCTCATCAGGAGTTTTAGTAAAGGAGATATTCATACACAGTCATCCCCTAGTTCCAGTCATGAAGTTAATTAATGATGTTATTGTCAAAGGTAGCAGGTGGTTTGTTTTCCTGAACACTTTCTCTGTCTTCCATTGTTCGGCCAATCAGTGTTTATTTGATGCTGTGCTGATAGATCTATATAGATGATATTACACACTTGACGTGCATGTCTTCATGGTGTTATTTTGTGAGTTTGAAACATTTACATTGTGTTGTATAACATTTTGGTCAATTTAATTTTTAAGAAAATTGATCTTTTTCCAGTGTTCTCTAAAAGACATACTGTATTTACTGTTTTTTTTTTTTAATAAAAGCATTTTCATTTGCATACTGAAAATAGTTAACGTTTACAACATAACTGCCTTTTTATTCTTTATAGTGGCTAAAACGAGCTTGGTGACAGAGTAATTTGGGTACGTCTTTAAATGAGTTTGACATATCAATAAATAATGGAAGATCCTTACAAAAATATGCATGTTCATTATGCTTTATGTATTTATGTGTTAATTCATTCATTCTGTTTTTATTCCTAGAGTTCAAATGGTAGAGAATGGTAAATCACAGAAACACAAATGTGAACAATTTTAACTTTTAAACACAATGTAATATACAATGTAAATTTTAGAAGCACATCATTTGATTAGTAATTATATTTGTCTTTGGTCAAAAAAAAATCTTAAAAATGTGTCATATTTAATGAGAGGAATCTATCTGTTGGATACAACTGCGACTGCTGGGGATGTGCACATCACTATTGCCCAATTTTTGTCAAGCTTGACAACGGAGGAAGGTGTAAACGTTAATAAAACAGAATCTTATAAATATAGCAAATTTAATCTATTGAAAAACGAAAGGTCTCCTTTACCTTATTAGAAATGCAAAATTTACTTGGCAGGAGCCAGGCCTTTCTCCAATTTATATTTGTTATAAAGGAACCCCAACAGAATTTCCCTCTTGGAACAATCTTTCTCTTTGTCTGAAATATTTTGCGGATATGTCTGTTATTGCATTTCCGATCTAAAATACCAATACCCCCCAAACGTAAAGACGGATAAACGCTGTTGCCTTTACTTTTAAAGTAAAATTTAAGGTGACTTGAAATTAACTGAGTTAAACCTACTGGGATGGCTCTCATCAAATTATTATATTCCTTTGGTGGGACTGGAAAATTATGAAGATTCATAAATTGTTCGTAAGTTAAAATATTACCAAACTTGTCAAACACAGATAGAATAGAGTTCAAGTTATTATTAAACCATCTAGGGAAAAAAAGTGATTTATTTCTAACCGTTCTATAAGCATTATTCCAAAGGAGAACTTTATGGGGGGAGAAACCATGGACAAAACACAATTTCCAGGAAAGAAGTAAGTCTGATGATAAAATGAAAGATGATGAAAGTTAGATAAGGAAATAGATAACTTGCCAGGCAGAAAATTACATTTCAGTAAGAAAGATAGGCCACCAAGTTGGTCAAATATCTTATTTGGGATAAAAAAAAATGAAAGACATCTGTCATAAATGGATAAGGAAGTGTGACGACCCCGCTGCTCAGCTTTGATGTCATTGGCTGTGAATTTTTAGGAGAGTCTGTGGTTGGACTATCTTTTAACCCATATTAAACAGCGCATCATGTTAAAAAGTATGTTTTGCTGCTATCATCACATTAGTAATATATTAAGTCAACAATGAAGTGTTGCTATCTTGAGAAAAATGATATCTTTAGTGAGATCCTAACCCTAAGCATAACTTCAATGAACTACAAAAAACAGCCCCTAGTTTTGCCTTTCCATAGATAGAACGACGGAGGCTTGTGGGTAATGTAGTTTAAAACTTTTTATTAACTAAACAAAATAAATTATTTATTTTAAGGAAAACTGGATATCTAAATATGTTCAATGTGCAAACCTCTATGATATATTTGAGAGGCAGGCTGAAATGTGGTATTTTACAGTGAGCAATATTTAAAATGCCTTTATAATAGCTTTCCATTTATATCTGAAAAATGAGCTCAACATTATTTTATCAGCATAGCATAAGTAATAATCCTGCCCATTTTTTCTTTGATATGTTAATTGGACTCTGATTTACAGCCATTTGAAATGTACAGTTTTGGGCTCTTCCGGGGGGTGCTACTGGGCCCCTGGGGGTAGAAGGACAGTAAAACCTACATATATGTATTCTCCTCATCATGGACAACAAACTGAGTGGAGTCACATTTATATCTGACAGTTTTCAGAGTCCTCTGTTTTCTATTCTTACATCATTGCTATTATACCTTTTGACAGGACATTGTGAGGCCATCTGATGAAACATGGAAAAATTAGAAAGAAATTATTTAATAATGAAAATAATAAATTATTTCTTTGATTTTTGAAGTAAATGGCAATAAATATAATGGATGAACCTGCAACAACTTGCCTTTATCGATTCCCCACTGTAGCAGTAATCAAGGACGATTTATACACATTGTGATACTTCACTATTACAAAAGGACAAATTCATGCAGTGCTAAGAATATATATATATATATAAACTAATTAGCAAAAATCAGTGTAAAAATGTCCTCCTCACCCCCGTATCTTACTCCTCACGTGCTTGTCATCAGTAATGTGCCTGCTCTTGGTTTGAATACAGTACAAGACCACGTTGATCATTCCTGCTACATTCTCAGTTATCCCTCAAGTGTTTGTAATAATAAAGCCCATGGCACCATCTTGTAATGCAAAATAAATAATCTCGTAACTCCCTTTATTTCACAAAAAATGTGCATATGTGTTACTAAAATATAAAAAATAACTTTCTGGTGTACTGATGTCCCAGATGTTATTAATCCGACCAAAAATGTTTATGTCTTAAGTGAAAAATAATCCCAATAATTAATATGTAGTTTTTCCAAGTCTAAAATAAACACATATGAGCCTACCTAGTAAAATGATGTGTTTACCAAGAATCTTCAGAACACAATATTGACCATTTTCATTTTATTGAAGCATAGACTATAAAGATGATAAAGTAGCATCAAGACAAATAAGATTCAAGGAAAATAATTATCATCAAAAATACATTAACCTCATATATTAATCAGTTCACACAGAGGAGTGATGAAATGTCCTTAAAAGTAAAAAGATTCCATCCAGTCAACTGTGACACGTCATATGATACAGTACATATAAGACATGTGATACTGTTCCAGAAAACAATGATTCCTTATCATCACATCTAAACTGGTTTCATCTCCCCATCATGATCTTCTTCTCGTGTCTGGAAACAGTTTGTGGTTGATATCCAGCACTGATGTGGTGTAGCTTGTTCTCAGCCAGAGGATCTCTCAGTCCTAACATCCCAGACCTGGTCAAAGTGAAAAACAATCCAGATGAAGTTGTTTAATGGACAGAGAGCTCAGCTTATGTTGCTTAGCATTATGTATGCTGTGTGATTGTAGCAGGGTGAGCAACTATGACTCTTGTAGTACTGTACACTTACCATTCTTCAAGCTGTTTTAAGACCTTTTGAGAAGCTTTTTCTCTGAAGACAATTTACCACATCCTCTTCTTTCACTCCTTTCAAGAGCATCACTTGGTCAAAACCCCTCATTTGGCTGATGAGATCATCTGTACAAATGGAAATACTGCAATTAAAATTTCACAAAGTTACAGAGGCAAAGGACTTGCTCATGAGACTGCATTAGCATGTGTAGCTCTCAGAGACTCTATAATTCATCTATTGTTGCAGTAAATGTGTCTTTCTTCCTCTAGAATCTTTCTCCAAAGTTCCTGACTTCTCTAACAAATGTGTTTTAGTCTGTGCAGTGTAAGGCCTGGCTTCAAACTAATCAACTATCATTTCAAAATTCATAACATAACATTTACAAAACAATGAGATAATGTCAATTGGGGTTTATATCAACTAAACCAATTTCATGACACTTGTCTGCTTTTAAAACAGGTGGTGTGTTTTTAAAAATATGAGATTAAAAATGTCCAGTCACATGCTGTAATTGTAATAGTATAAAAAAAATCAAGGCTGACATGAACAGTCCTGTGAGAGATCATCATAAAGTGCTGTAACAAATAACACAGCATTGCTTCAACACACACATACCAGAGGACTTCTGTTTGTTTGAGCACAAGATGGCCGTCTTCATTTCTCATCCTGAGCAAATATTGTCCTTGGTCTTCCTTCTCTTCTGTGAAACAAGATAATCTCTACTTACTCTGTGTGCAATTAATATTGCTCATTAAACATTTGGGCCCAGTTTCCCGTTAAGGACTTAAAATAAACCAGGACTAGGCTAATTCTACTTAAATTAATCCACACTAAACAACTGACTTTCTGAGATGTTGCTTAAATTTGGATAAACTAGTTCTAGACTACAGAGTCTCAGATTAAGGTAATCAAGGACCAGTGAGATCATCTTTTGGAAACCCGATTAGATTAATGGCATGCACATGTGGCTAAGGAGAGGTTGCTATAAAAACCTGGTATGGAATACTTGTAATTCATTATTCTTAAGGAGTGTGTGGAACAGGAGTCACTACACTTAACCAAAAAATGGATAAAGTCCGAAGAAAATGCTCAAAAAACTTCAGTGAATTTGAGAAGACCCTTTTTTAAACAAATTGTATCAAACTATCCTGTAATTGAAAACAAACAGCATGATTCAGGTACAGAAAACAAGAAGAAGGAGGCATGGATTTCCATATTGAATGAATTCAACTCAAATGAAAAAGTAACAGACACTCCAACAAGTTCAGGTAAGATTTATTGTTGCCCCATTCTTACAAATCAGTCAATTATAAATGTTTTCATTAATTAAATGTAAAAAGAAAACAATATTATATAGAACCCCATACTTCAGAGTATATATTATCTTGTAAAGGTCCTGTGGAAAACTTAAAAATAAACCTGAAAAAAGCAACTGCTGCTACGCGTCAAGAGTGTTTCAAGACAGGTGGGGGAATCCCAGTTCCACCAGACACAGAGGAGTTGGGGGACTTGTTGGCTGGGATTATTGAAAGTCAGCCACCCCTGGAAGGTATTCCAGATGATGACCATTTGGACAGTTCAGGTGAGGAATCTTTCAAAGACTCATTTGATAGGACACGTCTCATTTACAGTAACGTGCTATCCCATCCAACATAATTAAATGCAAGTCATGTCTTGTAACAAAAATTATGTAATGACCTTTATTGTTGAAGTCAAATGTAATGCTACATTTTTTTTTTTCTATACAAAGATGACCTGATCTTGACACAGGACTTGGGGGCGCAGGGAACAGTCAAGATGCTCAAATGAATCCAGCAGCAGCCAGCACCAACATGCAGCAGCATCCAGTCTCCTGCAGTAGCATTAGTCAGTATCCAGCAGTCTCTAATCCAGGCAGCAGCATATTCTTCATCTTGAGTTGTCTATGAAAGAGAGAGACATGAAGCAGCAGCAGTGTCAATTGTCTTTGGAACAAAATCTCAATTAAATAATTTCCTTAATTTTGTTTTACCTGTCTATGCCAATCATTTATGTATCACTCATTTATGAGAAGTGCTGCAAAGCAAAAGCATCTCTGTAAGCAAGTCAATTTCTGTCACTGGCTAGCTCAGCGATAGGGACATGTTGGTCATCATCTTCAATATCAGGGTCTGGGCAGCCACACTGTTTAAGAAAATTATGAAGCACTGCTGTTGCAATGCAGCACCTCCTAGGTTCAAACCGCAGTGTATTTTGGAGACACTGGAAACGATTCTTCCATACACCAAATATGTGCTCTATTAGCCCTCTGGTGAGCATGTGAACTTGGTTATAGTACTGTTGCTCTGGTCTGACTGAATGGAGATAAGGGGTGAGCAAGAAGTTTGTCTGTGCATACCCACTGTCACCAAGTAGAATTCCAGAGTGTTGTCTTGTTTCAAACTGACCGTACAAAGAGGAGTTGTGGAAAATCCTTGAGTCATGAGTTGAACCTTTCCAATGTGCAACAATATTGGAGAACTGCATAGTGGGAGTGCACACTCCTTGTACATTTATAGAAAACCAGTTTTTACGATTTCTGAATTCCTCAGCATCTGCTGTAGAGGGACACCTGATGGGTATGTGGCAGCCATCGATACAACCAATGACTCCAGGGAAGTTCCCATATTCATAGAAATCTACCTTGTAGGTGGCCTGTTCAGCAGCATTTGTGAATTTGATGAAATCCTTTTTCAGTTCACATATAGCACTGCTGACTTTGTGTACTATTTTGCAAACTGTTGATTCACCTACATCACACAAATCCCCAGTTTCACGATGGAAGGTTCCACATGCCAAAAAAGCTTAAGGTAATTAATATTTGTAAGGAAGGAGAAATAAGGGTGCCCCTGACTAAGTCACCTGAAAGCTTGTGCTGCAGAAAACCAATTATTTCTGTTGCATTTTCCTTTGACATACGGAAACGGTCAAGAAAATGTAAATCATCAAAATCATTTAGTGGGTTGCTCCTGTCTTTCAGCAACCTTATTTCTGTTCTTGGTGGTGGTCTCTGATTGTCGTTGAAATAGTCAAGGTAATCCATTTTCTGCTACTGTGGACGTGAGCCTTGAGGCAAGAAGTTTTTAATCTGAGGTTAAACCTGCTTCTGACCAGGTTTAATTTAAGACTTCATTTAGATCTGAATTAGGTCTAATCCTACATCTAGAAATCTGATTGTTTAAATCTAGACTAGTGCAAGTCTGAGACTATTGTAATCCATGTGTGAGAAAGCTACTTCAATAAATCCAGGTTTAAAATGACATTTAGTCTACGTCTAGACTTAATCCCCGTACGGGAAACCGGCCCATAATTAAGTTCATTTAAAATAAGATTCAGACCAGAGCATTTGATGAGTAAATGTTGATTTAAAAAAATTCTAAACAAATGTACCTGGGAAGAGCTGATCATGGCAAGATTCGCTGAGACTCAGTAATAGCTCTTTTAGTTTTTAGGAAGGTTTGTGTGGGTTGGCTCTTTAAAGAGCTGTTGAGCTCGATATTGTAGACCTGAAAAAGAAGAACAGCATTATCTGCAAACAATCCTGTAAGACAGAAAGGAAGGAAATATTTTTAATTACGTGCAACTTATACATTACACTGGGTTTTTGTATAGACCATAAAAGCAGCCTCTGTAAAGATGCTGCATAATTAAATGTTAAATGCATCCATTATTGAAAGCAAGTAATTAATAGCAAGCTATAGTCATATGAATTATTTTGATAGTGTCAGATGAGACAGTCCTGGGGCTTGTAAAATATCAAACTGTGATGTGTGACTGTGATGTGTGACTGTGTTTAGGGTTCATTTTTAAGACTTTGACCCTGTCCAGATACCCACACTTGCAGTCTTGGCCACTTGAGAGTGTGTGTACGTGACAGTGTGTGCACAAGACTGTCCCCGGTCTTAATAATGTCAAAGCACAGCATCCTTAACACACACTAAACCTCTCCAATACTGCTCTGGAGCACTATACAACGCTTAGTGTATCCCATCATGCATCATGTTTTGGAATAAATCGTCAGACTTTTTGCCGAGATCTCACAAGAGGTCACGGAAAGCTGTCCAATGTACAGTATATGAAATATTGATAATTAGATATTAAAAATCTCTGTAAACACATAAGTGTGTCCCATAAAGCAGTGGCTCCCAATCCTGGTCCTGGAGAACCCCAACACTGCACATTTGAGATGTCTCCCTCATCAAACACACCTGATTCAACTCATCAGCTCATCAGTGAAGACTCCAAGGCCTTAAAAGTGTGTTTGTCAGATAAGAGAGACACCAAAACCGTGCAGTGCTGGGGTTCTCCAGGATCAGGATTGGGAAACACAGTCATCAGGTCATGAAAAGTTCGACACACACTTATGGTCATCATGCACACTCGAACACTAGGCCAAATACAGGAAAGACGTCAAATAAGTAATCAAGTGGTCAAGTGCAAAGATGGCAAGTGTGGGTATTTGGACAGTGCAACAGTTCAAGAAACAACAAATGCTGTACAAATGATAACAGCAAGAATGTTTGATAAAAGAGACAAACTATCACAGACTTACTGCTGCAAATGTCTGCCTCCGCAACTTTCTGTCTTCTCCATTTCTGAAGGAATACCTCTCCAGAAACACCACTGGGCTGACTGGCCTTAACGTCTTTTCAGCTAAAAATAAACAAAAAAATAATAAAAAAGGGGAGAGAAAATAAAATTGAATTATATACAGAATGTTAATAATGATCTGTGAGCAAAATATTTAGATATAAACTTATGAATGAACTGCAAGATGCAAAAATACATTTTTTTATTATTTATTTATTTTTAATTTGTTTTATTTTTTTTATTTACATTAAAAGGTATTAAAAGCATGGTACAGAACATATGATTACTGTGATATCTGTCATATAAAATCACATAAAAACACTAACATTACAGTGATACAAACATAGCTGGTTTGGTGATTATTGTATTGTTGTATTGATTATTAATATACCATAGTAAAACTACAGTTACTGTGGTAAAAACATGTTAAATGTCCCGTTTACTGTGTTTTAACTTCACATTTAATTTATTACTATTGTAAGTGTCGTGATAACCATGATTTTACTACAAATACAACTTACAGCATTGAACCTGAAATTAATATAAAACGGATTGTAGGTCTATGGCACGTCATGTGACAGATAGAGTTTAATCACACTAATTAGCAGCTGTGTTCATTTATTTAAACACAATGAAACTCAAAGACATCCGCGGATGACCGATATAATACAGCGATTAAACATATGGCGCTAATCTGATTAATAAAGAAGACAGAATACATTTTATAAAAGGCATTAAAAGAGCGTATTTACGACTACTCACCCAAACTGTGGAACTGATAGCAAGTATCGCGATGTGTGCTGAATGAGACTTCTTGAACGTGATTTCATAGCGATAAACATCTCATGTCCTCGCCTCGAAATTCTGACGCCAAAAGTTTCCCACTGAAAGCAATGAAGGTCTTAGTGCGTCGATATTTCGACGCCGAGAGGCACATTTGGCGTCATAAAAGTGATGCTAGGTGCGCTTGACCATGCTTCGGTTTTTGACGCCTTTGGAGTGAGAATGGGTTGGTTATAGTTTCAGAAATCTCCCGGTTTCATGTTAGATCATAATGTGCCAAGCTCTTACACACTCTAAACTTTCAAAACTTGAATAGGCACAAATCAAATTATTCAAATATTCAATTGTGTGACTAGATTAAAGTGATGAGATTTCTTGTCTGGTTAGAAGCCGTCAACAACATACTGTAGTAATATAAATTTAAATTAAATTAAATTTATGCATTTAGCAGACGCTTTTATCCAAAGCGACTTACAGTGCATTCAGGCTATCAATTTTTACATATCATGTGTTCCCGGGGAATCGAACCCCCAACCTTGCGCTTGATAAAGCAGCGCTCTACCAATTGAGCTACAGGAACACTATAAAGAGTAACATAAGTTGTAATACATTTTTAAGGAGTGATAAGTAACTAGTAACCTATTACAATTAATGAGCAACATGCCCAACACTGATGACGTTATTCTCATTATATTCTGACTTCTTTCTGGACATGTCAGAGAACACCGATATGTGGGAGAGATTCTGAATGTGCAGAAATTTTGGAACATGGGCAGAAAGCCTGTTGAAATAGAGGAGCTATTTACGTCTAGGAGTTTATAACTGAATTAAAATGTATGAAATGTTTCGAGGTGAAAAGGTGCCCCAGTCACATTTAAAGAGATTACTTCTCCAAAAGACACAAAGAGGAGGCAAGACTAAATCATGCCTGCTTGTGGGCTGACCCGGCAGGAGTTGATTTAGAAAAGTTGTTATAGTGTTAGGTTTTGAATTGTCATCTTGCCACATGCATTGTGTTTCCCCCTTAAATAAATAAAGACATTTCCACTATAAATTGGTGCAGAAAATTTCACCAGAATGCAGGAGATTAAAGGGTTAGTTCAGCCAAAAAGGAAAATTATGTCATTAATAACTCACCCTCATGTCGTTCCAAACCAGTGAGACCTCCATTCATCTTCGGAACACAGTTTAAGATATTTTAAATTTAGTCCGAGAGCTCTCAGTCCCTCCATTGAAGCGGTGTGTACGGTATACTGTCCATATCCAGAAAAAAAAAACATCATCAAAGTAGTCCATGTGACATCAGAGGGTCAGTTAAAATATTTTGAAGCATTGAAAATACATTTTAATCCAAAAATAGCACAAACTACGACTTTATTCAGCATTATCTTCTCTTCCGTGTCTGTTGTTAGAGAGTTCAAAACAAAGCATTTTGTGATATCCAGTTCACGAACGAATCACTCGATGTAACCGGATCTTCTTGAACCAGTTCACCAAATCGAACTGAATAATTTTAAACGGTTCGCGTCTCCAATAAGCATTAATCCACAAATGACTTAAGCTGTTAACTTTTTTAATGTGGCTGACACTCCCTCTGAGTTAAAACAAACCAATATCCCGGAGTAATTCATGTACTCAAACAGTTCACTGACTGAACTGCTGTGAAGAGAGAACTGAAGATGAACACCGAGCCGAGCCAGATAACAGTGTCGGTTTGCTTCACGCTGAATCACACATCTAACTGACCCTCTGATGTCACATGGACTACTTTGATGATTTTTTTTTTCTGGACATGGACAGTATACCATACACACAGTTTCAATGGAGGGACTGAGAGCTCTCAGACTAAATCTAAAATATCTTAAACTGTGTTTGAAGATGAACGGAGGTCTCACTGGTTTGGAACGACATGAAGGTGAGTCATTAATGACATAATTTTCCGTTTTGGCTGACGGAAACACTTTTTGATGCAAACTCACATTTTTTGCATCATTTGGGCTGATTGTCCAAACTAATCCTGTAAACGGAGTGCCAACAGCACATTATACAATGTAAACAAAAACACATTTTCTTGCGTCTGCCTTTATAAAATGAGCAGTGGTGAAAGTCTAGTCATGTTATGAACGGAAGTGTAAGTGACTGAAGAATGAGCTCTTCTCTGTCTTTGGTTAATTTCTGAAGCAGAAAGAGCACCACATATAGGCCGGGAATATGAAGAAGAATGTGCATATAGGTGTTAAGTCATTTGCAAATAGATTCGTTTGGACACACTTTTTTTTATACTGTTCCAGAGAAGACAGGGGGAAAAAGATTGTTTTGGTACATCTGGACGTGGTCTAAGAGCTTACTGCTCAAAATTCAGCATCAAATGTTTCTTATAAATAGTGTTAAAATCTCGTTTTGTGAGCTTTGTTACTCATCACACCCCTATTTATTAAATATGGCTAGGAAAACCTAGATTATGACCATGTTAGTCTATAGGTGTTAACTGTGTGAGCAAGTGAGAGAGATGCCCTTACCTGATATTCTTTAATATGGTGCTCAACAGGTTCGCCGATGTAGATCAGAGATTTGAGGATGCTTTCTCTTCTGATGGTGATGTCCACAGTCTAAGTAAGAACAGTTTCTATGAATTAAAATTAAACATTTACAACAACAAAAAACTATTCAGCCATGGATCCCACTGACACACAACTTATTCATAGATACCTCATCTAAAACCTGCAAGGTCCTGGTGGTCTCCCCTTTCACAACTCCTCCCTTGCTCCTGATGACCTCCAACAGTTTGGTGGAGTGCTTGTCCAACTGCACCAGATGAGATGAAAATTCTACACTTTAGGATGTCTAATTATCACAAATGCCCTCATAACATTGTAAATAGAACTTACCACAAGCAATGATCACTGGCAGGAACTTTCTAATAATTTGCACCACAGGAACAATTGATTTGGTTGCTTCCCTGAAGCTAATAGAGAATACATGATTAAGTTTTAGCTGTTAGCCATCAAAGTGTGTTAACTACTAACATCATGCACAAATTAAGAATACCCAACATTTAACATAAATAAATATATAAATTAAAATAATATAAATAATTCTTTTGTGACTTTTGGAAAGCTGGCTAACAATTTGGTTCATTTCTAGCACAAGTAACTGCTGTTTACATCGTAGCAAACTAACATTACCAGACAGAAATAGCTGGGCCTTGTAATATTAAGGCTGATAAATACTGAACACAAGACAATTAGGAGTGTAAATAAAAGATCACATATGATATTATGCTATTGACAGCATAATTAACCTAGTGTATATCTGTCTAACATCTGGGACATTGGATGACCAAGATGGCGGCGCGAACACATTGCGAGGCTCAGCGTCTCTCCAGTTTTAGCAATTTTGAAGTATTATTTCTGCTCATCTCGGGTCTGTTCATACTGAACAGCTTTGCTTTAACATCATACACCCGACAGGAGCTTTTGGATATCGGTGAGGACTTTACCAGCAGTTTTATCACCAATCTTCGACTCATCCCTGAGATCGCTAGAACACCCGAGGCTACGCACTCTACCCGGCCGGGCGGAAGTGCTCGCAGACGGCGTCTAGATCATAAACAAAGGCGGGGGAACCGCGGAGGTCTAAGAGTCAAGCTAAAGCTAACACCGCTCCGGCTCTCTTTACCCAGCATTTTCCTCGCTAATGTGCGGTCACTGGTGAACAAAATGGATGAGTTACGACTCTGCATCACCCACAGTAAGGACTGCAGTGTCATGGTTTTCACAGAAACATGGCAACACAGCAACGTACCCAACAATGCTATTGAGCTAGCCGGATGCTACACGTTCCGGGCAGATAGAACGGCAGATGACTCCGGCAAGACAGAGGTGGTGGATTGTGCATTTATGTCAACAAAGCTTGGTGTACGAACACTGTCATTGTTGGGAGACACTGCTCAGCTAACCTAGAGTTTCCCATGGTTAAATGTAGACCTTTTTATCTGCCACGGGAGTTCACTTCCACCATAATAACCGCAGTCTATATTCCACCAGATGCTAATGCCAAGTTTGCTTTGAACGAACTTCATGCAGCCATTAGTAAACAAGAGACTGCTCACCCGAAGGCTGCTTTTATTGTCGCGGGTGATTTTAATCACTGCAAATTAAAAACAGTACTTCCCAAATTTCACCAGCATGTTTCCTGCCACACCAGAGGAGACAAAACTTTGGATCATGTTTATACAAACATTAATGGAGCTTACATCGCGACCCCCCTCCCCCACCTCGGACAGTCTGATCACATTTCTTTGTTTCTCACCCCTCATCAACCGTGTTAAGCCATCAGTGAGGACCATCAAAGTGTGGCCAACTGGAGCAGACTCTTTACTTCAAGACAGGTTTCAACACACTGACTGGAGTAGGTTTGCTTCTCAGGCTGCCTGTGGCTCTCACACAGACATTGATATCTACACCTCCTCTGTACTGGATCACATCAACTCAACCATTGTCAGTGTAACAACAGAAAAACAGATAACAACATACCCTAATCAGAAGCCATGGATGAACAAGGAGGTGCGACTTCTGCTGAAAGCCCGCAACACTGCCTTTAGGTCAGATGACGCTCAGGCCTACAGTAAATCCAGGGCTAACCTGAAAAGGGGCATCAAAAAGGCCAAGTACTGCTACAAGCTGAAGGTAGAGGAACACTTTTCCAACTCTGACCCCCGACGCATGTAGCAGGGCATACAGATCATCAGTGACTACAAGTCAAGCAACTCCACTCCAACGGTCACGGACGTGTCCTTCCTTAGCGAGCTAAATGACATTTATGCTCGCTTCAACAGCGACAGGAAGGAGACTGCCACCAAAATCTCAGCCTCAGCAGACCACCAACCTCTCAAACTCACCTCCACAGATGTCCACACTGCACTGAGCCGGATCAACGCACGCAAGGCTGCTGGTCCTGATGGCATTCCTGGACGTGTGCTTAGGGCATGTGCAGAGCAGCTTGCAGGGGTCTTCACAGACATTTTCAACCTGTCCCTCACCCAAGCAACTGTGCCAACATGTTTTAAGTCCACATCCATTGTGGCAGTACCGAAACACTCCTCCCCAACGTGCCTCAATGACTATTGCCCTGTAGCACTCACACCCATCATTATGAAGTGCTTCGAGCGACTGGTCCTAGCTCACCTCAAAGAATGCCTCCCACCCACACTGGACCCACACCAATTTGCCTACCGCAGAAATAGGAGCACAGAGGAAGCAGTATGCACAGTGCTGCACTCTGCACTCACACACCTGGACCATAACAACACGTATGTTATGATGTTGTTTGTTGACTTCAGTTCAGCATTTAACACCGTCATTCCCTCCAAGCTGACCACAAAACTTGGAGACCTGGACATTAACACCTCCCTCTGCAACTGGATTATGGACTTTCTGACCAACAGGCCTCAGCATGTTCGGTCAGGCCACACCCACTCCACCTCCATCACACTTAACACTGGTGTACCACAGGGCTGTGTGCTGAGCCCATTCTTTTACTCCCTTTACACCCACGACTACAAGCCTGTGCATGGATCCAACTCCATCATTAAGTTTGCAGACGACACCATGGTGATTGGCCTCATCACAGACAGCGATGAGACTGCCTACAGGGAAGAGGTACAGTACCTGGCCACATGGTGCGCTGACAATAACCTGCTCCTTAACACCAATAAGACCAAGGAGCTCATTGTGGACTTCAGGAAGAAGAAAGGAAGCACTCATGACCCCATCCACATTAACGGGATGGTTGTTGAACGTGTCTCCAGCTTCAAGTTCCTGGGAACCACCATCTCGGAGGAACTGTCCTGGGCCACACACAACTCCAGCCTGGTCAAGAAGGCTCACCAGCGCCTTTTCTTCCTCAGGACACTGAAGAAGAATCAGCTGTCTTCATCCATCCTGGTGAACTTTTACCGGTGTGCCATCGAGAGCATCCTGACCAGTTGCATCACAGTCTGGTATGGGAACTCCTCAGTGGCTTACCGCAAGGCACTGCAGAGGGTGGTGAAAACTGCCCAACGCATCACAGGGACACCACTTCCTGCTCTTGAGGACATCCAGAGGAAACGCTGTCTACGTCGAGCTCGCAGCATTCTCAAGGAGTCCTCTCACCCTGACCGTGGACTGTTTAACCTCCTGCCCTCCCGGAGGCGCTTCAGGAGCCTCCGAAAAAAGACCACAAGATTCAGGAACAGCTTTTTCCCTAAAGCTGTCTCCTTGCAGAACTCTGCCCTCTGACACCCCTCAACACCCCCCCACTCCACACACATAGACTCATCCCCCTCTTCAACAATCTGACTGATTTATTTATTTATTCACAACAAGCAAAAAACAGTAACTTGTTATTACTTGCACTACTGTCTGTTCATCCAGGAACACTGTATAATCCATTTGCACACTGAAATATTTTCGATGCACTTTACGGTCCATTGCAATACTGTAAATTATGTTCATAATTCTGCCTATAGTGTACATACACTTTTACACAATCCATCTGTATAGTATGTTCATAGTACACCTATCTGTATATCATGCTAATAGTATTTAATATCTGTAAATTATGTCCATAATACTTATCTGTATAGTTATTGTACATATTATAGACCTTGTATATTCTGTACTTACTGCTAACTGCATTTCGTTGCCTTGTACCTACATGTGCAGTGACAATAAAGTTGAATCTAATCTAATCTAACAGTTTATTGGTCATTTGTTTCTTCACAGTTTTAAATTCCAGTTATTGTGGGCTTGATGTCGATTCATATTTCTTGTAATGTGTGTGATCTAACAGACACACGGTAGTGAGTCGCTTAAAAACAGCAACAACTCCAACAAAATAGTAATTTTATGCAAATCCACAGCTCTTTACAAATAAAGCATTATAATGTGACTATATATATATATATATATATATATATATATATATATATATATATATATATATATATATACTGTATATATCATATTGGACAGTTTAACCGTGCATCCTGCTGGACAAGGCGCGCGCGAGTTTCCGTAAACTTTAATTGAATGATGTAAATATAATTCATTTCTTTAGATTAAGCTATGGTATGGCTTCAGAAGACTTTGTGAAATTATAATCAGATCCTCTCAGACCTGTACGATTCACACAAGTCACCCACACTGACGTGAGAAAAGCGAGAAGTGCCGAAAAGTGTGAGTCCCTGAAGTTTGAAGCTTGAACCTGGGGATTTACTATCGTTTTTTACTATCGTTTTTTACTATAGCTAACGTTACTAGTGATATCTTGTAATTTACATGCTATCAAGCGTGAGTGCTGAAATTACGGCCAGAGTCAAGGCCAGTCAAGTATAACTTTAACTTACTAGGTTTGCTACGGAAATTTTTATAGTTGGGTTTTAGACTTTCTATTTGAGCGTTGCTTTCAGGTTAAAATTGGAGAAGAAATATCAGATCCTTATAACATCCTAAATGGAGCTCTGCAGGGTAGTGCAATCAGCCCGATATTGTTTAATTTAATTATTAAAGGGACAATAAGTAACTTTTTGGGTATTTTATTATCTAAAATTAATATTTTTATTCATAAATATGCCCTCAACGGTGTACAAATACCTATGCCAATGTTTAAACTAATCCTCGTAAATGAATAATTTATTATCTTTATATACATGGGACGGGTAGGTCGACGGAGGCTTCCATGTAGTTCCGCCATCTTGCAAAACTATAATAGCAGAGAGGGACATAAAGTACTAAGCCAACGCGTTTCCACAACGGCAAGTTTAAAAGGCTGGATTGCATTCTTATTATGGACCATACATATGGCGCGCCACAGGAGAAGAAAACATCGTCTCCAAAAAGAAGTGCTATTAGAAGACATCCTGTCAAAGCTTTTTGGTACATATCGCCTACCGTACATGCAACTCGCATTTGAAAAAGCGAGGCGCTGGAGAGCAAAATTAGTTTGAATGCAAAATACAATTTCACCACTAGATGGGAGTAATTCCTACTTACAGTCCCTTTAATGATGTTTTTGATCAAGTAAAAAATAGGAATAGGATCAGCACTTTATGCAGAATATGGAGCATTATGGAAGAGATGACAAGATTAGAAATGTAGTTAAAGGCAAACAGGAGAGTAGTTGTATCATATCCTTTGTGTCAGATTGATTTTTTATGAGTCCTGTCAATGTTGATTGACAGGTTGTCATATGTCAAATGTGTACATGGTCAGATTTATGAGCTGATTTTGTCAGGAGAAAGCAGGCTGGATTCAGATGCGGGTAAACTCAAGGCTTTATTTAAGCAGAGGAGGCAAAGAAGATGAGTCACGTTTCACAGGTTTCACTCGTAGTGAGAGGATGAGAAGCAGATGAGTCAAAGCAGATGAGTAATGTTCCACAGTAGTACGTATAACCGCCGAGACCGTAGGGATGACAGCTGGAAGCTACTAGGAGCTCTGGGCTTGTAAGAACAAGGGCAGAGAAATCAGCTAAAACACACTGGAGCCTGAGGACAAGACACGACAAGGTGAGTACAAAGAGCTGTCAAACCATCCAAACACACACAAATACATACACACACCAAAAAGGCAGGTGATTAGCCCCAAGACCCGACAGTACCCCCCCTCCCAGGAGCGTCACCTGGCGCTCTAGTGAGGGGCCTACCTCGATGCTGCCGGAAGTCCTCAATCAACGAGCGGTCCAGAATGTCCCGAGACGGCACCCAACACCTCTCCTCTGGACCATACCACTCCCAGTCCACAAGATACTGAAACCCCCTGCCGCGGCGCCGCTCATTGAGTAATCTCTTAACCATATAGGTAGGAGATCCATCCACAAGACGAGGGGGTGGGGGGGGTGGGGCGACTACAAGCAGGATTAAGGGGGGAAGAGAACACAGGCTTGACCCTGGAAACATGAAACACCGGGTGAACCCGACCAAGAGTAGGAGGGGGCTTGAGCCTGATCGCCACCGGACTAACCACCTTGGTGATGCAGAATGGCCCAATGAATCTGGGTGTCAGCTTACGAGAAGGCGCCCGGAGAGGCAGATCCTTGGTAGAAAGCCAAACCCGTTGACCACACACATAGGCAGGAGGAGAGGACTGGCGACGATCAGCTGCAGTCTTGGTTCTGCCAGAGGTTTGGATCAAAATCCTCCTGACTTTCTCCCAGGTCCGATGGCAGCGCTGGACGAAAGCCAGGGCGGATGGAACCGCTGCGTCGGGTTCCTGTGATGGGAACAGAGGTGGATTATAACCCACAGCACACTCAAAAGGGGACATACCTGACGCGGCCACAGGAAGGGTGTTATGAGCGTATTCTGCCCAGGAGAGCTGCAGGCACCAGGAACTCAGATTGTTGGATGCTAGACAGCGGAGCATTCTTCCTAGATCCTGGTTGGCCCGCTCACACTGCCCATTGGTCTGGGGATGAAAACCTGAAGACAGACTTGCAGAGGCCCCAATCTGTCTACAAAATTCCCTCCAGAACCGGGAGACGAACTGGGGACCCCTATCAGAAACCACATCCACCGGTAACCAGTGGAGACGGAAGACGTGATCCACCACCAGTTGGGCGGTCTCCCGGGCGGAAGGCAGCTTGGGCAGGGGGATAAAATGAACCGCTTTGGAAAAGCGATCCACCACTGTGAGAACTACAGTGTTACCCTTCGACGGAGGAAGCCCAGAGACGAAGTCAAGGGCAATGTGTGACCAAGGATGGGAAGGGATAGGGAGAGGATTCAGTAGACCATCAGGAGGGTGATTGACAGGCTTACTTTGGGCACATGTGGGGCAGGCCAACACAAACTGTCTAACATCTGCGGCCATAGAAGGCCACCAGAAGCGCTGTCGGATGGCAGACAACGTTCTCTGTACACCTGGATGGCAGACTAACCTGGATGAGTGACCCCACTCAAGGACCTCAGAGCGCAGCGCAGCCGGCACCAGCACCGGCAACCTGCCCGCCGGGCACTCTCCCGGCACCTGCACCCCTCGATTGGCCTCCTCAACTCGCTGCTCAATACCCCACGAAAGAGCCCCGACCACCACCCCATCAGGAAGGATGGCCTCGGCCGCAAACTCCCTCCCCGGAGCACCGAACAGGCGAGAGAGGGCATCGGGCTTGGTGTTCTTAGATCCCGGCCGGTACGAGAGTGTGAAGTTGAATCTGGCAAAGAAGAGCGCCCAGCGGGCCTGACGCGAGCTCAGCCTCTTGGCCGAACGGATGTATTCAAGGTTCTCGTGATCCGTCCAGACCAAGAAGGGCTGCACTGACCCCTCCAACCAGTGACGCCACTCACCCAAGGCCAATCGTACCGCCAACAGTTCTCTATTACCGATGTCATAGTTACGTTCTGCAGGGCTGAGATGACGAGAGAAGAATGCACAAGGATGGAGCTTCCCATCATGGAGGGAACGCTGAGATAGAACTGCGCCAACCCCAACGTCCGAAGCATCAACCTCGACAATGAACTGGGCCTCCGGATCTGGAACAGAACAGGTGCATAGACAAAACGGGACTTTAAAATGTAAAAGGCTACCTGCGCTTCCCGGTTCCATCTGAAGGACACCTTAGTGGAGGTTAAGGCTGTGAGCGATGCGGCGATCTGACCAAAATTCCGGATGTATCGCCGGTAGAAGTTGGCAAAACCCAGGAAATGCTGCAGAGCCTTCCGGGAGTCAGGGACCGGCCACTGGGCGACAGCTTCAATCTTAGCGAGATCAGGCTTGATCCCCTCCCGTAGAAATAATGTGGCCAAGGAACGTAACTGACTCACCGTGGAATTTGCACTTCTCCACCTTGACAAACAACTGGTTTTCTAGCAACCGCTGGAGAACCCGTCTGACATGCTGGGTGTGTAATTGGAGAGAAGAGGAGAAAATCAAGATATCATCCAAATACACAAAGACAAATTGATAAATCATGTCACCCAACACGCTGTTGACGAGTCCCTGGAAAACGGCTGGAGCATTGGTAAGACCAAACGGAAGAACCAAGTACTCGTAGTGTCCCGAAGGGGTGTTAAATGCCGTTTTCCCCTCATCCCCCTCCCGAATGCACACCAAGTGGTAGGCGTTGCGCAGGTCTAACTTGGTGAAGACCCGAGGTCCCTGCAATAATTCAAAAGCACAAGACATTAAAGGTAGGGGGTACCTGTTCTTGATAGTAATGTCATTCAAACCTCTGTAATCAATACAGGGCTCAGGGAGCCGTCCTTCTGCACCAGCGGGAGAGGAGGAATGGTGGATGAGCCCAGCCTGAAGTCACTCACGTATGTACTTGTCCATGGCCTCTCTCTCAAGACCTGAAAGAGAATATAAACGACCCTTAGGCGGAGAAGAGCCCGGGAGGAGATCAATGGCACAGTCGTAGGGGCGATGCGGAGGTAGCGAGGTGGCCCGGGCCTTACTGAAGACCGCCCGAAGATCATGGTACTCCGCCGGAACACCAGTCAGGTCAGAGGGATCCTCCTGAGGAACACAAGACACAGAGACAGGACAAAAAGCAGCACCCAAACACGACACGTGACAAGACTGACTCCAGGCTAAAACAGAATTACTGAGCCAGTCAATGTGTGGATTGTGCTTGTGCAACCATGGGTATCCCAGAATTAAAGGAGCCTTAGGAGAAACAATAATAAACAGTTCAATCAGCTCACAATGGCTGCCAGCAATATGAAGGTTTATCTTGAGTGTGACGTGGGTGATTGTGGTATGGGGACGGCCAGCTAATGACCATGCTGATACAGGACTAACCAAAGGAATAAGCGTTATTCTCCAATGTTGAGCAGAGGCAGCATCAAGGAAGTTCCCCTCAGCCCCTGAGTCCACAAAACACCAGCGAGCATTGGGAGAGAAACGCTTGACAGGCGTTAGGATCGCCATCGTAGACCGGCGGGTTGTTGGCCTGGGGTTCGGACTCGTGGGATATACCGGTGTGAAGAACGGACCCCCGGCTCGTTGCCTCTCGCTGAAGGCCGTCCACCCGTGTGTGGAGTTTGGAGACTCGGGCACTAAGAGCGTCCACATCCTGCGCGGTGGTGTTGAGCTGGATGGCATGCTGCCCTAACAAAACTCCCTGTTGAACGAGAGCCGAGCGAAGTGGTCAGACTGTTCTGTCAGGAGAAAGCAGGCTGGATTCAGATGCGGGTAAACTCAAGGCTTTATTTAAGCAGAGGAGGCAGATAAGATGAGTCACGTTTCATCGTCGAGGGGATTCAGTTTTCGAGAAAGAAGGGAACACAGACACCCCTCAGGGAACAAAACGAGGAAATAAAATATTAACAGTATAACAATATTTCCCATTATGTGGCTGCACTACACAGTAACACTGATATTGATGAGATTTCTTAATCTTCTGGTTGTTTATCATGAATCTCATTTTAATAATTTCAGTTTCAAAGTCTTCTTAAAAGAAACATTGTCTCCTGACCTCTCACTTCTATTCGTCTTTTTATAGGAACTAGATGACGCTGATCATCATCTGTGAGCAATGTGATCCAGATACACTGTCAGTCACTGATCACACTTCAGGAATCTCTCTGTAATCTGCTGAACTGAGACGGACAGCAGACAGCAGTCGATCTCACACACCAACGGACCTTCATGAGCCTCATGTGTGTCTGGATCCTGATTACTCAACATTCAAAGCAAGATGTGTTTCTCACCTGGAATTACCTTTACCTGTGGTTACAATAACCCTTTACCTATGATTAAAATAACCGTCACTGTGAAAACAAATCAGACAAAGGGAAAATACAAATGTTTGTTATTTTGTGTTTATTTAGCAAATATAAATCTGACTTCATTAACTGTAGCAAAGCAAAAAATGAAATAGAGGACAATATATATTAATGTAAAAAGCAGTATTTATGAATATACTATATAAGAGAAATCATGTTAGCCACACAGTGTTGGCACAAACACATGTTATATTTACTATTTAAGTGCTCAAATGGAAAATGATTGAATATATATTACAGATCTGTGTACAGATAATACGATAATATCTGTAAAGTATTTCAGTTAAGCATGTGCATAATCATTTCACTCATTATCATTTCTGAAGCAATGCAAGCATTACTGTGTCTGCTGCTGTGAATCTCTTTTAGTCGTCTGGTGTCTTCTCTGAACTCAGGGACCTTTAAACAGATCAAAGATGATGATTTATACAGGAGATGTGAATAATGAGCTCATTCATTTGACATTTTATACTCATCACAAATAACTGAACCAAATAACTTAAAGTTTAAAATATATAAGAACCAATTCATGCCACGATCTGCAGGAACGAGTGTAAATTATGAGCGTGTTATCAGTTATTGTAAAATCATTGAACGTCTAACAGAATACTTACATGTTTTATTAATCTTCTTGTGACCCTTTTTCCAAAAAGCTAGAGCAGAAGTTGCATCACCAACTCCAGCATCAGCACCTGAAGAACACAAATGATCATTTATAATAAAATAATGGTACAATGTATGATTTTTACATTTATTCAACAAGTCAAGTGACTTTAGGAGTAATTCTGATCTGTAGCAGAAGCGGTGCATGATGGTTATTTTGTAATGTCAGTGGTTTGTCTGTAATCAATCAGATTATTCAGATCATTCTGGAAATACTGTACTTCAGGAAAAACTCAATCTCACCTTTACTTTTGCATTTCTTTCCTCTTTTTCCGACTTCTGAGTATGTCACATTATTTGACTCTGCTTTAGCTGGAAAAATACAAATGATATTGTTTTGAAATAAATATGCACTTTTTTTATTTGTTGAACTAGAAATGAAATAATGTGGTTAAAAACTTATTATATTGTACAGGTGAAGTTAAGAGTGTTTTTGAACCTTTGTCCATTTTTTTCTTAACAGTGACCTCTGAATATGTGACATCTGTCAAGGGCTTTGAATCATCTGAAACAAACAAGTCAAGCCAACGTGACTGAATGATATTTGATGATTTTTTTAATTATACGTGTATAAATAAAGTATAAGACTCAACCTTTGTCTCTCTTATTCACTTCAGTCACATCGTTATAAATGTGATCAGAATCTGCTGGACAGAAAACACACATTTGAGGATAAAAGATAAAAAACAAATATTATATGAAGCTTATAGTGATAGTTCAAATGAATGAAAATATCTTTCTTTGTGTGCTCCACAGATGACAGAAAGTCATACAGACTTGGAAAGACATGAATAATTATTTGTTGTATGTGAACTATCTCTTTTAATAATGAGTTATTGAGGCTGACCAGACTGTAGAGGAAAGTTCTCCAGTTGAGATTGTGCAGATTTATTTGGGACTGATGTCTGGTTAATGTTACGCTGCTGATCTATAACAGAAACAAAGAGCATTATGATCACTCGAGAGGATCTGCAGTGACTCTTTAGTCTGATATTTAGATCTTCTCATGATTCTTTACTCAGAAACTTTATTGCTGCTTTTCAGTTGTATTAATCATGTTCTGAAGTGCTCCACACCTTTGTTCTTCTTGTATCTCCACATCAGCAGCAGTGAGAGGAAGAACAACAGACAAACACTCGATCCCACAACCACACCAGTGACCAGAAGAGAAGATGAAGCTGCTGAGACTGGAGAACATGATCAGATCTGGGGTGCGTTCTCCGATAACGTTGTCTCTTAGCGCGCTACGAATACTCAAAAGGTACACCTTAACTACAGGTATACCTTTGCTACGTGTGTTCTCCGAACTATACCTTAGGATGTTGCTTAAGGTAAACCTTCTTAAGTTCGACCTTAGCAGTTGCTGTCCATGGTGGAGGTGCTGAATAGGTTGATATCGACGCCTCGATGATCGATTGTGCGCTCTTTCCTTCACAGTGGTATAGGTAAAGTATTGAGAAAACAATGTTCTTTATAAAAAAGCGTTTTAGAAATAGTACAAACTGCATTTATCGGGGCTTATTGAAATAAGTACATGCAGAATTAAATATGAGTATGTGTTTATAATTTAGCAAGTGTACAATCCCAAACCCTCACGGCCATAAGTGTGTTAATGTTCTCCACAACGTATGCTGATTATCCACCAGCCGTATCACATTATTGGCGTAAATCGCTCATTTGTGTAATTTGATGATTTCCTCAATAAAAGCGCAAACATGAGAGACATGCCGACATTCACTATGTAGGGGAAAAAAGTCCGCAAAAAGAGATCGCCAAGCCACACTGAGGTCTTACTCAGCAATATATAATTTTAAAGTAAAGTAAAAATGTAATTTTAAAGTAAAGTAAAATATAATAATATTAAATTATTATAATATATTATAATATTATTAAATATTAAAATATAAATATTAAATATAATATTATTATAATATTATTAAATTAATAATATTAATAATATTAAATTAATAATATTAAATTAGTGTATAATTTTAAAGTAAAATAAAGTAATAATATTAAATTAATAATATTAAATTAGTGCATTATACATTATATATATATTATATATAATATAACATTTTCTATGTGTAATTAAACTGCGATGTAAAATCTTTTTGCGTAGTGGTGGCCACTAGCGGTATGAACCGTCAGCAGCGATAAGGTATAGCTAAGAGCGCTCCAGACCAACCTTACGAACGCATGACTTACAGAAGGTATACTTAACTAAGAAGGTTTCGGAAACCACGTATTAACGATAAGGTACTTCTTAAGGTACAACTTAAGAACGACGTAGCGTTAAGGTAGTTTCGGAGAACGCACCCCTGTTCATTAGTGACACACTGTATGATAATATTACAATAACACATGAAATCACTCGTTATTTCAAGACTTCTGACTTTACTCCCTGTGTCTTTGCTGGTTATAACATTCATCAGAAATATAGTGTTTATGTTTATGAATTGAGCACATTCTAATAAATATGGTTTACTTAAAAAGGACGTGTGTTGAAATCAAACAAACAAATAAAACTGATAATTAATTAATTGTGAATGCATCAGTTCATATATTGTAGTGTCTGGTAATGAGTGTGTATCACAGTATTTACTCACCATTAACAGACAGATTTATTTGTTCACTCTCCTGTGATGAGTTTGGTCTTTTATCTCTCTGTCCTCTACACGTGTACTGACCCTCATCAGATGTAGTTACTGCTCTGATAGTGAGTGTGTCTGTGTTTACAGTGTAACGCTCAGACGACTGTAACTTTACACTGTCTTTATACCACTCATATCTCCAGTCAGGTGTCTGGTAATATCTCTGGTCATGTGTCAGGCCATTTCTCTGTCTCCAGTCTCTGTAAGACTCAATCACACACGTCAGACTGACCGTCTCTCCAGTGAAGACAGGACTCTTTGGATCTACAGTCAGTTCAGTTTTGGGTAAGTCTGTTAAGATAAAAACATAAAGTTTTAAGAAAATAATTATATTTTGTTTTATATTATTATATACTTTTACAATTTGAATATAATACATAGCCTTTGTCATATTTGATCAAATATAATAAGCCAGTTGTGAGGAATTTGGGTGTACTCAGATTTTTTTTTTTTTTAAAGTATAAACGGTACTCAGTGGTGTAATATAACGAAGTTAAAAAACTTTGTTAAAGTACTTAAGTATTTTTTGGGTGTATCTGTACTTTACTTGAGTTTTTATATTTCAGCCAACTTTTACTTTTACTCCGCAACATTTCCTAATTAAAATGTATACTTTTACTCCAATACATTTCCCCGAAGTATATTCGTTACTTACTACAAAATAGTCAGAAGAACACAGACTGCAGGAAAGCAGGTTTGATGAATCAGTGGTCTGGTGTTTGCAAGTTAAGACTCTCTAATTCTCTGATTTGCTGTTTAGACTAGGAGAGACATTGGAATAGAGTTTGACTGTACCAGAGGATTATTTTGAACTGATTTATTGTATTACTCATTGGATATTGGACTGAGGACTTTGTAACGGTGGGTCAGTAGTGAAGAGGAGTGTGTGAGCACCGGCCGACGGCTCGTATAGGTGAAGTCAAATACGCAAAAGTACTGGGAGATGGAAACTTGCTCATTGGGTGTAGCTCTGAAAAGCAGATAGAGAAGGCAAAGAAAATGAGCAGTGTGGGAAAAATTAAAATGGCAAAAGTGGTAAGAGTTGGAGGGGGAAAAACTGAGAGTTGTAAAGGAATAATGGCAGGAGTTCCTCTTCTGGTGAACATGAAGGAGCTAGTGGAGAATTTGAGGATGAGAAATGGATCAGTTAAATCTGATAAAATAATGACAAGAGGAACTGAATAAAAGGAAACACAATCTGTTCTGATTGAATTTGACTGTAAGGACCTCCCTAAAGAGGTATACTTTGGTTATAATAAATATAACATAAGATAATTCATAACAAAGCCTATGAGATGTTATAACTGCCAGGAATTTGGTCATGTGGCAAGGGGATGTAAAAAGCAAAGAAGATGTGCTAGATGTGGAAGAGATCACGATTATGGAAAATGTGGAGAAGGTGTTAAACAAAAGTGCTGCAATTGTGGAGGCAATCATAGTGTTGCCTATTGGAGATGTGAAGTAATGAAACAGGAGATGAAAGTACAACAGATTAAAGTGAAGGAAACATTTCTTATGCTGATGCTGTCAAGAGAAGTGAGGGGAAAAGCAGGATAAAGATGCTAATGATGTTGTAGATGATAAAAGGAAAAATGGAGGTGAGCATAAAGAATGGATGAAGATTTGGGAAGAAAAGAAGAAGTTATTTACTTTTATAGCGGGAGAGAAATAAATGCAACATCTGAGATCAAAGCTAAAACTGAAAGGATTCAAATCATTGTTAAAGCAGCAGTACATCAGTTGGAGTTAGAAGGATTAAAGTGTGAAGAAGTAAGAGATGAGTTTAATGTGCAGTCAAGTCAATATCTAACATGTGTGGGTTGATAATATTAATTATGTCAATCCTTCAATGGAATGAGAGAAGTCTGATTGCAAACGGACAAGATTTTAACCAATTTATAGGCACTAGAGAGGAAAAACCAGAAGTAGTATGTGTTCAAGAAACTTGGCTAAAGCCTAATTTGGATTTTGTTTTAAGTGGATATGTAGCAATTAGACAAGACAGGAGAGAGGGTGGAGGTGGAGGGTGTGTTACATTTGTTAAACAGGGAGTTCCTCACAGAGTTATAAGCTTAGGAAATGAGCGAGAATATGTGGGAATAGAGGTTTGGGGAGGAAAATCAAAATGATCAATCATAAATTACTATAATCCATGTGAATAGATATAGATATAGGGGGACAGGATGAGAACAGTGTTGGATGGTGTGGGGATTTTAATGCAAACAGCACATTGTGGGGATGTGAAAAAACGTACTCGGTTACTAAACGTAACCTCGGTTCTCTCTAGAAGAGCGAACGAGTACTGCGTCTTAGCTAAGACGCTACGGGAAAAGTCTCTTTTCACGAAATACTGAAGCAAAAAATTATCCTTAATTTTGTATTTTTGTAAAGCGCATTTGCAGCAGTACACAGCCATAGGCGAGACGGCTCGTTCGCTCATTTGCGCGCCCTTCTTGCCACTTCCCGCCGAAACAGGTGTGGCCTAACCTATAAAACGAGCTCGAAAAGGCTGACTCACCTGATTTATTTCATCGCCGAAGCGAACCAGAGTGAATCGTGCGCACGGCAGAGAACGCAGTACTCGTTCGCTCTTCTAGAGAGAACCGAGGTTACGATTAGTAACCGAGTACGTTCTCTTACGAGAGCTCTCTCGTACTGCGTCTTAGATAAGATGCTACGGGAACCCAATGTAAGGGAAGCCCTCCGTCCCATATCTAGCAGCATCCATAGATGCGGTAATATGACATCACACAGCCGAGGCAAGGCCTGACCAATGTGGCAATGCGGGTCTTACGCAATACTGCCCATATAACAGTCGGCAGCGCATAGCGCTCATGAACTCAGAATTCCCCTCAGGGCCCTGATTCGACTATACCGACAGCAGCCTCGCTTGCAAGGCGGGAACCTCCAGGTTATAGAACCTGATAAATGTAGACGGCGAGGCCCAACCTGCCGCCATACATATATCCTGCAAGGAGATCCCAGTAGACCACGCCCACGACGAGGCGACGCCTCTTGTGGAGTGTGCTCTGACGCCCAACAGGCACTGAAGGCCCCTGGAAGCGTAAGCTAACGCTATGGCGTCAAAATTTCCATCTGGATAGAGTCTGTCTCGAAACAGCCATTCCCTTGGAACGTCCACCGAAGTCAAAGTCAAAGTCACCTTTATTTATATAGCCCTTTAAACAAAATACATTGCGTCAAAGCAACTGAACAACATTCATTAGGAAAACAGTGTCAATAATGCAAAAATGATAGTTAAAGGCAGTTCATCATTGAATTCAGTGATGTCATCTGTGTTCAATTAAATAGTGTCTGTGCATTTATTTGCAATCAAGTAAACGATATCGCTGTAGATGAAGTGTCCCCAACTAAGCAAGCCAGAGGCGACAGCGGCAAGGAACCGAAACTCCATCGGTGACAGAATGGAGAAAAAAACCTTGGGAGAAACCAGGCTCAGTTGGGGGGCCAGTTCTCCTCTGACCAGACGAAACCAGTAGTTCAATTCCAGGCTGCAGCAAAGTCAGATTGGGCAGAAGAATCATCTGTTTCCTGTGGTCTTGTCCTGGTGCTCCTCTGAGACAAGGTCTTTACAGGGGATCTGTATCTGGGGCTGTAGTTGTCCTGGTCTCCGCTGTCTTTCAGGGATGTAGAGGTCCTTTCTAGGTGCTGATCCAGCATCTGGTCTTGATACGTACTGGATTCGGGTGACTGCAGTGACCCTCTGATCTGGACACAGACTGGATCTGGTGGCCACGGTGACCTCGGAACAAGAGAAAAACAAACAAATATTAGCGTAGATGCCATTCTTCTAATGATGTAGCAAGTACATAGGGTGTTATGGGAAGTGTTTCCGGTTCCAGTTTACCTAATTAATGCAGCCTAAAAATCCTTTAACGGATTTGGATAATAAAAGCATACTAGTATGTTATGTGTATGCCAGGTTAAAGAGATGGGCCTTAAATCTAGATTTAAACTGCAAGAGTGTGTCTGCCTCCCGAACAATGTTAGGTAGGTTATTCCAGAGTTTAGGCGCCAAATAGGAAAAGGATCTGCCGCTCGCAGTTGATTTTGATATTCTAGGTATTATCAAATTGCCTGAGTTTTGAGAACGTAGCGGACGTAGAGGATTATAATGTAAAAGGAGCTCATTCAAATACTGAGGTGCTAAACCATTCAGGGCTTTATAGGTAATAAGCAATATTTTAAAATCTATACGATGCTTGATAGGGAGCCAGTGCAGTGTTGACAGGACCGGGCTAATATGGTCATACTTCCTGGTTCTAGTAAGAACTCTTGCTGCTGCATTTTGAACTAGCTGTAGTGTTTACTAAGCGTGCAGAACAACCACCCAATAAAGCATTACAATAATCTAACCTTGAGGTCATAAAAGCATGGATTAACATTTCTGCATTTGACATTGAGAGCATAGGCCGTAATTTAGATATATTTTTGAGATGGAAAAATGCAGTTTTACAAATGCTAGAAACGTGGCTTTCTAATGAAAGATTGCGATCAAATAGCACACCTAGGTTCCTAACTGATGACGAAGAATTGACAGAGCAACCATCAAGTCTTAGACAGTGTTCTAGGTTATTACAAGCAGAGTTTTTAGGTCCTATAATTAACACCTCTGTTTCTTCAGAATTTAGCAGTAAGAAATTACTTGTCATCCAGTTTTTTATATCGACTATGCAATCCATTAGTTTTTCAAATTGGTGTGTTTCACCGGCCTGCAAAGAAATATAGAGTTGAGTATCATCAGCATAACAGTGAAAGCTAACACCATGTTTCCTGATGATATCTCCCAAGGGTAACATATAAAGCGTGAAGAGTAGCGGCCCTTGTACTGAGCCTTGAGGTACTCCATACTGCACTTGTGATCGATAGGATACATCTTCATTCACTGCTACGAAGTGATAGCGGTCATATAAGTACGATTTAAACCATTCTAATGCACTTCCACTGATGCCAACAAAGTGTTCAAGTCTATGCAAAAGAATGTTGTGGTCAATTGTGTCAAACGCAGCACTAAGATCCAATAAAACTAATAGAGAGATACACCCACGATCAGATGATAAGAGCAGATAATTTGTAACATTAAGGAGAGCAGTCTCAGTACTATGATACGGTCAAAATCCTGACCGGAAATCCTCACATATACCATTTTTCTTTTAAGAAGGAATATAATTGTGAGGATACCACCTTTTCTAGTATCTTGGACAGAAAAGGGAGATTCGAGATTGGTCTATAATTAACTAGTTCTTTGGGGTCAAGCTGTGGTTTTTTGATGAGAGGCTTAATAACAGCCAGTTTGAAGGTTTTGGGGACATATCCTAATGACAATGAGGAATTAATAATAGTCAGAAGAGGTTCTATGACTTCTGGAAGCACCTCTTTTAGGAACTTAGATGGTATAGGGTCTAACATACATGTTGTTGGTTTAGATGATTTAACAAGTTTATACAATTCTTCCTCTCCTATAGTAGAGAATGAGTGGAACTGTTCCTCAGGGGGTCTATAGTGCACTGTCTGATGTGATACTGTATCTGACAGCTGAATGGTTGCAATTTTATCTCTAATAGTATCGATTTTAGAAGTAAAGTAGTTCATAAAGTCATTATTGCTGTGATGTTGGGAAATGTCAACACTTGTTGAGGCTTTATTTTTTTCGTTAATTTAGCCACTGTATTGAATAAATACCTGGGGTTATGTTTGTTTTCTTCTAAAAGAGAAGAAAAGTAATCGGATATAGCAGTTTTGAATGCTTTTCTGTAGGATATGTTACTTTGCCGCCAAGCAATATGAAATACCTCTAGTTTTGTTTTCCTCCAGCTGCGCTCCATTTTTCGGGCTGCTCTCTTTAGGGTGCGAGTGTGCTCATTATACCATGGTGTCAAACTGTTTTCCTTAACCTTCCTTAAGCGTAAAGGAGCAACTGTATTTAAAGTGCTAGAAAAGAGAGAGTCCATAGTTTCTGTTACATCATCAAGTTCTGAGGTTTTGGATATGCTAAGGAATTTGGTTACATCAGGAAGATAACTTAAAAAGCAGTCTTTTGTGTTAGAAGTGATGGTTCTTCCATACTTGTAACAAGAAGTAGGATTTACAATTTTGGCTATATGAAGTTTGCACAGAACTAAATAATGATCTGAGATATCATCACTTGGCTGAATAATTTCAACACCATCAACATCAATTCCATGTGACAGTATTAAATCTAGAGTATGATTTCGACAATGAGTAGGTCCTGAAATGTGTTGTCTAACACCAATAGAGTTCAGAATGTCTATAAATGCTGATCCCAATGCATCTTTTTCATTATCAACATGGATATTAAAATCACCAACTATTAAGACTTTATCTGCAGCCAGAACTAACTCGGATGTAAAATCACCAAACTCTTTAATAAAGTCTGTATGGTGCCCTGGTGGCCTGTATACAGTAGCCAGTACAAACATAACAGGGGATTTATCATTAACATTTGTTTCTCTGGATAATGTTATATGAAGCACCATTACTTCAAACGAGTTATACTTGAAGCCTGCCCTCTGAGAGATCCTGAAAACGTTGTTATAAATTGAAGCAACACCTCCACCTTTGCCTTTTAGACGCGTCTCATGTTTATAACAGTAATCTTGGGGGTGGACTCATTTAAAATAATGTAATCATCAGGTTTTAGCCAGGTTTCTGTCAAACAGAGTACATCTATATTATGATCAATGATCAAATTATTTACAAAAAGTGTTTTCGTAGAAAGGGATCTGATATTCAATAAGCCAAGCTTTATCATTTGTTTATCCATATTGCTTCTGTTTTTTATTTGTTGAACCTCAATTAAATTGTTAATCTCAACTTGGTTTGGATGTTTTTTGTCGAACGAGACAAACAGCAGTTCTGCCTGCCGAAAGGCAGCAGAGCGAGACACATAAGCTCTTAAAACCCTTACAGGGCAAAGAAGACTCGAGTCTCTATCATCTCTTGTCACCGGTAGGGCAGACAGGCAATAACCTGAGCCCGAAACGGCGTGTTGAGGGATTTCGGCACATAACCGTGCCTAGGTTTGAGTATGACCCTTGAGTCATTAGGCCCAAACTCCAAGCACGGCTGGCTCACCGAGAGTGCGTGCAAATCACCCACACGCTTCACCGAAGCAAGAGCCAACAAGAATATTTTCTTGAACAACAGATGCTGAAGGCTAACCGATTGGATAGGCTCAAGAGGGGGACCCTTCATGGCCTCCTAGCTCCTCTGAGGAACCCGATGACCAAATCATTCCTTCCTATTGACTGACCGAGCGCTGTTTCAGAAAACGCTGCGATGGCCGCCACATAAACTTTGAGCGTGGATGGGGCTCTGCCCTTATCCAACAGCTCCTGTAGGAAGGAGAGAACCTCCGTCACCTCACAACTAAGGGGTGAATATCCTCGAGCTGTGCACCAGCTGGAGAACACCGACCACTTCGAGGCATACAGACGTCGTGTCGACGGAGCTCTAGCCTGAGTGATGGTATTTAGCACTCCCACTGCGAGATCAGCGGGTAACCGTTGAGCGCCCACACATGGAGGGACCACAACTCCGGTTGAGGGTGTCAAATCGAGCCCCTGGCCTGCAAGAGGAGGTCCCTCCTCAACGGTACTGGCCACGGGGAGACATCTGCTAACTGCATCAAATCTGGGAAACATGGTTGGTTCTTCCAAAGAGGTGCTACAAGCAGTATTGAACATCTTGTTTCTCTCACCCGTTCTATCACCTGCGGAAGGAGGGAGACGGGAGGGAAAGCATAAAGCGGGCAGCACGGCCATTCCCGTGACAGCGCGCTTTCGTTCTTGGAAAAGAACGCGGGGCATTGAGCGTTTTCGTGGGACGCGAAGAGGTCCACCTCCGCCCTGCCAAATCTCTCCCACAACAGCCGGACTGTTTGCGGGTGTAGAGACCATTCGCCCGTAGGAACATTGCCTCTGGACAGCCTGTCTGGACCCAGATTCTGTAGCCCAGGCACATGCACTGCCCTCAGCGAACGCGCGTTCTCCACTGCCAGCATTTCCAGACAGTTGATATGATGGAGCTTTTCCCGTTCTGACCATAGGCCAAAGGACGGTCTGCCCTCGAGCAGCGCTCCCCATCCCGAAGTGGAGGCGTCCGTCGACACCATCTTCACATTCGGGGAAGTACCCAGGCTTACACCTGATCGGTACCAGCCGTTCACTGTCCAAGGTGCCAGAGCTGTGACACAGTTCTGATTGACCTTGAGATGCAGCCGGCCAGACGCCCACGCTCTGCGCGGCACCCGCGCCTTCAGCCAGAACTGCAGGGGGCGCATGCGGAGCAGGCCCAGCTGCAGAGCCGGAGATGCTGAGGCCATGAGGCCCAGCATCTTCTGACAGTGTTTGAGCGACACGGTCGCGCCGCAGAGGAAAGAACTCGCTGCGCGCTGAATGCCCATCACGCGCTGTGGTGACAGCCGCGCCGTCATGGAACAAGAGTTCAGAACTATAACCCAAAAACAGAATCGTCTGACTGGGGTTCAGCGAACTCTTCGCCCAATTGACACTGAGGCAGAGCTTCTCGAGGTGATCGAGTAAAACGGCCCTGTGGTCCACGAGCTCAACTAGTGATCGGGCCAGAACCAGCCAGTCGTCCAAATAATTCAGCACTCGCATGCCTCTGAGTCTGAGAGGAGCGAGCGCCGCGTCCATGCACCTCGTAAATGTACGAGGAGCCACGGACAAGCCGAACGGCAGGACTGTAAACTGGTATGCCTGGCCCTCGAAGGCGAATCTCAAATATCGCCTGTGGTTTGACACTATCTGTATTTGAAAATACACGTCCTTCAGATCTATTGACATAAACCAGTCCCCTCTGCGAATCTGGGCGAGGAGCTTCCTGGTCGTAAGCATTTTGAAACTGCGTTTCGTCAATGCCTTGTTCAGCTGTCTTAGATCCAGTATGGGCCTGAGACCCCCGTCTCTCTTGGGCACCAGAAAGTATCTGCTGTACAGCCCCCCCCTCGCTTTGAGCTTGAGACACAGGCTCTACAGCCCCTTTGCTCAACAGTTTTGATATTTCGGCCCGAAGTATGTGTGCTACTTCTGTTTTGACCGTAGTTTTGACGCACGCTGAAAAGCGCGGAGGGCGTCGAAAAAACTGTAGCGAGTAGCCTCTCTTTATAATGCCTAGCACCCAATCCGAAACCCCTGTAAGCGCTGACCATGCATCTGCATAAATGGCTAAGGGCTGGATGCGAAGCACGCACTGTTGACTGGGCAACGGCGGCGCTCCGGTGTGCTGCGCATTTGAGGTGGGGAGCGCGCTGATCACAGTGGGCAGATAGCTCCTCCTCGACCCCGTCTCGGCGCTTAACCGACTGGGGGAAGGCTGAGCAGGTCCCGTGGGACTCTATGTCTGCGAGTAACTGTGGGCTGCATATGTGCTACTTCTGTTTTGACCGTAGTTTCGACGCGCGCTGAAAAGCGCGGAGGGCGTCGAAAAAACTGTAGCGAGTAGCCTCTCTTTATAATGCCTAGCACCCAATCCGAAACCCCTGTAAGCGCTGACCATGAATCTGCATAAATGGCTAAGGGCTGGATGCGAAGCACGCACTGTTGACTGGGCAACGGCGGCGCTCCGGTGTGCTGCGCATTTGAGGTGGGGAGCGCGCTGATCACAGTGGGCAGATAGCTCCTCCTCGACCCCGTCTCGGCGCTTAACCGACTGGGGGAAGGCTGAGCAGGTCCCGTGGGACTCGATATGTCTGCGAGTAACTGTGGGCTGCATATGTGCACATTTACCATTTTCAACTCGCTGTCTGCCTGTGCAGAGCGTACGTGCACGGGCCTCGTTTTTACAGAAGCCACGAGCCGTATGTGACATAGTGTATGTGGGCAGTGGGGAGTGGGCACGTTTACTATGCGGCGCGCTCGACCGATCTGTGTCGATCTTATGTGTGCGAGCCCTGTGTGCAGGGCTGTGCTTACATGTGGAGATGGGCACTGAGGAGTGGGCATCGTCACTGCATTTAAAGCACCGTCGGCCGTGGCCGGACGAGCGTGCACGGGTTTAGTTTTTACAGAAACCACATGACGTGTGTGACATAGTAATTGTGGGCACTGAGGGGTGGGCACGCTTACTATGCAGTGTGCGCGATTGACTTGAGACGCTTTTATTGTCGCAGGCCCTGTGTGCAGGGCTG
Organism: Carassius carassius; assembly: GCF_963082965.1. Lineage (NCBI taxonomy): Eukaryota > Metazoa > Chordata > Actinopteri > Cypriniformes > Cyprinidae > Carassius > Carassius carassius. Next base: position 4,939,947 of record NC_081756.1, read on the forward strand.
TGCTTACATGTGGAGATGGGCACTGAGGAGTGGGCATCGTCACTACATTTATAGCACCATCGGCCGTGGCCGGAACACCAGAAAAAACACTCTTTTCGTGAAACATCTGGGTAGCCGTGATAACGGCTTTTGTGTGCAGGCAAGCGGGCACTCGTGCAGGCTTGCGCATTGCAGAAGACACTGAGGCAGTCACAACTCTTGGAACGGCAACAGCGGCGCGCTTGGGTGAGAGCTCGGCCGCAGCGGAACTCGTACACCGGCGCTTTCCCAGCAGTGCTAGGATGTTTCTTACGGCTTCTTACGGCGCTGCGGCGCAGTGGATGATGCAGGCTTCGAGAAGGACGCCAGGCGAGTCCTCAGAGTCACCATAGGCAGTGGCTCGCAATGAGGGCAGCCACCGTCAGCGAGCGCGAGCGCTGCATGGTCCTCACCCAGACAGGAGACGCAGATGACGTGACAATCTCCTTCGCTGAGCGGGGCTCTGCATGAGCCGCACGAGGGCATCTTTAAAAAGACGCAGCTCTTTTGTGAGTGTGCGTCGCAGGGCGAACACACACAGGATATATAAAGGATACAAAGGATACAAAGGATACAAAGGATATAGGCGCCGGACAGCGCAGCGGGAACGGCAGTGCAAGGCGGCGAGGCCAGCAGCTTCAGAATGGCTCGTCCCGCTGATTCGCTTCTCAGACGGCGCTTGCTTCCTCCGTGATCCAGCGATGTGTGAGCTTCGCTGAAGAGATGAAAAATCAGGTGAGTCAGCCTTTTCGAGCTCCTTTTATAGGTTGGGCCACACCCGTTTCGGCGGGAAGTGGCAAGAAGGGCGCGAAGCCCTTATTGGTCTGATGTTGCATCAGCCTGCGCTCGATAGGCTGTGCAGTTGCCGCAGAGCAAGCCAATGAGCGAACGAGCCGCCTCGCCTATGGCTGTGTACTGCTGCAAATGCGCTTTACAAAAATACAAAATTAAGGATAATTTTTTGCTTCAGTATTTCGTGAAAAGAGACTTTTCCCGTAGCGTCTTAGCTAAGACGCAGTACGAGAGAGCTCTCGTAAGAGAACTGATAATAATGGTTTAGTATTAGAAGAGTTATTGGAAGAAAGAGAATCGGTGTCTAAACAATGGTAATACGACAAGGATTGATATTAGGACAGGAATCAGTACTTGATCTTAATTTGGTATCAAATAATTTGGCACCAATTTGTGATTGGAGAGAATACAAAGATGGGATCACGATCTGGTTATATGTAAAGTCAATATATAGTGGAAAAAATAGATGGAAGAGGAAGAAACTGGGTATTTGGAAAAGCTGATTGGGAAAAGTTTCAAGTAGAAAGTAAAAAATATTTAAGTCAAATTGATAACTATATAGATATAGAGTTATTAAGTAATGAAGTAAAACAAGGAATATTACTAGCAGCAATAGATAATTGTAAAACAGCAGTAAAAAAACAGAAATAAAGTTTTCAAGTTATTGATAGGAACTCATAATTTCCAGCACATGATACAGTATAAACATGCACAGGCGGATGAAAGAAGAACAATTAGGCAAGCAAAGCGGATATATTGAAGGAAGATTTGTAGAAGTACTACTCAGATAGGAGAAGTTTGGAGATGATTAAAAACATGAGTTTTCCAGAAATGTTTTCTTATGTCGGAATGAAAGACAATAAATACCGGAACAGAGTGCTTCTTATTCTTACCCAAAAATACAAAATGGAACGGAACACAATCTTGATACTCAATCTGTGTATGAACATTTTTATATATTTATTTGCTTTTTTAACATTTTGTGTTTACTTGAACTTCTAAGATTTAAAAAATATATATTTTTGTAATTAAGTTCAATAAATATCACATACTTTAAGACTTTAATCAAGAAATATTCTAAACGGTCACTTCATCTTCTACCGAAGTAATTTTCTGGTAAGATATCAGTACTTTTACTTGAGTATCACTTTCAGGTACTTTCTACACCACTGACTGTACTGAGCAACAAATATTGATTTAATGAGCATTCTTTAAATCAAAAGAAACTTCCACTTTCATTGATCTACAGATGATACATACAGCAACTTTCTACAATAATTATTGTTGTATTTGTGTATTGTGATATATTGTGACACAACATATTGTACTTCTAAAAGTCTCTCTGTAATGAAGCGGCTGTTGAAAGGTGCTCTGTGTTTTAAAGATGAATTATCATTTATTCTTTGGCTGCTTATATTTTTTCTTTAATATGTTTCTGTTATCTTGATATTCTTTGTGAGGATAAATCCAGAGGATACAATATAATGCACTGTAAAGTCATAAATCAGGAGAAATGAACACATTTGAGCATCATTAAACTGTCTGTGAATGAATCTAAATCTCACTTCAGCTGCTTCAGTTTCTTTCTGCAGTGGAAACATCAGTTTAGTTGATACTGATTTCATTTGACTTGTAACAGCCCTATAACATCTTCTCAAATTCTTACATTTTATTAATAATTAAGTTAATGTAATATTAAAGATGATGCATACATTAAATAAGGTTCGGGTAAAAAAGCCCTTTATTTAGGCAAAAATTACCTGGAAATTAAAGTAGATTTTACTATGCATTAGTGAACTTGAACTTGAATCATATAAAATGTAATTTCTTAACAAAACTGAGGCCAGTGAAAAGCTGTGTTGTTAGTAATTGTGTAAAACCTCTAGTCACAGAGTCTCTGAGCAGAAACATGAATGTCAAGCTCTGTGTGTAATCATAGAGACAGAGACTACAGTAAAAGTAAAGAGAGAGACTGTCTCTCCTCTGAACACACACTGATCTGATCTGATCTCAGCTTCACTACAGCTTTTGATCTCCATCTATTAATACACTTATGAGGAAATATTGATGGAAACAGTATTACAGTATCATGATCACTGTTATGAACTCAAAATCATTATGAGAAAAATACTGCACTAAATTAAATATCTGGTTTGCTTGTAGTTGGTGTTGATTATTAAAAATGTTTCCAATTTTTGTTAACAACTAAATAAAACACTGATTTGTATATTCAGTCAACATTTATGTTCTTTAATTCACATATTACAGTGTACAATATTTACATAAACTTTCAATATTGTCAAATAGGTTTCTTTATGAGGACAATGATATTAAACTCACCCTTCACTGAGAGAGAAACAGCAGAGCTTGATTGTGATGAGTTTGGTCTTTTATCTCTCTGTCCTCTACACGTGTACTGACCCGCATCAGATGGATTAGATTGTTTAATAGTGAGTGTGTCTGTGTTTACAGTGTAACGACCAGACGACTGTAACTTTACACTGCCTTTATACCACTCATATCTCCAGTCACTGTGATCAGACTCAATCTCACACGTCAGTCTCACTCTCTCTCCAGTGAATACAGGACTGTCTGGAGTCACAGTCAGAGTAGATCTGGGTGAATCTGTTAACAAAGATAAAAGAAGAAAAAAATATGTAAAAGGGACTAAAAACAAAACTATCAGTAACAATATTGTAAATGGTTTACACAATTATACAGTTCAATTATTATGTCATATTTGATTATGTTTGTCATGTTCTGGTTTGTTGTGGTCAGTTTTGTGCTCTCAGTGTTTTCTGGAGGCTCTGGCTCCGTCTCGTCCTCAGACAAACACCTCTGACTCGTCATAGAAAGCAGAATGAAGCTCCTGCTGAAGGAGAGCTGAACACCTCCAACTACAACCTCATATGAGGAGACACTGAATCTCAATCAACTTCAGCAGACGATCTGAAGACTTCAGCAACTCATTTAACATCATCATCTGGAAGTCACTTCACTCTCTCTGACTTCAGGACTAAACTCATCTCTATTGAACTCTGTGACTAAAGTAATCATTAGGTGTGTAACGGTACACTCATGTCACCATTCACTTCAACACATGACACTGATCTCACTATATACTCGAAACAAGACTGAAACGGCTAAGTTATTTTTAAAGAGACATTGTAAAAGTTAAAATGGCAAGTTCTATATTTATAAATTATATCTAAAGCATATGATAAACAATTAACAAAAATAAATATTTATTAAAATGCTAAATCTGGTGTTATATCAGGAATGGAGTTGAAAAGGCTTTGGTTTGGTGTTTCTCTCTCATGAAGAGCACAATAGAGACACCAGAATAGAAATATTGATGATTCACCAAATAATACAGTTTTATATTATAAACATACTGTACACTTTCACTCTGACTACATACTGTATTATATTATATGTTTTAAATATTTCATTTTATGTATTTTATTTCATTGATTAATAATAAATTAATAAACATGGAAGCTCAAGTTTTTGTCCTTCTGGGTTCATTATATTTTATGCATCATATCTGATGCTAAATTAAATCTATTTAAACGTTTGTTTAATCTATAAACAATACACACTGTTGCTGTTCATGATACTGACATGATGATGCTCTTGTGTTTCTGTTTTTTGTTTAATATAGGAGATCTTGGAAAATGCTAACTTTAGCCTGATAGCACTGAAAGTGAACATCCCACCCTCCCTGACATCATCGTTCAAAGCCACGCCCCCTGAGCACATGAACGCTCACACAGACCAGGGGCCCGTTCTTCGTACGTCGCTTATTACATGAGAGATCAAATGACACATCCAAGATGATATCATCGCGCTAATCATGATCCGGCTAATTGGGTTCTTTGAACACACCTGTTGTGTATGATTAGTATCGCTGGGTTGAGATAATTGCGCGTTCATGTGTTGGTTTAAAAGGGGATATGTATCGATACTCGAAACCATGATCAGCAGTGCAGCGATTGGCTGGTGGCAAGACGGCAATGTAATGATGTCATATAATTTAAAATGACACCCGACAAAAAACTTTACAAATTTCTGGACTTTCATAAGGAAACAGCCAAGCAAACAAAACTACATAAATGTTATAATAGATACATGAAACAGATAATAGATGCATGTTTTTATTTTATTAGAATTTTTTTCATGATTCCCAATTATTTATATTCGCAATTTATAATAGTTGTACAGTCTTTACATTTTTATTTAAATGTAGAAATTATCTATTCATTTCATTTTATATTTGGACAGATTTGTTACGTGGCAGCATTAATGAAAGTTTCTTAAGGGTCAATATCATGTTATCTGCATCTCCTGCGCTCCATCAAGCCACTCTTATAATAGCAGTCATCACTCAAAATAATGCACGACTCTATTATCTGTATAGCATGTGTGTAAGACTCTAATACAGTTATGAAGTAATAATTTTATGACAAATAAATATTTCAGTGAGTAAAACTGGCTGTGTCTATAGTAGGCTGTTATGGACTACACAGCATTTTTATATTATTTTTAAATCATTTTTTAAATGATTATTATTTTAAATTATTGTCCCTGGATCAGTACGATACTCTTGTAATAACGTAGCGGTGGTAACAGACATATTTTGAGTATCAGTTCTGGTTGAAAAGAAGCGATCTAATCCTGTTTACATGAAATAAGCTGCTCCCGAGCAGGTTTAAGCTTACGGACCTGTTGCTATGACAGCAGCTCCGGGATGAGCTTCGAAGAACCAAATGATCCAAGATCACGCCAAATCGTCAACATTCAAATCCAGCTAACTGAGTTAGCGACATACGAAGAACGGGGCCCAGGGGCCTGTTTCACTAAAGAGGTTCAACCAACTCTGAGTTTAAACTTGAACTCTGAGTTGACTTACCCTGAGATGGGGAACTCTGAGTTTTCGGTTACAGAACAGCTGAAATGACTCTAACCCAATCAATCGCGTTACAAGCTAGTTTCCGTGCCCAAAACATTACTGCCTACACCATTGAAGCCGTTATTCATATGTGTCGTATTTAACCTTATGTGTCGATGGAGGGCGGAGCTGTAGTAGATTTGCACTTAGTAATAGACACTCAGAAGTAAGGTCATTTCAAGAGCGATAACTTTAAAGACAACTGTAACTAACAAAGTTTTCATAGTTTTAACTCTAAGAGAGCAGCGAGTCACACCACAAAAATAAAAATAATCGCTCTGCACACTTTAAGCTTCAAAAACACCCATCAAGAGTCTACGGGTGACGTCACGGACACTACATCCATGTTTTTATACAGTCTATGGTAGAAAGAAAAACTGTATACTCAGTGGTGTGTAATATAACGAAGTAAAAAAAAAAAAAAAAAAACTTGTTACAGTAGCCTACTTAAGTATTTTTTAGGATTATCTGTACTTGGAGTTTTTATATTTCAGCCAAATTTTACTCCAATACATTTCCCAGAAGTATATTCGTTACTACAGAATAGTCAGAAGAACACAGACTGCAGGAAAACATGTTTGGTGAATCAGTGGTCTGGCATTATGTCCCTGTTCCTGTTATAGTAATAAATAACGGTCTTATTAAATATCACAAATATCTTATAGAAATATTATAATATTTGTATCAATGCGGTAATATTATGTTTGAGATGTCAACCACTGGTCGATGACCATAATGTTTGTATAAACTGTAGGTAACAACTGGTCAAATGTACACCTAGGTCATAAAAACCATAATGATACCTACACTTAAATATTTTCTTCTCAGCCATGTCATCAGTTGCTCTTGAGCGAAATCTCCTCCCATTCGTTGTCTGATTGGCATTTCGCGAGGATTCCTGGGTAGTTAAAGTATGCGGAGCCTGCATCTATGAAGACCGGTTCAAGGGTACACCCGACCAGAGTATGTGAGGAGCGGTGTGACTCTAACTGGAGCGAGGAGAGGATCTTTTAAAAGTCTGAGCATTGTGGTTCTCACTCGCTCCATCATGAGTACAATCGGATCACTCCGATCAGAAGGTTAGAAGATTTACAGGTTGCTCACGTGACAACTATAGTCATCAAGCTCAGTTTGAGTCTGCGCAGTACGCCCGACCCCCAGGAAGTGCGTGCTTCTAATTGACTTCACTTGACTCCGTTGAATCCAATGGGATCACTGTGTCCATTTCTTTTACTGTCTATGGCGGGAACGGGAGTCATTCTTCCGGGATTGAAACGGGACGGGATTTTCCCCTAGTTTTTTTCGTGGGATTGGGACGGGACAGATTTGAAATACCACTCCCGTGTCATCCTCTAATTCAAATATTAAATAATGTTATGTCATTTGTTTGCTCTTACACTAAATGTTTGCTGCTTCAATCCAGATGAGTAGGTTATAGGGTTGATGTAGTATAGGGCAGGGATCTCCAACCATGCTCCTGGAGAGCTACCATCCTGCAGACTTCAGTTCCAACCCTGCTCCAACACACCTGTCTGTAATTATCAAGTAGCCCTGAACACCTTGATCAGCTGCTTCAGGTGTGTTTAATGGGGTTGGAGCTGAAATCAGTAAGACAGTAGCTCTCCAGGAGCAGGGTTGGAGACCCCTGGTATAGGGTGTGAAAATTGTACAGCTGTGGTATTTGTATAGAAAATTATTGCTTGACTGAAGTAAAGCCATCTCTCTCTTTCTCACCCATGCACACTAACTCACAAACCCATGGCACACACACACACACACACACACACAAATGTTAAAGCTGTATTTAAAGTTTTTTTTTTTTTGATATTTCACCCTGATAATCTGACTGAAATGTCTTGTTGTGGCTCAAAAAGGGGTTGAACGTTCATGTATGTCGTCTTTAGTCTTTTGGCTCTTTAGGTTTTTTACTGGCACACTTACACATTTTGCACTTACTGTGGAGTGTTGAGACTGTTTACATATTTGTACAAATATATACAAATAACCCAAATTACGAAAAAAGACTAAAACTAACACTAGAACTAATAAAAACTAAACTAAAACTAAGTATTTTCAAAAAATAAAAAACTAAACTAGCAAACCCACTTTAATTAAAAACCCACAACTAATTAAAACTAAACTGAGTTTGAAAACAAAAAGTCAAAACGAAATAAAAAAATAATGGAAAATGCAAAACCATAATAACCTTGCAGCAGAGAGAGTTTATGAGGACAATGATATTAAACTCACCCTTCACTGAGAGAGAAACAGAGCTTGATTGTGATGAGACTGATCTTCCTTTTCTCTCTCCTTCACAGTAGTACAGACCCTCATCAGATGATTCAGATCGTTCAATAGTGAGTGTGTTTCTGTTTACAGTGTGACGCTCAGATGACTGTGATATTACACTGTAGTATTCGGTTCCTTTCCTCCTTTTATACCACACATATCTCCAGTCACTGTAAGACTCAATCACACACTTCAGATTGACCGTCTCTCCAGTGAAGACAGGACTCTCTGGATCTACAGTCAGATCAAGTCTGGGTAAGTCTGTTAAGATAAAAATCATAAAGTGTCTCAAACAACTTTAAGAAAATAATTATATTTAGTTTTTTATTAATATATAGTTTTACAGTACGGATATTACATAGACTTTGTCATGTTCTGGTTTGTTGTGGTCAGTTTTGTGCTCTCAGTGTTTTCTGGAGGCTCTGGCTCCGTCTCGTCCTCAGACAAACACCTCTGACTCGTCATAGAAAGCAGAATGAAGCTCCTGCTGAAGGAGAGCTGAACACCTCCAACTACAACCTCATATGAGGAGACACTGAATCTCAATCAACTTCAGCAGACGATCTGAAGACTTCAGCAACTCATTTAACATCATCATCTGGAAGTCACCTCATTTTTATCAGACATTTAAGATATGTTTGTAGAATAGCCTGAATGAAGCAGTGATTTTAGGAGTCTGTGATTTAACACTTTTTATCTCATTTCCGCTGAGCTTGCATCGGCACTGATACCAAGGGCTCTTTTATGCCACATGGACTTTAAAAATGGTCTTTAGATAAAAATAATAAAGCAAACACACTGAATTATCCAGTCCACCACCTTTACAAAGAGAACAAGAGAGGTGACCATGGAGAAAAGGAGAAGAACATCTGTAAATCAGATAACTGAGAACAATGATCGATTTGAGACTAATTGTATAAAAGTATAAACTGTGAGAGAGTCAGATGTCCGGCAGACATTTTGGCGTTGTTGTCTCCACCAATAAAGTTTAATTTTGTGTCTTCACTGATTTTTCAAAGAGAGAGACACGTTTCCCAAACTGGGGTTCATGAGGGAACTAGCAGGGGTTTGTCAGCTGATGAAAAACGAATAATTAAATCATGAAAATACAAAGTGAAAATAATTAAAAAAAATAAAAGTAATGATGATCTGGTGAAGAAAAAAAAAACTGAATCCAGCAAAGCATTTAAAGTGTCAGATGATTAAACTACAGCACACACTCATATTCAACAGAACATAATTATTCTCTGATGTTATTATTCACTGATACAGATATTTTCTTATTGTTATTTTCTTGATGTGAACAGGTCTTAAAAAGTTATTTGTTTCAGTCCTCTGCAGATGAAAGTTGTGGCTGATACAGAAGAGTATAAGACAAGTGTTGATCCACAAATATAGATTTAAAGATCATTAAACAGAATCTGCAGACTGACCTGATACAGTCAGTGTAAGAGCAGCACTGGTGTGTGATCTCTGTGAGTCTGATCTCTCTCCTCTACATCTGTATTCACCGCTGTCAGACACTTCAGCTGTGAAACTGTACTCTGCTGTTGTTGTTGTTGTTGTGTATGGATAGCGAGTGTCTCCATCTTTAAACCAGCTGTATCTCCACTGAATGTGTCCTCCTCTCTGTATGTCACATGTGAGAGTGACTGTCTCTCCTCTGAACACACGCTGATCTGGAGACACCTTCACTACAGCTTCTGGTCTCTCTGTATTAATACACAGATGAGGAGATATTGAAGAAAAAACATCACTGTATCATGATCAATGTTATAAACGCAAAAGCTCTTCATGAGAGAGAATTTTTTTTTTTTATTAAACTAAACTTAATAAAATTAAGTTTGATTTTAGTTATTAATTGCATCAAACATATTTAAAAAAAATGGTTAAAAAAATTAAACATTAATATCCAATCTACATCTCTTTTTTGTTTCATACAACTGCAGACTTTACAACATTTACATAATGTATCTAATGAACAAAATACTGTGCTGAAACTCTTAAGCAGTGAGATCCATTCTCAAAAAAAAAAAAAAAAAAAAAAGTCTTTCAAAAAAAAGAGAGAGTTTATGAGGATAATCAGAGGCGGATCTACCGGGGTGGCAAATGCCACCCTAAAAGAAAGCCTTGCCACCACAGTTGGCAGCAACAAATTAAAAGTTATGGCCAATTTGAAAATTTACGAGCGCGATTCTCCAATGTCTGAATGCAGTGGATGCAGCAGCACGAGAGGACGACAGAGCGGCAAGCAGTGTTGGGGAGTAACTAGTTACATGTAACGGCGTTATGTAATTTAATTACAAAATTATTGTAACTGTAATTAGTTACAGTTACTACGAAAAAATGAGTAATTAAATTACAGTTACTTATGAAATTTTTAACGATTACAAAGGGGATTACATTTGAATATTTACACACATCCACATACAGATTTAACTGATTTCTTTCCCAAATTGCACTGACTATTCTGAGACATACCGCCCTGATAATTTCCGGGATGTGGAAACACAGTCTGGTTCGTAGAATCCAGTCATAAAAACAGAATGCCTAACGTGGACGGAATATGCCACATTTTGGATGACTAAATCAAAAGTAGGTCAGTACACTTGAATCAAAACATGACATGGACTAGTGTCTGTGAATATTAAGCCCCAAAAATGCAATATATGACTCCTGCACGTTCTGTGTGTCTGTGGAAATCAGGCGCGGACTGGACACCGGGAGAACCGGGACAATTCCCGGTGGCCTGGCAGCCGATTTTACCCCACTATTTAATATCATTATTGTATAATTGCCTGCCGAATGTACTAAAACGATCATTTGCGAATCCGCCATTTGATGATTAAATCTCTAATAAGTCAGGAAGTGTTAGTCATGACTCGCGCCTCTCCGCGCCTCCGCCAAACGGTTTGGATCAGACTCAGAGTAATCAATGCGAGAGAGAGAGAGAGAGAGAGAGAGAGAGAGAGAGAGAGAATAGAGTGGAGTGTGGAAGCACACAGCTGGAGCAGAGAAGCAGAACTACTGTTCAGGGTTTCAGGTCAGTTTCATCTGTAAAGATGCTTTTTTGTCTTTGTTTTTTTATTTATTTAATCAAGCAGCAGCACGTTGCTCATCAGTCATCACTCAACATACTATATAAAGCACATCATTATTATCTCTTGTAATGTTACAGTAGGAATTTAGCTGAAAAAAAATTCAGATTTTTTTTATAGGTTTAGGGGGAGCTACGACAGACAACACAACCCTTACGAAAATTAACATTTTAATATTTAACTATAAATCCAGAGAAAATGGTTACTATTGTTTAACTGTGGTTACCAAAAATGTAAAATTATTTTACAAATGTATTTATTTAAAAATAAATACAAATCCATTTGCAAAAAAAAAACAAGGTTATTTTACTTTTATATAGGCTAATAAAAGCATGGTAATTTTTTGTAAGGGAAATACATGACTCGTGTACAGTATTAGGATTTTTCTATAAAGATATTGTAGTATTGTAGAGTATTGTATTGTAAAGTATAGTTTTGTTCAATCTTGAGTATTAAAGTCATGAGAGAGATGGATAACAGGGCAAAATAAAGAGACTGAAGAGAAAAATGGAAGTGAAGGTGCAGTTCAGGAGAGAACTTTTAATTATTTTGCATGTTCCCAAATTAAAGATTTAAACCTTTTTTTATGTCAGGTCCATACAAAAAATAGTTTTGTCCATGAATTTGTTTGTATGAGTTTGAATTTTCCAGTCTGAATTTTTTTCCCAGTCCGCCCTTCCTGTAAATTAATGGCAAAGACATGGTTTCATTTACTACACATAGGCCTACTGAAGCTTGCAGTGTTTTCAACCTCTGCTGCCTCAATATAGGAGTACACGAGCACATAAACATAATTTCTAGAACTGCTCTGTGTCACTTCATGTGCATTTTACTTATTTTGAGAAAACTATCATCATATACAAAGAGACACCAATGTTTCAGGAGTTTATTACACAGAATATGTCACATGCTTATTAGATAACTGTATTTGAGTTCATGTATATGCTTTTATTTATTATTTTTTAATTTTCACAAATTTAGAAAAGTAATCAAAAAGTACTCAAAAGTAATTAGTTACATTACTTTAATAAAGTAATTGAAAGTTACACTACTATTACATTTTAAACAGGGTAACTTGTAATCTGTAACCTCTTACATTTCCAAAGTAACCTTCCCAACACTGGCGGCAAGAGACTATATTTTACATTTGTTTGGAAAACTTTCTGAGTGTACGTGAAGCGAGGGGATGAGTCGCAAGGAGACACAGGAGGTACAAATGGATTATCTATCTATCAAGAAATTAAGCTATAATCAAAGTACAGTGCTAGCATACTTGTAATGTTGACTTTGAGATGATAAATATCAGGTTGAAATACGTTATTTCGCCAACTAACGTTACAGTGGTTTAGTCTACTACGTGATACGTTACCCACTTTTAAAAAGCGTGAGGATACGTAACAACTTCGTTTTGTGTCAGAACTTTAACACTTTCATTCATAAATTCACCCCGTCTGTGTTTGAAAAGCGACAAGGATTGAATCGCGGAATTCAGTCACAAATGGAACTTGCTGTAGGCTATAAAGCAGAACGTCACGGCCATGTTTGAATGAATAAATCAAAAGTAGAGCTGTACATTTAATCAAATCTCGATATGGACTAGTGTCTGTGAATATATTAAAGGTGTTGTTCCACACATCTCTGGGAATGAGCGCTCAATGTGTGCTCTACACACACACTGAAGCACGCGTGGTGTTTTCAGCTCTTCACTATATTGACACGTGATCAGGGGCAGATCTGGAAAAATATTGATGGGGTGGCGAGAAGGGGGCAGGAATTTTTGAGGGGTGGCAACATATGACAGACTTATATATACTGAATTTAGTCACAGTAATCAAAGTTTGATGATAAAGTATATGTATATGTGCACACTACAAAAGGGCACAGGCCAGGGACGTGCACAGACATTTTGAGGGGCAGGGGCTCAAGTGAAATAAAGGGCACTTCTCATAATTAGGTTTTTTTTTTGTTTTTTTTTTTACAAAAAAGTGTATATATATATATATATATATATATATATATATATATATATATATATATATATATATATATATACATACACATATTAACGCAACTCTGACTTCCTTTTTTAAAAAAAATAATTAAAAAAGTTAATTAATTTTATCTTCCTCAAACTCACGCAATTGTTTCATTTTCAAAAGATGTCTACAAAATAATCAATTTTAAATTGCTTTAAAAAGCTTTTTTTTTTCAAGCTCGTATTTAAGTTCAGTATTTAACTTAAATGACAATTAATAGGTAATTTTCATTGCCAGTAATGTGAAATAAGTGAACATAAACATACAAGCTTGATAAAAATGATCATTATTGAAGGAAATTTCAGATGGCACTTTTTCATCTGAAATCTTAATATTTAGAATAATCTAAATAACTGCATCAAACAGAGGGGCGTGTTTTACTAATAATTTTTGCACAAGGCACTACATCGTTTTAATTATTTTGGTGTTATCAGAATACATAACACTTTAAAATTAAACTTACCAAAATAATTGAGTAAAAATTCAATAATAGCCAATGTCATGTATGTATTTGTGGTGGTATGGAATACTATTTTATAAAGGTTTCGAGGAAATAAAAAAAGTTAAATTACTTAAATAGTTAATTTATAAATATTGTTATTTTTAAAGTTTAATGTTAACTTATTTCTACTCAGTTTTATTTATTAATGTACCAGATGCATTTTTAGAGTGTATCCTCCATCTGTTTGCATCTGTAGATTTCTTCTAAATTCACCAATTTAGATTTCTTAATTTCAGGGTGAAAGACTCTTGATGGAAGTCAATAACTGGGGACCAGGTTACGCTTTTTTTTATTTTTGAAAAATAATATATATTTCTGTTTGCACACAGCTTCCCTGTCAAACAAATATATTTATTGAAATATAGTATCTAAATGTCAGGTCAGGAGTTCTGAAGCGCTCCCTCTCCCTCTCCCCCGATTGTTAAACTCGATTGTTTTGCTTCCGCTAAAGAAAATAGTCCGCTCCATCTCTACGGTTAGAATCCTGTGAGTCCATAGCAACGCTCTGTTTTTCATGGCAACCGTCTGTTATACTCCGCACAGCGGTCTGTTGGTTATAACAGACCGCATTCTACATTGGAATTCAACCAAGCCATGTAATAAAATAAGTTAATAAAATAAGCATATATCACCACCAGGTGATATGCTTTAGTTATTTTGTTTATCCTATTTACCTGCATTTCCCTGCCAATTAGATGCAAATGTGCGCATTTTAACTAGTTGACGCCTAATTTGCATACAGAACGTCCCCAGTTATTGACTTACATCAAGATTCTTTCCCCCTGAAATTTAGAAATCTAAATTGGTGAATTTAGAAGAACCCCCCCCCTTCTATAAGCTATAGGCCTATGTAATTATTCATTAATTATGTTTAAATATGTAGATTACTTTTACTATTTATATAATCTGTTTATACAATTTATGTAAACTGCTTTTATTTATTTTCCATTGCAACTTTAAGCAGGTCTAAGGAGTTTGTTGTTTTCATGTAGCCTTGGCAACTAGCCTGAATAATATGCAGATGAAATGAAACTTGTCAACTCACTTCAACATGTCTTTTGCAATCATATAACCCGCCATGGGCAATGCTTGAGCAGGACTGTCATTATGTTTGACACCTATAAGACAGGGGTACACTTTCGTGTAGTCTGCCATAAAATGTGTCTTATACTTTTTTTTTTTTGTGGCACTCTCCCTCTGCCATGGTGCTCCTGTTTCTAGATAGACATTACTGATTAATTTTGTTCGGGAGAAGAGATAAAAGCCCGCCCACACTGACAATTGATTGGTTGATTTGCAGAAACAGGCCAATCAGGATGCTCTAAATGCGCTTTGCACACACGCACGCACATTAGCACACACATGCAAGGTCTCTCGCTCCCTCTCCCTCTCTGCCAAGCGTGCGCTACACGGTTTGAAACACAGTATCTGTTTCGCATGCGCGCTTTTGCTCGCTCGGTCTAGATTCTGGGAGATTTTAACTAATTTGCGGGTCTCAGGGAGCCGCTTTCAATATGCGGGAGACTCCCGGAACTTCCGGGAGACTTGGGATGTCTGATATATATATATACTTTTTTGTAAAAAAAAAAAAAAAAGAAAAAAAAAACTAATTATGAGAAGTGCCCTTTATTTCCTTGAGCCCCTGCCCCTCAAAATGTCTGTGCATGTCCCTGCTGGGGACGTTCTGTATGCAAATGAGGCGTCAACTAGTTAAAATGCGCACATTTGCATCTAATTGACAGGGAAATGCAAGTAAATAGGATAAACAAAATAACTAAAGTATATCACCTGGTGGTGATATATGCTTATTTTATTAACTTATTTTATTACATGGCTTGGTTGAATTCCAATGTAGAATGCGGTCTGTTATGTATAACAGACCGCTGCCATGAAAAACAGAGCGTTGCTATGGACTCACAGGATTCTAACCGTAGAGACGGAGCGGACTATTTTCTTTAGCGGAAGCAATACAATCGAGTTTAACAATCGGGGGAGAGGGAGCGCTTCAGAACTCCTGACCTGATATTTAGATACTATATTTCAATAAATATATTTGTTTGACAGGGAAGCTGTGTGCAAACAGAAATATATATATATTATTTTTCAAAAATAAAAAAAAAGCATCCCAGAAAAAAGGGCACTTTCTCTCCAGGAATAAAAAGGGCAGGTGCTCAAGCCCCCTTTCATGTCTATGTGTGCACGTGCCTGGTACAGGCTATCATTTACAAACTTAATCTCATACAATCAATGTCTTGCATTTGAAACAGTTCATATAAGGAATAAGTGACCATACCCCATTAAGCAGCACCACACTCACTAATGCATACAGTATGCATCGACATGTAATTAAGAGCATTATAAAAGGTTCAGTGTTATCAGTATGTCAATTTATTATAAGAAACACAAGACTTTTACAGCCAATGACATTTACAGATGGGGAGACTCAACTGATTTTCTACAGTTTAGTGTTAATCACCATCTAACTCAAGCAGTCAAAAGCTACATTTAGCCTTATATGTTATATGAATATGGTCCCTGAAGCATAGGTTTTATTAGCTGACAATAATAATGAATAAATAAACATTATAGGTAACTATTAGGCCTACTTGAAGTATAGCATGCTCTACTGTGCAATAGTCATGCGCGTAATTTGCACGGGGGTTACGGGGGTCATGACCCCCCCAAAAATCAGATCCAGCTAATATAACCCCCCCAATATCATCACATCATTCAGATTAAAATAGATATGAAATATTCAGAATGAATACTTTTGTTCATTTTCTTTATTAATTTCATTTGCCAGCAAGAAAGATAGTATCATATTTTAAATAATCTGTAATGTACCCCCCGCCCACCGCACCGATTTGGTATTACCAAAGTCTGTACCAAGTTTGTTCACTATTTTGCGCAGTCGATGGGATGAATGGTTGGAGAAAGCTGACGGAAAGATGAAAAGGACACTGAAAGGCAGCCAGACAACGATTTTTTATTGTTTGTCGACACCAGCCAAAAAAAAAGAAAAAAGAAAAAAAATAGAAAAACGAAAAATCCTGACCAAACGGAGGTACCCTTAAGTTAGCTGTTAAGTTAGCTCAGCGTTTCTCAAAGTGTGGGGAATAGAAACATGACAAACAGGTTTTGTGCCCATCTTTTAAATTCCGTTATTTATTGACCATACACTCAAAACAAAGACACATTTAAATGTAAGCCTTGACGTTACTTAACCTCTTCACACGTAAGTTTAAAAGTATTTCAAGGCTACCGTTATTGATCGTAGTATCGCTTTATGGTTCCCATGGAGACGCGCCATTCATTGCTTGTCACACCGTAGCCACAATAGTGCTGAATGACTGATGATCTGCTTTTATTTCCTTTTTTATTCAAAATTTCACAAATGTGTTAGCTATAGCAGGATATATCTGATATTCCGATTGTCAAATATGTGCAAGTGTATGTGTTTTGTTGTTCAAACACCTTTATAACGATCGCATTACTTGAGCTGTATGCGCAACGTATTTTAGGTATCTATCTTATTAAAATACCTAAAAAAATACGTACATTATTAGGAATTTACCACCTCTGGTTCAATTTGAGATTATTTTTATTTTTGTTTGTTTGTTTGTTTTTTGTTTTTTTGTTGTTCTTTTTGCATGGATTTTGCAAAGTGTCAAAATGAATCAAAGCACAACTAGGTTAATGTTAGTCCACACTTGTATTGATGTTATCAGAAGCTAAATGCAAACACAATTATTATTTTTTTTTAATCTAATTTTGAGTCTTATTTCATGCAAAGTGATAATATAATTGCACTTTCATTTTCTTTATTTGAAATTTTTTAATGCTGTTATTTGATGTTAAGTTTTTAAAATGTGATGTTAATAAAATACATTTTAACAGTTAAACTTAAAGCCTAGTTTATTAACATTTTGTTGGGGTGATTGGGGACAGGTGGGGCTCGGAACCCTTTCCTACCTCTGAAGTGGGGAATGGCAGAAAAGTTTGAGAAACACTGAGTTAGCTGATGATTTGTTTTGTTGACTGGAGTTGGCTGGCTAGATGTTCGTTTGCCAGTGTCCTATGAGGTAAAGCCAGAGGGTGCCAGGGACTGTGTAGAACCAATGTCACTGAATTGTAACTGCTGTTTGCTCCAATACAGTCACCCGTTTTGGGGGGGATTGCATAATTAAATTATGCAAATTAGCATGTTACCTTTTACACAAGAAAATAATACAATAAATTAATAAATAAATAAATATGCCGCGAGTTTAACCCCCCCAATGGTAGACCCAAAGTTACGCCCTTGGCAATAGTACTATACTTCTGTTTGAATTTCTTCAATTTATACCGACATTTTATTTTTACAGGTTGTCATAAAGACATTTCCGTTTTTCTCAGTCTGTGTATATGATACAAATGAATGACGATAGTTTAATCAAATGAAATGGTGAAATCCTCTCATAGCGCGCTGGATTGCACATATGTAGCCTACATCATGTGTCAATATAGTGAAGAGCTGAAAACACCACGCGTGCTTCAGTGTGTGTGTGTGTGTGTGTGTGTGTGTGTGTGTGTAGTAGAGCACACATTCCCAGAGACGTGTATAACAACACCTTCAGGGCCACTGCTGGCCAAATGGGTGACCTAAGCAGGATTGTATTGTTGTACCCCCCTCCCTCAAATATGATGATGAAAAAAAAACACCTACTATGGGGGTGAAAAAAAGAACTTTAATCAAATAAAAAACTAAATGAATTATTATTTACAAATTACAATTTACCTATGGCTATAACTTTATTATGACTCTAATTGATTTTATAGTCTCAAGCTTAAAAAAATAATGTGAAAGGAAATTAAGCAGTTTTACTATGATAAAACCATGGTTTATTTTTGTAAGGGTTGTGATATGTACATTTTTTGTTGAAGAAATTATAAAGGCTGTGTCATCTATAGTAAAAAGGTGGCCAAAAATGAAAGATTAAGTCAGAATCAGAAAGAGCTTTATTGCCAAGTATGCTTGCGCATACAAGGAATTTGTTTTAGTGACATAGGCTTCCAGTACACAGAGACAACAACACACAGAAAAAAAAAAATTGGGATGATGGTGTTGAAGACTGAACTAAAATCCACAAACAGGATCCTCACGTAAGTTCCTGTTTTGTCCAAATCAGGGCTTGAAAACGGAAAAAAAAATTCAATCGGTTCACTCCGAGCAGAATCGATATTTTAACGATTCTGTTCTGCGTTCCTCTGTTATTATTACCGTTCCGAAACCGGTTCGGGAGGAAGAAATACCGGTTAATAACGTTATTTTTTAAAAACAATATTATTTGCTTATAATTTGCCTAATAATAATAGTAATTTAATAATAAAAATAATAAAGTATAGCGTTTTCCTTACTCAAAAAAGGAAAAAATAAAGATCTAACGCTTACAGTTTGCAGCTTGCACCAGATTTTGTCCAAATGTAAGCTAAAAAAAAAAAAAATTATATCAACACTTTAAAGTATTTTTAAGATATTTAAAAATGTTTGCTGCATTGTAAAAAAAAAAAAAAACACTTGTATAAGATTGGTTTTGAGAGTAAAAAAAAAAAGTAAGTAGCAGCTCACATTGCATTTTATTAGCCCTATTACTTTCCGAAATAATGAAGGCTAAAATTCCTATAGTCTAAAGCAAAATGTTTAAAAACATTATAAAAACAGTTATTACTTTCTCTTCAAATCAAATCCTCTAAAGTTTAGGCTATAAAAACCTCAATCCAAAAACAAATTAATTTAAGCTGAAGCTGACGCCTACCTCTCTCATTCGGTACGAATCCAAATGTTTCCAAATGTTATTTAATATAAATAATATACAATAATAGTTAATGTATAATAAGTAACGCTGTATATGCGTCCGACAGTCGGATTCCAAATTTCATTCAATAATTTTTTTGAGGTTAATAGCAAATAGGGATGGGACGGTATGAAAATTTAATATCACGATTATAGTGACTAAAATTATCACGATTATCAATATTATCACGGTTTTGTTGAAACGAGATGAAAGTGTTCAAAAATAGTTGATGCTCACACTGAAAACATTTCAGCAAGTTTTATATTTAATAATCAACAAACAACTAATAAAACAAGCAACTCTATGCACTTAATTTAAAGAAAGATTAAATTCTGTGGCATTTCCTTCCTTACAATGAAAAGTGTAGAAGCATAGAAAAGCATAGAAAAGTCACTGACTTTCGCCATTCCTTCTCGAAAAAAAACAAAAAAAACATTGTGCGCTGCGCTTGCGTCAGACTGTTGCTGGCTGGACATGATTTAATAGTGAGTTATTAAAACCGCGATAATCAAACACGGTTTTAATGATAATTCATTTTTAAACGAGATATCAATAAAACCGGTTATCGTCCCATCCCTAATAGCAAATGAAAACTGTTCAGCTTCTGGGAAATTTGTGAAGCTCCGCTAGGCTATTTTAGTTCCCCTCACTCCACAACAAAATAATTTCAATTAACAGTATTTAGAAAAGAACAAGAATTATAAATATAAGAAGCTATAGCAATATTAACGACAAACCAAATATAAATAATTTAGACTAAAACGAAACTGAAACCAACGTCGTGTTTCTCATTCGACAGAAAATCAAAGTTTCCGTATTTGCGATGTATTTGAATAACAAATTACATTCCAAATTGAATATCGCTACCCATGTGCTTCCATAGCTCACGCCGCAAAATCCCGCGGGTAAACGTATAAGTTTATTTTTTTATTATTTTTTTAATGTATTGCATATTCTGCCTGCTACTCTGCTACCACTTTGTTTTTCCTCAATAACAAAATAGACCAATTTCAAATATTTAGCCAAATAAATAAATAAATAATTAAAAATAAACGGAATTAAAAAAAAAAACAATTGTAGACTACGACTACTAATGTAGCTAGTCCTTGCAGGAATAGCATGTCATTCACTGATGAGGGCTTCAGATTAATCCGTCTGTGCCCCCTTATGCGACCGCAATTACTGAAAGCCCTCTCCAATGGTGCGCTGGGAGCTGGAATGAAAAGTAGCCTACATGGCATGTTACTTTGCTTAATCTCGGAAACTCTTGATATCGCCTTTTCCACCACTGGATCTCTCGCTATTTCAGAATGGAATTATACGTCGCTGTCCATGGTTTCATCAGCATCCTCTCATTTATTTTGCTAGATATTTCCACTTTGCGGGAGTCCCGCAAATAACTTTATTTTTACACAATAATATCTTAATATCACCAATCAAATATTGTCCCGCGACGCACTCGGTTGCGCTGGGTCTCGTGGTACTCCCGCAGGAATGCAGGTCTCTACTTAACTTGAGTGTGGAATGCACATGCACCAACGCCTAGAAAAAATAGGCCCTTTTTGCGCTGCGTCATCAGGCCCAATTTGTTCTTAATCCGGCCCTGAAGGCGGTGCATTGCCATTGAGACTTGACTGAGTTCACAGCTGAGCGGACATTTCACTCGTTGGCTTCAGCATTCATATGCGTATGCTGTACTGCTGGAATTCGTGATTGGTTGACAGCAAATTTCAAATATTAAACTGAACGATAAAATAACGTTATTAACCAGTTAATGTCCATTTAAAATTTTCGATTCTGTTCGGAACTATAAAAATTCATTTCATTTCTGTTTCTGGTTCTGTTCATGTCAAAATATCATTCGTTTCCGGTTTTCGTTTTCATTCCTTGAACCGGTTCAAAGCCCTGGTCCAGATGTTGCAGGATGAAGTGCAATACCATGTTGATTGCATTATCCACGGACCTGTTTGCTCAGTACGCAAACTGCAGGGGGTCCAGTAAGTGTCCAGTGATGTCCTTCAGATAAGCCAGAACCAGTTTTTCAAACGACTTCATGACGACAGACGTTAGAGCCACAGGTCTTTAGTCGTTAAGTCCTGTTATCTTGGGTTTCTTTGGAACGGGGATGGTGGTGGAGCGTTTGAAGCAGGAAGGCACTTCACACAACTCCAGGGATCTGTTGAATATCTGTGAAAAGATAGGGGCCAGCTGGTCAGCACAGATTTTCAGACAGGCTGGTGTAACGCCATCTGGGCCTGGTGCTTTTCTTCTTTTGTTCTTCTTGAAGACCTGGCACACATCATCTTCACAGATTTGAAGAGCAGGAGGTGTGGAGAGGGGGATTGCAGGAGGTGTTAATGGTTGTGTAGGGAGATGGTCAGAATGGGTGTTGGGGGTTTCAAATCTACAATAAAACTCATTCAGATCGTTAGCAAGTCGTTGATTAGCCTCAGTGCAAGGGGATGGTGTCTGGTAGTTTATGATGGCTCTCAGTCCTCTCCAAACTGAAGTTGAGTCGTTGGAAGTAAACTGGTCTTCCAACTTTTTAGCGTAGGTCTTTTTTGCCGCTCTAATCTCTTTGTTCAGTGTGTTCCTGGCCTGAATGTACAAGATTGTGTAACCATTTCTGTAGGCATCCTCTTTGGCCTGACGAAGATGTCTGAGTTTTACTGTAAACCATGGCTTATCATTGTTGAATGTTAAATAAGTCCTGGTAGGAATGCATATATCCTCACAGAAATTAATGGATGCCACAGTCTCTGTGAGGTCGTCCAGATCGGTGGTAGCAGCTTCAAAAACACTCCAATCAGTGAGGTCAAAACAAGATAAATCCTGCTCTGTTTCGCTGGTCCATCTCTTCACAGTGTTTACAACAGGTTTAGCAGATTTAAGTTTCTGCTTGTAGGACGGTATAAGATGAATCAGACAGTGATCAGAACGTCCTAAAGCTGCTCGTGGAACAGAGTGATATGCATCCTTTATTGTGGTGTAACAGTGATCCAGTATATTACTGTCTCTGGTGGGACATGTAACATGCTGTCTGTATTTTGGCAGTTCACGGGAGAGATTGGCTTTATTAAAGTCCCCAAGAATTATTAAAATGGAGTCCGGGTGTTGCTGTTCTGTCTCTGTGATCTGATCAGCGAGTTTCTGTAAAGCTGAGCTCACGTGCACTTGCGGAGGAATGTAAACACTCACCAGAATGAACGAGTGAAACTCCCGCAGCGAATAGAACGGCTTGCTGTTGACAAACTGCATTTCTAGATTAGGACAGCACATCTTCTTCAACACAGTTACATCTGTACACCACCGTTCATTGACGTAAAAGCATGTCCCGCCGCCGCGCGGCGTTGGGTAGAGAACGTAGATTTGCCAGATGGATGCTAGGCAATGGCGTTCGAAATCCGCACTTCCTTAGTCTGACGAGCGCTCCCGCTCGCTTTCCCCATCTGCGCGTCCTGAAGCGCTTGATCAGCGCCGCTGCTCCTCCGATAACAACGTTCAGTAAAACGACTGGATAATTTAAATCCGGTAAAAGATCTTGTGGTGTGTTCTGCCGAATGTTCAGCAGTCCATCCCTGGTGAAACTGATCGTGTTTGTTAAACAAAAAACAGGAAAAACGAACAAAAACAGTACAAACACTTGAGAGTCAAGAGCCATCAAGTGAATATTTGAATTAAATGTTTGGTCAGTAGCCTAAACGAGGATTAAAGGAACACTCCGACTTTTTGGGACTTTAGCTTATTCACAGTATCCCCCAGAGTTAGATAAGTCCATACATACCTTTTTCATTTCTGTGCGTTCTGTGTTATTTGACGCACCCACCACTAGCCTAGCTTAGCACAAAGACTGAATGTAAATGGATAATGGTAGCATAGTAATCCCAATAAGTGACAAAATAATGCAAACATTTTCCTATTTACATGTTGTGATCTGTATAGTCACAACGCGTACAAATAACAAGGCTATATGAGACATAGGCCATTTTTAATCGTATAAATACTGGGAACTATATTCTCACTAGGCGTAGGATCACAGCTAACGTTACTTGGGCAGAGTGGCTACTTGGGCGGAGTGATTAGCGGAGCACACGTGACGGTACCAGGTTTCTTTAAGTACCGGTAGTACCGAGGTCCCGTTCAAACCTGGTTCAATCAAATCTCCATATGGACCAGTATCTGTAAATGTTAAGCCGCAAAAGTTGTTTGAAATATGAATCCGTGTTCTCTGGGTGAATTAATGAATGGCAGAGACGTGCGGGTTTGTTTACTACATAGACTGAAGCGCATGACGCTTGCATTAATTTCAGCATCTGAGCTTCAGAGTTCTCTCTCCACCAAGCGATCTGAACTTTTCAGTTCATCTCAATGGTCGCACAGCGCACCTGTATTTGATGCTCTGTAAAATCTGTGTGCAAATCAGTTTGTGCAAATTTCAGCAAATCAGTTTGACCGTTTGCAAAGAACGTGATTAATATTCATGAACCCAGCAGCTTATCAATTCATAGTGCATACATACAGTCGACATCTAGTCATAGCTGGGGGTGTGGTGAGGGCGGAGTCGGTGTGGGGGAAACACTGCGAACATCGTGTGTATCTGAATGGCAAAAAATGCACATATTGAGAGCTCATTCCCAGAGACGCGTAGAACAATTTTAGTCTCTTTTAACTTTAATATTCATATACACAAGTCCATATGACGTGACATGACATTCAGCCAAGTATGGTGACCCATACTCAGAATTTGTGCTCTGCATTTAACCCATCCGAAATGCACACACACAGAGCAGTGAACACACACACACACACTGTGAACACACACCCGGAGCAGTGGGCAGCCATTTATGCTGCGGCGCCCGGGGAGCAGTTGGGGGTTCGATGTCTTGCTCAAGGGCACCTAAGTCGTGGTATTGAAGGTGGAGAGAGAACTGTACATGCACTCCCCCCACCTACAATTCCTGCCGGCCCGGGACTCGAACTCACAACCTTTCGATTGGGAGTCCGACTCTCTAACCATTAGGCCACGACTTCATATCGATATTTGATTCATTTTACAGCCCTAATATAGATGTATTCATTCAAAAATAGCCAAATTCCGTGACGTTTTGCTTTATACAGCAAGTTCTATTTTTGACTGGATTCCGTGATTCAATCGTTTTGCAAACACAGACGGGGTGAATTTATGATTGAAAGTGTAAAAGTTCTGACACAAAACTAAGTTGTTACGTGTCCACACGCATTTTTAAGTGGGTAAACGGGTTTATGTTCGACACTAGGCTAACGTTACATAGTTTTGCTTAAGGTAGAATGATAAGGCTAATTATATATACATGCCGATTTCTGAAACAACCTTACACAGTTTTGATAGCACTAATAATGAACACGATGTTAATATAGCCTGCCTGTGATGAATGCCGACTACACACATACACATGCTTAGTCTTGGGATTCCACAACTTCCCTTGATCATCCTCACAACTTACTGCTTGTAGCCACTTTGTCATCCTTCCTGGTTCTGTGTGTTTATTAGGAAGGATGTAGAACTTAATTTCATAATTTGTTAGTTTATTGGAGGTACAGAAAACGACACAACAACTCTTCGGCATGATTGTCCCGTGTATTTCAATTGGCGCCAACGCAATGTTTTCCCCCACGGGCTAAATTCACATCACGTGACGGGGCGTCCCCGGGGGCGTTCCCAGACCAACCGTCTGTATCTATTGTATATACATTAATATGATAGTAGAATTAGTAGTAGTATTATCTTTTAATAATAATTAATATGATCTATTACTAGTTTTTTTTTTTTCTTTCAGAAAACCCTCAATGACCAAAAATATCTTAAGCATCACCACCAGTCTTAAGTTCAGTTAAAATGACAAATATGCATTCATTAGGCCTAAAAGTTAATTTTTACATAAAGGCTTTGTGCTAGAAATATTATTATTTAGTAAAATGTATGTAATACTGCTAATACTGTTGAAAAAATGTATAAAACATTATACATTTTTTTAATAAAACTTAATTTTTTAAAGAAATAGATCACAATATTTCTTCCATGTTTTAATTTGAATAGCAAATTCCCTTTATTTACCAAAAATAAAATGTTTAAATTTCATAAATTAAAAGACAAATTAAATTTGGGTGAAACTTGTTTACTGTTTGTCATAATTATATAACTTGTAGAAAAACTTTAAACAGACTTGTAAATAAGTATAAAGAATGGCATTGGTTTTATTTTTAGTGCTAAAAAGTAATTTTTTTTTAATTAGCATATTTTTGTGTTTTGCTTTGGTACCCAGATTGGTACCGAGAACCGTGGATTTTCACTGGTATCTGTACCGAATACTAAAATTTTGGTACCGTGACAACACTAGATGTTAGAAAAGTGTATACCAATATCGCTTGTAACTTTAGAGACGGTCCCTAAATTTGAAACTCTCGAACGTCCAACGTCAAGCCAACTTAATGAATGTTTTTTTTTTTTTAACTGTCTTTAGTTTTCTTTTCTCTCCGCCAGATTGCTGATGTCCTTTATCCGGGTATAGATCCATCAATTATGAACATTCAGCTGAAAACATGAGGTGAGAGAGTGAGACAGTAGATGGTGCCACCTCTGGGAGTTGGTGCCCTATGCAGACTGCGTACTCTGTGTTTAGGGAGCGAAGGTACTGAACACCTTTAATATTCACAGACACTAGTCCATATCGAGATTTATTAAATGTACAGCTCTACTTTTGATTTACTCATTCAAACATGGCCGAATTCCGTGACGTTCTGCTTTATACAGCAAGTTCCATTTGTGACTGCGATTCAATCCGCTTTGCAAACACAGACGGGATGAATTTATGAATGAAAGTGTGAAAGTTCTGACACAAAAGTAAGTTTTGTTACTTATCCTCACGCTTTTTTAAAAGTGGGTAAGGTATCACGTAGTAGATTACACCACTGTAACGTTATTTATTTATCATCTCAAAGTCTGTGCTTTCATTAAATCTTCATTTATTGATAGATAGATAATACATTTTTACCTCTATCCTCCTGTGTCTCATTGTTCCCTCGCTTCACGCGCACTGAGAAAGTTTTCGTGCTGCTGCATTCACTGGAGTCGGACATTGGAGATTCGTACTCGTAAATTTTCTAATTGGCGATAACTTTTAATTCGTTGCTGCCAACTGGGTTGGCAAGGCTTTCTTTTAGCATGCCACCCCGGTAGATCTGCCCCTGCACGTGATGTAGGCTACAAATGTGAACGCCAGCACACTATGAGAGGATTTAACCATTACATTTGATTATAAAACTATCGTCATTCATTCGTATCGTCAGAAACTGCAATGTCTTTATGACAACCTTTCAAAATAAAATTTTGATATAACTCGAAGAAATTTAAACAGAAATGTAGTACTATTGCACAGTATGCTATGCTTGAAGTAGTCCTAATAGATAATAATAATATTAATTTATTAAAAAACACAGAAACTCTGTCTACTACAACCCACCACAAATGTCTACAATCAACCTAAATAAAAGTTCAGTCTAACTCAAAGAAATTATGTATGAAATTGCACAGTAAAATATACTTAAAAGATCTACTAAAACGTTATTTAAAGGAATATCACACAAGTTTTCATTGATGTTTTAATGTAAACTTGCCAAAACAATAACACAAAAACAAACGAAGAGCTAAGGGGAGAAGCACCCAGCTGCAGCCTGCAGCTCGAGGCAGGGCTGCACGTGCACCCCGCCCCAGGTGCAGCCCTGCCTCGATCTGCAGGCTGCAGCCGGGTGCTTACCTACTCTGATTGGTTCACTCGTCTTTCCTCCAGAGCTCCACAGGTCTACACAAATGAATTTCATCAAGTTCAAGTTGTCCTTTTGTTCTTCTTGATCAAGAGTGGTATTCTGCAAGATGTCTCAACATTTGGGCCATACTAGAGAGGATCCAGTGCACCTTGTCTTAAAAAATTTGATTAATGAGGGTCATAAAAGCCATCTGTTCTGGACACCTGTTTGTACACCCCCCCTCCCCTCCCTGTACAGCCAGTGACCTAAATATGAACTTATGAACCCAAGAAGGAATTTCGGTGGGAGGCAGAAATGTTGGGAAGCTATGTGCTTTTTTTTAAACTCTGAAAAGGGCGAAATCATGAAATTTGGTATAAGGGAAGTTTTTATTAAGGTTTTAAGTACACAGTGCATTTCAATAAGAAGTTTATAAACACAAACAGCAATGGAAACAATGTAAAAACGTTGTTAAAGTTGTTGCAAATGAAATAAAAAAGAAAACTAGGTTGCTGGTTATTTATCTAAAACAACTAAAGTCAAAAAACTATCAGATACGTTTCGTTAAGCAACACGTGAAAAGATGTAAGAGCTTGTAGCATTACAATTTAAAAATGGTGTTTGGTTATCAGCTAGAAAACTAGGTTACAGAGTTTTTTTAGCATTTGTACCTTACCTCAAACTGAAAAAAGAAACGAATGTAAAGCAGCGATACAAACCAGAAAAGTTGGCATTTGTCACAATGTTAGAAAAACTTAAAACAAAAGAAAAAAGATGGTAGGCATTTACGCGGATCTAAAATAAAATACTTCAGACAAGATACTAGTCAAATCTATGCAGTACTTTACCATTAACTACAATTAAAAAAATCGAGAGTGTTACTGACAGAGAGTTAAACAAAAGAAAAAAAGATCTCACAGCAAAGTGTTACGACGTCACCGGTAACGTTAGATCGACTCAAACTAAAAAAAGAAGCTAACGTAAAACAATGTTACAAACCAAGAAAGTAGGCGTTTGTCACGTCGGGTGAAAAGTTAAAACAAAAGCAAAAAAAGGTAGGCATTTACACAGATCTCAAAGAAAATACATCGGACCCCGTCTTTAAAACACCAGCACAAGATACTTGTCAAAACTATGCTGTACTTTACCACTAACTACAATTTTAAAATTCTAGACTGTTACTGACAGAGTGTTAAACGAAAGAAAATAAAAAGATCTCCCAGCAGAATTTGCGAAGCCTCCGTAAAACAACCTCCAAGCAACGCAGACACACTCAGAATGCTTACGTCCGGTCCCACTCAAACCACTCCTTCTTCCTCTTTCACGCAAGGCTTTAGGTGCATTTACCGCCACCTACAGGGCAGGAGTGTGGAGCATTGACATTAATGAAAACTAACTCAAACATAAGAGATAAAAGAAATACAAAAATAAAATAAATGACAATAATACATTTAGTAGTGATACTTTAAATATTGTTTATCAACTCTTTGAGACACTTAATCTGTGAAACATTTCTATAGTCACATCTTTATTTAACAAAATCTAAAATGAGATCTGATTTATTTCTATATTAAGTGCTTCTGTAAGTTGTAATCTTTCGTTGTCATATCTTTTACATTTTATTAAAATAGGTTCAACTGTATTCAACAATATCACATTTAACACAAAGTCCAGACACATGTTTTTCCTCTTATAAATAATGACTGATTAAGTGTAATGTGTCCAATTTTATGGCGAGATCTTCCCTTCTACCCCCAAAATTCTCCTTTCATTTCCAACTGTTCTTTGAATATTATTTAAATGCAGTCCTTTATTCTCACCACCCCATTTAATTTGACACGTATCTTTTTATTTTTTATTTATTTTTTTAATTAGACCTTTTATTTCTAATTTACTCATTGGAGTATTAAATACGATGTCTGATATTTTAATGCTTTTATCTGGTCCACTACTTTCATTACTTTCATTACCTATATGTGCGGGTGTCCATACAAAATAAATATTTGTTTTTGCTTGTATTCTGAACAAACTCTGTAAAATGACTGACAAAATGTCTTTTCTAGTAGAAGCTTCACCACTCTTTAAACTTGATAGTACTGAAAATGAGTCTGAACATATGACTACTTTAGGTATATTAATGTGTTCAACCCCACTGAAGAGCCAAAAATATGACAATCATTTCTGTAGTATAAACAGACGGATGATTAGATGTTCTTTCTGGTATTCTATACCTAATCCTTGGAACATATATAGCTGCTGCTGCTGTATGGACTGTTTCAGGATCTTTAGATACATCTATGTATATGAGTTACTTTAAAACTAGGTTAGCCTATATGCTCTTTATTTTTAATCTAAACAAAATTCCTTGATGTTTTATTTTATTTTAATAAGCCACTCACACTTACTTTAGCAGCCTTAATCATTGAATATGTCTTTTATTTTGTTAATATTAACTTCTGGCACGAAAATTCTACATTCATAAAAGTATGTTTTTCAAAATTCCACCACGTTTAGTGGCGTTTAAAGAGGAATTTGTGATGTATTTGGAGCAGTGTTTGGAATAACGGCATTTAAAAGAACGGCGTTAGGTAACGACGTTATTTTTTCAGTAACGGGGTAATCTAACTAATTACTTTTCCCGTCGTTACAACGCCGTTAACGTTACTGAACGTTAAATGCGGTGCGTTACTATGCATTGATTTAATATGCAATCCGAACGCACCCCTGGCTCACACAGCGAGTGAGCAGGTGGGTTAATAACGAGATAAGTGATTATGACTGGCTATGGCAGAGTCATGTGTTTCATGGTAGCCACTCAGAGCCAGTGTTTTTACACACACCCGCCAGCGGCGCCAAACACACACAGTCACACACACGCAAGACGCAACAGCTACACAGAGATTCGCAGCGGCAGGAGAAATGGCGAGTCAGGAGCAATCAGATGAAAGTTGGCATTTTCAAGGTGGAGATATAAGCACAACTTCAAATTCATTGTAGTCAAAGGCAAGAACGTGCATGTAATGTGTGACACACGCATCTACAAAGCTAGTGGCCAAAAACACGTTTCTTATAAAGAGTGCAGGATAAAACTCTTGCTGTCTATTGACGTGCAATAAATCTCGAAAGTTATGTACGAACACCTGTCTGTTCTACTTATTTCAACTGACTTGTGAAAACTGCAAAAAAAAAAAAAAATATTATTTGACATATAGCAACTTTTTTTTTTTTTTTTTTTTTTTTACAGTAACGCAAATAGTTACTTTCCCTGGTAACGAGTTACTTTTATTATAGAGTAATTCAGTTACTATCTCAGTTACTGTTTGGAACAAGTAGTGAGTAACTATAGCTAATTACTTTTTTAAAGTAACGTTCCCAACACTGATTTGGAGACGTTAAAAGGAATGAAAAGTCCCAAAGCAAGATTTTTGTATTCTTCATTAGAGGACTTTGGTTTCTTAATGTGAAAATCTGTAACTGCCCTACTTTTTCTTTATATATATATTCTATTTTATTTTTTTTCCTAAGTGTTGTTTTATTTATTTTAAATTTATTTAGTTTTATGATGTACAGAGTGTGAACGAAAATTGAGTGTAATCTCAGACCGTATTTGTAAATCTACCAGTAATGTACGTCTTTATGTTTTTAATGTTTAAAGCATCGAATAAAAAAGAAAAAACACACACTAACACTTCCCCCACCTCCCTAATAACGTTGGTCGCAAAGGTGTAAATGTATGTTAAAAGAATTAAACAAAGTTATGTTTTTAATAACAACACATCAGTTCTCATTTGATGAAAACATTCTACATGGTTTTAATATTAGACAGATGTTTTTACTTTAAAATTAGGTTAACCTACACGATGTTATTGACAAAAATGACAAAAATTTATTGTTGGAAAAAACTGTTGTTTTATTTAATTTTAATAAGTTACTCACACATACTTTAGTAGTCTAAATCCATGAATACGTCTTTTATGTTGTCAATATTAACTTCTATCATTGCTGTATCGTTGCTATATCAATTAAAACATGCGTTTAGGCAAACACAAATCTAACTGGAATTAAATGTTTTGGAAAGTCTTTGATTTTCTTGCCAAAGACTTGTTATCATTTGTATCGTAAAAGTCTAAACTTTTGACAACATTACACAAAAGGCTAAATATCTCATCTCAAGTAGTGCGTAGAAAGGCGTCTGGTGTCTGGCATCTGATGTCTTTGTGTTTATTGTTACAACCATGTCAGCGAAGATTGTAAAACATCTAAAGGTTTTTGGGGTTTGCCACTCAACTGTTATCTAATTCGTTTTCCGGGGTTCTGGTGTTGTAAATGGTGTGCTGCAGGTCAGCTAAAGTAAAAAAAAAAAAAAGGTTTGTGTGTTCAGTGATCAAAGGGTGACAATTTCAACTTTATGGCTTAGGTCTGTGATCGCAAGGTTAGCTGAAAGTTCATTTACTGGTCAAAAGGATGTGAAATCTTTTAACAAGTCAGACCATAGAAAAATGTTGTTTAACAAAATATTGTTAACATCAACATAGACGTACTGAGAATGCAAACAAGTACACAAACACAACCATACAATCATATATCATAACTTACTTTCTTTTCAAAACACAATAAACATTCTTATGACTTTTTTAACTGCGAAGAACCGGTTTGGTTGGAAAATAAAAAATAAATAAAAGCATATTATGTTTCTTAGTTAGAATGCTTATAGTTTGTAGTAAAATCACATATATAAGCTAAAACATTTTTCTTTCAAACCACACGGTTTTAACACACACACACACACACACACACACACACACACACCTCACAAAACTGCCAACAAGGACCTTAAGTTTTTGTTTTAACGTTTAGCTGTAGCTGAGACCTTGGTGGAATTATTTTACGCACAGTTATGGGGGTGTTACTATGAACTTTGTAATAGGTTATAGATCACAAATTACTAGGGCTGGGATAAACGATTATTTTTTAAACGATTAAGGCGAGACACTGCAGGTGAATAGGGCAAAAGAAATAACTAATAGTAATCACCTTACTTACCCAGTTGATTGATTACATTGATTTTTGCAAACATTTTTTGTATTACAAGTTTTCAAAAATGTTATGTTTAAATATGCAAATGAGGCATTATTTAATGAAATATGTGCTAATTTGCATAAATGTCTAGTACAAAAATCTGAACACTAGATGAAGTCAGTTTCAAATTTTTTGTTTAATTTTTTTTGACATATTAGAGTCAAATGTTTTTACAGAGGGAATTCTGGTTATCTTTTTTTGTCACTCCATAATTCAGAAAATACTTTGAACAGCCAGAAAACAATATATTTTCACAATTTTGGGGGGAATAAAATGTTGTATAAAATCAAGGAAAATATATATGAACAAATCCCTCTGTAAAAACCTTCAGAATATAGATAGGAATAAAAATGTCAAGTTTGGTGTGTGTAAGTGCTACTGAAGTGGAGATTTATGGCTCAGTGTTGAAGAAAAAACTCATTTTGAGAAAACGGCCTTTAAAAATATGTATTGTAATTGAAATCAATTGACACAAACAGATAAAGTGCTATAGAAGAAACAGTGTATTTTGGATGTTTTCCTTCCACTAGTTTGAAAAAGCATTTTATGAAAAACCAAAAAGCCCAAAATCTCAAAATTGACAGGTGCTTGAAAAAACAGTGTTTTTGCCTGCAGTGTCTCACCTTAATCTAGCGATTATTTTTTTCGATGCATCAATTAATCTAACGATTAATTTTTCAGACCGATTTGATTTCGATTATCTCCCCGTTAATTGACTACTAACAATTTATACATGTTGATTTACATATCTGAATGAAAAAAACATGAATTCCTTAACATTGCAATATATGTTTAATGCTCTTAAAATTACAAAATAACAGACTGACGAAGAATGCATTACTTTGCACTTGTATAGAGATATAGCATTCAATAAAACCTTGAAGCCTTGAAAACACAAACAAGCTTACTGAACACATAGGGCCTATAGCTTACTGAAAAAAGCAACGACTTGATGTCTAGCATTCAATAAAAAAGTTCGCCGTTTTTCTATCGTGTCTAATGATTTTGGTTAATATGCACGAGGGAGGGAGGGAGAGAGAGAGAGCAAGACAGCGCTCGTGTAGTTTGAAGACTGTGAGTGCGCGAGCGCGCGTGAAACTTGGGTATTTCGCCCTTTTTCTATCGTGTTTAATGATTTTGATTAATATGCACGAGGGAGAGAGAGAGCAAGAAGCTCTCGTGTTGTTTGAAGCCTGTGAGTGCGCGCACAGCCGGGGCTCTCTCTCGTACGCGCCCTGTCAGGCGCAGTACAGTCATTCTATTCTACATCACTCACCGATCAAATAAGGCTTTGACAGTCGGCAAAAAAAAAAGATCAATGCTGAAAAACCCCTGGATTGGTTATATAACGTTGGACAGAATGTTGATCCGGCCATCGCGTATATTCAGCGCACATAAGGTTAACGTTTTGCAAACGTTTTTTAGAGAAATAAAAACAGTTCGACGAATCAATGCGCATATTTTCCGTCGACGTATTTTTTGCGTCGACGTCATCGATGACCTTGACGCGTTGTCCCAGCCCTACAAATTACCCTATATAAAATCTAAAAGGTTGTGCAACTATATCAATTTCTTTAAAAAAGTAATGTAACTGATAACATTTGATTACATGTTTTAAGACTTGTAATGTTTTCAACCATTAATCTTTTGAAATGTGTAAACAGGACGGGGTTAACATTAGAGTGCTCAACAGCTAATGACCGTCAGACTTTTCAAAATCCTTCATCACTTAAATTAGGATTGTGATCGTGATTTCATTTTAAAGCACAACCACCACAAAATCAGATTTGCTTGGAGATTAAATACATATTTAAAAACACAACAAGAACAGCTATGATACTGTTTGAAATCAGGTTTTTCCACAGCTATGAAGGGAAATGCCACGGCATCTAACAATGGGTTGGTAAAACAGTTCAATTTAACAAATATATATACATCAGCCAAATAGGAAATTAGCATAGGTCTTTAACTCCTGAAACATCTGACTCATATTTTAGAGTAGTTAAGGTAGTTTATGAAATATATCAATGAAATCTGTACGTGTGTGTAAAAATATTCACATTTTCATAATTAACCTCAATTTAAATATTTTGTTCTCACTTACTGTAACTGATTACATTTATTTTTGTAATCAAAGGATATAATTTAGCTATATGTAACTAGTTGATCCCCCTAACAATGATTAAGCGTTCTAACAATAATAGATGGTGAAAGAGTTCATTACCCTCTTTAACTTTAAACATGCGGACAGTGTCGCTTAACACTAGTTTGGCAAACAAGGGTTTGCTCTTAAAACAACCCCAGACCCCGACTTGAAAGCACCGAAACAAGTATAGCCATTGCAGAAATTTATTATAGAGATGCAGTAAGATAAACTCTGGATGCCCGATTGACCGACTTATGACATGTTTACCATATTATTACAAGGCCCTGCTTACCTAGTTTTATGCTGAAATATGTCTGTAAAAATAAACAAGCATACACACAATCTCCAGAATGGGGGTCTGATGATGGGGGTTCATCATTTCATGATGAAGACAGACTGGATATTCAGACCACAGCAGCAGGACATGATTATCTTTTTCTAAAGATAAAGACAATTATTTGGTTTCAGGACACACAAATCTTAACGACCCAATGGTTCACAAGATAACATAACAACGGTTCCTCCATTACAACATAGCCAACCCTATTTTAGCCTGTTTTAGCACATGTACAGTATATCGTATTATTCTTGAATATAGTCGTTTAGTCTAAATATGTGTTAACAGTTATTTTATTGTTATTATATGTATTATATGTTTTTGTTTTACAAAGGGGTTCAATTTAATACGTTTAACTAATACCTCATTCAAGCTATGTAAATCTTCAGGTTAGTGTTAATTTCGTCAGACGAGACGAGATGAAATATGTTCGTCAACAACATTTTTTTTCATGACTAAGACGAGACGATGACAAGACTGCACCACTGTCCAAAAACACTGACTAAGACTAAATTAACATGCATTATTGTTGACGAAAAAAGACGAGATGAAAATGTTTTGCATAAAATAAAAACTAAGATAAAATCTCTCTTCATTTTCGTCTACAATCGTCTCTGCTTTTCCATCAACTGTTACGCCTTTAAAAATTCAGAACGAGTTTGCGGCTTCCCACTGTTGCTCAAGTTACAGGTCTCATACTCCTGTTGCTGCCAGCCTGTGGCTGCAACACAAAACTGCTGAACGCACAACACCCAAAGCGAACACGAGTGATGAGCGAGCGACGACGACATGCTAGGTCGAAGGAAGAGGCTCGATATTTGTGTGTTATAGTTAGCAGCGGTCTGTTATCAAGAAATAAAATAGTGTGTGCGTAAAAAGAATTTGTCCACACGCCGCTCAAAAAATACAAAATGTAAAAAATCATGTTAAATTATATTTCCTGTTGCTGCGCAGGCTCTTTTATTGTATATGACAGCTTATGTCCCGATAACCGGTCTTTGCATTACGATTAAAAGCAGTATCAATAAAGTAAAAAAATGTGATCAGGTTAATCATTTGTGAACGTGTCTCCTAAATCAGAATTTGAAAACCAGACACATTTAACATTTGCATCCAACAAAAATCATTCAACAAGTGTATTTTGTCAGGTAATTATGACATTTAACCAATGTTTGAGATATGTGAAACACTTTTTTTACTGAAATGTTTATCAGTAATAATGTGTTATTTATAAAAAAACACTACATTTTTTTGACTAAAACTAGACTAAAATGACAAGACTTTTAGTCGACTAAAACTTGACTGACAAAAAAAGATATGTGAATGACTAAATATGACTAAAACTAACAAGGACATCTGGCACAAGACTAAGACTAAGACTAAATTAAAAATAGGTGACAAAATTAACACTACTTCAGGTCAGGGAACTACAATACCCATCATACACCTCAGGCTTCAAACATGGCCGTCGTGGATACGTACTCATATTGTATGTGGCAACGCTCTAAATCATTGGACATCTGATTAAACGCATGCCCAGATAACCTAAATAAAAAGACGTAAAAAGATTTCTACACTGTTTGTGAAGTATACGCTCCCTCCATGGTGTGATGTTACAAACCCTCTTTTTTGTGATCTGTTTTAGTGATGCAAAGTCTGATTCACTTCTGAAAAATGATTCATTTGGACAGTTTTGTTCAATGAACCGATTCATAGGGCCCTTAAGTCATTTTCGCAGTTATGTCAGTACACATTTTTTTTCTTCTAACAACTCAAGAGTCATTTTATTTCCGTGAATCATCTAAATAAATTTATTGTGTGAACACATATTGGTGTTTATTATCATCTGTTCATTTAAGTTAATGCTGAATCATCTAAATAAAGTTAACGGTGTGAACACATATTGGTGGTTATTGTATTTTGCTCATTTAAGTTAGTGATGTTTGTGTTCGCAGTTTTAGGTACAGTGCCTCTGTCATTTGTTTAGCTTAAACATCAGTTTTAGTCAGTTACAAAGGTGTCAGGCATTAAGTTTCTGTATTTTTAACTAACCTAATTAGGACAGAGTTACAGGTTTCGGGTGTTTTTGGTGAGTGTAAGCGGTGAAAACTTAAATGTGACCGTCGAGTAACGTTAGCTACTCAAATGAAGACAAATTGTGTGTGTTCATTAAGATGCCGAAATGAAAATAAGCGTACAAATATTCATAATGACAATAAGTACAATATACCCTAAAAACACAATAGCCCCTGCTAAGTACACCTAAAATTTGCTAGAGTGGTGAGATATTTACATTTATATTTATTCATTTAGCAGACGCTTTTAAATAATAAATATAAAGAATAAATATAAAGAATAAATAAATATATATATATATATATATATATATATATATATATATATATATATATATATATATATATATAAATATATATATATATATATATATATATATAATAAATAAAAAGAAAACCGACTGAATAAAAAAGAATAGAGCAAGCTGTGTTAGATAATCTTTACACACACACACACACATACATATAAATAGATATAAACCACAATGTTTTTCATAGCGTTACACTTTGAAACCAGAACGATATGTTTCCATGATTTTGTTAGCTCTTTCTGTTTGAATTTGTTTACCGCAAGTTTCACCATCCTAATTGCAATGGTTTGGTCTTACGCTTAGGGCCAACTATACGAGTCCTTTTATTAGTTTTTGATCTCATGTTAACAGACCTCTTTGTTCATTCAAAGCAATAATTCTGTGAATTTGGATATTAAAATATTGCTTTAAACATCGTCTTCATTCGAGACGTTTACTTAACATCATTATATTATCCTTTATAAATATAAGATATGTTGCTTATTTTTATTGAATTGTTAACAAACAAACAAGTTTCTGAACTCATAGAACAGAATAGCGAGTGAAGTGGATCAATCTTTTATTTCAACACTATATTGTTGAATATACATCGATGTAGTGAAGAAAATTATCAAATTTTCATTAAAAACAAATATGACATTACAGGCAATCTAACCAGAATAGAAAATCTCTGCAGATTAACATGTTTTGCTCCAATATAAAATCAACCAACGATGCAACAATCTCACAGGTCATAGAATCATAATTTTTGGAAGCCAACAGCACACATTGATCTGTTACAGATGTACACAGATAGAGAACGTCATTAACGTCCATCTCATCTTCACATTCAGACATCACTTCCAGAATTTTACGTGCAGAAATATATCATCATTATGTATATTTCAGGCTTCTTACAAGTTTCATTTGGTTACTGAGATTTTTTTTCCTGCATGCTATCAGCCGTACAATCGTGATTTGGGTCGCATTCCGCCGTGATGATCTTTTGCATCAGACCGATCATCTTTCCTCTGTAGTGTAGTTTAAAAACAGGGTTGATAATGTCTTTTACAAAACAGGTGTTTCCCGCGGCGCACTCCAGTTTTTCGAGCTCATCAGCGCCGCTCCATTTACCCTCCATGGGTCTTTGTGCAGCGTCAGACGACTTTTTCAGAATTCGATTCTTTCCAAGGCATAAACTTTGCCCCTAATCAATATAGAACTTTGTCACCGAATGCGGATGTACTGTTTTAATTCACGATGAATTTCCGGTTTATTGATTTATTGTATTGTTTATTGTTCACAGCAGGCAACTGTAGCGTTTATCAGACAGTCTTTGTTGGTTTTAGTGATTGGACCCACCCTCAACCCCTTGTATGATGTACACGATGGGGGATTTTCATCAGGAAGTCATAAACATTGGTCACGCCCAAGATGGCTTCGCCCAAGATGATCAAGATGATCGCCCAAGATGTTCACTCAAGTCGGCCGTGATATTTTGGTTTATGATTGAAAGGTTGGATAATAATAATAAGCAACGAGCTTGTATCTTATATCTATAAAGTATAAGATAATGATGTTAAGTAAACGTCTTGAATGAAGACGATGTTTAAAGCAATATTTTAATATCCAAATTCACAGAAATATTGCTTTGTATGATCAAAGAGACCCACTAACACGAGAGCAAAAACTAAGAAAAGGACTCGTATAAGGCCCTAAGCGTAAGACCAAACCATTGCAATTAGGATGGTGAAACTGCGGTTAACAGATTCAAACAGAAAGAGCTAACAAAATCATGGAAACATATCGTTCTGGTTTCAAAGTGTAACGCTATGAAAAACATTGCGGTTTATATCTATTTATATGTGTGTGTGTGTGTGTGTGTAAAGATCTCTAACACAGCTTGCTCTATTCTTTTTTATTCAGTCTGTTTTCTTTTTATTTATTCTTTATATTTATTATTTAAAAGCATCTGCTAAATGAATAAATGTAAATGTAAATATCTCACCACTCTAGCAAATTTTAGGTGTACTTAGCAGGGGCTATTGTGTTTTTAGGGTATATTGTACTTATTGTCATTATGAATATTTGTACGCTTATTTTCATTTCGGCATCTTAATGAACACACACAATTTGTCTTCATTTGAGTAGCTAACGTTACTCGACGGTCACATTTAAGTTTTCACCGCTTACACTCACCAAAAACACCCGAAACCTGTAACTCTGTCCTAATTAGGTTAGTTAAAAATACAGAAACTTAATGCCTGACACCTTTGTAACTGACTAAAAACTGATGTTTAAGCTAAACAAATGACAGAGGCACTGTACCTAAAACTGCGAACACAAACATCACTAACTTAAATGAGCAAAATACAATAACCACCAATATGTGTTCACACCGTTAACTTTATTTAGATGATTCAGCATTAACTTAAATGAACAGATTATAATAAACACCAATATGTGTTCACACAATAAATTTATTTAGATGATTCACAGAAATAAAATGACTCTTGAGTTGTTAGAAGAAAAAAAATGTGTACTGACATAACTGCGAAAATGACTTAAGGGCCCTATGAATCGGTTCATTGAACAAAACTGTCCAAATGAATCATTTTTCAGAAGTGAATCGGACTTTGCATCACTAAAACAGATCACAAAAAAGAGGGTTTGTAACATCACACCATGGAGGGAGCGTATACTTCACAAACAGTGTAGAAATCTTTTTACGTCTTTTTATTTAGGTTATCTGCGCATACGTTTAATCAGATGTCCAATGATTTAGAGCGTTGCCACATACAATAAGAGTACGTATCCACGACGGCCATGTTTGAAGCCTGAGGTGTATGATGGGTATTGTAGTTCCCTGACCTGAAGATCTACATAGCTTGAATGAGGTATTAGTTAAACGTATTAAATTGAACGCCTTTGTAAAACAAAAACATATAATACATATAATAACAATAAAATAACTGTTAACACATATTTAGACTAAACGACTATATTCAAGAATAATACGATATACTGTACATGTGCTAAAACAGGCTAAAATAGGGTTGGCTATGTTGTAATGGAGGAACCGTTGTTATGTTATCTTGTGAACCATTGGGTCGTTAAGATTTGTGTGTCCTGAAACCAAATAATTGTCTTTATCAATTATGATATGATATGATATCTTTGTGTGTATGCTTGTTTATTTTTACAGACATATTTCATCATAAAAATAGGTAAGCAGGGCCTTGTAATAATAT
This sequence comes from Carassius carassius, assembly GCF_963082965.1. Taxonomy (NCBI): domain Eukaryota; kingdom Metazoa; phylum Chordata; class Actinopteri; order Cypriniformes; family Cyprinidae; genus Carassius; species Carassius carassius. Next base: position 4,980,427 of record NC_081756.1, read on the forward strand.
GGTAAACATGTCATAAGTCGGTCAATCGTGCATCCAGAGTTTATCTTACTGCATCTCTATAATAAATTTCTGCAATGGCTATACTTGTTCCGGTGCTTTCAAGTCGGGGTCTGGGGTTGTTTTAAGAGCAAACCCTTGTTTGCCAAACTAGTGTTAAGCGACACTGTCCGCATGTTTAAAGTTAAAGAGGGTAATGAACTCTTTCACCATCTATTATTGTTAGAACGCATAATCAGTGTTAGTGGGGATCAACTAGTTACATATAGCTAAATTATATCATTTGATTACAAAAATAAATGTAATCAGTTACAGTCAGTGAGAAAAAAAATATTTAAATTGCGGTTAATTATGAAAATGTGAATAGTTTTTCACACACAGGAGTTTCAGGAGTTAAAGACCTATGCTTCCTATTTGGCTGTTATATATATATTTGTTAAATTGAACTGTTTTACCAACCCATTGTTAGATGCCGTGGCATTTCCCTTCATAGCTGTGGAAAAACCTGATTTCTAAACAGTATCATAGCTGTTAAGCTTTCTTGTTGTGTATTTAAATATGTATTTAATCTCCAAGCAAATCTGATTTTGTGGTGGTTGTGCTTTAAAATGAAATCACGATCACAATCCTAATTTAAGTGATGAAGGATTTTGAAAAGTCTGACGGTCATTAGCTGTTGAGCACTCTAATGTTAACCCCGTCCTGTTTACACATTTCAAAAGATTAATTGTTGAAAACATTCCAAGTCTTAAAACATGTAATCAAATGTTATCAGTTACATTACTTTTTTTAAAGAAATTGATATAGTTGCACAACCTTTTAGATTTTAAATAGGGTAATTTGTGATCTATAACCTATTACAAAGTTCATGGTAACACCCCCAAAACTGTGCGTAAAATAATTCCACCAAGGTCTCAGCTACAGCTGAATGTTATAACAAAAACTTAAGGTCCTTTTTGGCAGTTTTGTGAGGTGTGTGTGTGTGTGTGTGTGTGTGTGTTAAAACCGTGTGGTTTGAAACAAAAATGTTTTAGCTTATATATGTGATTTTACTACAAACTATAAGCATTCTAACTAAGAAACATAATATGTTTTTATTTATTTTTTATTTTCCAACCAAACCGGTTCTTCGCAGTTAAAATAGTCATAAGAATGTTTATTGTGTTTTGAAAAGAAAGTAAGTTATGATATATAAATAATATATTTTTTATTGTTTAACATCAACCACAATGCGTATATGTATTTCTTCTGCTTCATGTATGAAACGGTTACCGTACACACATTCAAGAGAAATGCATAAACTCAATTGTTTTAAACAATCTAAAGCATTTAGTCGGTCATTAAAAAACTCTTAAATTTTTTTCTTCATGCATCTATTTTCATCTGTCTCTGGACTCTTGCTAAAAACATTTGAGTGCTGACAAGAATCCTACATGAAAGCTAAAAATAATACTTTTTTAAAACTATTTTAAACATCATGGTTAACAACACCATTTGGAGAGCGAGAAAGCATGTCTAATCTATTGTATAAAGTTCTGTGAGACATTTGTAGCAACAAAAACTTTTGGTTTCAAAGAAAACTTATGACAACTCATTTTCAATCTAATATAGGTATTTTCGTGTTTGTGACCTATTTTGTTTGTTTGTGTATTTATGTACTTGTTTGAGTGTATATTTGTATTTGTTTGGTAACATGTTCATGTTTTCTGTATGTTTACATTTGTGTGTGTGTGTGTGTGTTTGTGTGTGTGTGTGTGTTTATGATTGTATGGTTGTGTTTGTGTACTTGTTTGCATTCTCAGTACGTCTATGTTGATGTTAACAATATTTTGTTAAACAACATTTTTCTATGGTCTGACTTGTTAAAAGATTTCACATCCTTTTGACCAGTAAATGAACTTTCAGCTAACCTTGCGATCACAGACCTAAGCCATAAAGTTGAAATTGTCACCCTTTGATCACTGAACACACAAACCTTTTTTTTTTTTTTTTTTACTTTAGCTGACCTGCAGCACACCATTTACAACACCAGAACCCCGGAAAACGAATTAGATAACAGTTGAGTGGCAAACCCCAAAAACCTTTAGATGTTTTACAATCTTCGCTGACATGGTTGTAACAATAAACACAAAAACATCAGATGCCAGACACCAGACGCCTTTCTACGCACTACTTGAGATGAGATATTTAACCTTTTGTGTAATGTTGTCAAAAGTTTAGACTTTTACGATACAAATGATAACAAGTCTTTGGCAAGAAAATCAAAGACTTTCCAAAACATTTAATTCCAGTTAGATTTGTGTTTGCCTAAACGCATGTTTTAATTGATATAGCAACGATACAGCAATGATAGAAGTTAATATTGACAACATAAAATACGTATTCATGGATTTAGACTACTAAAGTATGTGTGAGTGACTTATTAAACTAAAAAATTAATTTTTTCCAACAAGGATTTTTGTTGAGATGAAAAAATTTAACCGTTTAGGTTAACCTAATTTTAAAGTAAAAACATCTGTCTAATATTTAAACCAGGTAAAATTTTTTCATCAAATGAGAACTGATGTGTTGTTATTAAAAACATTACTTTGTTGAATTCTTTTAACATACATTTACACCTTTGCGACCAACGTTATTAGGGAGGTGGGGGAAGTGTTAAGCTGTGTTCACACCAAACGCGAATAGAGCGTCTGGCGCGAATGATTTCAATGTTAAGTCAATGCAAAGGCGCGTTTACGCGCGTCTGGAGGTCTCGCGGCGCGAATTTGGCGTTAAGCGCGTCGCGGGAGACGCGAATTCGCCTCATTCGTGTGTCTAGTTCGCGCGAATGACACGAATTGACGCGCGAATAGAGGGCTTTGCACAAAACGGGCGTTAAGCGCGAATGGTGCCTTTTGTGCATTTAGCGTTTGACGCGAATTCGCGTCTGCCGCCCGAGTTGAAAAATTTTAACTTTGGCGTCAATTTGCGCCACGTTAACCAATCAGGAGCCTGTTAGAAGTCACTCATTCAACAGTATGTTCCTGCAGCCTCCGGTTGTGCAGGAATACCCTTCTCCACTCATTCAACAAGAAGGAACGACTGATGTTGTCAGTGAGCAGTCAACCGGAGCTATATGACAAAAGTTCATATTTCTATAGAGACAGGAATAAAAAGGACCTATATATATATATATATATATATATATATATATATAAACATATTAATAGATAAATTGAATAAAGGCCAAAGATAAGAAACTTTTCATTTTACCCCAAACAAATTATATTTTATCTTGAACCACTAAAGAGACATCAGAGCCAGCGGCAAATGTCAGAAGATCTAGCCGAGGTGAGGCTGCTCTCGGCAGATACATGATGACGGATCTCCCGCTGATCGCATGGAGCTCATCTCCGAGATCGGCGAAACACATTTTTTAAATAGACGCTGTCATTATAAATAAACCGCATGTTAAAGTTTAAAACAAATACATTCTCGCCTTAAATACTTTTAAAACTACATTTCATGACACAATAACAGTAATATTTTGAAAATTATCCGAATTAAAATGGCGGTTGAAAATGCTGCGTGAACTCAGCTTGCAGAAGCCCCCCCCCCATGACGCGAAGTTAATTTCACGCGCGAATGAAGCGAATTATCTCAAAATGGTCAAGCAGCAAACTAGACGCAGTAGACACGAATTTGATGCTCTATTCGCGTTTGGTGTGAACACAGCATTAGTGTGTGTTTTTTATTTTTTATTCGATGCTTTAAACATTAAAAACATAAAGACGTACATTACTGGTAGATTTACAAATACGGTCTGAGATTACACTCAATTTTCGTTCACACTCTGTACATCATAAAACTAAATAAATTTAAAATAAATAAAAAAACACTTACGAAAAATATAAAATATATATATAAAGAAAAAGTAGGGCAGTAACAGATTTTCACATTAAGAAACCAAAGTCATCTAATGAAGAATACAAAAATCTTGCTTTGGGACTTTTCATTCCTTTTAACGTCTCCAAATACATCACAAATTCCTCTTTAAACGCCACTAAACGTGGTG